>NC_134573.1:190771852-191478102 GCF_050947875.1 Dermacentor variabilis
AATACAACAAGTGCATTTTTACCGGTGCTGACATATGGGGCAGACTTGGAGACTGACAAAGATACTTGAGAACAAGGACTGTACAAAGAGCAATGAAATGAATGCTAGGTATAACTTTAAGAGACAGAAAGAGAGTGGTTTGGATCAGAGAGCAAACGGGTATAGACAACATTCTAATTGACATGAAGAGAAAAAAAAGAAAATGGCACTGGGCAGGTCATGTAATGCGTAGAGTAGATATCCCTTGGACCATTAGGGTGACAGAATGGGTACCAAGAGAAGGGAAGCGCAGTCGAGGACGACAGAAGACAAGGTGGGGCGATGAAATTAGAAAATTTGCGGGTGCTGGTTGGGATCGGTTGGCGCGGGTCAGGGGACAGGCATGAGGAGAGGCCTTTGAACTGCAGTGGACATAAAATTGGCTGATGATGATGATGATTGGTGTTTACATTTCAATAGCATTCGGGGAAGCGATGCTACCCAAGTCTTACAGATCTTGCAATTGTTACTATGGTAGAGCCTGTGGCTACGTGTTAATGAGGGGTACGTGTTTGTAACAGGCAAAGGGTGATTGCCTGTGCTTTCTTTAGCTTGGGATAAGGGATGGGGAAAGTTCTTCTTTTGAGATAGAATGCTTTCGTAACGTCGTTGCAGCTTGTGAGGTGATGACTAGAAAAAAAAAAAAAAAACATTTCTGAATCCTTGTGGTCCGTTGTAATTCACTGACCCTAACGGCAGCTTACGCACACATGAACTGCTGGTGCGGCACATTTTAGACATATTTACAGTCGAAAAAAGGCGATATTCAATTTCATGTTAATATAAACACGTCATGTACGACTTACCATTTCAATAATGAATTCGATTACAAGGTCTTCCAGGAGGTCCACAGACTCCGTGTACGGATTTTGGTCGTCTCCGAACCCGTACATCATGCACCTCACTGTAATCGCGAGGTTTTAAAACAATGTTTTGAGTTTGTCAAAGCGCGCGCGCGCGCGCACACGCACGCACACACACACACACACACACACACACACACACACACACACACACACACACACACACACATATATATATATATATACTTACATTCCTTCGAAAACAGTCTTTTGCGCCTGTCCCCAGCTTGTACTTCGGCCCCTTCTGCGAGGTCATCGTCAAACTGAAGTTTCGATTATACAGCCGTTAGTTTAGCCACTTCTTCCAGCGTGCTTGCTTACAAAACAATAGCACACCAGCAGAAATTTGCAACCTTTGCAAGGTTACGTCAATCTTTACCTGGTCAAAAGCGTCATCACTTGCCGCCATGCTCACACGCTTCCAATAGTTGAGCCCCGTTGAGTAGAACAATGGCAGAATCAACACGAAAAACGTTACAATCGCCCCTCCAACAAAATTTCAGTGCCTGCTACAAACGCTTCAACAGCGCAACTTTAGACAAGTGACCGTAAGAACCTCCCGAAAGCACATGGAACCAAAACCATAAACTAAAGAACATAGAGTACACTGAACACCGTGAACATTAAACAGGTTAAAGTCGCTGCTCATGGCCACAACGGCGTAGTTTCGTACTAAACCTCCCGGCCTCTATGGAAGTAATGCCATGCGTAAAACAAGACTATGGTAAAACTTAACGCAAATTATTGTGAGAGGTTTGTAATTTCTATAAAAGCAACAATACTTACTCTTCATTATTTTGCACAAGACAAGTCGCAATGTAAGCGTGTGGCGAAAGGGCTGTTTAGATTTGGAAGCGACAAAACGACATCATCGGCAGAGACGGAAAAAAATCCCCGTTGGTAGGTTGGGCCAGTTGGGCGGTTATGTAGGTGTTCTGTATGGTTCTGTGGTCAAGTGTGCGCCGCACTTGACATGTCAAGCGACGTATGTTTTTGTTTAGGCCAGCCTGCGAGGAGCATCCCGCCGATCGCTCGGGTCTAATATGTTGGAGCCACGACTCTACGTGTTGTGTGGGCATCTTGCCTATTGTTCCTGAGAGCCGCAGACTTCCGAAAACGCCGGGGAAGCGCCGAGGCGGCCTATCGGTCGGCCAGCCGGACCGATTCCAACGGGAGGATATCCTGTCTCTTTGATCGGTCTTGAAGCGAGCGCCGATAAATACCACGATGCCCGGTATAATGAGCGTCGACGAGTTTGTCTCCGAAACGCAGGAGGACTACAACTCGCCGACCACGTCGACTTTCGTTGGCAAGATGAACCACTGCCGCCAAAGTGTTAATCTACTCGAAGAGGTGAGGCACATCGCAGCCCTTCGAAGCGTGACCAATCGTCGATAGGCGTGAGAAATATGTGATTGAGCACGCTCACGATTTATTCTACTAGTGCTGGCGAGTGTGTAGTTGCTTTTGTGTAGTTACTTTGCTCGACAACAAGGAGATCGCAAGCGCGAAGAAAGAGGGGGAAGGGAAACACACCCACCTTTCAGTAACACCACTTCTATTGACTTCCTCCTTCTCATATTCCTTTGCTAATGACTCGCGCTGGTGCTTTTTCACCGCGACGCGTAGGAGATTTCGCTAATAACATTGCTCTAGTGCTGAAATAATATTCATATCAACCAAATCACTGCGCGCACACTTTTTGAAGTTGCGTCAGTATTAAAAATTTGGCGCTTTCAACAGCTCGCCGTTCGTTTTTTCTATCATTCAGAACGATTTGCACGATAGCTGCGTTTGTGGACACGTAATGGCTGTGAAAGGGACAATAAACATCTGCACATCTTTACTACCATCAGCCGCGAATATGGTTTCGGCATCGCTTGCCAACGGCATAATCTTCTGTGCAATTGTCACACATGATTAAGAACACTGAAGTAGTGAAGTAGCAGTAAAAAAAAAAAAAAAAAGCACCCGAAGTAGCGATATGGTAGGGCATCTGCCTCGTATACGGAAGATACTGGGCTCGAATCCCGGTGCCGCCGGAAACTCGCCGGTTTTTTCCTAACGGGTAGAGGTGTACCACGACGTCGCGCTCGGTTGTTTTATGTGGGTTCTCATCTCGAAAGCGGGCCCTGAAGAGATTTGCGGTGCCCCTGGTGCCAACCACAGCTTTGGCGAAATAGTCGAGCATCTGCTGCAGCTGTGGGAGGCACACGAGTGCGGCCGCCAGGTAACTACCGGTAAAATAGGTGCAAGCACGCTCCCGGCCTGGTGGTCGGCAACTGCGGAAGTTCCAGATGCTTGGAAGTTGGTGACATGGAACCATCGAACTTTTTTTTTGTGTGTGTGTGTGTGTGTGTGTCAGTTTGTGTCTTCGTTTCCAGTCAGTGTTAGCCCCGTTAGGGTGTGCTGCACATAGTGCGATAACAATGAACGAACGTGCACCTACTAGCCCAATTCATTTCTCTGTTGAACAAAACACTGTAATCATTCATTACGTAAAGTGGACATTTGATTTGCGTATTGGAATACCATGGGGAGTATGCTATTGCTTCTGGAGAATAGAGTTGTAGCTTCGTGATAATTTTTTGCAGACACTTGATTTTGATCGGGATGGATTGACGAAGATGAAAAAGGCTGTGAAAGCAGTTTACAACAGTGGAAACAGTAAGTACAGGTCACCTCGTTTCTATGCTTAACTTTGTTTTCCATATAATTTGCCAGTTTTTCTCATAATGCACCATTTAATGCCTTTGTTCACTTTTCACATGCCAGGTTTTTCTAATAACATAAGTTAATAAGGATTTTGTTAGCATATCCCATTTGTTTATTTATGTCATGCATGTGCAGAAACTGTGTGAAGTGCATGTTGAAATTGGGAGTTCTTTGCAGATGCAAGAGGAGTAATTTCCCTCACACTGCATTGTTTGACCATTGATCATAATTCTCAAAAATCATAATGATGAGGAAGGAGCTCCAAGGCTGCAATTTTGTAACTATGTCTTCTCCAGATGCTAATGCCTTTTGGCACTTTTCCCATTTGTGAATGGTCAAGTGATGCTTCGCCCAGGGCGGAGCATCAAACGTAGCAACTCACGAACACGAAAAGTGCCGAAAGGCATTAGCATAGAAAAAGGCATCACTACAAAACCACGGACCAAGTGGGCAGCTTGCAAGTTTTACATTTGGGACAGTCCAGCGTGGTAGCAGAGTTGCACTCTTTTTTTTGGCGTAAAACACTGAGTGAAGGGTAAACAAAAAATATAAATATGTATTAAGGCAAACCCATTCTCACACATGCAACTATCCTTTGCATAGGATTGCTATCTCATTTACTTTCTACTATGCTTGTAAATGTAGTAGCATCTCTGTTATAACAGTTTTATGTGGAGGCCTCTGACATACAGGGGGTTTAGAAATGGCTTAACTCAGCTATTCAGCTTTTGCAGAAGTTCTGTTCCTTGGGTATTTTAATAAGTACATTTGAAGCTGAATAAACATTAACTGTGGTCTTACTTGTGCAACAATGGATAGCAGATGCAAGGGTTTTAAACATGCTTCACTGTATACCACAGTAATAAGTTATTCTTTACTGTCAAATAGCTCATGTCGACAACGAAGTATACCTTTCCAAGGCTCTCGAAAGGCTGGGTGCCAATGCAGTCACAAAAGATCAAGAGCACGACATTGGTATGTGTACACTTTTTTAATAAGCTAATATTTTTTCTTCTCGGAAAACACACCTTTTTTCATCACTCAGGGCTTATCATTCTTTTAAAAGTGTACATTGAGAAACAAGAAAGTTGTTATATGATGTGCAGCTTTTTGTAACGCACTCACCTTAACCAAAGTGGAAAGTACAATTTCCTCTACCTTAAATACTGAAAAATAAGAACTTAAACATCAAAGTGCAGTTACTACAGTTACTTCCAACAAAAATGGGTGTTTAAACTTTATGTTTATAAAATGATGCTTCTATTACAGTGTTCAATCATTGTTATCTGTGCATTCTTACTATTTGTTTGGTGTAGTTGTATTTTTTTGAACAATGTAGATGAAGCGTTCTACAGTGAATGGAATGGCAGCTGAATGAATGAGTGCAGCCTTAACATCACATTGTGATTTTTTGTGTAGTCATAGCTACAGTTCTGGCCATCAAGTATGGGCATTGACCACTTCATCACCACTTCAATAACACATTTAAGCATGAAGTACTTACAGACAGCACTAAACTGGCTTTCAACAAGGTATTTTAGACTACCATTGAATGTTGCCAGTCTCTCAGTCTACTGGAGCCTTGTGCCTTTCCAGACCTCTAATGTTAAAAGCAAGCACTATTGTTTGTCACTGATCATCAAGCAACAGGTTAGGTAAAAGAAAAGAACGAGCAAAAATAAGGATATTCTCCAGAATCGACCAAGCCTGGGGCCTGTGAACTCAGTGCCATGCTTTCGAGGGACCAGCTGCTGCTTACTTGGACATGAACAGTGTCTGAGGAAAGACAGATGTGCCATGGCTCATAGCTCTGGCACATTAGCGAAATTTGTTGCAATGGATGCAGCCAGAGTGCTAAGGATGGAGGGTCATGTCTTAAAACAGCTGCAGTATTGCAGCACACATCTTGACGTTACCCTCAAACCAAATAAATACTTGATTGAGCATCATCACTTAACTGTAGATATAGAGGGTGTCCCAGCTAACTTTAGTCAATGTTTAAAAATATGTCTAAGCACTATGGGATGCAACCAAATGCACATTGTTGGCCATCGTATGGAGCAAATCGCATTATTCTTTCTATTTTAATTAATTGCATATTTAGTCGAGGTTAATTAACGAACTTCACAGGTATTAACTTAGGGCAAAACTTACAATGTGGGGGGATGCTCGACTCTCACGTATACCTTGATGTTGTTTTCGCCGCATGGCTTTTACATCCCCTGTGCGCCGGCTTGCCCATGTAGCTGGGTGCCACTGGCGGCCAGTGTAGTTGCAGATTTTTATTTATTTATTTATTTATTTATCTATACATACTGCAGCATCAATGAGCTTATCGCAGGAGTTGGATGAACAACAAACATACAAACATTTCCAGTTCAAGAGGGGGGAACTTTGGGCCAGTTGGTCTGATATGTTTAAAGAGGAAAAGAACCGCGACTTCAGACGTCACATGAGGAAGGACCATCTGAACAGTCCACTCTGTCACGTCCCGTCCGAAGTAGTGATTCTTTTCCTCTTTAAAAATACAAACATTTATAAACAGTTGTTTCAGTGGTAGTGAACAGGTCAAATAGTTATCTAGAGAGGAGAGACGAGGAGAATTGATTAACATGTGAAGAAATTTTAGGCATACAAGTTTGCGACGCTCTGCAAGAGTAGTGAGACCAAGTAGGGATAAGAGGTAGACGGTGAGAAGTCTTTGCCATATCTCCTACAAACAAAATGCACTGCTTTCTTTCCCGTTGATTCTAGTTTTTTGACGTCACAGTGTCTGTACGGATTCCATACAACGCAGCCATATTCAAAGATGGGGCGAATGAGAATTTTATACGTTAGAAGTTCAGTTTCTTGAGGAGCAAGACGCAGCATACGATGCAAGTAACCTAGTCTTTTAAGGGCCTTGTTACAGGTGACATCAATGCATTTAAACCATGACAAATCGTGTGTCAATAGGATACCTAAATATTTGAATTCGAACACTCTGTTTAAAGTAATGTTATTGAAGGCATAGGCAAACAAGGAGAAAGGGTGCAAGTGCTGCGCTGCTAATGCCACCTAACGGCGGGGTCACTTGGACATTAAAGGGAGTAGCCTGTTCCTCTTTGGCCTGGGGTCGGCCAGCTGCGTGGACATGTTGCGCTCTCGCCGGTCGTTCGTGGAATTGCCCTGCGAATGGCTTAGGAGCAGGACGATTGTTCGCGTGACTGTACACGAAAAAAATTAGGCGTTAGTGTCTAGCATGGGAGCAAACATATTTGCTTACTATCCGGACACTGTGAGTCGAACTTCCTCGATTTGTTGGGTGCCCATCGGCATGTTCTATCGGCAACAATTTGGCTGGTTAGATTGATGTATAAAAGCTGCATTAACTGCCCTTGTGGTTGACTGCACTACTGTGTTGTTCCTATGTCCGAAGGGTACGTTTGAGAGGCCACAAATGAGGAATTTGTAGAGCGTTCTAGGAAACATCTAGTTTGGCTGTTTCGGACTATATTTTAAAAAAATTCACATAGAAACTCCTCCGGGATTTGTCTAAGTATGCATAAGCATTGTACCACTTGCTCATCTCCATGCAGCCCGGTGTCATTATCAATGTTATGAAACATTATCTGACCTGTATTAAGCTTATCAACCCTTATCAGTTGTTATCAACTATATCAGACTTGATCCAACCCTTATTAACCATCATCATCATCATAATCATCACCATCAGCCTGGTTACGCACACTGCAGGGCAAAGGCCTCTCCCATACTTCTTTAACTACCCCAGTCATGTGCTAATTGTGGCCGTGTTGTCCCTGCAAACTTCTTAATCTCATCCACCCACCTAACTTTCTGCTGCCCCCTGCTACACTTCCCCTTCCTTGAAATCCAGTCCGTAAGCCTTAAAGGGACACTAAAGGTTAATTTTAAGTCAACGTGGACTGTTGAAATACTATCCCAGAAACCTCGAAATGCTTGTTTCATGCAAAGAAGAGACTTATGTTAAGAGAAAATGCGTTCCGAAGCGTCCGCGAACCTGCGCGCAGTTCAAATCGCCCGCCCTCCGAGTGGCGAGTGGTGATGTCATGGTCTCGTAGTGACGTTGCGCCGTCGGTGAGTACAACGGTGCCCGGACATGGCACTGTACGGCTTTTCTGTGCAAAACGCAAATGCGCGGCCAGAAACAGAGCCAAGACAGAGCCAACAGCAGTGCAAAAGCGGAAGTATGGTGGCTAGCGGAAGGGAAAGCGTGCGACGATAAGCTGGTTCTTTATTTTATGACGCCAACTTTGACGCTCAATGCAATGGACAACCCTGGCAACGACACATTGGCTCGTAATGTTGGGCTTGACTTTAGCGATAACACGACCTGCTGGTGAGGGCTCATGCTGCAGGCGTCATAGCGTACTACTACGACAGCAACTGTATGTCGCTGTACATATTCGTACATTTGTAGCTTTTCCTTCGTGAAAACCAAATGCCGCACTCACCGCCCCGTCTTCGACCTGCAGTTGTTCTTGCACTTTGGAGAATGCAGGCAAGACCGACGGAACAGCGCTACGGGAAAGCATTGCTTTGAAAGGCACTCCACACAGTAAGTCGGTGTTGAACTTGCAATTCTCTGGACGAAAGTGCAGCGAGCACACTATGCGATTTTTCGGCTCTTTGCCAGCCCGCTGTGGCAGAGGTATGGCACTTCACCACTTCGAACAGAGAGGTTTACTCGTTGGCACACAGCGATAAGTAACGTTGGATTCGCCGCTGCAACTGCCCTTGGCCAAGTTCCACAGACCGTTAGTGCATCTCACGACATCACATGGCCGTAGCATTCTCGCTGCTTGTTCAAAATGTAAGTTTCGCGAGCCAGCAGACCCAGCGCAGCACAACGTGATAACGAAACAACTGAAACTTCAAAGCGTTCGCGGCGCAGAGTTGAGCGAAAACGAAACCTTTCGATCACCCATACTACTGAAGGGTAATGCCAAAATGTTATTTTTTCTTAGAATCGAATAGAAGTAGACAAGTAGCATTTTCTTCTGTCTCATAACCTAATGAAATGATCATTTTAATACGAGTAGTTGAGTATTAGTGACATAAATCATGACGAGGAGTGCCTTCATCATCGGGCTAATACCGGAATGTCGCTGGGGGGGGGTCTCAAATCGTGTCGTGCATTTACCTCAATTTCTCAAAGCTCTGTTCGTGATTATATTGACGCCTTAGACTTTCTAGATCATTGCATTATCACTTTAACTTGACCTCATAGTAACCTTTAGTGTCCCTTTAATGATCATCGGTTATCTTCCCTCCTCATTACATTTCCTGCCCATGCCCCATTTCTTTTTCTTAATTTCAACTAAGATGTCATTAACTCGCGTTTGTTCCCTCACCCAATCTGCTCTTTTCTTATCCCTTAACGTTACACCTGTCATTCTTCTTTCCATAGCTCGTTGCGTCATCCTCAATTTAAGTAGAGCTCTTTTCGTAAGCCTCCAAGTTTCTGCCCCGTACGTGAGTACTAGTAAGACACAGCTGTTATATACTTTTCTCTTGAGGGATAATGGCAACCTGCTGTTTATGATTTGAGAATGCCTGCCAAACGCACCGCAGCCCATTCTTATTCTTCTGGTTATGTCAGTCTCATGATCCGGATCCGCGGTCAATACTTGTCCTAAGTAGATGTATTCCCTTACCACTTCCAGTGCCTCGCTACCTATTGTAAACTGCTGTTCTCTTCCGAGACTGTTAAACATTATTTAGTTTTCTGCAGATTAATTTTTAGACCCACCCTTCTGCTTTGCCTCTCCAGGTCAGTGAGCATGCATTGCAATTGGTCCCCTGAGTTACTAAGCAAGGCAATATCATCAGCGAATCGCAAGTTACTAAGGTATTCTCCATTAACTCTTATCCCCAATTCTTCCCAATCCAGGTTTCTGAATACCTCCTGTAAACACGCTGTGAATAACATAGGAAAGATCGTATCTCTCTGCCTGACGCCTTTCTTTATTGGGATTTTGTTGCTTTCTTTATGGAGGACTATGGTTGCTGTGGAGCCGCTATAGATATCTTTCAGTATTTTTACATAAGACTCGTCTACATCCTGATTCCGTAATGCCTCCATGACTGCTGAGATTTCGACTTATCGATTAACCCTTATTCTTAACCCTTATCAGTTGGTATCAAACTTAACGCAATTGATCCCATTCTTATCAGCCCTTACCTGTGCTTATCAACCTTATCCAACTTGATCCGACTCTTATCAACTGCTATCAGTGCTTATTAACATTATCATAATTGATCCAACCATTATAAGCCCTTATCGCTCTTTAGCACCTTATCCATCTGCGTCGAACCACTATCAACCACGATGAGGCTCATATAACCCCTTATCACTCCTTATCATCCTTGTTGAGATATTGACTGCTTATCTGTCTCTGTTGCACAACGTGAACTGCATGAGCCCTCATAGATCGGTGGCACTTTGGTTGGTGAAGGAACGCCCCAACGAAAGGTGCATCCCGCAATCGCCGAAATGCAATGGGGATGTGGAGTGTTTGGTATGAAATTTCCGTAAAATCTTAATTTTCCTGATGTCTACAATGCATACTCAGTTCTACATGTGGTTCTAGAGATGGCTTTTATTCCGTCACCAAATATTTCAAGGACTTCACAGAAACAATGTTTCATACATTATTTTCTATATAGTGATTTGTCTCACGTGATGGACAGATTTCCTCGTTGGGTAGGCATAGAAATGCTTATGCATTTAAAGAAAACATGTGACATGACTGCGTGCTACAATTGCAGTTCTCTCAAACATGCACAATTAGTATGAACGAACAGTGCATTTGACCTGGTGTGCTGCCAGTTAAAAAATGGCACAGCAGCCATTTGGTGGTGTGATTTACATCATTGATATGCTTCTCCCGCAGCACTTATCGACAACGGTAAGCAGACTAGGCTAAGTGCGCTGTTCATTCATGTGCAGCATGCTTGAGAGCACTGAAATTGTGGTGCACATACAGGTGTGTTACATGTTTTCTTTTTTTTTCATATTTTGATGGCTTTCTTTAAGACACAGAAAAAACTGATTACAGGAGAAGTAGAAAGTTAGAAGCTTCTGAATTAAATTTTTTCTCTAGTACTCTACAACTTTCTCTTTCAAAGTTTTGCCCTAAAGTTAATACTCGCAAATTTGGTAAACAATATTGACTAATTATGGAATTAGTAGATTACCAGAAATACCAGAAAAATAAAATGGCGCAATATGCATTTGGTAACATCCTCTTAGTGTGCTTTGGCATATTTTTAAACCTTTGCTAATGTTAGCTGGAACACCCTGTATATCACGAGATGTCCCACTATATTTAGTTCAAGCTATGGGCAGGTATCTTGCTTTTGCTCAATCCTGAGTCACAGGCAGTGTAATGATGCAGCCTTGGCTGTTCTTTTTTTTTTTAGGTGCTGCATTTCTCAA
The DNA here is from genome assembly GCF_050947875.1 of Dermacentor variabilis. NCBI lineage: Eukaryota > Metazoa > Arthropoda > Arachnida > Ixodida > Ixodidae > Dermacentor > Dermacentor variabilis. Next base: position 190,782,932 of record NC_134573.1, read on the forward strand.
GTTCTCAGTGGTGACGAAAGAGCTTTCAGCCCTTATGAAAACACTGGTAAGTTTTTTATAAACATGTTACTACGATAGACCAGTGACTGTGGCGTGGTACTTAGAATGAAGTGATTGTGTGGTCTCTGATTTCACCTGCTTTGTGCAATATGCATCACAGATGCTAGACCTATGCAATTTCTAAATGGGCTTTGCAGTGGTCTTTATTACCATCGCACTATTTTGTGGGGTTTACTGTGGCCCGATTCCATTTAGGTTTCTGGCTGTTCAAATACACAATATCAAGAAATGACACTAAAGACTATGAGTTTTATTATTTACATGCACAGCTGCAAATATATTTTAAAAAATTTTCATTGTGTGTGCCACTGGTACGGTATGTCGTTAGTAGGCTATAATGAAAGCAAATTCAATGTTGTCTGTTTGTTGCAGATGCAAAGTTTACACAATATTATTATGTTTCCCCTGGACAACTTGTTGAAAGGTGACTTAAAGGGCGTTAAAGGAGTAAGTACTTATAGAGATGGCTTTCATCATAAAAGACTGCTTGTGCTAGATGTGTTTGACATGATACGGCTAAGGTTTCCTGGAGGGTTCTGCCTAAGCGAGCTACTTCACATTTTATAGTGTGTATATGTAATTTTTTGGTTATCAAATATCCAGGACCTCAAGAGGCCATTTGACAAGGCATCTCGAGATTACGAAGCCAAGTCGTAAGTTCATAGTAAAGTCTCTGATCTTATGCAGCATAAATTTTAGGCAGTAGAGCACTTCAAATGCCTTACATCTACCAAACCCTCACACTCAAAATTATTTTGGGTTTCACTTTGATTATCTCTGATAATGTTTTAAGGGCAATCTGCCGCATTTGCAAAGAGTCAGATGATGATGTGAAAGAGTCATGGCAGAGATGGCATGGCATCATGTATTAGTATTGGAGGTTGCGTAGTCTCGAGTTTCGATGACCCGTTGGAGCTAGAGGCAGACGAAGCGTTCGCTCCCCGCTGCCAGCGCTTTTCCTGGTAGTGTCGTCTCAGTGGGGGTTATGAGCAGTGGGGGCAGAGTGCACGTGAAAGCGTGGCTGGCTTCGCTTAATTCGTACCCCGATGTGAAGATATCGTTGACATACGTGGCATGAAGGAATATCGTTCATCGTTGACTCCCAAATTTATCAAAATGAATTGTTTTCTCATTCAAGTTTGCTTTTCTTTTCGATTGCCCGACAATTAGGAAAATTCTGCGGCTCCTCTCCATGCAAAAAAAATAGATCGATGACTCTACTTATTTGCATTTGCATAAAAGGTTGCATTTCAATACAAGGAAATATAAATATAACAAAGAAAATTGCCGATTTTAGTGACTTCGTTATATCGAGGTTTAACTGTATTTACACTGCAAAACCTGGAGGCAGACCTGGAGAGGCAAAGCAGAAGGGTAGGTCTAAAAATTAATCTGCAGAAAACTAAAGTAATGTTTAACAGTTTGGAAGAGAACAGCAGTTTACGATAGGTAGCGAGGCACTAGAAGGGGTAAGGGAATACATCTACTTAGGGCAGGTAGTTACCGCGGATCCGGATCATGAGACTGAAATTATCAGAAGAATAAGAATGGGCTGGGGTGCGTTTGGCAGGCATTCTCAGATCATGAACAGCAGGTTGCCATTATCCCTCAAGAGAAAAGTGTATAACAGCTGTGTCTTACCAGTACTCACGTACGGGGCAGAAATCTGGAGGCTTCCGAAAAGGGTTCTACTCAAATTGAGGACGACGCAACAAGCTATGGAAAGAAGAATGATGGGTGTAATGTTAAGGGATAAGAAAAGAGCAGATTGGGTGAGGGAACAAGCGCGAGTTAATGACATCTTAGTTGAAATAAAAAAAAAAGAAATGGGCATGGGTAGGACATGTAATGAGGAGGGAAGATAACCAATGGTAATTAAGGGTTACGGACTGGATTCCAAGGGAAGGGAAGTGTAGCAGGGGGCGGCAGGAAGTTAGGTGGCCGGATGAGATTAAGAAGTTTGCAGGGACATGGCCACAATTAGTACATGACCGGGGTAATTGGAGAAGTATGGGAGAGGCCTTTGCCCTGCAGTGGGCATAACCAGGCTGATGATGATGACACTGCAAAAGTAGCCTAGAGCACATGGACAGCATTTAGTGTTTTCACATAATTTCATTTGCCTCGTCCTCACATTTTTAGTGACATCTGCAGCGTAACTAGCTGTATAACTACGGAAGAACTAGCCTATGTGGAAATGGGTTTGCACAACGCTCACCCTACGAGTGATTGTCAACACTTCGACCCCCACACCTCCAAAGCATTCTTGCTGGATAATTAGCTCAATGCACTTAGAAAATGTGGATGCTGCTTTGATGGATGCTGCATTAGATGTGTCTTTCAGCTGGAAGCATTCCTCTGTGCATGTTGTGTCTGTAGCATTTGATTCTGAGATAATTCTGTTGCAATAAGTTCCTTATTTGTTAGCAAGTATGTGTGACAATGTTCACCTGTGCTGCAATGAAGATGCCCTTCTCTCTTTGTGCATATTTGTGCATGTTTCTAGATTTCAGTGCTGTGCTTTCTAAAGGTGATATTTTCCTTTCATCATCAGGTCTAAAATAGAGAAAGAGAAAAAACAGCAGGCCAAAGAAGCTGGCCTAATCAGGACGGAGATATCACCCGCCGAGGTATAGACTCCCATTTTGCCTTGCCCACTTTTCATGCATGTGATTTTTCTCAACAGATTGCTGACGAAATGGAGAAAGAGAGGAAAATGTTCCAGCTGCAGATGTGTGAGGTGAGGAGCATTTGTGAGTGTGTAAGATTTTTGAAATTTGCATGCTGCACTGCAGAACAATTCTAGTTGCCTTTTATCAAGGGTATTTTGCTTGCCATGTTGTACACCTTGTGCTAAATAAGTTTGAACATTGTCATGTTACAACTTATGTGGTGTGGGGTCTCACACATGCTCTTGGGAAAAAGGATCGACAACACAGTAGTGCAAACAGTCACAAGGGCATTTGTTGTACCTTACATACACTAATGCCTGCTAGTCGAATTGCTATCCTCAGAATATGCCAATGGGCGCACGACAAAGCTAAAAAGTTCGACTCATTGCGACTGGATATTAAGCGAATACGTTTGCCCCATGCTGAACACCAACACCTGGTCGTTCTCGAGTATGGTCATGCGAATGGTGGCGCATCTGAATGATCGTGTTTGTCCATTCCGGTGCCCTGCTCCTAGGCCTCGCGAGACGGTCTCACAGAAAAATGGATCAGCGCTTGTGCGGAATATCCGAGCCTCTTGCTGACCCCAATCCAAAGAGAAAGAGCCCACTCGCTGTAGCGCCCAACTAACCCCACTGTTAGGTTGTGTTAGCAGTGAAGCACTCGTGCCATCTCGTAATATGTGGCAACCACACCGACCGCTGCCTGCGCTTAGCTACGCAGAGAGGCCAGATTAAAGGAGACACGATAGCTGTGCGGGGAAGTCAACATCATGGGACGCATGAGAGTCGAGCATCCCCACAATGGAGAAACCTCCAGAGTTGCACACATCTAGTCTCCTGTTTTGCTTAGCTTCCATGATGTTGCTTCTCATGCTCACATAGTAGTCAAACCCGTCTAATTTGTTGCTTATTCATAAATACCGTAGTCTAAATGTTAAGCATAGGCTGAACAAGACAGGCTAAGTCTATATAAGTGATTTCTGATGAAACTTTGCCTTTTATATATTTTTTGTGTGCCATGTAACTGACTCTTTATGCGTGCTTCCTGTCCATCACTAGCACTGAGTCATTTAATGCAAGACAGGTGGTGTGTTTCTCAATGCCACTTGCAGTCAAGCATAAAATGAAACATGTGGCCTTGGACAGCTAATTAGGCTGGAGGAGTGCAGCCATGTTTCAGCCTCCACTGCTGCTTTTATGTTAATCTGCATTAATTTATTTATTTTGTTTTTAGAATATATTGAAGGGCAACTACAGGGTGGGGGTGGTGTCCTGACATTCACATATGTGAGACAAACTTTCACTGCATGTTCTGCTGTATGTCTAAAATTAATTCCACGAACTTGCATGGCTGTGTGGTGTTTCATTTTCTTGCCATACCTACCAAGTTTTACGATTTTATTGTGAAGTGTGTGGCGTCTCAAACGTGCTCTTGAGACAAAGAAACGATAAAATTGTAGTGTGAACAATGAACAGGGCATTTACTGCGCCGTTTATACACCAGTCTAGCCAACCAAATTACTATCAATAGAACTTGCTGATGAGCACTGGCAAATTGAGTACATCTGACTCACCACGACAGGATATAGAGCGAATATGTTTGCTCCCATGCTGCACACGTGCCCTAATAGTTTGCGTGTACAGTCACATGAATGGTGGCGTGTTCAAACTATTGTGTTCATCCATCCTGGTGCCCCGTTCTCAAATCTTTTGCGAGACAGAGTGCTGACAGGCACTCGACATGTCCGCGCGCTCCGCCGGCCTCAAGCCAAAGAGGAAGTGGCTAATCCCTTTTGCGGCCGAGTAACCTCCGTTAGCGCACCACTCACGCCATCTCTTGTACTATTCTGTAACTACACCGATTGCCGAAGGTGCTTAGGTTAAATATGAAAATATGAAATAAAACCATGTGACTGCACTTATGCGCTATCATATTACAAAGCTCTCAACCGTGCTTCATGCGAAAGAACTGTACCCGCGGATCGTGGCAAAGTGAGTGGCCATGGCTCTAGGCATCAGCTTCACAATGCATCAGCATCTTTGGTGGTAGCACACAGAAATGAAGTGCCGTCGTCCCTGATAAACGATAGGCTCCACACGCGGTTGAGTGCGCTGCAATACGATAGCGCACAAGGGCAGTCACATGGTTTTATTTCATATTTCGTGGGCTTTCTTTAAAATGCTGAAAAAAATCGCCACACACCACGTACATTGCTACAAAAAGTTGCATCGATCGTTTCTGAACCCCCTCTACAATGCAATGAAACATTCCATGCTGTAAAAGTGTGTGTACAGCAAAGCTGTTGCCTACGCTAGACAAGTACCACCACTCCAACTGACCTTAGGTGATGTTAAACAAGCACTACCACCACAAGCAGCGTATGTCACGGACACACACACATGTGTGGAAATGCAGCCTACATTCTCATTCTTGTAGGCCCTTCGCCTAGTACAAGTACATTATTCAACTAATTGAATTTCTCAAAGTAAAATGCATCCAAAATTCGTAAAGTATGAGTTACACACAACCTGCAGACATGATAGCATCAGATTTTAATTCGAATATACGAGAAAACATAATTCTGTTATGCGGCAACGCCAACACAAATTCCTTTTCCAGCTGCCATTTGAGGTCTGTCTTTTGAGGAGCACAGACAGAAAAATCCTGACCAACTAGAGGCCAACAGCTTCGTGGTAAAAGAAAAAATGTAAATGTCCTTTCTATGGTGGCGGCAAAGAAAAAAGATGTGGGTGGCTGCAGGGGAAAAACGTGGGTGGCTGCAATGAGCCGTGCCTAAGGCATTGCTTTCCCCAGTCTTGAGAGACCGTCATCGTTTAAGTTAAAAAGACGCCACTCTACCACAAACCTGCCATGCAAAGGAGGCTAGCAGCTCCAGAGTAAAACAAAGGACATGCGGACGTGTCAGCACGATACAAGGCCGTCTTACATGCGTCGTGGTTAGGTTACAGGAAATTTCCTTACAGGGAATTGTGCTAACCATAAAGAAAGCATGTGAGTTTCCTAGTGCTTTCATTAAAACCTGAGGCAGCGGTATTAAACTTATAAATAAGGTAGGGCTCGCAAATTTCCCGGTCGTGGTGTGAGTGAAGGCCTGATTCCTATATTGTCACTTTTTAGGTCACTGAAAGAGTGACTGAGAAGTTGGACATGTTTGGATATGGGAAGGTTCAAAAAAGATTTTGCATGAGACCTGTGGTTATTAAATTGTATCCTGAAAGGCATCTCTGCCTGACCGATATACTGTTGATTACAAGTAGTACATTCAAAAAGGTAGACCACATTGGCGATGTCGCATGTAAAGTTTCCTTTAATTTGAACAGAGAAGCTCAACATGCATGTGTGTGTGTGTGTGTGTGTGTGCGTGCGTGCGTGCGTGCGTGTGTGTGTGTGTGTGTTCCTTTGATAACTGCTGCACTTGAAGAAACTGTGTGACCTTGAATGGATGGATGGATGGATGCAAAACTTTAATAAGGTCCTGAGGTACGCGACTCAGCGCGCTGCGGGCCGCTCCCACGTTGGGACAGTCAGGCCTTGCCCGACCGCCGCATCGTGGGCCCTCTGGACAGCCCATAGTTGCGCCCCGGCATCGGGGCTTTTGATAGCGGAGAGCCACTTGTCCACATTGATTTGTTCCGTGCCTCGTAACGAGGGGCAACGCCAGAGCATATGGTCTAGGCTAGCGATGTCATTGCAGTGCCTGCAAGAACTAGTGGCATAGGTGTCGGGATAAATTTTGTGGAATAAAGCCGGGTTGGGATATGAACCTGTTTGCAATAATCTGAGGGTCAATGCCTGCGCTCTATTTAACTTCTTGTGGGGAAGGGGAAAGTCTCTCCTGCCGAGATAAAAGTGCTGCGCAATTTCGTTGTATGTGGTCAGTTGATCTCTATTCTCCACCACTGCGGGCCGGCGTTGGAGTTCTCCATGGTCGCGGAAAGTGAGACCTCGCGCCTTGGAGTGGGCCAGCTCGTTGAGGTTTGTGGGGCCTCCCATGATGGATTGTTCACTTGAAAGAATTGTCTTGTACTTTGCTATCACTAATAATGCTTCACCTTTCTGGCGAAATGGCAGCCTTCTTTTTTCGTTTTTCTTTTTAAACTGTGAGTTCGAGTATAAGCACTGCTGCGCACTGCTATAGCACTGCTGCGCATGACTGCTATCGATTCTGATTTCGAGTAAATCCAGCTTGGTCTCATTTCGGTTACTGAGTGAATTATGTATAGTATATCTATGGTCCTTTGCATGCAAGTGGCGATGTTCCCGTCCCTAATAAATGTTGTAAATTATTAGAAGAGGTTTTTTTGGTCGTTAGCATTGCTTACTTGAAAGAGAAGCAATACTGAGACATATATCATTCACGTGAATTTTGCATGCCGTTGATAAGATTCTGCCGAAGGGGTCATTGAAGTTTGCATTTTTTCTTCAGGGCCGAAAAAGCACGCAAGAAAAGCAATTTATTTATTTATTTATTTATTTATCACTTTACCTACAGCACCACGAATGGCATTACGGGCGGGGGGGGGGGGGTGATATAGTACAATGAAGGAAAAAAGAATACAGGTGAATTTGTCATGTGCATAAAATATTGTGATGACACACACACGTGAAAACAAACACTGCAAGAATAAACCATAAGAATAGAAAGTGTAAAGGGGGTTTATTCGGGTCGTAGAGAAGCAGCGACCAACACGGCAACAGCAGGTAGCGCGCAGCCAGCAAACGAACTGGGTACGAGCCATGCGATGGCAACGGGGCTTTTTAGCCTGCCGATCTTCTTCGTCACAATCACCCCTGGAATTAAAGAGTAGCCATCCTGGCGACCTAGGCAGAGGTGTGCGGATCGTAGTACTGCTTCAGCCGGTCAATGTGTACAGTCTCTCGCCCTCGTCGACGGAGATCGGGAGATGGCGATACGGGTTCGACCACGTAGTTCACTGGTGATGTTTGTGCACCCACACGGTAGGGCCCGTGGTACTTCGGGAGGAGCTTGGACGAAAGGCCAGGAGCAGCAACAGGCGGGACCCAAAGCCACACGAGTGAGTCGACGGGGAAGGGGTGAGGGGGAGGATTGAGGTCATGGCGCTCTTTTTGGCGGCACTGTTGAGCAGACGTCAAAGAACGGGCCAGTTGTCAGCATTTCTCGGCGTGCTGAGCAATCGCAGAAACAGGTGAGCATTCAGCAGGGTCCGGCCGGTACAGGAGAACAGTATCAATGGTGCTGGAGGGATGGCGACCGTAAAGCAGAAAGAATGGCAAGAATCCAGTAGTGGCTTGAGAGGCAGTGTTATATGCGTTAGTGACGAACGGAAGTACAAGATCCCAGTTGGAGTGGTCAGATGCAACATACATTGATAGCATGTCACCAAGAGTTCTGTTGAATCGTTCTGTTAAGCCATTGGTCTGTGGATGATAAGCAGTAGTAGTGCGGTGAATAATTTGGCATTCAGATAGGAGTGACGGCAGGATAATAATAATAATATTTGGGGTTTTACGTGCCAAAACCACTTTCTGATTATGAGGCACGCCGTAGTGGAGGACTCCGGAAATTTTGACCACCTGGGGTTCTTTAACGTGCACCTAAATCTAAGCACGCGGGTGTTTTCGCATTTCGCCCCCATCGAAATGCGGCCGCTGTGGCCGGGATTCGATCCCGCGACCTCGTGCTCAGCAGCCCAACACCATAGCCACTGAGCAACCACGGCGGGTGTGACGGCAGGATGTCTGAGAGGAATATGCGGCCCCAATCGCTCAACAGTTCACGAGGGGCGCCATGGCGGAGAATGAAGTTGTTTGGTATGAACGAGGCGATGTATTTTGCTGATGCAGCAGGCAAGGCAGCGGTTTCAGCATATCATGTCAAATGATCTACGGCCGCAACAATCCATCGGTTGCCAGCGTCAGTAGATGGAAGAGGCCCGTATATATCAATGCCGACGCGGTCGAATGGCTGAGCTGGGCAGGGAAGTGGTTGGAGAGGTGCGGTGGAGAGATGCGGGACACATTTACGTCGCTGGCAGGCAATGCAGGAGCGCACGTATTTGTGGACGAAGGTGTACATCCCTCGCCAATAATATCGTAGGCGAAGCCGTGTGTAGGTTTTTGACGCTCCGCCGTGACCACACTGCGGGTCAAAATAAAAGCGGAGCATAAATCTTGTCGTAGGTGGCGAGGCACTACTAAGAGCCATGTGCGGCCGTCATTGTGGTAGTTGCGGCGGTTTAAAAGTCCGTCGCAGATTGTGAAATGCTGCGCTTGTCGGCGTAACGCTCGAGGTGCCGAAGTTGCCGGAGGATTGGACAAAAAGTCGAATATCATGACGATCCATGGGTCTTTTCGTTGCTCCGATGCCATGTCCAGGATGTCAAGTGGTGAGATGTCATGTCTATAAGCAGAAGTGCTGCTGTCTGAAGTAACTGGGGAGCGCGAGAGGGCATCGGCGTCAGAGTGTTTGCGTCCAGAACGATAGACGACACGGATATCATAGTCCTGGATTCGGAGGGCCCACCGAGCGAGGCGGCCCGACGGGTCTTTTAGGTTGGACAACCAGCAAAGAGCGTGATGATCCGTCACCACGTCAAAGCGTCGACCGTAGAGATATGGACGAAATTTTTGAACAACCCATACGATAGCCAGGCACTCTTCTTCTGTGACTGAGTAATTAGCCTCAGGTTTCGTGAGGGCACGACTAGCATAAGCGACTACGTATTCGGCATTAGCGTTCTTGCTTTGTGCGAGCACGGCACCAAGGCCGACACCACTGGCGTCAGTGTGAAGTTCTGTAGGTGCGCTTGGATCAAAATGGCGCAAGATTGGTGGGGACGTGAGTAGGTGACAAAGAGTCATAAAGGCATCATCAGAGGCTTCCGACGAAGCAGAAAGTTCATTGTCGCCTTGGAGAAGTTGGTTTAGTGGTGCGATCACAGTAGCGAAATTGCGAACGAAACGTCGAAAATAAGAGCATAGGCCAAGGAAGCTGCGTAGTGCTTTCAAGTTAGTGGGCTTCGGAAATTCAGATACGGCACGAAGTTTAGCAGGATCAGGAAGAATGCCTTCTTTGGAGACAACGTGGCCTAATATAGTCAGTTTTCGAGCTGCAAATCGGCACTTTCTTAAGTTAAGCTGGAGACCAGCATTCCGGAGACAGGTCAAAACTTGATGTAAACGCCGAAGATGGGTCGGAAAATCAGGAGGAAAGACGACAACGTCGTCGAGGTAGCAGAGGCAAGTATGCCACTTCAGGCCACGTAGGATGCCGTCCATCATGCGTTCGAAGGTGGCGGGCGCATTGCACAGACCGAACGGCATCACAGTGAATTCATACAAGCCATCTGGTGTTACAAATGCGGTTTTAGAACAGTCAGCGTCAGCCATGGGCACCTGCCAGTAGCCATAGCGGAGATCTAAGGAGGAAAAAAACTCCGCTCCTTGCAAACAGTCAAGTGCATCGTCAATACGTGGCAACGGGTATACATCCTTTCGGGTAATCTTGTTAAGGCTTCGATAATCGACGCAAAATTGTATGGTGCCGTCTTTCTTTTTAACTAGGACAACTGGTGATGCCCAAGGACTACTAGAAGGCTGGATGACACCGCGATTGAGCGTATCGTTCACCTGGTCATTGATAACGCGTCTTTCAGTCGCCGATACTCGGTAGGGACGCTGTCGAATCGGTGCATGGCTCCCAGTGTCGATAGTGTGCGAAACAGTTGTTGTGCGGCCGAGTGATGTTGCTTGGCAATCAAAGGAGGAAGAGAAGCCTTGGAGCAAGCGAAGAAGTTCGTCGCGCTGCGTTGTCGTAAGGTCACTGGCAATAGCTGGCATAAAAGAATGCGGTAGTGACTGTGGACGCGATGCCTCGAGAGCAGCAATATAAGTGGAGTTGTCCATCATGTCAAATATTGAAGATGAGGTCAGTGGCTCTGCTCTGCCAAGGCTTTCACGGCGGCGTAAAGTAATTGGTTCAGCCGATGGGTTTGAGACGCACATGAGAGAGGCGCCAGCTTGGAACTCGAGGACAGCGAACGGCAGCGAACTAAGAGTTCAGATGAAGCGAAGAGTACTGTGCCGTCATCTACATAGTCACAAGAGATACTGACAAGGGTGGAAGACCAGGCAGGTGTAACGGTGTCTTCTGAAACAGAGATTTTGCGGCAATGGTCCTTATGGTCAGTGATAATATCAGTCGAAAACTGAAACAGCTCGATTTCGGCGCGGGCGCAGTCAATGATCGCATGATGTGTGGAGAGAAAGTCCCAACCTAATATGACGTCGTGTGAACATGATGGCAACACGATGAATTCTGTGATATAGAGGACGTCCTGAATTACGACACGAGCAGTGCAGGCGCCGGATGGCTCGACGTGCTGCGCGTTGGCAGTTCGAAGAGACGGTCCAGAAAGCGGCGTCGTCACTTTTCCTATCTTGCGACAAATACGGGCATCTATCGCTGAAAGTGCAGCGCCGGTGTTGACAAGTGCTAGCCTCAGTGAACCTTCTATTGCGACTTTAATAACATTCTTCGGGGAAGTGTGAGGCCTCATACATTTCGCTGGCACCGCAGTTCTTGCCTCCTGAACTGCGATATTTAGTTTTCCTGGCGCAAAGGGCTCCGACGCTGGTGCATGGGGGAAAGCGAGCGGCGGCGAGGAGAAGGTGAACGGCGAGCGGCGGAGAATGCGGTGTCGACAACAGGAGGAGATTCAAAGGTGTCCGAATAGTTGCAGCGTTGTTGGAAACGTGGCGCATATGGACGCACATTGTTGGGGACGTTCGGTGTAAGGAGGCGACAGTGACGTGCTACGTGTCCAGCACGGCCACAATAAAAACAAATCGGGCGATTGTCTTCCATGCGCCAATGATCTTGAGGTCGTGCATACTGCACCAGTGGCCGGACTGGAGCGGATACGGGCAGGCGCAAAGATGGGCGAAGGGGACCGTAGGTCTGTGGTGCAGGCCTCGAAGCGACTTCGGCGTACGTCAGGGGAGCGGCAACCGGAGCCTGCTGGAGAGAAGGTGGAATGTGGTCGGCTACCTGCTCCTTGATGACAGATTGGAGAGCGGGCACCAACGGAGAATTCAACTGGCCGTGTGTAAGTGGAATCAGAGAAAGCTGACGAGCCACCTTTTCACGGACAACTCCTCGATCTGTAGCAGTAGCGACGTGTTATCCGGGGACACAGCCAAGCTCGACATTGAAGTCGCCTGAGGGGGAGGTTGGTGGGTGGCTAGGCGTTGTTTGCGGAGTTCGTCGAAGCTTTGGCAGCGACTGACGAGTTCAGAGACTGTCGCCGGATTTTTCGCCAACAGCATCTGGAAGGCGTCGTCTTCGATGCCTTTTAAGATATGGCGGATCTTCTCGGCATCAGCCATTGTGACGTCAATGCGGTTGCAGAGGTCGACAACATCTTCTATATAATTTGTAAATGTCTCCCCGCACTGTTGCGCACAACTGCGCAAACGTTGCTCGGCATGAAGCTTGCGAACGGCGGGGCGCCCTAATACCTCCGTCACGTTAGTTTTGAAGGCTGGCCACGTCGTGAGATCACGTTCATGGTTGCGGTGCCACACGCTGGCGACACCGCTCAAATAAAAGGATACGTAATTCAGCTTTTTGGTGTCGTCCCAGTGGTTGTGGATGCTCACCCGGTCGTAGTCAGCAAGCCAGTCTTCTACGTCATGGTCTTCGGTACCGCTGAAGATGGGTGGGTCGCGTTGATGCAACGGGCTGGGGCAGACCACGGTAGTCATTGGGGCAGCGGGTTGTGGTTGCTGTGGTCCTTCTTCCGGCATAATGAAGACAGGCTGCAGTGTCCGGTTGCGAAGTTCCAGAATTCCGGTTGTACCCAGCAGCTCCACCAATTGTAAAGGGGGTTTATTCGGGGTCGTAGAGAAGCAGCGACCAACACGGCAACAGCAGGTAGGGTGCAGCCAGCGAACGAACTGGGTACGAGCTACGTGATGGCAACGGTGCTTTTTAGCCTGCCAATCTTCTTCGTCACAAAAGCAATAATTTTAGCATAAACATGCGTCACAGGGCCTAGTAATTACGAGAATACATTCTTTATATTTGATAGAATTCACTTTCGCATTAATTACATTGCCCACAAAAATACACTACTGGAGCAACAAGAAAAAGTTATCATTTGCGGCGGTGGTGGCTACTTCTCGTGGTAGTTGGTTCCGATCCGAAATTGTCTGAGGAAAAAAATAACATGTTATATCTTACAGTTTTGTACCTTATTTGAAGCGAGGTGAATATACAGCGACATATTCATTCTCTAGGTATAGGCTATTCATACCATTAGAAATAATTGTTAGTTGGCTACCTCCTTTTCTTTACAAATATAATAAACTTTGTCCTGTGTATATGTTTAAATATATTGCGTCTGTGCATGGTGTCCACAGTGTAAATTAAAAAAAAATGTTGAGGTGAAATAATACGAGTGAGGTAGCCACCACTAATGCTTCTAATGCGCTTGTGCTCCTATTATCAGGATTTGCAGAAATAAAGCGAAGGTATGAACTAAAGGTCGTGCATGTCCGCACCAACAAATATGCAGCAAGCTTCTAGCCACAATAAAATTTTAACTGAAAAGGTAGAGGCAACTCAAAAGGAACCTCAAATGATGTGGCGAACAGAACTCTAACATATTAAGAGGAGGCTCTGCTCCTCCCCCCAATCCCTCCAGAAAATTTCGGAGGGGGCTCAGGCCTCAAAGAAGCCATAATCTGTGCCTATGGTTTACTATACATAAATGGGACATATTATGTGATGGGAGCTAGTACCATATTTCAACAGCGGTGATGCCAGCGTTGTTACTCCCTTGCTTGTGAAATTGCTTGTTCCCTGTAAAACTGGCACTTTGGATGTGCTCAGGCACTATTCTGTCACTGCAGCTTGACTTGATATTTACCGTTTGAAAGGATCTTGCCAGATTCCTTCAACGAAAATCAGACATATGTGGAGGTGTTTTCTAAACAAAGCTATCTTTGTTCTGTCTCTATACTTAAAGTACACAGGCAATATCTCTGCTGCCTCTGTGTAATACTCAGATATACCCTGTTAGTAGCACCTAGAATAGCATAATTTTCAAAGTGTTATGTGGTCATTCCTGCAAATCATGTATAAAAATTTCTCAATGGTTGGCAGCATTGGACAGAGAAGTGAAGCCAGCCCCTGAGCATGTGTACGCAGCTGCTTTCCTTATGTGAAATTTGCTGACATTTAAGCAAGAGTTCATTTTTAGATTTTCTATAAATTTGTTTCTTTGCTTTTATTTTATTCAATATTTATGTTTAGAGCAGCTATTTGGTATTCACTCAGCCCTAAAGTACTATATGTTGTGCTACACCAACACATTTTATGGTGCTTGCAGGATTGTCTAGCATTGAAGACGCATAGTTGCTTTAATTTTCTGTGGCAATAATAATCAAGCTCGATGCCTCTCACTTCACTGTTAGGGCTACCATGGTGAACTGGTGTTGCGACACTCACTTTGTGCTATGACGAAATGCTGGTTTTGTTAGTGCCTAATCGGAGAGTGACATTTGGAGAAGGACACTCTTGCAGACCAGTGGCAGCACAGCCTAGTTGATTGATTGATTGTTTGTTGGGTTTTTATGGCACAAGGGCCAGTTCTGGCCAAAGAGTGCCACACAGCCTAGTTAAACAAAGGCTGACTGTGTTCAAAGTTATGTCTGACCCAACACTTGGGATGTGTTTTATCCTGCAGTATCTCATCAAAGTGAATGAAATCAAGACCAAGAAAGGAGTGGAACTATTGCAACACCTGGTTGAGTTCTACCATGCGCAAAACAAGTGAGTATTGGTCAAAAGAGTGGTTGGTCATAGCTTTCACGTAACAGTGGTGTAGAACATGCAGAATGGCATTGATGGACAAGACAGAGGTAACATATACAAACAACTAAGCAATGGGTTCTTGTTTACACAGTGTAAATACAAAGCTTGCATATGATGAACAGACAACCACATAAGGCACCTGACAATGTAGAGTAGTAGATAATAGCATGCAGAAAAATACAGTACAAAACGATTTTCACAATGAAGAATTTATTGGTGCAGTATAGTAACATGCATAAAGTATGCCTATAGGAAGGTTGAAAAGCACTTGACAGCCAAGAAAACTGCACAGTACACACATACCAAGAGGGTACATTTTGCTCTGATATGATGATGCCGGCTAGATGAAATGTAAAGGATGTTTCCTCAGTGGCCCTGCTGAAGTATAGATGATTCGACTTGCCACATAAAGGCACTGAATGAATTTTGCTCGTGCCGGACTTTGAAGCCTAGGTCATTTGTGGGTGCAGTTCCCCAAACGGAAGCATGTATGAGCGAATGTGTTTGGCAGTGCTGCTCTCCTAACCTGGATGGGAAGCCGTCTGCATGTCCCTCCTACAAAGTGCACCAATGAGTGCACAGCCAGCCTAAGCATGCTGACTAGCCAAAGACGTAGAAGCAACTTCCTCTTGCAGCTGAGCTGTCCATGCTATCCGGTGGTGCCCGCACAGGCGTACTTGTGCCATCTCTTGTGGCAGAACACCTGCTCCCACCACTGTGTCTCTGTCATGCAGAGAATATTAATACCAGGATGCAAGAATGGTGCATACCCACAATATTCCTTCACCTAGCATGGCCATTCAATGCATTTAAGCTTGCAAAAATATAATCTGCAGGAACTGTATTTCTTTTTCATACAAACCAGTTGATCTTTGGCCCACAGTTTTCTTTATAGATGGGAAAATATACTAAGCTCTTCTCAGGAAAACTGATATTTATGGCTGAGTGTCTTGTCTGTGAAGAACAAGGCTAAATTAGCTGAAGCTTCTTATTTGATGGATATTGCATTAGACACTACTTTAATATGCAGCACTGCACCCACAAATGATTTAGACCTCTAGCACGGACATGTGCTAACTTGGTATTCTTGCATGGTGCATCAAACGATTCCTCAGTGTGGCTCATTGTGTAGGAGCTTCATCATGACAGACACCACTCTTCACAAACACTAATATAGTATTCAGCTACAAACATAAGATTTCTCAAGAAGTGGGTGAGCCTTTCATATTTGTAAAGAAAAAAAAAGCTCTTAGCGAAACATCAATTGGTTTGCATAAAAAAGAAATGTGGTTGGTGTAGATGATAGTTTGTTTGCACTGAATGACGATGTGTGTTGCGACACCAGGTACCTGAGCACATGAGAGCTGGACCCTCCTGCGTGTAGCTGTGCGCGGCTTGGCCGTGTCCAGGGAAAAGGGAACCCTGAAGATTGAGCCAGTGTCGGGTGTTTGGACCATTATGGCCCCTTGGCAGAGGTAGCATACCTCTTTGGCCTCCACATCACGTAGATGGCACCTCTGCAGGGATCCCCTCAGGAGAAATTGGCACTCACCTTTTCCTGTCCTCATCTCCGTTCTATGTTTTTTTTTCCCCTTCTCTTTCATTACTGTCCTGTCTTCTTTTATCTTATATTTACTTCCCATTTTTCTTGGTGGCAAGGGTTAACCTTGTGTGGCTAACCTGTCTTGGTTAAGTCATATTTGGTTATAGCAGCAGTGTATAGATGGCGTCTACAGGACTTCCGTTACTGGGGCTCCTGTCATGTCCCCTTGTTGGGCTCTGTTGCGGGGGGCTGGCATCGTGGCTGAAATTAAGTAAGGATTTATGGCATCAGCTTCATTCTTCAAACTGCCTGATCATCCTCTTTTCAAAAGAGGATGCACTGAGGAAACATCAAACTTTTTGGTTACACGTAAAGAAGTCTTTCCCTGCTATCATGTCGTACATGGTGAAAACCCTGCAAAGAAGACTGTACAAACTGTTTCCCGATTTGTCGTTGCTAAGTGTCTCACCACCGCACTGAGTCCTGGCTACAGAGTCACAAAAATGGCTAGTGGGGACCCTTTGCATGAGGTTCAAGACAAGCTTCAGTATGGAAACGCCTCAAAGCTCATGACGTTTGGTGACATTCCAGTCACAGTGACAGCACATAGATCAATGAATACATCCAGAGGAGTCACTTCGAGCACTGATCTCCTGAGCTTGAGTGAATAGGAGCTCCTGGATGGCTGGAAGGAGCAGAACATTATCAAAGTGCAGCGAATAATCTTCAAGCGTGAAAACAAAGAAATTTCAACAAACCATCTGATACTCATTTTAAGACGAGTGTACTGCCAGATTCTCTTGAAACCAGGTACACAAAGACACGAGTAATAGTACACATTCCCGACCCACATAGATGCTTTAAGTGCCAAAGATTTAGCCACGGCTCGCACAACTGCAGAGGCCGACTGACCTGTGCAAAATGCAGATCCAATTAACACATCTCTTGAACTGTAGTGGTACACGCCACAGTCGTAACTGCGACGGTGAACATGAAGCTTACTTGCGATCATGTCCCCACGTAGAAAAAAGAAAAGGAAATAGTAGTTATCAAGACAAAAGAGAACATTTCTTTCCAGGAAGCATGGAAGCGTGTTTCATTCATTTATAGCTCAGGGTTGGCTGATGCGGTGCATAAGGGGGCAGCGCTGCTTTGCCGTCCCTGTAGGAGGGCCCATTGACCTCTGGGTTGGTGATCTCCAAGACTTCATCTCTTAAGGCAAGGCCTGCCCTGGAAACACCTCGCTCGAGTGAAAGGAAGTCCAGCGGCTCCCAGGAGTCAGTGGACACCACTCAAATTCAGCCAGTGCACCCAGCACCTCAAGAGCGGTGCAAATCTCGTGACTGCTGCAAGAAACACGAAACTCCAAATTATGGGACTTGGAAAGGGTCCGTAAGCCAACTTGACTCCTTTTGACAGGCAGCACAAAAACACAAACAACATGGATACACAAATATAACACTGGAATATGAGAGATCTTATCGACAACCTCGATAACATTAAAGAACTTTCACACAAATACAATCCAAAGGTGCTGTGTGTTCAGGAACCACACTTAAAACCAGCACAAAGTAACTTTCTCAGGCAATATGCCATTTTCCAAAAAAATCGTGATGACGCACTCACCTCGTTGGGTGGCATCACAATCATAGTGGACAAAAATGTTGCTTGTCAGCAGTTACGTCTTCGAACTCCCGTTGAGGCAGTCGCAGTCCGAGCGGTGCTCTTGCAGAAGTTGTTCTCTATAAGCTCCCTATATATCCCTCTGAATTATCAACTTTCCAGATCAGATTTCCTAATCTTTGTTGCTGAACTTCCTCAACCATACATCGTTGTTGGAGGTGTAAATGCACATAGCAGCCTGTGGAGCGACTCTCGTTGTGACGCAAGAGGGCACTTAATTGAAAACTTTTTCTCCTCAGGTGTGTGCTTGCTAAATAAAAAGGAGCCCACATTCTACAGCATGGTACACAAAACATGCTCATCTACAGATTTAAGCATCGCATTAAGTACACTCATGTCACATCTGGAGTGGAACGTCATCATAAACCCTTACGGGAGTGACCACTTCCCCATCGCTTTAGTGTTAACAAAAAGTGATGAAAACTCTCCCCGTATTTCTCAGTGAAAAATTGACTCTGCCGACTGGAAGCAATAGAGAGAGCTCACTCACCTAACATGTCATGAGAAACCAACAAACAAAGACACCAAGGAAAACAAGGGAAATTACTTGTACTTACTAATTGAATTAAAGGAATGATAGATTAATGGCAATGAAAACGGATGAAAAAACAACTTGCCGCAGGTGGGGAATGATCCCTCATCTTCGCATTACACATGCATTGCTCTAACCAATTGAGCTACTGCGGCTCATTAAACAAGCCGTGGTAGTTAATTGGTTAGAGCATCACACGCGTAAGTGCCTGTTCTTCTTACACCGTGATCCAAACTGTCTGGCTATCAGGACTCTTTCGTCCCTGCGTTTACGAGCATTGGTTGGAGAAACAGGCATACTACATCAAGAGAATGTTCTAATGACCCTGCGTCAGCTTCCACCGCCTTGGGAGCGGCAGACTGTTGAGTGCGATGTCTCTTATATAGAGGTTTCCAAATGTCCACCTGAGACTCATATGTGTTCACGATTCCTCGAACTTCAGGCAAAGTACTCATGTGCGGAATTGTACGTGGACGCTTCCAAATTCCTTACTGGTATTGCTTATGCAGCTTTGGGACCATATTTTTCAATGTCTGCTGGACTAAATCTTTATACAAGTATTTTCACAGCGGAATCATGTGTAATCCTCTCGGCAGTTAAACAAATAAAGCTAATGAATCTGCAAAAACACAAGAATTCCCTTTTTAACAAACTATACGGCTTGTTATGCTCAGCCTATACAGACAAGCAAGTGATCATAGTATGCTGGGTACCTGGACATAGAGGCATAAAAGGCAATGTAGCTGCATAGCTGCAGACGGAAGTGCCATGTCAGTAATTTTTTAATGTTCACACACAAACATAGCTATCCCATACCTAAAGCCTTTCTTGCGCCAAGAGTTGTGGAAATATTGGCAAAGGCAGCGGGATACTGAAGTGTCAAATAAGCTATACAATATCAAACCAAGAATAGGGAAATAGATATCAGACAAAACAAGACACAAGGAAGTGCTCCTTTGCAAGCTAAGGATAGGATGTACCTATGGAACAGACTATTTCCTCCCTACTGGCAGTGATCCGTCGACATGTAATAAGTGTGATGCCATTCTTCATGGTCTTCATGTTCTTGTCCAGTGTCCTGCAATGGAAGCCCAACATAAAGAGTACTCTTATCCTGCATATCATGAGCACTTCCCTCTTCACCCAGCATTCTTTCTGAACCATGAGACGTTTTTCGATTTAAAACAGTCTTAAAAATTTGTAGCAGGTGTAAACACCATACAAATCATCTGGCCTGGTTATCTGTAGCACAGCCTCACCTTGCAGGCTGCAGCTGCAGTGCAAAATGTTTTTTCAGCACGTGCCTGTCAGCCTCGACTTCAAGAACCCCTTCAGGCACTAGCCCTATTGCATACATTTTATTATTTCACCACTTCATAACGGAATTTTTATGCTCGTAGCTCACGTCATTTGTCATTGTCATTAATTTAATACTCATATTTTACGCATGTGACAGCGACTTGTCTTAGGCCTTTCTACAGCCACATTGCATCTACCATTTGCATTGTCCACTCCATTCGTAATGCATTGAGGACTCATCACCATACGATGTCTGTTAGAAAAGTATCTGACCTTTGGCCGAAGAAAAAGAACTGGAGCGTTGGAAACCTAATCACCCTCAATGTAACCTCCTTGGGACTCCACACACTTCTCCCAGCGATGCTGCCATTGTTGGAAGCATTCCGAGAAGAACTGTTTCGGAATGGAGTTTAGCTCAGCTGTCGTTGCAGCCATAATGACCTCTCTTGTCTGAAATCGCGCTCCTTTCAATGGCCTCTTGATCTTGGGAAACAGCCAGAAGTCACGGGGCCATATCAGGAGAGTAAGGAGCCTGTTGAGCTACAGGAGTCTTGTTTTTCGCCAAAAAAGTCTGAATCAAGTGCGAGGAATGTGCAGGAGCATTGTCGTGATGGATGCGCAAATTTCCTTTTGACCACAACTCAGGTCTCTTGCACTGCACAGCATCAAGTAGGCGACGGAGGACATCCCTGTAGTACTCTTTGGTGATTGACCCTGTGGTGCGTACTCATGGTGTACCACACCGCGGGAGTCAAAGAAAGCAGTCATTATCACTTTGACGTTGCTGCGCACTTGGCAGGCCTTCTTTGGTCTTGGTGACGTGGAATGCTTCCACTGTGACGACTGGGATTTGGTTTCCGGGTCGTACCCGTACACCCAAGACTCGTCACCAGTGATTATGGTGTTCATGAAGTGGTCACTGTTTATGGAATCCAGCATGTCCTGTGAGTCTTCAGCACGAAGTTACTTTTGCTCCACTGTGAGCAGCTTCGGCACGAATTTCGCTGCAACTCTCTTCATGGCTAAATCTTCGGTCATAATGGAATATGCAGAAAAAGTGCTGATGCCCACCTCTTCCACAGTTTCTCAGATAGTCACATGATGGTCCCGCATCACCATAGTGTTCACTTCGGCAATGACTGGGTCGTTTCGGCATGTTAATGGCCAACCGGAGCGGGGCTTGCTCTCCACTGATGTGCGGCCGTCATTAAACCGGTTGTAGCACTCCTTAAGTGTGCTGCTTATAGCATTGTCACCGAAAGCCGTCTGAATCTTTATAATGGTTTCCACTTGGCTGTCGCCCAGTTCCTGTCAAAATTTGATGCAGTAGCGCTGCTCCAGTCGCTCTGCCATTTTCCTTGCAATAAAGAAGTGACGAGAGCACTGCACACTACCTCACTCAAACGCTGTGTCCCAGCGACTGACGCTATCGGAAGGCGGGGAAAAATTCGCGCATGCGCACGAAGGTTCCAGGTCGGCTGGTGCAAGTGCGCTTGTTTCATATTCATCAGGTGTATGAAAAAAAAAAAAAAAATATATATATATATATATATATATATATATATATATATATATATATATATATATATATATATATATATATATATATATAAAATAAGGTCGGATACTTTTCTAACAGACCTTGTATGTCATGGTGCTCTTTGGCCATCTGTTGTCCTTGTGCCAATAAAAGCCACATTTTATTATGAATGACAATGTGCAAGTCATGGCATATGTGTATCATCATCATCAGCAGCAGCAGCAGCCTATTTTATGTCCACTGCAGGACGAAGGCCTTTCCGTGCGATCTCCAAGTACCCCTGTCCTGCGCCAGCAGATTCCAACTAGCACACGCAAATTCCCTGATTTCGTCGCACCACGTAGTCTTCTGTTGTCCTCTACTACGCTTCCCTTCTCTTGGTACCCATTCTGTCACCCTAATGGTCCAACGGTTATTTAATCTGCACATTACATGACCTGCCCAGCGCCATTTTTTCCTCTTAATGTCTATTAGAATATTGTCTATACCCATTTGCTCTCTGATCCAAACTGCTCCCTTTCTGTCTCTTTAAGTTATGCCTAGCATTCTTCATTCCATCGCTCTTTGTGCAGTCCTCAATTTGTTCTCAAGTTTCTTTGTCAGTCTCCAAGTCTCTGCCCCATATGTCAGCACTGGTAAAATGCTCTGATTGTATACCTTCCTTTTCAATGATAACGGTAAGCCCTGTCAGGAGCTCACAATGTCTGCTGTATGCGATCCAACCCATTTTTTTTTCTTCTGTGAATTTCCTTCTCATGGTCAGGGTTCCCTCTGATTAGTTGACCTAGGTAAACGTACTGTTTCACAGACTCTAGAGGCTGACTGGCGATCCTGAACTCTTGTTCCCTTGACAATCTATTCATCATTATCTTTGTCTTCTGCATATTAATCTTCAACCCCACTCTTACACTCTTTCTGTTAAAGTCTTCAATCATTTGTTGTAACTCCACTGCATTGTTGCTGAATAGAACAATGTCATTGGGAAACCGAAGGTTGCTGAGGTATTCGCTGTTTATCCTTACTCCCAAACCTTCCCAGTTTAATAGCTTGTATATTTCTTCCAAGCACGCAGTGAATAGGATTGCAGAGATTGTGTCTCCTTGTCTGACTCCTTTCTTTATAGGTATCTTCCTACTTGTGTAGAACTAAGGTGGCTGTGGAATCTGTGTAGATATTTTCCAAGATATTTACGTAAGTGGTCTGTACTCCTTGATTATGCAATGCCTCTATGACTGCTGGTATCTCTGCTGAATCAAATGCTTTTTCGTAATCTATAAAAGCCATATAAAGAGGCTTATTGTACCATTTTTTACGGCTTCCTCAGTCTTTCTCACGTTATAATTTAGAATACCCCTGATTTTCGCCTTGTTGATCAGTTTTGACAGTTCCGCAAATTCTGTCTTATCTCTTGAGTTGAACACTTTCATTCTTTGTCATTTCTTTATTAAGTCCTTTGTTATTTGGGAGAGCTTGCCTACTGGTTGCCTTGGTGCCTTGCCTCCCACTTCACTTGCTTCCTCTGAAGCCAGCCTCATTACGGTTTCATTCATTAGCTCTATGTAATCATCGTCATCTCTCTGTTCTAAAGCTGCAAATTTGTTTTCAAGTACCAGCCATAACTCTAAGTTGACCTGTTTCTCCTTGGCCAATTTTACTCCTCCTCTCTTCAAATTGAGGTGAATCCTAGCCCTCACTAACCTGTGATCACTGCACTGATACCCTACCTATCACTTCTACATCCTGCACTATGCTGGGATCGGCACAAAGTATGAAATCAATTTCATCCAATCCTCCAATTGCAAGTTTAGCACTTGTGTATCATTCTGTGCAACTAATTTCTATCCGCTTTGAAATATTACCTAGTTGCTGAAGTGTCTGTCTTAATTTATGATAATTATGTTTGCTGGCAGAAAGGAAGATTTCTATGCATGCTGTAACACTGCAAATGTTAGTGTACGTTTTGTGGGTAGAGGAAATTTGCACTCTTAGGGTGAAGCCAGCTGACACAAGAGAGGGGTGTCATCTGAGGTAGCTGGGCGAGGGCTTCATCTGGCAGTGGACATAGGTAGGCTGAAGGTTATGATACTGGCATATTTTTCTTTTTTCTTTGTAAATTCATTTCATATTCGGAATTGATTTCTGTGGCACATTATAGCCTTACTTGCTGTGGCACTATCAAAGTACACATTTCCGCATGATGTAAATGCAGTTGCCCTGTCTTGAGCCATGCTTATCAACCACGTGATTTTGCTTGCAGTACTCAGCAGTTTTGTGTAGAAATATTTCAATAGATACTATGAGGATTGAGGTATGTCTTGGAATCTTTGCGCGGGCATCTACCTATTGTGTCGTCCTTACGCCTCTCCCCTTTCCACTCGCGGTGGTTGTTGGCGGTGGGGGTGCTCGCGTCGCCAGCAGCGGCTGGCCGCTGCCCGCAGATTGAGCTTAGGAGAGATCCGTCCCAGACAGCGCTGGGTACTTCACGCTTTCCTCTCATCCACCTTTGTGTCTACGACTTGAGCTCTTGTACGGTGCCCAGCATTCTAGTGAACTCAGGTAGAGTGCACCCTTACGAGAGGAGCACTCAACCGACAGAGGCGCAACACTGCAATAGCAGCACAGCTGACAGGGAAGCAGGTTATCCATCTAGACGCGTCCGTACGGTGGGCAATGATAGCAATGCCGGCACCTTGCAAGTCTACACGTAGCAGAGCGTATGTTACCCTGTCTCCTGGTCTGCTATAGCGGCTGCCCATGTGGGCTGTGAAAATACCGGCCACACATAGCCACAAGGCAGGGAGGTGTCTGGAACAAGAAGTTGCACAGATGAGAGTAGCTACATGACAAAACAACAAAATTCCAAACCTGTTATGAAATAAACATTATTTTTATCGCAAGCTTAAAGCTCTCAGCATTGATTAAGTTTTGTGAACGTAATGCTCTGGATGAACAACGGCCAGCTCACATAGAAGTGCATAATTCTGTGAGGCGATTCCATTCAAGTGCCCTGCTGGGCAGAGAAAAACAAATGTTCATTTGGTTACACTTCACCGACATTATACACGAACACTGAAGTCCTCTGCTCAAATCAAATTCTTCACATAAACCTTTGACTATACAGGTTTGGAAAGTTTGTGAAAGAGACACATTGTTTACCTGTAAAGGTACTAAATTTACAGACTTCTTGGCATTGTATGTCTCTTTCCAGTTATTCTAAGAGTGATTGTGACACGTTTATTCAGTGATACATAGCCATCATTACATCATGTTATTAAGAAAGATATCCTCCTGAACAAATATAAAATATTAAAATCTGGGATTTTACATGCGGTGCCTTTGCACGTGCGGTGAGCGCATACCTTGTGTTGATCCTTTCCGGACGCTAAGCTGAAGACCAGTGCCTATTGCTCGAGCATGGTTGTACTGCACCGAGCCGTACTTGTTGGAGGCCCAAGCCGAAGGAGATTGTTCGAGCTCTTGCGAGTGGGCCCACTGGTTATCGCGAGAGCAAGCAGCATAACCGCAGGGACTTTTTCCAGCAGTGTGTCACGGGAAGCCTTAGCTGTCGCAGCGACATGCTAGCGGCGCCTCTGCCTGTATTTTCACCCTTGGCCTGGGAGCCATTTGATTCTGGCCCGGGACCGGACGTTTGTGCGATGTTGGGTGCTGCCAGGGACAATAAATGGTTTCCACTAAATCACGGCAATGCTATGTTCTCCTGCGTGCGCAGCGGTCGTTGCCCTCCTTTGGCGGCCTGAGTGCACTCGCAGTGGCGCAGTAGAGCACGAGAGGCAACTGCTGACACGGGCCTGTGGCTCGCTAAGCTTAAACTTGCAATGGTCAGTACTCTTGTGAGACCCTAGAATCCCGCAATACTAATGTAATGATGCTTCTATAGGTGGTAGAGTGTATATGAAAGATAGTGTCTTCGTCAGTCTGTAATAGCATAGAAAAAGATCTGAAATACTAATAAAAAAAAAAGTTCGGGGGTTCAAGTTACCTTTTAGAGAAATATATGAGTGCATAGGTGATGTCCTGTTTGGTGTGTTTATATGTGATTAGTTTGTTTTACTTTGTTGTTTATGAGGGAAGTCTGTCATGTCTACTCATTATGGTTCATTCCTAACCACCAAACCTAGCAACCACCGATTGCATTTCATGCCGCCTACTCAATTGCCACACTAGTCATACCTGGTGCACACAGAAGCAGCTTGTGAAGTAGCAGATGCAATTTTTTGTTTACTGTGCTGCGTACCCACGAAGGCTTTGGGTCTGTTCCTTTTGGCTGCCGCGTATCTGTGTTTGTATGTTTCACTGTTTTCAGCTCTTCTGAATGCACAGCACATCACTCGGATGTTCTGGCAGCTCAGTACCTTTGTGCCACCTCGGCATTGTGATGGCCTCCATCAGCTTCATCTACTTTCATGGGCTGAAGCATCTTCACTGCTTTTATTTCTTGTCGCTCCCTCTACACACAACCATAATGTTAAGCCTATATACTCTGGCTCCATCACAATCCCATCCTGCTTTCTTATAACTCACTGAAACTGTGTTGTACACCTGCTAAGATGCAGCCCCTTGCTCTTCCGCCATTTCATTTTCTACGCTCTGATGCATTGTCTTGTGGCACTTACAAATGCGTGCCAGAGTGAGAGGCTCTTACTGACCATTCTTGGTGATTGTAACTGCCTGGCTGGTTTCCAGTGCACCTCCTCCTTCCTGATACTCCTCACTCTCTTCTCCAGTGCACTTTCTATCCCCATTCCTCCTTTCTGCCAGTCTGGTGTCACCACCTTTTCGCTCTCCTGAAGGTGGCGGAGTGATTTTTTGGTACAGATACAGTATAGGCTGATATCTTGCTCCCTTTCTGCACGATGCTTTTGCATTTAAACATTCAGCTCTGGGGTTTCAATCTGGGTCTTCTCGACATGAAAGTTAGCACCTTAGCCACTGAACCCTGCACTGACACTGGCACCATTTTAGGCTATAGGGGCAGCAATACTACATATCCCCACCCTTACTAAATAAAGCAGTCAGTTGTATTTCTTTACAGAATTTGTTGAGGAAGAAAGACTTATGCATTGCATTGCTACCAAGGAAGAAGCAGATATGTGTACTGCAGCATAAAAAATTAAACGAGAATCCACGACACATCATTGTAATGCATGCTGAATGGCTACCTTTTGCCTGAGCAGAGGCAGCTTGTATTTTTCTCATTGTTGATTTACACACAGTGTGGATGATCTACACACAGTGTTTACATCTTGCCTTGCTTTTATCCTAAGGTGCCCCGATTCTCACTTTTGCCTCTTTTATTGGTATATTATTTTATTCCTTCATGAGACATGACTGTCCTTGTGCACACCGAGACATTCTGCTGCATTTTTTCTGACAAATATTTTTGCTGTTATCGCTTTGACTTGCTTTTTGTTGTTAGCATTTCTTTTTTTATTACAGTGAGACAGCTGCTGCACTAAATTGTGCTCTGAAGACATGCTCATATGTTTCTTTACACAACTGCACTGAGCATTTGGTGAAATGTACTGGTGAAGTGCGACACTGAGCATGAAAATAGTTTACACTAACTGCACAATGAATAATTTATAGGTTTATTTGAAAAAATTAGACAGCAGTACCTGAGAAGTAACAAAGTGTTTACTTTTTCATTTTGTTTTCTTTGTTCCTTTCAAGAAAAGATGTGACATTGCCCTTCTGGGAGAATACACATCAACGAATGTATTCAGTACAATGTACATTTATAAAGCATCACGGTGCTTCTTCCATGCTGCAAATAGTCATTAGTCGTGGCACAACGCTTTCTTTTTTATGAAAAGGTCTCATTCACATAGTATTTGTGCCATGGCTCACCATCAGCAGGATGGGCCGACAGACATAGTTTGTCATGCTTAATAAATGATATAATGCCAACCATCATGCCATGACAGTAGGCAACTATCCACCATTCAATGAAAGCATCTTATCACATTCAAGTCATCTTTAGACTAAAAGGTTCTGTTGGTAAATGTTCAGCTCAAGTGAGTGTTCGACATGCAAGCAGTTTTGTCCAAGCGGGCACTGAAGGAAAGTTTGTAAGAATGCAAACTGACAACAGCTGTTATCACTGACCATGCTCTTCAACTCTGTACTCATTGGCTACTTGAGCGTCCATGGTGCTCAAAATGAAAATCAGGAGATGGATGCTGTGTGCTCTTGCATATACATTTCAACAAGCATGTGCTAATGCCACTTTCCTGCACCATGTATTTGTTTTGTTTTTGACTGGTATTTACAGTTTTTCTCTCTCTCCTATAATTCTCTTCCTACATCTCAACTGTAACATTTCAATTGGAGTGCAACTAAGGTAGTCTGTGGGCACGCGGCAAGTGCTGTGCCTCTGCACAGCTGGCAAAACGTGTGGACATATCAGTGGACTCCATTGCACTTGTGCCTCCTCCAAAAAAACAGCTGCCACTGTTTAATAATTAAAATAAATCAGGCTTACTTCACATGAAAATAAAACAAATAGCGTGCTTTCAGTAGCCGGTGAACACCTTGTTTATATGGGCCTTCAAAGTGCACGCCACATGCTGCTTTCCTTCGTCAAAAAGGCCAGTTTCACCTGAAAGGTGAAGCATTGATTGCGATAGCAAATTATTAGACAGCTATATGAAATCAGATTAGTTCTTTTATTAGTGGCATAAACTGCTGTAAACATTCACTTACTAACTGAATTAACAAGCATATTGTCAGGCATGCACAGACAAACACGAACACATCTCTCTCGATGACCCCACACACTCACTGTCAGAATGCTGGTGTGATCAAGAGGGGCAACAGTGGCAACCTAATTCTCCTTCGTACTGCCTGTCACTTAAATGCAAACTAGGTGCATGAAAATAGAGCAATGCACGGCCCTGGGCCGACCCAAAAGCCTGGGACGGGCTGTCCGAAGCATTTTTCGCCGGCTCCTGCCCGGGCCCATGGCTTGAAGCCTGGGCCTGGGCCGGACTTGGCGCCGCTAATTAAAGGGCCCAAGCCGGGCCTTCGAACACACGCAAAGATTATGCATAGCATGGTTCAAGGCATTCTGTGCCAAGCTAAAGTAATACACTTGTGCGGTTGCATTATTACCAATTTCGATAATTTTATATTATTTTAACGCTAATGCAAGGGGTGTCTCTTTCTACTTGTGCATTTATTTTAGGCTGTATGCTCATGAATTCAGAACACTATATATATATTTGCATGCTCAGTGACAAATAGGACCAAATCATATGATCAAGCTATGCACACCAGCATAAAAATAATAGCTCGGGCAATAGGCCAGATCACTGATGCTCCCATGAGACAAACAAAGATTTGGGTCTTTTATTGCTTATACACTGTAGCTGATTTGACCCCGAGAGGGTGAAGCTGACACATACGATATAATCTGTAAGTAGTGAATGCAATTTTAGTGCAACTGGGTACATACTCCATGAGAGCAGGACCTGCTTGAAGTCGGAGAGCCTGCACAACCTGCGTATTTTCCAGAAGAACATGTATATTTTTACCTCTTGCTGGTTTTTGCACAGTCCTATTTTTGTGGCACCGTTTTCAGGTGCAGAATGTTGCATCACTGCATGTTATTTTAAGCATCGTTTCTATGTTTATTTCATAAAGACGGGAGGAACGTTTTATCTGGGATAGCCTGAAGCATGGTGTGTGACAGCTTGATTATGTAATTTATATTGATTGTTGTGATTACATTATTGTGTCGAAGTCAGAATATGAACAATGTACATTTCATCTGCTTTTGCTTGCGGTTCACCATATGTAACCTTAATCCTTTTTATCTTGCTGAAACAAATTATTAATCAAAAGCCTCTTTTTAGAATTTGTGCAATCATTGTTGTTTCTAACGTAAAGTGAAAAGAGCAATAAAGAGAATGCCCCGAGTTTGCTCCTACTGCTTTTTCATGTTAGTTGTACACTTTGTATTAAAAAGACGTTTTGCTATGTTTTATTGTTGCTGTACCTTTATTGTAATGACTTTTCACATATCGCATAAGCAACATTTAATTTATATTCTGGCTTATTACATGCAGAAACTATGATACGATTATGAGGCACATCATAGTAGGGACCGGATTAATTTCGACTGCCTAGAGTTCTTTAACATGCACCTAAATCTAAATACACGGATGTTTTTACATTTCTCCCCCATCGAAATGCAGCTGCCATGCCTGGAATTGAACTTGCGTCCTAGAGCTTAGCAGTGCAACAGCTTAACCACCAAGCTGTCACTGTGGGTAAAGCAGCATTCCAATGCATGTACACACCTGATTTTCCATTTGATTGCCCGCTACAAAGGGCAAGGCACCACTAATCATCATCATCAACAAATTTTTGTCCAGCCTGGTCATGCACACGTGGGTCCTTTCTAAGCTTGGTAATAAATGCCTGGGCCCAGGCTGGGCTCAAACTTCATAAAGCAGGACCAGGCAAAGCCAGGCCCAGGCCTAGGCCAAAAAATCAGGCTCGTGCAGTGAGAATGTGAGAATGTGAGTACGTGAGAACGCAGCACACATAAAGCGGTCAGCTACCTCAGGTCAGCTAGCCTTTGAAGCTGGTGCCGATTGCCTCCAAGGTAGGCTGTGCGCGGCTGCGCGCGGCCGCACTCAGCCACACTACGACCAGAGTAGAAGAGGAAATACGCA
Organism: Dermacentor variabilis; assembly: GCF_050947875.1. Lineage (NCBI taxonomy): Eukaryota > Metazoa > Arthropoda > Arachnida > Ixodida > Ixodidae > Dermacentor > Dermacentor variabilis. Next base: position 190,812,844 of record NC_134573.1, read on the forward strand.
CTAACCTGCTTGTTGCGCGCGCACACGTCTCCCAGCTCTCCCCCCCCTTGCGCCCGTGAGAAGATGGTGTGCAGTTCCCTGCCTTCCTCTCTTGTGAGTGGGAGAAGACAGTGCCACATCAAGCCACCATCCTTCTCGACTTACCTTTGCAAGCTTTTGCTCGCCCCTACAGCATACGGTGCGTGGCCGCGATGTTAGCGCACGTGGACTTTATACTTAATATCATAGCGATGCCAACAGCAGACATTCGCCTGGAGTGTCCATATAATTGCTATCACAATAATAGTAACATATCATGCATTGAAGCCTCTGCAGTTGTACTGTGATGGCAGAACCACACTCGTGCTTCACAAGTCAGCTTCTATTTGCAGCTTCTTTCAGGATGGGCTCAAGACAATTGGTCACTTCAACAACTACATTATAGAACTGTCAAGCAAGCTGCAAAAGCTCAGGCAGAAGCAGGATGAGGAGCGGAAGAAACTCGTCGAGCTTCGAAACACACTAAGGAGTTCACCCTCCCTGGATATCAAAGATGTAAGGATGGCTGTCAGATATTTTGTTTAGTTACTTCAAGCATAATGTCATTGATAGGCACAGATTTCAGGAAGGGGGAAAATGCATGTAAAAACCAAAGGAATGGGCCGTTAACCTGTGTATAAAAAAGATAATGCTGAGAAAAATGCAATCTACAGAAATAGACGTGGAGCAAACATTATTGTACTACATCAAATAAATAAAACAATATACTTGTCCATTTTCTGGAGAAAGTAGAATTCTTTTTTTATATCTGGAAGATAAGTTCATTTCAGTAATATGTGTTGCTGGGCTAGTCGGTTCATACTGAACAATTTCAGACCATTAGATTTATGGCCACTTAGCGCAAAATGGAAACAGAAAGGGAAGGGGACATGTTGAGTGACTGTTGTTCATAAGGTCATAATTGCTAAAAAATTGTTCATAAGGTCATGTACACGCTAAAATGTCAGTAGTGGCAGCAAACAAGGATTTATTGATGCTGTTTATCTCGGATTTCATCCTCATGTAGATGCATGCACAAGAGTACAGATCCAATTCCTTTATTTCTGGTATCATGTTCTTAACTTATCTGTGGAGCAGCTATCGATAAATAAGCTGGGCATTCATTCATTCCATTTGTGGAAAAGAACTTTTGACCTAATTCGCAGCATTCTAAGATGTAACAATTTCCTTATGCCAAGTTTGTGTTCACGCTGATTGCTTAGTTAACGATAGTAGTGATAGTAGCTTTGCAGCACTACCTGTTACATAGCAGAGATTTCAGAATGATACCATAGTGAAATATAACTAGCAGTCATGATCATACTTATGTCATTGGCCTTCTTATGTGTCTATCTGGAAGCTATTGCAGCAAAGATGAATTGTGCATATGTGTTTGTTCTAACATTCTGTGCCTTAAGTCTTTCATGTAACATTCTAATGGTGCAGGTATTAATGCTCAGTTTGCTGTGACTTGTAGAGATTTCTTGCTGGCGCTGATCTTTAGCAATTTGTTGCTGAAATTGCATGTTCTTGTCTTGTTATGCTCTGGAACAGGTTAGCTCCATTGGCTACAGCTTACATCAGCCACAGGGGAACCAACATTATGGCTACACGAAGATTGGCTACTTGCTTAAGAAGTCTGATGGTAAAATGCGCCGTGTCTGGCAGAAAAGGAAGTGTGAAGTGAGGGACGGTTATTTGTACATATCTCACTCTGATGTAAGTAACTCTTTCTTTTTTTATTGCTTGTAATTATTTTATGTCTCTTATTTTACAAACAAGTTCACAGCATTAAAAAAAAAACAAGTGCACATGTTAAAAAAAAAATGTAACTAAATACATTTATGTCTAAAAAGTGTAATTGAGCAAAACAGACCAAGCCAAACAAACCAAATGTGCCAAGTAAACCTACAAAGCGGTCGCTGGTCCACAAATCATGTCTTTCAGTGCAGCGGACTGAGTTCATGAAGTGACTTACTAACAATCCGTCTGGCTTTGCTTATGTGGTTTGCGAACACCTGTGGTTTACGGCAGATTTGCACAGTGCTCTGACGCGTGCAATGCAGCGTCTCCAGGGGATGTTTCTTGGTCACGAGTTGCTTGACAACTTTCGCTTGTGTGGCAATTGTCGATATTCCCTGTGCAGTGGTAGGGCGCCGCTGATGGCTACTTGCAACTTAATTCTTCACATACAGTAAGATACATTTGACTTTCGTGTTCTACTGATTCCTATGAAAGAGGGATCAACCATATTTTCTCTTCTCTCTCAGCCAGTGGCTATATAAGTGATGAAAGGAGACATTTCAAAGGCAGTGAAAACTCTCTTTAAAGGCCATCTGCAATGAAATTTTCGACCTTGCAGAAAGCTGTTTCAGATAATTTAGCTATGCAGGAGCCTCTATGCAAAATCTTACACTTGAAATACAGGTCAGTCCCTCACAAAGAGCTCGCACAAATCAATGTTTTTCATACTGAAACTGAAAAAAAAAAGAAAAAAACGCCGCCATTATCGCCAGACGGAAGTGATGTACAGTGAAGGATGTGAAGATCGAGCACCCGTGCTGTCTGCTTTCCTGGCTTGTATTTCGTTCTGGTGTATCAGCGAACAGGTCCTGCATGTCTGCTGTTGGCTGTTTCGTGTGCTGTGACAATGCTGTTGCACTCTGGCGATGTTCTTTTAATGCGAAATATTCTCGGAGTCCATCCGGTTTTCTCTATCCGGTTGTCTACGTTCAACAGCAGGGCCTTGATGCGTACTGCCTCCGCTCGAAGAACACATTGGGGTGGCCAAGCTAAAGGTGCATTATAGTCCGGCTTAACGTGGACGCGATCCACGCGTGGCGCAGTTACGCTACATCGACAAAAATTGGACACTCCACAGTCTAGTGTGGCTGGCATGGGAATAGAACATGCCCTATCGCATGCTGTAGCAGCTGGAACAGGGTGCATCGCACACTAGCTTGGCTGACCAGCAGCATGCTGAACATTTGGGTTCACTAAAGCGAGCATGTTGTATTTGTGCGTTTGACAAACAATTAAGCACTCGCTCACTCTGTACTTGTCCACTATTGCTGCGGCAACAACTGATCGCTGCACTGCTGTGTGTAATGTTCAAAGCCTGGGTAAAATTTTAGTGATCTTAGTGTCTCCGGCATGACATGTCAGACTTCACCGGCCGCTGCCTGGCACGCTGGAGACGCCATACTTGTCAACTGATCAGACCGATAAGACAGCTACTGCCATCTGTAGTAAAGGATGGTAAGTAGCTGAGGCTTGGCATGGCCAAGCTTGAGGGGCTCACTGCTAAGTGTGTAAACTCACTGCCAGACAGGCCGGACTGCGGCTATGATAAAGCTTTGCCTGTTTCGCTCTGGCAGCATTGCATTCCTACATGGCTTGCCGCTCCATTTACACCATGGCTGCTGCGTCGCGTTCTCCTTCGTGACAAATGCAGCATGCGGTTCCTGCTCATTTCTGGCACTGTGTCAGAATGGATTTCGTTCGTCTTCTTGGGCGCATCTGATGTGAAGTGCACGAAATATCGTGAGGACGATGCTCTGCCGGAAATGTTCGCTCGAGAATATCGCCCTTGAACACAATTTACCTTTGAACGTTACCTTTGGTTTCTGTGCGCTATCGCGGCTTATAGTACTTATAGTCACCTTGAGAAAGCGTTTGCCAAGCAGATCTTGATACTGTGCTGTTGAAATGTAGCTTGTGCAGCTTTGTCCACTGCAGTTTACATGCTCTGTGCACATTGGCTGATCCGCGTGGCACTTGCCTGCTACACTGCGGTGCATGTTCGCGCTCTGAAAGCTGGGACAGGAAAGATGTGTTCGGCCTTCCTCTACTCAGCGTTGTGTACTGCACAGCCATTTCTCGTGCTCGAGTACGTATTCGAGCACCCTACTGCCATACAACACATCGGCATTCTTGCAACAGCTCAAAGAATGAGTGCAACAGACAGAACGCATGCCGAGAGAGACGCCCGTCAACTCGCAAATGATGAGCGAGCAATGCACCTGGCTGCCTAGGCACAACATGGTGCAACTGAGAGATCAACAGTTGCCTACTGTTCTTGAATATTCAGCATATCCGCATCGCTACCGCTTTGCCGCCAACTGCATGCGTCATCTGCATAGGCACTATTTAATAGCTGCTAATAACAAAATTAGGCAATTATCAGTCCTGTGGCTTTGCCAAGATTAATTTTAGAGTACGTGCTAGGCGTTTATAGTCAGTTGAGCCCAAGTGAAGTTTTGTTGCAGTTGGCCTTTAATGAGAACAAGCTTCGGGTTAGGGAGAACCACGGAATGGGACTGTGTTTGGCTGGTTCTGGAGCTTGCCTTCAATCCTAGCCTCACACAGACCGAACCTCCACAACTTGTCTGGAGATATTGCAAAGGGCACTTTACTTACTTGAAAACGCAACCCAAATAACCAGCGAATGTGAGCATGCCCTTATGTCGGGCGCCACCTGACATTATCTGACTACAATACATGACTGACTATACATGTCCAATACATGACTGACTGCAAAGGGTTAATAACATGTAATTCATTACGTACAAGTCTGGTTTAAATGTGGAATGTTGAATTGAATTGAATTGAATTTTATTCCACAACAAGAAAAAGTTAAGAGGAGGGCAGGTAAAAGCTGTAAAAACAGCTTGAGGAGCCCTGACCCCCTATCACACGGGGAAGCATAAAAGTGTGCGGCTAAGGGAGTACAACCTACTAAAAGAAAAGCACTTGCAGGAGTTATAAAATGTCACTTGAAAAGGGGATTATACAGTAGTCAAAGAAATAGAAAATCATCGTATCACATCATTATACAAACATTAAACGCAGTTGTTTTGGTGATGTACTAGATATGTCAATCTTATTTTCTTTTATTATGTGGTTTAGAAGTGTAGGCAATTGAAATTTTAACATTTGATTTTCGTAATTGGTCCTACATTTGGCGACGTACCACACTTCAGGATGGCGCACATTATAGGCAAGGAAGTTTTTCTCTAGCCTTGCTAGGTTTGTCATGGCATCATTATTTTTCAGCAAACCGAGTTTATATAAACGGCATAGCTTGTAATCATACATTGATGGAACCTGAATGATGTGGGGCTTCTTAAACAATTTGGCACTGTGGTAGCGATATGGGACTTTACAGGCTAGTCGTAGAGCACTTTTTTGCAAGACAGAAAGTTTGCCAATGTTTGAAACTGTTGTAGTTGACCATACAAGAAATGCGTAATTCAATAGGGAAGAAAATAAAGAGTTATATATGAGTATGCTAACAGAGGTAGGAAAATAGTAGCAGTGACGGCGCATAATGCCGGTTGTCCTAGATAGGTTATTAATAATGTAGTTCATGTGATCATCCCATGTCATGTTTTGTGAAAAATATACGCCCAGTGATTTGAAGCTTTTTACAACTTCAATTTTAGAGTTATTTAATGAAATGTTGGGACATACGTGTGGTGGGGGCGAAATAAAACAGCCTTCGTTTTATTAATGTTTAGTTTTAGGGAATTCATTTGAGCCCATGCATTAATTTCAGACAGTGCGCTATTCACTTGACATTCCAAATCGGCACACAATTTGCCTGAAAAGAATAAACTCGTATTGTCAGCATAGATTATATAAAAGTTGATACAAAAATTGCAATATTTCTGTCAGATTCCATTTAATAGGAAGTGTATGCAAAAAAACTACAGTCGAACCCTTATATATTCAATCTGAAGGGGATCACAAAGAAGTTCGATGTATAGGTAATTCTATGTATAAAATAAATATATTGTAAAAAGATTTTCAAGGGGATTTTACAGCTGGTTGTTCTACATGATAATATGTGTTATATGTGGGTTTCATATATCCGGGTTCGACTCTATTTGACCTTAGCCAACGAAAGCATGTATATGCACTGCGTCAGCAGCAACTGCCACATTCAGAAACATGTGCAGATGTGGTGAAATGTGTTTTTAATTTACTGGATGTCATTCGTGTCAAGTATGTTTAGTTTTCATTGTACCTGTAAACCTTTTTCTTATAACCGCATTATTTGCAGTATAGCAAGTCCAAAAACAAAACACCATGCATTCACTTTCAACTGTATTTGCAGGAAACAAAACCTCCTACAAAGCTCAACCTTCTTACGTGCCATGTGAAGGTAGGTTCACAAAGCTTTGTGTGCTCAAATAGGTTTTTTTTTTATACTGTACAACTCACCATCTTTCACAGAGCCTACAAGAAGAAAAGCGTTCCTTTGACTTAATTTCCTGTGAGTAGTCATCAACTGGTCCTGTACTAGATGATAAGAGGCCTCACGAATGCTCCATGTGATTCCTCTGTGCAGATAACCGAACATACCACTTTCAAGCTGATGATGACTCAGAAATGGAAGCGTAAGTGTAACTGCTTAGTACTTACTGTCTAGGCACTTTGCATTGATGCCATTCAAATTGTCTGCAGACAGATTCACAATCGACTTCAGTGTTGCCACTGTGACGAGCTCTGGAGTGGAGCAAGTGCGGCATTAAATAAGCGTCCAACAAGTTTTGTGATTGACTCTAGCTGCATGCCATAAAAGCGGCCATTAAATGATTTGGACAGATTGAATGAATTGCATGACCGCATGTTTCTTTTCCTTACATCTGAAGTTTTATTTCATGTGGAAATTAAATAAAATGAAGTGGTAATCTCATAATATTCTCCTGCCCTTTACTTTGAAAGTTCATTTAAAAAAATACACTGACCTTCACCATACCAGTACTGACACCTATGCTGTCAAATTGTTAAAAGGAATCTGCTTGTGGCTGTTGTGACTACAAAAATTAATTAAATTCTGGGATTTCATGTGCCAAAACCACAATATGATTATGAGGCACGCTATAGTAGGGGGCTCTGGATTAATTTTGGCCACCTTGTGTTCTTTAACATGCACCCAATGCATGGCACATGACCTTGTTTTTTTTTTTTTCTCTCTTTTTCATTTCACCCCCATCTAACTGCGGCTGCCGCGGTCAGGATTCGAGCCTGCACTTTCAGCAGCACAATGCCAAAGCCATTAAGCCACTACGGTGGTGGGTGTGTTGAGACTACTCTATCAAACCTTATTCAGATGCAACTCAACTTCTTGTAGCCCAGTAGTCGCATTAAAGAAAAGAAGTGCATGTATTTGCTTAACCCATGTGGTTAGTTCCTAAGTGTGGTAAAAGCACAGGTGTGATGTTCCTTTTACATAAAACTCATGTTCATGGTTGATGATGGTTGTGAGGTGCATGTTGCACAATTTCCAAGCTGTGAATGTTCACTTATGGTCTTTTACTGCATTCTTGTGAACTCTCACTATTTATATTATGCCCACAAAAGGTGTGTATTGAGATGCCACGTAGTAGCCACAACGGTTTTGATCAAGTGCCTATTGAGATTCAGCTAGCCATCCGAACATGGTCTTCCTCTTCTCCACTTGTTTTGAATGCCTCTCATTCTGTTGAGGCGTAAACCCAAAACGCACATAAGAACGTCACATTTTGCTCCGCGCAGACGAAGCCTGCTGGACAAGTCAAACAGGCTGTCAAAAGATAAAGGGCTTTAAACAGACGACATGCATAACTTCAGTCATTGCAACTGTTGGCCATTTGAAGTGAAGCGTACTATGCAGTAGGTCAATACGCCTATGTGATCGATAACAACCTAGGGTCCAAAATAGTGCGCCGTGAGTTTTTCACCTAAAACACGTTTTCTTATTGGCGTCCACAGCCACATAAAGTCACCAGTGTCATATATCACGTGTTGGTGGTCGTAGTGTGCTTTCGAACGGTCTTGTGAAACCAGAGTGCACAATGAAGCAAGTTGTCGGCTGTTTTCAGCAAGAGAGATGGTCTTGAATATGCAGAGGTTAGCGAGGTTGGAAAAGGAGAAGATAATGCCTATACTCTATCTCAAAAGCTTGTTGCAGCACTGCCAAGCACTGCCAAGCACTGTGCAAGGATATTGCCTGCATACGCAGGCAATATCCTTGCACAGCGGTATGTAGTTCAGGACGTAACTGGCTGATTATTGGCTACACTAGAGAGTTTTATTTTAGCTCACTACATGATATGGTACAGCGATATGTGACATGTTAGCACCTTTGCGCATGCAAGTTGTATACCGAGGTTTACTGTGGCAGTTACCACCAGTAACCAAAATTGCTACCCTAACTGTGGCAACATGGCAGCGCCCATACAGCACCGACCACCCTTTTCAATCCGAATTTGCGCTTCTTACTGGCTCTCTGCCCTGTCAACAAGAAACAACTGGCAAAATCTGTCATCTCTAAGTCTTATCTCAAGCTGAGGTCAAATCATTAGGTATGTTTTGTCGTAATTATTCTGATCGGCTGTTTGTTTTCACGCTGCGAAGACTACAGACACGGCACTAAGCCGTAAAACTGGTTTGATTTCTAGTTAGCAGATGGTGCCACAACATTAGCATTGGTGATGCATAATGATGCGGAATGCTATAAAAGCATAATTGTTCACTGCATCATTAATTTACTACCCGGACATGATGATGGTAGAGAGCAAATGTCAAGTAAACTCCGAGCAGACGCTGCGGCACAGGTAAACATTTGTAAGAGCATTTGCCCGTACTGCTTGCTAAGGAGGCTGCAGGGTGACTGCAGGGAAAGCGTACAGGTAAAGAAAGCCCTGCTGTCGCATGCATGTAAATGCAGCTTATGGTAATGGCGTCAAAAATTTTTTTGCATCAATCAACCAACCATGGAGCATGTAACAGGCTGGCAAGCAGACGCTGAGCAGATGATGTGGCACAGACGAGGAGATCTTAAAGGGTATTCAGTCTTTCTATTGGCTAAGAATTCATGTAGCGTCCACAGTGCTGCAACCAGCTTGTGAGATGGAGTATAGTGTATAACAAGGTGGGTGAGCATAAAGGAAAAGAAGGGACTTTAGCCTGTAGTTTTGTGCTGTGAGCTAGTAAAAACGTACATAAAGAAAGGTAGCACGCTGTCCTAGTTATGATCTGACATGATATACATGGAAAGCATGTTCATAAGAGTTATGTTGGTATGTTCTGTAAGGCCATTTGTTTGTGCATGATATGGGGTGGAACAGTGAAAACTTGAAGCACATTGATGAAGCACCTATTTGACCACATCTGCAGTGAACTGCTGCCCACGATCGCTGATAATGGCTCTGAGAGGTCTGTTTTTGAAAGGCCAAAACACAGCCGAAAAAGACACAATTTAGCTGCAGTAGCCAATGGTATATATAGCAGCTGTCTCACTGTAGTGTATCAAGTGATTTGCACTAACGATGATCCAACAATTCCCATTATATGACCGATGGAAAGGACTGAGATGGTCCATGCCGACTTGTTCAAAAGGAGTACTTGTGGGTGGCACTGGATTTAGTTGACCAGAAGGAGTGCTCGTGGGACGCTTGTGACATTGATACTCGCTGCAGCTCGACACATACTGTTCGGCTGTCTGACTCATCTTAGGTCAGTAGAAACTTTGTTGAACATGGTAGAGCGTTTGCACAGATCCCAGATGACCAGATGTTGGATCATCATGAATAGCATGCAGGATTGAAACATGAAGACTCTCTGGCACTACCAGGAGGTATTGTGAAGCTGTGGTAGAATAGTTCTTTTTCCACAGTAGTACCCCATCATGAATGCAAACACAAGTGGCCGATGCTGGTTTTGATGCAGTAGGGAGCAGTGGCTCTAAAGTGCGGTCTTTTTGTTGCTCAATCTTGAAGGTATCGTTATCAGGAAATCCTGGCTCCAATTATGTAATACAGCAGTTGAAATTGTTTGTGTCGCAGTCCATCGTTGCATGTGGCATGCCTAAAAGGCAGTTAGCGTCGACATGCTGTCAGGGCTTTTATAGGAAACAGTAAAATCATGCTTCTGTAGATGAAGTTCCCAACACGCAAGCCAACCTGATGGATCATGGCGATTAGCCAGCCAGCAGAGAGAAGGGTCTGTCAACATGATGAAGGGGCGCCTGTACAGGTATGACAGGAAGCGCTGTACAGCGAAAATCCATGCAAGACATTCTTTCTCTGTGACTGTGTAATTGTTTTTAGGCTTGCTTAAGGACCAACTTAAGGACAGTTCTGACGCCAATACTGCTAGCGTCTGCATGAACTTCTGTGGGCGCTGAAGGGTCAGAGCATGGAATAGGACATCAGAAGAAACTTCAGCTCACACAAACTGGCTTCACATTCAGAGGTCCATTCACAGGAGACACCCTTTTCAAGGAGGCACGCCAGCAGATGGATGCTGTTGCCAAATCTACAAATAAACTGGCGAAAGTATGAGCAAAGGCCTAGGAAACTGCGTAGCTCTTCTACTGAGTGACGTTAAAAAGCTTTGACAGCAGTAGTCTTTGCTGAATTGGGTCGTATGCCATCCTTATCCACTAGATAGCCCAGAACCACTGTTTGGTGCTCTCAAAAATGGCATTTCTTTGAGTTGAGCACCAAACGTGCTTTGCCCAAGCAGTCTAGCACAAGATCGTGATGTGCATTGTGCTCACTGAATGTGCACCGCAAATCGCTACATTGTCTAGATAGCACATGCACACTTCCCACTTCAAACCAAGCTGCATGTTGTCCATAAAGCACTCGAAAGTTGCAGTCACATTACAGAGCCCGAACGGCATCACAGTAAATTTGAAAAGTCTGTCTGGTGTTAACTGCATCATTTTCTTCTTGTCTGCCTTGTGCATAGGAATCTGCCAATACCCCGACCTCAAGTCGAGAGACAAAAATTAAGATGCTGAGGAAAGCCAGTCAATAGTATCATCAATATGCGGGAAAGGGTACACATCCCTTTTAGTGATGACGTCAAGGCAGCTGTAGTCAACAGAAAATTATGATGTGCCATCTACCATCTTTCTTTTTAACCAGAATCACTGGCGCTGCCCACGAACTACATGATTTTTGGATTACATTCTTATTTAGCACTTTGCGGACTTGCTCATTGATAACCTTGCATTCCAATAGTGAAACTCTGTATGGCTTCTGTCGCAAAGGCTGTGCAGATCCCGTATCTATGCGATGGTGTATACGAGCAGGAGGAAACAGTGCTGGTCCCTCTTGCCATGAAGTCAAAAAGTCTAGAATGTCTCAAAAGACTATTTTCCACTTCACAGTGCTGGTTAATACTGAGCAACTTTTTGATCAAAGCTAAAATGGAGGAGTTCGTAGGGTGTGCATTAATGAAATGCCATTTATCCAGAGAATGAGAGGCCTCTGTAAGAATGGCGAGTGACATTTGGTCTTCACGGTGTGCAGTGAGTTTCAGACCATGCAAGAGTACTGGAGGTTCATTGGAGCAGCTTGCGGTCCATAACCTAGTGTGCCTGTGAACTACTGACAGCATGCAATAAGTTATCAGCCCATTTCTCTTAATGCAGTTCGGATGAACAGGCTTCATGGTAGTGTCAAATGTTCCGTCGGTGGTAGGGAAGCAGGTGTATAAGACACACTTAGCAGATAACAAAGGCACAACTGCATCTCTGGACTTGCAAAGCCCACTTTGATGATATGGTGGCCTTTCCATAAACTCGGCTGAAAAGCCATATTCACACTAATTTCTTCCATTTGGCAGTCGACAGTGGCACTACACAGTTTGTGGGCAATTTGGTACTTCACAGGAGTACCGACCACTGCGGGTTCAAGCTTAGCGAGCTACAGGGGTGCATCAGCTGTCCCCTCCCTTACATTTGCACACTATGCACGCAGGAGAACACAGTATTGCCCTTGGTTAGCAGAAACCGTTTGTTGTCTCCAGCGACACCCAACACTGCACAAATTCCCGGTCCCGAGCTGGCACGGGAATCAAAGGGCTCCTGCACCAAGGGTGAAAATGCAGACAGGGACGCTGCTAGTACGTCGCTGGGAGAGTATGGTTCCCCGCAACATGCCTTTAGGAAAAGTCCCCACAGCTATGCTGCTTGCTCTTGTGATAACCAATGGGCCCACTCGCAAGATCTCTGGCAATCACTGTTGGCGTGGGCCTCCGATAAGTGTGGCTTGGCACAGTACGACCATGTGGAAGCACTAGGCACTGCTCTTCTGCTTAACCTGTGGAAAGGATCAATGCAAGGTATGTGCTCGCCATACGTGCAAGGGCACTGTAGGTGAGCTAAAGTCCGATACACAAAGGGGTCAGCGGACGAAAGGAAAATGTGTACCTACCCAGTGCTGTCCCGGAGAGATTGTGCTCGCTTTTCGGACAGTGGTGAGGTGCTGCCGGCAACACAAGCACCCCCACCGTAAACCATCGTGAGTGGAGCGCCACCACCGACAACTGTCGCAAGTGGAAAGAAGAGAGGCATAGGGATGACAGAACAGGTGGATTCCTATGCAAAGGCTCTGGAACATACCTCAATCCTCATATGTTTAAAAAAAATCAAGGCCCAGGATTACTTCATGCGTAGAACGAGGTAGAACAGCAAACTCTGCTGTAAATATTTAACCACCCAAGCTAAAGTCCACATTGCACATCCCGATAAGATGCAACAACTCCACACCCTGCACAACGTATTGGCACGGTACCAGCAAAACATCACTTTTCATCACAGGAGGCCTTTAAACGCAAGACTCGCAGCTGAAACAGTTGCTTCCGTGTCCACTAAGGACATTTATTGAAACACCGTCAGTTAGTACAGACACCTTATTCTTAAACATACAAATGGGTGGAGTTATCTCTGTCGACATCGAAGATTGTCCAATGACCTTACCTCTAATGGCCATGCTGGATAGTTTTCCAGAGGTGGCAACAGGTAGCAATGCCATGGAGACAGCGACTGACTTATGCAAGGAGCAGGTGGTGGTATCAAGCTGCGATTGGATGCTGGAGAACGATTCTACAGCGTCTCCGGATGATGGCAAAAAATGCAACCAGGAAATGTGTACAAGGGCGAGTTTGTTTTCACAAGTGGAGCGAGGTACCACCTAGACATAGTCGATTGATCGAACCTCATGGTTGGCAGTGATTGCAGTACCTAGTAATGTGACCCACATCGCCACAGCTATGGCACATGTGCACAGAGTAAGTACGCAGAGCACCGACTCCACCGCTGTGCAGCACATTTGCTTGAGACAAAGCGTGAAACACAGACATCAGGCACCTTGCTCACTTCTTCTCTATTTCCGTCCGCTCTGCTTCCTAGCTTTCTCCTCTGTTCCCAAGCCCGGCCTACTAATCTCCTCGCGTAGGGCTATCTGCTGAGGCACGTGAAAACCATTCTGCAGTTTGCTTCCATATGTGCATGCACTATAGTGGCAGAGAATGGTGACGGCGGCAGCGCGGAGCTGGTGGGGTGGGTACGCCGAGATTTTTATCTGCTATAAACTCGAGTCCTCGGCATTTCTATTTGACAGCGTTCAAACACAAAATTACATGCGCACAGAAATAAATGCAAGTGAAAACATGCCCCTACTTTTCCTGCACGTATGCGAAACATTTGTACATATCCCTAGAGAAAACAGACTAAAGGTTGTACGAAAAGGCACAGCAGAAGTACATGTTTTTCACATCCGAACCTGTGCGTGGAATTGAAGCTTATGTGCTACGTAGTTTTCGTTTTCGGCGCTTTGCTTACTGTGCATGCAGTATGTTTAATCATGCCCAATGGAACAAGGTGTGTTCATACTCGTCCTTGAAAAGGCCTAACAGAACATTAATTGATGGAGTGTTTCTTGCCCCGCTATAAATCCGGCTGTGGCAGAGGACAGAAGAAGTTTTCTCTTTTCTCTTTTTTGCAGCACCATCTGATCCACAGCTGCTGCAGCAGTGGTGCCAGGAAATTCCTGGAAGTAAGCGTCTGCTTAAAGCAAGAGATTAGAGTGTTTTCGTTGAGCGTCTTTGCGGTCCACTCCACTCTGAGATGCCCCGCTAAGCCACAGCGGAGCGGTGGGCAATTTTCACATTTTAGTTATGCGTTTAGCGGAGCGGAGCGAACCTTTCATAGTTGCAGCGCCGTCTGACCAAATTGAGGGTAATGAAAGAAAATAAAAACACCATTTGATCACTTTTATAAAGTAAAACGGATATATATAACTTATTTGTCCACGAAGTATCTAGACGTGCACTTGTAATTACTGGTCCATTTTATCCAGCGGGGAAAGAAAAGCGACGTCTTGGGGGAACACCACGTGATAGCCAGCGAGCGTGCTTTTGCATCCGATCCAATCCTTTCTGACACCAACGCTGGCCAATGCGCTGTGCAGCACGCTCTGCTCAGGCAGCTTGTAAGTAGACTGTGTTTGCCGCTCCGCTAGCCCGCTTGCGGCTAAGCGGAGGGTGCATGCGCATTCGTGCTTCTGCTCTGCTGCTGAGTGGAGCGTAAAAATGCCAAACTAAAATACTCTATTATGTGCGTGACATTTCGAGTAGCACCTGTCTGTTGATAAGTACTGCAGCGCACATAACGGGAGTGTCCTACTAGACCAAAAAAAGTTCCTTGATTGACTTTGAAAGAGAGCAGTTTCTGTGATTTTTGAGGGAAGCCAGGTGCAGCTCACTGATTCTGAGTGCCAGGAGCAACAAGATGTGGATATGGAAAGGCAGAAAGACAACAATTTGTCTTCAGCAACACACACACTGCAGGTGCGTTCCCTTATTGGGGCATGTTCCGTAATGGGAATTCTCAGCCTTGCCTTCAAGAAGATAATGATTCTGACAATTTACAAGCTGGAGGCTACAGCGATCTGATAGCAAAGAGAATGGTTTGAATATGCCTTGCAACAATGATTTTGCTGAAGAAAACTGCAATTAGCTCCATAGCACCAAATGACAACAGCAGAAACACTATGAGCACAAGTCAAAATTCATTTTTGCCGGAGCAATTTCTGCATCCAGAAGGAATGAAGCTTCCACCTTCATGGGACTGCCATGTGGAAAGAACTGGGGGACAGGAAAAGCGTCTCGAGAAGAGAAGCGAGTGAAGCAACTGTCTACTTGAACGCTCAGATAAAGACACTAATGAAAGGCACCCTCGCCCCAAAACCTTCTTTTCGCTGTCTTCTGACATGACTCGGGACTGCACAAACTGCCCCTCCACCATATTCTAGTTTATTTTTTCCTTGCCTAGTCAATGCATTTCGTTTATTTTCTGTGTGCTCTTTTTTTCCTGCGCCTAGCACAATTCCATGTAACCTCCCTTAATAAAAGCCTGCAATGGGCCCTGTAACATTTAATAGGAGTAAATGAATTAAAATGAAATGAAGACATGTTTCGTCAACTAACGTCTCTCGAACCGCAACACCTATGCGCACTACTGGTGTCGGGGCATGTGGTGAGCAGATGACACGACGTATGTGCAAGTAGGTGTGGGAGCATGGCCAAGCACAGCCATGTGCCATTCCCATAACAAAGACAGAGAGACGCGAGCTTGGTGCAGCCGCAGCCACGTGCCCACTCCACCGGTTGATTGAAGCAGTCTCCCCCTCCCTCCACATTTCGCTCCCATGCATAGTGCCATCTGGGAACAAGCTGTGAAATGGCAACCACCATTTCAGGATCTGTCTCTTCCAGACAAGTGGTGTCAGCACTCCTGTCTATCTTGCTCCGTGCGCATAGGTAAATGATGATTGACGAACTGCTGCTCAAAGTATTTGGCTGGGGGTGGCTGTGAAACAGAGCATAGTTGCTCAGCCGGCTGAAGACCACGTACCATGCAAACTGGCCGGGGCAAGGGCGTTCTCCATGTCATTTCTTGGGCATAAATGTGCCCTGATGTGGCCATTGGGCTTATTTGTTGTTGATGTCTGTGACATATACCAATGATTGCCAAGAAGCACATGGTGCTGCAGGGACCATGTGTTGCAGGGAATAGGCATCATGTTGTTGTATGATGTTACGCCAGTACCTTGTGTTACAGCAGTTCTTAGTGCAGGTACATGATCTGCTGTACTGTAACCGCATCGATGCTCACAATGGTTGTCACATTTGCCAGTTGCCCAAATTTTGGTGCAATGTGATGTGTCTTCAACGTCCCAAATGTACGGCAGTGACGAACGGTTTTTGAGACAAAATGAAAGTGTTCTCTGCCTATGAGAAAATCGTAGACCTCTTCTGCAATTCCTTTAAGGAGATGTCCGACTCGGTTTTCCTCAGACAACCTTGAATCCACTATTTCACACTGTTTGAAGATTTCTTCTATGCCTGTAGTGCATGTTTCTCCAGGAGTTTAAGTTCTTTGAGCTAGTGTTTGCTCCGTGGGTTTTTGTTTGGCATAGGAGTTGCCAAAACACTTGTTAATGTCCTCAGCAAAGCTCTCCCATGTTATTAAGAAGTCTTTGTCGTTTTTGTTCTACTTTAGTGCTGTCTCAGACACAGTACAACATATTCAAGCTGTGTGACAGTCCCAACGGTTAATAAACGAGAAGAAAGGGGGTTAACCGAGGGGCCCGATTTTTATTAGTCCTATCCTAAGAAGCCAACAAACACTGACACCAAGGACAACATAGGAGAAATAATATAAATAAATGAAACAAATGTTGCCAGCGACATTGATGCCTTCAGGTAGCATATGTGGGTTTGTTGACCAGTTGCCTTCACCGAAAAAGATCACGTTCTCGTGACGGCTGCGGCAATAAAGGACGTTCCACGTCCGCCGCCAAGGTCTGTGAGTGGTGGTGCTGGCTAACACTTCCAGGGTTCTAGTAGGACACATAAATACCCACGAAAGCGGATGGGAAAACAGCACCGCGGTAGCTCAATTGGTAGAGCATCG
Source organism: Dermacentor variabilis (assembly GCF_050947875.1). NCBI lineage: Eukaryota > Metazoa > Arthropoda > Arachnida > Ixodida > Ixodidae > Dermacentor > Dermacentor variabilis. Next base: position 190,829,621 of record NC_134573.1, read on the forward strand.
CACGCGAAATGCGAAGGTTGTGGGTTCGGTTCCCACCTGCGGCAAGTTGTTTTTTCATCCACTTTAATTTCCATTAATTTATCGTTTCTTTGTTTCATTTATTAAGCACAAGTAATTTCCCCTATGTTGTCCTTGGTGTCAGTGTTTGTTGGCTTCTTATGATAGTCCCAACGGTTGTAGCGCATCATCCTTGCGTAGTGCGTCAGCAACTCGTCAACATCTTTGCCTGCTCTTCCTGCGAACGAGTGTAGTTTCACGTAGTGCTGCGCATGTCCAACCGGCATTGACCTTTGAGCAGGTACAACTAGCACTGGCGTTGGTCCATGTTTGTCCCGAGACATGATGAACGTTGTTGGTAGACCAGCGAGATAACAGCTCCGACAAAGCTCTAGCAGTTGCAACTCTACGGTACGTTGTGTCGTATCTCGTGCCTCCATCTCTCTGTTATTCCCATGAAAGGTGTTTATTGAGATGCCATGTAGAGGTAGCTGCAAAGACCTTGATCGAGTACTAGTCAAGATTCGGCTAGCCAGCCGAATATCGCCTCGCTCTTCTCCACTCGTTTTGCATGTCCCACATCCTGTTAAGGTATAAACTTAAAAAACACACATAAGAGCATCACAGTATTATTGTCAGTCCCTTCCATAGAAGGGTATTATAGTGCCCTCTGTAGAAGGGTGAACAGGAAACATTTGCTAAGGACAAAAAAAGAGAAATTGTAGATAAAATATAATATGAATGTCTAAGTAAAATCTTTCAATGCATAAATCAAAGTGCAGCACGAGCAGTGCAAGTGAATAGCCTTGACTGGCCGCACAGCTGCTGCAATGCTGAAGGGTCAGTTAAAGTTACCTGCACAGTGAGCCTTCTTTGTGCCATGTCAGAGAGTCGACGAACCCTGCCGTAGCGCCATTCTGCGTTGCGAAGTGGAGGAGCGTTGTGCCCTTTCCTGACCGTCTCTCGTAGGATAAGCCTTGGGCAAACCCATCTTGAGAGAGTGCACAGATGAACGTTGTTAGCTGCCATTACGCCTAGGATAGTTGACCTTCAGTAACACCTATGAAGCACAGCTTCTTTAAGCTCACTGAGACGTCTGCCTGTGTCCTGAAGAATTCCATCCCTCTGTCTTGTGCATTAAGTAACACTGTCCTTATGTTTTCTTAACCATCAATACACAATCTTTCCTATTGAATCAACAGTGCACATGATATGGCTGAAGTGTGACTATTGCTTTATAAGTATATTAATGTTTAATCTCATTGAAGGCTGAATAGTTTGTTCATTTATACATTCATGGATGTCTAAGAACTCTAGGCAAGCATCAAAGCTCAATAACATGAGTTTTTTTTATCTCGTATCTCCACATCATCCATTGTTCACAGCTGTACATCAGCATGTATAAAACCAAAAGTACTAACAAATTGTTTTCCATTTCTCAGACTAACATTTTTCTCACAATCCCTGAAAGTCTTCTCATTCATGATAGATGAATAGCTGTGTTCTATCTGCAGAGGAACGGTTGTTTTACATTTTTGTTAATAATAGGGGGAAAATGGAGTGTGGGAGGTAAGGCTGCAATGTTTAGTTCAAATTTAGTGGTTGGTATTGTGCATTTGGTGTCTAGCCTTGTATACCTAATTTATGAGCCAAAATGTGCCTGTGCGTGGACAGGTGGAAAGCAGTGCTGGTCAACTGCAAGGAAGGAGCCCTTCGCAAGGCATTCACAGAACCAGGGCAGGCTGGCGGTGGCACGGGGAATCAGAGTCTCCTGGAGTTTCAGCAGTCCATCATAAGACAGGTGCAGCAGTTGCCTGGCAATGACCGCTGCTGTGACTGCAACTCAACGAAAGGTTTGGGGACCATTCTTGAGACCCTGCTTGTGCATGCCTTAAGCCAAGGTGGCATTAATAAAAGGATGGGCCACGTTACCTCAGAGTGATTCATTGTGAAGCACTGGTGTTGCGAGAGAGTGACAAGAATAACAGTTATGGCAAAGGCACATGCATGAGAAATAGGGCATTACGGCTGGTGCAGAAAGCACTTGGTACGACCCATGATTGCGTCTGTCCATAAGTGCCGTGTGCTTAGGACTAGGTAACTGCTGTAGGTTTGACACACGCAGAAAAAAAGAAAACCTTCACATACTTGCATTATTTTACCTCATGCTTTTGCGGTGAGAGGATGGCATACTTGAGACAGAGTTGGTTACAATCCTGTAAGGTAGTGCAGTAAAGACATGAGCAGCTATGCCTAGGGATGAAAAAATTTCTGGTAATTTTGAGCAAGAGGAAAGAAACCATTCTTTTTTTTGTATTTTTTTCTTTAATTTTGGAAATTTTGAGAAAAATAAACTCCGTAATAAAATGGCTTATATTTGTTTTTCCAGCAATAAAAACATTATTCTTAAATACATGTGATAATTATGCAGAGAACACAAAGACAATGGAATGAACACCTTGTTATCTTCTACAAAAGATAGCTAATTTGATAATTGAGAAGAAGGTTACTCAGTCTCGGGGTCACTCTCACTAGACACATTCTCATTTGAATCAGTTGCAGCTGTTTCCACATTCAAATTTGATTGTACGTAGATGAGTTTTCGAACACGTTTATTTGTGAGTCTGTTGGGAAGCTTGTTATGAGCATTCCCAAATAGACCGGTTTCGTTCACAAGTAGTAGATGGCGAAGGTATCTGCAGCAGCTTGGAAGCTATGGCCTTGCCACCAAGTTGACTGTTTCACATGCTTGGCAGAGTCCAAAACGCCAGTTCTGGACCAAAACTCGGAGGGCATGCCCTATTCCGCTATGTTTGAAAGCTATGCTGCGTTTTAAAGTGAAATTGAAAGCATATAATGAAGACACTCGAAAACAACTGTGCTGCCATTTTTCAGTCATCATAGTGATTTCTAAAATCTTACGCTGCACAGCAGAGAATGGCAAGTATTACCATATGTGGAAATTTTAATGGTTCTTTTTCCACTTTCCTTGTGCTGAAAAAAAAAAGAACACGAAAAAAAGAACATTTTATCCCCCAGTCTTTCCATGTCTTTTTTTCCCCGCCCTTACATCTCTAGCTATGCCAACACAGCCACTGCACTAGCATTACTACATGATACTTCAGCAGTTGATGGAGTAATCTCTTCATTTGCCAAGTTTTTAAAGAAATATTTGTAACATTCTTTAAGAGCTATCTTTTTTTGTCATAGTTTAATTTAAATCAGCTATGTATCATGGTTCAGATCAGCTGGATAATAATGATATACAGTGGAATCTTGATAAATGGAAATCGCTTAAACGGAACTGCCTCTTAACCGGAACACCATCCTCATGGTTGGTTGGGTTAGTATTCGTGCCATTGTGTTCAGCTTTGTCTCCCAGTAAATGGAATTCCTGATAAACGGAAACAATTTCACTGGATCCTTGAGGTTCCATTTGAAGAGAGTCCACTATATTGGCAAAGCCTAAATTTCACTGTAATGTTACCTTGCACTATGTAAAACATGACCAGGTAGGAGCAAGTGAACATCGATTGGGGTCTGTGCATGTGTTCGCTTTCTCCTAGCTGTTGTCTTTTCCTGCCCATGTCTTTTTTTGCTAGAACAGTGTTAAGGTTACTTCAGTTGTTCAGACACATATCCTCAGGGAAAGCTTTTGGCCTAACTGCATACTGTCCAGCATTCCCTTGCACTAGTACAGTGCAAATTATTACAGAAGAAAACGTTTAGAATTATTGTGAATACCAGTGCCCTCAAAACGTCATTTTATGTGCCCACTTACTTTGCAAACAGATCCAACATGGTTGTCCACAAACTTTGGAATTTTGACCTGCATTGAGTGTTCAGGAGTACACAGAGAGCTTGGTGTGCACATATCCAGAATACAGTCACTTACACTCGACAACCTAGGAACATCACAACTCTTGGTGAGTTTGTGTGATTGTGCACTTGTTCACAGATTTACTTACAGCTGTACAGCTCCCATGGGTACTTTTGGATAGTGGCTCCGATCAGATGTTTTTTTTTGGATGTGCTACTAGTTGGTCTCCCTTGTCTAAGTAGATTCCATTCCTTGTTACACTGTAATTATCTGTTGCTTTTTATATTTTAATGTTCCACGTTCTCATTACTGCTATATAAGGTTGCATTACTAATTTTGAATATTACCATGGTGACAACATTTGGCAGGGCCCCGGAGGCTTGGCGTCTCGTGACGTAATAGTTCTGTGGAAACCCGCAAGATGGAGAGGAGTAATTAATAAAGAGAAAATCGGGCATCCACCAAATCGTAGAAATTGCTACAATGGAAACCCATATAGGTTCCTTGAAAGAAGAGCTTTTTTTCCGGGGCAGCTGCTTGACCATCTGAGCTGACGAGGCAGCTGGCAGATGGCAGGGCGAAGTCGAATTTATCAACAACTCGAAGCAAAGGCAAGAGTTTGACGTACTAGTACTGTGGAAACCTGCAAGGTGGAGAGAAGTAATTAATAAAGGGAAAATCAGACATTCACCAAATCGTAGCAATTGCTACAATGGAAACTCATACGGGTTCCTTGAAACAAAAGCTCGAAAGAAAAATTTGTCTCGAACCAGGACGAATTTTTCTTCAACTGCGAGGTTTTTCTTTCAAGGAGCCCGTATGGGTTTCCATTGTAGCAATTGCTACGATTAGGAAAATGTCTGTTTTTTCCTTTATTAGCTTAGTGTCTCTTGTATGCAAAACAGGTTGTAATATGATTGGCATGAAAAAGCTAACTTACTTCTCTTAATAAGCACGCAGCAAACAATTGGAAGCGTGCATTGTGCAGGTCTGTGTGTGACCTATGCGTTACCTCCTCCGATTCTAAGCTGCAAGGAACTGTTCTTGCATTTTTAATTTATTTGTCGCATGTTTCACATTTCGAAAGTTTTTGACGAAAGTCTCTGAATCGTAATAAGTTATATAATACATAATAAAGAGATGCGATTTTGTGAGTTTAGCATCTTATTGCAAATTGTTCTTTCTAGCTGGCAAGGGTAATGACAAACAATGGTTTCAATGAAACAATGGAAGCAACCATGACACCATCCAGAAAACCCACCCCTACAAGTCCAATGTAAGTGTCACTGCATCCATCCGACTTCTCTGCAACGTTCTGAGATGCATGTTTTCCTTGTTGCTAATGTTCTGTCTAATCACAATATTTTTTTGTTTTGATGAAATGATCTGCTTTCTTTATGTCTTTATCTTAGCAGCAGATTACTTTTTCTCGTGGTGCAGTGTAGGTGCAGGTTTTGTATATACACTGGAACTTCATTACAGTCTACGTTAGTTACAACAGACCCGGAGTTTGAGGTAATAGTTCTGCAGAAACCCGCGGGGTGGAGGGAAGTAATTAATAAAGGGAAATGAGACATCCACATAATCGTAGCAATTGCTAAAAAGCAAACCCATACGGGCGCCTCGAAAGAAAAGCCTCACACTTGAGGAAAAATTTGTCCTGGTCCGGGACCGAACCCAGGACCACTGCATTTCCGGGGCAGCCACTGTACCACCTGAGCTGGCAGGGCAAAGTCGAACTTATCAACAACTCAAAGCAAAGCCACCCAATCATAGCAATTGCTACTAAGGAAACCCATACGGATACCTATATGCTTAGAGTTGTTGATAAGTTCGACTTCGCCTTACCATGGCGATCTGCAATGTGGACAAAGTGCGCCCAGTGCCAGTAGCTTCTCATGCATCGTGCTTTTGACGTTTAGTTCGCATTGAAGCAAGAGACAACACGAAAGTCGATTCACTTGTTGCTGCTGGCGCACTTATCTTGCTTAATTTGCTATCGCAATTGATGCTTTACTTTGCCTGTCGGGCAAAACTTCAACGTCTTTTTTTTAACTTTGGATGTTCGTCACTCACTGTTTGCAATAAAATTGTTAGACATCACGATGAAAGTTTCAGAAGTGAGGTGTTTCGCATATTACGGACTTCGGATAAAACGGACATTCTTTGTCGCATTATCAGGGTCCCTTGTAACGAGAGTCGACTGTATAATGAAATCTGATATAATGAAATAATGGATGTAAGAACTTGAAATCTTGAAATTGCCTAGAGATCAATGCATTTAGAACCTTGTTTTAACGAAGTAAAATTGTCCTGCCAGTGAATAGAACGAATTAGATTCATCTCCAAAACCAAATAATACCCGACCATTGTGGGCCAAGTACTTTGCTTTCCACGGATTCTGGCACTCGTTGGCTGCGGCAGATCAAAACTGTTGCTACCCTGCATCGAATATGCTGTTGAGCAACACTGGTCTTTCTCACCGCCGCGCATAGATGCACACAAGCAGCTGCTCACTATTGGACCTCTCTCTTACTGCGGCATGTCGCGCAAGCAGGCGCAGCTGAGCGTTACTTTCGAGATCTCTTGGACGCAATCTCGGAGGTCACAGCTAGGCCGCACGTAGCTGTGTCTGCCTGGGCGAGCTGCCCGTGCTGTGTAGCTACGCGCAGTGGTGTGAAAGATTATCGCTATTCTCGATCTCTGCGGCACGCTGCAAAGGCTGGAAGCTGGGCATGGCCGCCAAGATCGCATTGGCACTGGAGATCTCATTGGCACAGCGCCGAAAATTCTTTCGCCAATTTATTGAAATGTTATAGCGCGGCAGTGTGGCGGTTTCACGTGCCGCAAAGCCGTCTTATTTCGATGTTTACAATTGTGCACCTCCATTGGGCATATGTTGCAGTAAAGGGCAATAACAGATATAACGAAGTTATTTCAGCTTGGTTATAACAAGGCTCGAGTGTAGTATAATGCAAACCCAAACTCAGACAGTGGCCATTGTGCAGGCCTAGCAGTGACCTCACACTGCATGCCACTTGCAGGGAGGAGCGGTGTGAATTCATTCGGGCCAAGTACGTAGACCGCAAGTTTGCCGTGCGGACCTGCTCAGACGAGAATGATCTTCTGCACGACTTGGAGCATGCTGTCACAGCCAGGCACCTCTATCAGCTTCTACAGGCCTTTGCAGAAGGGGCCATTCTCACAGCAGTGCTTCCAAATTACGTGAGCCTAACCTTTGAATCTTCTAGGTGATACTGAATACCTTGGTTGATCAAAAGTATTTAAACACCATCCCATTTTTCTAAACTCATAGCTGTAGCTACTGAGCATTGTGTGTGGACACCATATAATTGTGGGAATGTGCTTCGAAAGCCTGCACAAAATATTGAATTGAACCTACAATTGGAGGAAAAATATTGGGAATGTGAAAAGAAAGTGATGCACCACCAGACAAGGTTAGGAACTTGCTAACCAGCCACCAGCGTTGCTTGTGCAGTCCACCAATAGGTGCGCCATGGACGGGCCATCTTGAACTTGGTGCTAGTGTGGCAGCAGGTTCTCAATGTCAAGACTTAAAGGAGTACTGACAAAAAAAAAATCCATGTGGTATTGTTCTGCTTTAACAAGTAGTTAATGACCCAGTAATCACGGCACGAAACTTCATTTACTTCAGAGCGCGACAGGTAATTATTTGCAGTCTTTTTTGTAGCGACCATATGAAGTTTCAATTCCAGAGAGCAACGATACAGGAGAAACAGGAATGTAAACAAAGTGGTCACGTGCTCGCAAAAAGCCATGATGTATGCTCTGATGCGCAGCCAGCGTGTGTGACAAACTTGCTGAATTGTCGTGCGACTGCCGCAACGCTCGGACGACCGCAGCCAATGACAGCGCCGGTAGCGTGAACGTCATGGCCACGTGGTAGACCCAGCGGGGCGGGGCCGGCGAGCGGGTGTCTCGCCGCTCTGATCATGTCTGTTTTTTTTTCTCTCCCTGGTCGAAACACGGGCCTCTTTCGCCACTGACGGCGGCACATAAATCTGCTACAATTTGTTTCTGACACGAAATAACTTCTAGAATAAAGTGACCTCGAAAGAGTGCGAGTTATAAAACGTGCGAATAGTAAATCGTTGGCGTGATTTCTACTCGGACGCAGTAAGTGCAGACGCGCCAGCAATCGTCTGTATACGAAGCGGCTCGCCTGACTGGCGTGTTTACTCATCGCTACTAACGGCACCGGGAAAACTAACCGTATTTTCACTTAAGATAAACATAAATGTTCAGGCATTGATTGTGCTGACGAATTTAGGTGCTTTATTACGAGCTGTGAACGCATCGCAAGGACCCTCAGCCCCGGATAGATGGCCGGCGAGCTAGGCCTACATCATCTCCCAGCGATCGCAAGCTCGCCTGGCGTGCTCGTTCGCTTCTGTCGGCGCCAGTGAAATCAAATGTGCTGCAATTTAAGCGTGTACACGTTGTGCCGACTAACATAGGCGCTTCTTTATATGAGCTGCAAGCGATTGTGTCACAAGCGCAATCGGTGTCGGCCTGCCAGCTCCTGGCCATCGGCTGCTGTCAACGGATCCGATACTGCTAACGCGGCCTTGCGGAAACACGTCTACAGTGCTCGCATAGACGTGTTTATATTGTCATCGTTTGTTTCAAACAAGATAGCTGTGCAAATACGGTTGCTTTCACTTTCTGTTTGAAGTTACGCAGCATTCCGAACTTCTGCGCAGGGGCGCCGGTTCTGGGCGGAGCTACCCGCCGTTCGCTCATTCGTACCATGTGTCTCGAATCGCCGCATGCGCCAAGTCGCACACGACGCGCTGTACGACAGATCGCACGGAAAATCGCACCACGTGTCTCGCGCTTTAGATGTGGCCAGTCACTTAGCGACTCAGATATTGTGGCCGGCGATGGCGAGGACGAACCTCAACAAAACCCTCGCATCAGCTCTGACCAATGGTAAGACACAACAAATTGGCATTGAACGTTATGGCAGCGTAGTCATGCTGATAGTGTGGGAAAGATCCCGATGGACACGACAAAATCTGCAGTTGCAGCGACACGGAGAGCGTACCACTACAAGTACAACAGCTAGAACAAGCAACAGAGGAGAAGAGCACATGTAAGTCGCATGGCAGCCAACGAAAATTCGTGACGTAGCCACATGACATAGCGTTTTCTTGGCTATTTACAGTCCCGCTTGATGTCAATGTCGCGAGGTGCTCCGTTTTGCAGTTGGCTGCGCGCACATACTTTAAAATTGATTTTAAATATGTTCTAAGCGATATTTGCCACTGATATATTATAGACAATGTGTGTGTGACCAACTAAATTGATCTCGCAAGTTATCTCGACTTCAAATTTTTGTGTCAGTACTCCTTTAACCACAGCCTGAATGACCATCAGTGATGGCACTTTTGTGCACAAAATAAATGGCTTTCATTACTATTGCGTGGCTTTCCTGTTAGGCCGTGCTGACATGCCATGAAGGAGCAGAGCATGGGCGACGACATCCTTTCAGAATCAAACTCCAAGTGTTTTCTTTTCCACATATTCCCTTACTCGTGCCCAGAGGGCACCACTGGTCAGCTAATATATGGCGGCCACTACATGTCTCCCCCTCAAGTCGTATGTTCAAGCAGTCAGGTGGAACGATACGATGGCCACTATGGGTGCACACAACACTATCACCAGCGTCATGTGAAGGAGCAGGTGCTGCTGTTGGAGGGTCTAGCTCAGGTGTAGCTGCCACTTGTATTGGGCAGGGAGGTAAGGTCCCTGTTCACATTAGCACAAAGGGAACTAGATGTCTGTGATTTCACTGCAGAACTGTTCCATGCTCTGTTTCGACTACAAAGGTCCTTGGATGCTGAGCACGGCTCAATACTGTGGTGCAAACCTGATCTGGACGAATCCAGGCCCCTTCACCTGCTTGCAGTGACGGCAGATCTCTGGCTTAATGACGTTGGTCGAATTCCTGAACAGTCTTCTTGTAAGGTTCATCTCTGAGTGCTACCGCATTCCTTACTGGCCAATGTGAACGAAGCTGCTTGTCTGTTTTTGGGACTCGAGATCTTAATCGCCTTACCATGAGAAGTTGAGCAAATCTAAAGTCACTCATCTCAAGCGTGTCCCTATAGCTGAGAAGGGCCATGTGAGGATCTTTCGCCTTGCGGATGAGCTCTTTCACAGTGCGGATCATCCTCTCCACTTCCCCATTAAACTGGGTAATAGGGGTTACTGGTGATGTGTTCGAAGCTGTAAGGGGCAGCAAATGCGACGAATTTACGTGAAGAGAAGGATGGGCCATTGTCTGACCTTACCTGCTGGAGTATCCCATGTTGTGCAAACAAGCTCTTCAGCACATCAATGACCACTTGAGCTGCTGTGCTCTTTAGTGTCACCACCTCGAGGAACTGGGAGTAGTATTACTTCCATGAGTCCACGCCCAGATGTTCCCAAAAACGGCCAGGGAGGTTGGTAGGGAGGAGTAATTCCACTGGATTCACTCGCAAAGGGCGCATTTTTTACAACTGGCAACGAGAGGGTAGTCTCCGCTGCTATGCCCAGCCACCTTACAGATTCATGAGCGAGGGCCTTTGTTCAACTTATGCATTGAGGTCCTTCATGTGGAAGCATCAAGACTGCTGGCATCAGTGATGAAGGGATAATGAAGCGAATGCCCTTCAGAAGAAGGCCATCACAAATGAAAAGTTCATCCTTCACTAATAGATACTTTGATACGTGAGGGGCCATCTTTGACTTGTTTGGCTGGCAGAAAGAAATCGTCACTCTGCACTCTCCATCGCAGCTTTGGGCTTTCCTGATATCCTGTATGTTCACCAGCAGCACATCTGGAGCAGAAGCCACGACTTCTGTAGCAAAAAGATCCACAGTGTCTTCTGGATGCACCTTGGGAGGGGTGTGGGACAATGCATCAGCCGTGGCCAACAATTTTCCAGGGACGTACATTATCTGGAACTGATAGGGCATTGTCTTTAGCCGGAGGAAGCACATCAAGTTCCATCTTGCCAAACATTGACACGAGAGGCAGGTGGGATCAGTTTCTACAGTGAAGGTGATGCCTCTGATGGAGTCGTCAAATCTCTGGATTGCCGATGCTGTAGCCAAGGCCCCTTTTTCTATTTGGCTGTACCTTTGTTCTATGGTGGTCATTGATCTTGAGGCAAAGACTGGCTATGTTCACCACATGCTTGTGATTGCAACAGGACTGCTCCAAGTCCAGAAGAGCTGGCATCAGCCGATACTGTTGTGGCAAAGGATGAATGGTACTTGGCCATGCAGCAATTGGACGTCAGAAGTTCCTTGATTTTTGTGAATGCTGCTTCCTGTTCATGCTGCCATGTCCAACTAGTATTCTTGTTTAGAAGGGTGTGCATCAGTGCAGTGGTTTCCGAGACATGTGGTGTAAACCTTGCAAGATGATTTACCATCATGAGTAGACGTCTGGCACCTGCAAGGTCTGTGGGAGGTGCCATTGCATGGACTGCTTAAATCTTGCCTAGATTTAGCTTGATGCCTTGTGCTGAGACACTGAGGCCTAGGAATTAGACTTGGAGACCCCAAAGCAACACTTCTCTTGGTTTAAAGTGATGCCTGCAGTTGCAAGACAAGTCAACACTTGCTCAAGCAGTGCATCATGTTCCTGTCACGATCCACCCGGGTTCGTGAACAAGGGTGGGCTCGAGGCACCCTCCGTTAGACGGACGCTCCGTAGCGTGGTGGTGATGAACGATGACTGACCCCCTAGCAGCTGTGCTCGCCGGTATTTATTGGTGCGGTGACCAATGGTTGCCTAACTGAGCCTGGCAGGCCACCAAGCCTGACGGCCTAACAAAGATTATGCCCGACGGGGTGTCACAAGCTTGTTACACCCCCCTTACCCCCAGTTTGTTTGCTGACAACAAACGTCCAAGTTCAAAGTACGAGGCTCTGCCTCTGCACTAGCCGGGTCAACGGTGCCTGCTACCCAGGCTAGTAACGGTCCGGTGGCCTCCGCTGTCGAGTACTCCGCCTGGGCACCGGCGTTGACGGGCCGGGTGTGGCAACGCCGGGTGCTGCCTGAGACAGCCTCGCTCCATCCGGAGGGTCCTCAGTGGTCGGCCTTGTGAGTGGTGCCAGACACTGGCCCAACAGGCGCCGTACCACTGGTAATGCTTGCCGCCTTTGAGGTGGGCGGTGCTCCGCTGGAAGCGACTGGTGTTGTCGCTAGTCCTCCTGCGGGCTGGAACTCGGAAGTGGCAGTCGAGGGTGCTGGCCAGGTCCGGAGGCGAGGCCTGACATGGTCGGTGTGTCTGTGCCACGTGGCCCCGTCTGCCATGCAGACAAGCAGTGATGAGGCACTGGCAGGAGACACCACCTGTCCGGCGAGCCAGGGTGGGCCAGGACGGAAGTTCCTGGCAAAAACTGGAGCTCCCGACTCCGGAAAAAGCCCGGGACGGCGCCCTTGGTCAGCAGCCAGCTTCTGCTTCCGCTGCTTCAGAAGCACTGTGGATTGGAGGTCCGGATGCAAGACAACCAAGGGTGTCTTGACCGTCCGACCCAGCTGGAGTGCACAGGGGGCACGGCCAGTGACATCATGGGGTGTGGTCCGGTATTGGAACAGTATCTGGGCAATCTGTGTCTGGAAATCCCCAGTCTGGCTCTTCTTGAGCTTGTCTTTGATTGATGGTTTGCACCACACGCTCGGCTGCACCGTTTGAAGCAGGGTGGTACGGCGGAACCATCATCCGATGGATTCCGTTCTTCGTCAGCCAGGCCAGGTACTCTGCACTGGCGAAAGCAGGACCATTGTAGGACACGATGACGTCCGGCAACCCCTGTGCAGCGAAGACCTGTCGTAGCGCCGCAATGGTCATGCCTGCTGATAGAGTGGTGACAGGTAGACCCACTTCAAGAAGGCGTCCACCACCACCAGGAAGTAATGGCCCTTGAAAGGTCCCCCAAAATCCACATGTAGGCAGGACCAGGGTCTCTGTGGGAACGGCCAGGGGATGATTTCCACATAACGTGAGGCTTGCTGGGGCTCCTGGCAGATTTGGCAGCTCTGCACCGTGTGAGCAATGTCCTGGTCTAGGCCTGGCCACCAAACATGGGACCGGGCCACCATCTTGGTCTTTTCCACACCAGGATGACTTGTGTGCAGCAACTGCAGGACCCTGGACCGGAGACCTTGTGGGATCACCAGCCTGCAACCCCACAGTTCCCAGACTGTGAACCGGCTGGTAATTGTAAGCTGCCAGCCTCAAGGCCCAGCGTACCACTTGAGGTGATGCCTGCACGGGAACTGCCTGGTCAGGCCCCAGCAGCCCCAACAGCGGCTTGTGGTCTGTGGCTGCCTCGAACTTCTGGCCCCACAGATACTGGTGGAAGCGTTCAACACCGAACATGAGGGCCAAGCTTTCCATTTCCAGCTGGCTGTAGCATTGCTCTGCAGCATGAAGCCGACAAGAAGCAAACGACACAGGGTGTTCCTGGCCATCTTTGTCCCGGTACACCAAGACGGCTCCCATGCCGTATGCCGACGCATCTACAGTCAGGACGACAGGCTTGGCATGGTCGAAGTGTACTAGCACTGGAGCTTTGGTGATTAGCTCCTTGCTGCGCTGGAAGGCCCGGTCCTGCTCCTTCTTCCAGACCCATTGCTGCCCATCTCTAAGCAGACAGGTTTGGCAGAAAACTCCTGTAGAAGTTGATGAGGCTGAGGTAGCTCTGAAGCTCCTTCTTGTTCTGGGGCTTAGGCGCCTTGAGCACAGCATCAACTTTGTGGGGAACTGGGGCTAGGCCAGCCTGGGAAAACACATGTCCCAAGTACTCAACACTGGGGGTCAAGAAAATGCGCTTTTCCAGCTTGAGCTTGAGGTAACGATGTCGAGGTAACGATGTCGAGATAACGATGTCTCGATGGTAACGATGGGTTTGATGGTAACCTTGAAATCCCCGCAAATCCTGACACTGCCATCTCATTTGAGGACTGGTACAATGGGAGTGGCCCATTCAGACGTCTTGACGGGCACCAGGATGCCCTCTTGCCGTAACCGTGGCAGCTCCTAGGTGACCCCGTCCTTCAGAGTGAACGGCAGTGGGCGAGGCTTGAAAAAACAAGGCCAGGCTCCCTCAGGTACATAGGTGCCAGCTGTCGGGCCGGCGAATGTACCCACCCGTGGCTGGAACAGGGACTTGAACTCAGTCAGGAGGCTGGGTACGTCTTTCACCACATGCAGGCTGGCTTCCTGGTACTCTGGCAGATTAACGCCCAGTGCATGAATCCAGTTTCGGCCCAGCAAAGCGACAACTTGGTTAACTAAAGGGGAAGGGTCGCCTCCCTGTCGCCAAAGCAAACGCTGACCTGTGTCTGACTGTGGACCTGGGAGAGCTGCCCGGAGTAGCTGCGCAGCATCACACTTGAAGCCTCGACGGACACGCCGGGGAATGTGCGCTTGAACCGTTTCCCAGCCATGACAGACACGCTTGCCCCTGTGTCCAGCTCCATGGAAATGGGGTGTCCACAGATTTGACGGTCAGCATGTATGGCGGCACAGACGATGGTACAAGGCCTGTGTGCCACAAGTCGAAAATTGGCGGGTTCTTGCCCACAATGTAGAGCCTGGCCGCAGAAGAACTTGTGCCTACTGCCGCGCGTTCCTGCAGTGCCGCGCTGCGACGGCTACCCTGGCCACGGGCTTGTGTGGTACCTGGGCTTGAACCAGGCTGCTGCTGCTGCTGCTTGCTGTTCATCCTCCCCCTTCGGCATATACGTGCCAGGTGCCCAGTTTTCCCGCACGTGAAGCATTGTGCTTGAGAGAACTGGCACTGTGAGGGGGAGTGGGCACCACAACAGCGACCGCAGGTACTGCCCTTTGTCGCCAACTTGTTGACCGCCGCTTTTGCCGACAGTGAGCCAGTCGCATGGGCAATCTTACCGGAGTCCTGGGCGGCAGCACCCATTGCCAGCGCTGCCTTCACGGTGTCGTCCAGCGAGGGGTTGGGAAGCTCCAGGAGTCACATCTGCATGACGGGGTTGTTGATGCCGCAGATGAAACGGTCCCGGAGCAGTGAGTCCAGCTGGTCCCCGAAAACGCAGGCACTCGCTAACCCCCGTAGCACAGCAACAAACTGCCCGAGGGTCTCTCCTTCCCAGCGGCTCCAGTTGTTGAAGTGGAAACGCTCCAATAGTGTGGACGATGCTGGGTTGAAATGCGACCGCAGTATGGTGAGCAGCTCACCCAGCGTCTTAATATGCGGCATGGCTGGCTTGAGGAGGTCGAGCAGGAGACTGAAGAGAGCAGGTCCTGCAGCTGGCCAGGAAAATGTCCCGCTGTTTGGCCTCGGGTGTGTCGTTATCCTGGGAGAACATGTGGACTTGTGCCTCGTAAATTGGCCAGGCGGACCCATCTCCCTCGAATGGCCCGAGCGTTCCGTACAGCGGCATGCCGGCAGCAACAGGGGGCAGTGTTTTGCTGCGCGCGACGACGTGGGTGATCCATGGGTACTCGTCGCCAGTGTCATGATCCACCCGGGTTCATGAACAAGGGAGGGCTCAAGGCACCCTCCGTTAGACGGACGCTCCGCAGCGTGGTGGTGATGAACGATGACTGATCCCTGAGCAGCTGTGCTCGCCGGTGTTTATTGGTTCGGTGACCAATGTTGCCTAACTGAGCCTGGCAGGCCACCGAGCCTGGCGGGCCAACAAAAATTATGCCCTAGGGGGCGTCACATGCTTGTTACAGTTCCTGCTTGGTACATCCAAACACAAGAACATCATCAATCATATTAACAACACCATGCTAACCTTCTTGAATTTGCGCCATTTATTTTTGAGGTATTCCGGGGCAGATATGATACTGAAAGGCAGTCAGCAGAAACAATGGCCATAGAAAGGTGTGATGAAAATTGTCAGTTCTTCAGAGTTCGCCGACAGCTTGACTTGGTGAAAGCCTGCAGTTGCATTTAGCTTTGAAAAAACGGCTGCATCACCGAGGAGACCAAGTATTTGTTCAACGGTAGGCGGAATGTGACACTCTCTGAGAACCACCTGGTTCAGACGAGTGAGGTCTTGGATACCAGTACCAGACTGGCACACCACGGAGTTGGCTTATCGATATGGCAAATGACGTAATCACCTTCAAGTTTCTTCAGTTTGCTGAACGACTTCACGCAGCAGCATAGGTATCCATCGAGGGGCACTTATTGAGGATGGCACAGCGTCTTGCTTTAATCAAGCAAATTGCGTACTCATCCCAGAGAGTGCTGAGGCCATGGAACAGTTCGGCATGAAGTGCTGGCTCAGGAGTGTTCACGGCCCCAAGGAATTTGAGCACCTCAGGGCCTGGATAGCCGGTGGACCCAGTAATGGTACAGAAAGGGATTCAATGACGTAAAGACGCTGATAGCTTGTCTTCCCTTGCCAAAACAAACATGCGAGATATGAGCCCTGTACACAGTGAGGTTGGCCTCCAGGTCCTGTCAAGACTGCATCAACATTGTCGAGCTCAACCGGGACTCCAGGCAAATCACTTGGAACTGCAGAAACCTCAGCTCCGGAGTCTACATTGAATTAAGTTGTGTAGTTGTCGACTGTGACATTCATGAATTTGGCTTTGACAGGTGATTCCAGAACGTGCAGCTTCATGGCACTGAGTTTGGCGTGCTTCGACTTTCTGGAACGACAAACTTCTGCAAAATGACCTTTCTTGCTGCATAAATTGCAGACTAACTTCTGTACTGGGCACTCTGAGCGTGCGTGAAACGTGCGACTGCAGAAGGAACAAACCGCAGCTTCATGGTGGCAGCGTTCCAACTTAGCATCCATTGAGAGAACTGTTCTGGCATCCCCAAGCTGTCATGAAGGGAACTTTTGCGCTTTTGCGGGATCATTGTTGACCGTGGTGTGCAAAGTAGCCTGCCCAAGTGAGCATTCCTTATCAGCGTCACCGAACTGACAGGCTTGCCTCCAAGCTTCTTTGAGAGCGAGCTTCAGGGAGCGGCACAGCTGGTCTGAGAGATGCATATCCTGTAAGCCAGCAATGAACCTGTCGTGAACCAAGCGTTGTTCCACCACCAATGACCGCTAGTTTGCGTCATTTTAATAACTTGCATAGTTCGGCGTAAAACGTGTCGATGCTCTCGCCAGGTTGTTGGATGCGCTTATGAAAGTAGGACTACTCGTTAAGTTCATTAGCAGGATGCAAAAAGTGCTTGGTGAAGCTTTTGACAACAGCCTCATAGAACGCTAACGAGCCTGCATCAAGTAAGAGTGTCCAGGAGCGGATGAGTGTCTGTGCCCATGCACGGAGGCAGTGGCATAATCTTCGAAGCGAGACTTCCACGAGCACAAATTTATGGGGTTGCAGAAATCGAGCGTATCCGGTGACTGAAGAGCGAGGCCTAGCTACTGAGTCAATTGGGCACTTTCTTCTAGGAGCATCGTGTCATTGATGGCCATTCAAAGACTCCAAATGGACCCCACTTCTGACACCATATCTTGTGGCATTTCTGTCAGGCTGTGCTGACAGCCCACGAGGGAGTGGAGCATGCGAGACGACAATCGCACCCTTTCAGAACCAAACTCCAAGTGCTTTATTTTTCCCATGTCCCCTCACTTATGCGCAGAGGGCATCACTGCTCAGATGACATGTGGCGACCACTACAATTACTACTTTGTGAAAGTGCAATATGTTGCAAGACATTCCTGGGGAACATTGACCACACACTTTCTGTGAACAGATTTACACCATGGGATGACTGCCCAAGTGAGAGAAAATGCCAGACAGCCTGTTAATTTAATTTTGCCTCAATAACACTCTTGGAAAAACCTGGAGCACACGAACAACGATACACAAGAAGGTGGCACACAACACAGGTGCTCAAAGTGCTTGTAAGTGCTTTTGTTGTTCACCATCTTCCTTGCATCTTGTCTTTCCTGCACTCTAGGTTTTTCTGAGAATGCAGTGCCAACTAGCCCAACTATCCATCCTATCTTAATAACGCCATTGAAGTCAAACTATGAAGACTATGAAGTCCATTAATTCTATGGCTCAATAAAGTCATTGTAATCAATTTGTTAATGTGTGAGCAGAGACCATAGTGATGTAATGCTCCTTGGCTGTTGCCATCAAACCATACTGATGCATGCCATACCACACTTAAGGCGTGCGTGTGCGTGTGTGTGTGCGCATGCGTGCGTGCGTGTGCCAAACAATGAAATCTTCTTTACCTCAGTAAGGAAACCTTCATTGCAATGAGGCCACCTTATGTCACTCTGAAAGCTTCCTTACTGAGGGATCCTCAGTGAAGGCTTCCTTGGCGCTTCCTCAGCTTAAGGTAGCTCCGAAGCTACCTTGATGCGTCCTTACGCCGCTCCTGGCCCTGTACGAGTGCTTCACCTCACTGCTTAGTCATGCGACGTTTGCTTGCGAGTTCGTGCTCTTGCCCGCCTGCGGAGAAGCGCGAGCACAGTACGTCTTGCCAGGCATGTGCGTTTCGGTCGCACGTTTGACATGAGTGGCGTTCCTAGGCGTTGCACGACGCCGGCGTGCCAGTGTTGATGGAGCCCATCAAGTTTTGCATTATAGTGTGGTACTTTTTTACATTTAGGAAACAAAACTAGAAGAAAGCTTGCGCGCGTCTGTATGCTAGCACTTCAATTTAAAGATTATGTGACAATACAACATATTCTTAATGAATAATGGTGTTCGCATAAAGCTTTTAAGAGAACCACTCGAACCCAGGCATGCGGCAACCATTACTTATGTGAGGATGGGCGAAGGGAGCTTCCAGAGTATGCGGGCTTCCTCCATTGTCCTTTGCTGTAATGAGGCCTCACGTAATTTTAGGAAGCGGTCAAAGGAAAGAAACGTTTCATTATTTGGGCCACTGTGTGTGTGTGCTTGTGTGTGCATGCGTGCGTGCGTGTGTGTGTGTGTGTGTGTGTGTGTGTGTGTGTGTGTGTGTGTGTGTGTGTGTGTGTGTGTGTGTGTGTGTGTGTGTGTGTGTGTGTGTGTGTGTGTGTGTGTTTGTGAGTGATGGAGTGAGTGAGTGCCATGAGACAGCCGTGAACAAAGATGTCCGCTTACGGCACCTTCTGTGAATGTTGATGATGGTGATGATAGGTGCACTTTCACCCCAATTTCAATATGGAAACCCTAGTTAGAGTGCAAAATAAGCAATCCAGAGCTTTGCAATGTAAAATGTGAAAAAACTCTTGTGTATGGATTTTTGCAATATTTTCCTTGTGGCCTCAAATATTAAGTGCATGCTTCATGTTTATGTTAATAAGGTGTGTAGCAGTAATTAATTGCAGAAATCCACAGAGGTGATTTATAGCCATGTGTTGAGCAGGCAGGAGAGCTTACGTGGCTCCATCATTTCCAATGCAGAAAAATACAGCAGACACTGCGCTTCATGTGGCTGTTGCCCAAGAAGATGGCACCTCCCTTCACATCGTGGACTTTTTGGTTCAAAATAGGTATGGATCTCATGCTTTGCTTGTTACTGAACTTCTTGTTAGAGAAGGTTTTGTTGATTACTTTTATAATGCTTTTATTTAAAAGACTAACACTCAAGCTACAACTTGTGAGGGGGCACAGATATCCAAAGATAAACGCTTTGATGAAGTTGAATTCCTTGGTAACAATATGTATAGAAATGTGCTCAGATATTGCACAGAGATGCCATTTCACAATGCATACAGTTAAACATCATGTTTATGTACAGCACTTACAGGGCTTATGACAAAGTGACCATGAAGACCATGTTTCATATTAAAAATTTCATGGGTCTGCTTCTCTGAAATTCTCTGGTTAGCTCAGCAAAAAAATTGGAATGATGTGTCCACTATGTCCGAGGGGCTATATTTTAAGTCAATCACTGCAGAAGCAGCCTGCCACTAGGCTGCTTCCAAGGCTGCGCAAGATGTCCACAAGCAAAACTACCCTGGCTCCAGATAAACTTAAATAAATGGGGAGACCTCTGATAACACACACGATAGACCTCCTTCTGAGAAACTGGACTCCGATTGTGGTGTACCATTGCTGACCTATAAGGTGAGTGTGGTACAAATTTGGAGGGTCACACTTGCAACACACAAACTTCATGAAACTCACTGGGAGCTCTTCAAGTACGAGTCATAGCATTCTACTGTGTAAAAAAGAATTTGCCTGCAGTGGTGAAAAATTTGATTGGAACATCCTGTTTACAAAGCAGCAGGAAAGAGGTATAATTATAAATAAAAATTAAGTTGTGGGGTTAATGTA
Organism: Dermacentor variabilis; assembly: GCF_050947875.1. Taxonomy (NCBI): domain Eukaryota; kingdom Metazoa; phylum Arthropoda; class Arachnida; order Ixodida; family Ixodidae; genus Dermacentor; species Dermacentor variabilis. The sequence continues at coordinate 190,849,727 of NC_134573.1, forward strand.
CGGAAACTGCGCAGTGGATTATGAGATATGCCATGGGTTAGGGCTCCAGATGAATTTTTACCACCTGCAGGTTCTTTGGTTCTTTAAAGGGACACTAAAGATGAATATTAAGTCAACATATGCAGATAAAATACCATTCCAGAAACTTAGCAGTGCTTGTTTCGCATCAAGAAAGGACTTTGTTGAAGAGATAATCATATCTGAAATGTTGCCATACCTTTAGCACAATTCAAATTGTCTGCACCCAAGCAGGGAGTAGTGACATTGCATACGCCATCACCAGCCTTTACTGCCATTTCTGAGTAAAACAATGTCCAAAACAGGACTGCAGCACCGTCGCTGAGGTTTCTTGCGGAGAACGCAAACACGCAGCCATGGAGAAACCAAGCTGAGCAAGAGTGTTGGATTTGTCACTGCAGCTGCACTTGGCCATGTGGCGTGGACCGTTTGGGCATCGCGTGACGTCACATAGACACGAAATTCTCTGCTACTTGCAATTTCTGAGACTTTCGCGGGCCAGCAAAACAATGCAGCACTATGCGATAACGAAAATACTGAAATGTGGAAGCACGGGTGGCACAGAGTCGGGAGAAAACAAAAGCTTTCGACCGCCTGTGACATTCTCAAAAGTAATGTCAATGAATTCCTTTTTCTAAAAATGTAATTGAACTGAACAGATCGAATTTTCTTGAGTCTTATAATCAATGCAATATTGAGTAATTGAGTACTAGTGACAGAATTATAGTAAGGAGTGCCGACGTAATCCGGCTAGTACATGAATGCCCTAGGGCAGTCTCAAATCATGTCTTGCATTTAGCTCAATTTCTCAATTACCAAAGCACTGTTTGTGATAACTTTAACCGTTAGGCGTTCTCAAGCATTGTTCCATCACTGTAGCTTTCATACAATGCCCAGTAGACAAGCATTGTTGCACTTTGCCTTCGTTGAAACGCGGCCCCTGCGGCCTGGATTGAGCCTGTGACATCATGCTCAACAGCGTGACGCCAAAGCTACTGTGCCAAGCAAGGCAAAAGGTATAGAAAAGTAAACGCACCTGGGAAGGTGTAGCAATTTCCATCTAAATTCCACAAGGACACAGCCACTGAAGCCATCAGTTATCCGCGGCATTTAGTGCCTATCCACAGTTTTCTCGTACGAAACTATCTCCTCTTCCTTTTACTAGCATTCACACATTGACAAAATGGGGGGGTGTGGCAGTTTTTAGCACTTTAACTTTCTTAACCCTGCAATGCCCAAAGTATCATAAATGCTACATTGGAGCTTTAGGCCTCGAAATGCGAATTTAAGCGCTGGAAACTTCAAGCAAGTCGCCGACCGTTTATTCGGACCTCACGAAGACTGCAGAAATGTCCGAATAAACAGGTGTCCGAAAAAGCAGATTAAGAAAAAAAAAGAAATCCTTTATTTCCACGTACTTATTCGGGCACGGCAATAGGCTTGAAGAAATTGTGAATGTGCCGATGCACGCTGTTCCATTTATGCGCAATCAGATAAGCCCGAATCTCGGAGAGGGTCGTACGATCACTATAGGTGGCTGAAAGCACAGTCACTGCTTGCACGTGCTCTGCCTGTGACAGCAACGTAGCACATGGTGCGCCATCTTCCGACTCGTAGTCATGCGCAGGTCTCGGCAGAACATTTCCGGCGTCAGTAGGGAATGCGACAAATCCTAGGCCTTCCGGCACCCGCTTGCCGGCATTCTCCAGCGCAGTCTGCGCGGGCACTGTCGGCGCCATTAGACACTTGACGCAATGTTTCCGTATGCCGCGTTGGATCACCGCAACCTCGTCACAGCACACAAAGCAAACACCACCACGCCGTCACGCCGACACCTGTCGTACAGACAAAAAATATGGCTTACTAGCAGCATTGCGCACGAAGAAAGAAACAAATCAGCTGCTGGATTGTCTTGACATGGCTTACTAAGCTGAGACCAGAACTGCTGTAGCCACTCTATCGAATCAGGCGGAAACGATGATGATGAGCGAGGATTTGCAGTAGCACCACTTCGAGGGGCAGCAAGGAGGTTCTGTTCAAAACAAAAATGGCGTTCAGCAAGTCGAACCATGCACCGGTCAGAGTCGGTGCATGAATCAAGGAGTGTCCGAAAAATCAGATGAGAGGCTGCAAGGTGTCCGAACTTTCAGCAGTTGTTATACATTATGGCGGTGCTGCGAAGCAGACCGAATAATCGAGCATGTCCGAATTTTTGTAGTCCGAAAAATCAGTCGGCGACTGTAGTTGCGTTATGAATATGCTGGAGCGAAGTTTCTGTTGTTAACCCTTTGAGGGTCGAATTATTTTGAAAAGAACTTTCCCAAGTGTTCAAATCACTTTATTGCGGATCTTGAATGTACAAAATGTATAAGGTCCAGGAATAAATAGTAAAAAAATAAATTAGGAACAGTATTATGGTGTCGGCATCACTCAGAACTGCAAAATGTTCACTAGTATTTCAGAGTGTGGTACTCCTTGAAACACGGGTCTACACACAGCGTCTTATCGCAGTCTGCACACTTAAAATGCGTGTCTGTTCTCCTCTTGAAGCGACGAGTTGTGTTGGCGCACGCATGACATCTCTGCGTGTGGCTTGCCTTGGGCAGAGGTCTGAGGCACCCTCTCGCGTAAGCGCGTTGCCGCAAAGAGTGAGAGTACCTTGTGAGTGGTGGTGATAAGCTAAGAGTAGCACCAATCAAGATAGAAATCAACTTCCACCGCCCCAGCGAGAGCGTGCCGATAAAGAGAAAAATCATGTTTCGCGCGCCTCCATTGCGATTACGCAGCAGAACCGAAACTGCGAAAGCGCGTTGCCGCTGAAAGCGAGAATACCTCGTGAGTGGTGGTGCTAAACAAGCTAAGAGCAGCGCCAATCAAGATAGAAATCAACTTCCACCGCCTTGCAAGAGAATGCCGACAAAGAGAAAAATGATGTTTCGGGTGCCTCCGTTGTGATCATGTGGCGAAACTGAAACCGCAAAAGGGGTGTTGCCGCAGTCTGCGCGACGCGCTGAAGCTAGAAATCAGTTCTGTTTATCTCCCCAAGAAGGCAGCACAAATTTCAAAACGGCTTCTTGTAAGTCCTAAGAGGTGGCAGCACCTCCCAGTGAGCATGTATCGTCATTATGGCGCAAAATTTCAGACGGAGGGTCGAAACCGTACCCGTACGGCAAAGACCTTGAGCAACAGAAAACCGCTGCCGTACATGTACGGCAAAAACCTTCAAAGGGTTAATAGTTTAACAAGCTAATTACTCATTAAATATTTCGATGTCTTTGATTTTCTTGTACAAATGTACTCTCCATGGCCAGAAGTAAATGTCAACAATTTGTGCCAATTTTCCTTGGCATAGAACTATGTTTGGTCATTGCAGGGTTAACTTAAGAATTTGTTGTTGTTGTTGTTGTTGTGACACTGTCACTTATGCACTTATGTGTCGCCTATGCTTTGCAATCTGTGATGTAGGGCACCTCATAACACACCCACCATATGGCATGGCGCAAATGGCAAACAGAGTGGCATAATGCAGTACAGCCAGTGTCTAATTTTTCGGACTCCCTAGGGGCCATGAGAACGTCCCAAAAATTGGGCAGTCCGAAAAAACGAATTCATGCCTTTTACTGCCCCCAAGGGCTCAAATCGCCACAGGCACATCCGAAATAGCTCTAAAGGCCTGCTAGTACTTATTAGACATATTGGTGCTTGTACTGTGATAGGAGACGGTGGGTGCATGCGTGTATAATTAATAAATGGTGTAACATTTCTGCAGCACGAAGCACTGAAGTGCAGAAAAAAGAACAAAAATGAACAATGGAAGAAGGATTGCAAGAGAACAACACGAGCGCCTACTACCAACTGAATTTCTTGATCACGACACACACGCATATATATACACAACGTGTTATATTTGTCAAACACAGTGCAAGGGACACTAGTCACATCCGAAGGTTAGCCAGCAGTAGAACCAGACAAGATTAGGGTTGGCATAGGCTCAAAAGCATAAACTCCTTATCGTGTAAAGCCACTGATGGTTGACTAATGCATCAGTCTCCAAATTTTTTAATAAGATACACCTCTGATATTTCTCGCACTTCCTTCTCGTGGTCGCGATCCAGCACAAATCCGTCTCTAAACTGAGGCTTACATCCGCAGCTATTGCAGTGCAACACCAGGTTAGTTGTTCCTTTATCTAAGTCATTTTTCTGTTCTCCTAGTCTTTGCTTCATGCAACGCCCCGTTTGTCCAATATAACTGCGGCTGCATGATACAGGTATTCAGTAGACGACCCAAACACAGCAATTCACAAATTAGTTTTTCTTTCCATGTGTTACCACCATGGCCATCTGTATTTATTTGATGTCCCACTGAGGCGTTTGTCCGTCATCCTGCAAAGACATATTCGCAAGATGACGGACGGATGCCTTAGTGGGACATCAAATAAGCTGTTATGCATTGACTCTATGGGGTACGTGGCGGTGCTGCGAAGGCATCTGAATTATCGGGCATGTCCGGAAGATCAGTCATTGACTGTATACAAACTTCTTGCTCTAATTAGAAAATCTGCATTCAAAGTGACTGAAAGGCACCACTGGCACTATCTGTATTGTTATATGCGGTGCAAGTTGCAGGCCATTGTTTGCCAAAATGGCTATCTCCAGTGGCAGTTTTCTTGTTGGAGAGGTCCTCAAGTGGTAGGAAACGATGTGAAACCAAACCCAAGAGAGAGAGTAGTTGGTTGTCGCTGTTTGGGGGCCGAACGCACCTAGTTGGGCACCATTGATCAGACATTGGGCACTCGTACCCGCTCTGGCTGCAGCCCCTGCCTGGATGTCCACAACAAGGCGGGCAACACTCCTGTGCACACTGCAGTGCTGCACAACCAGACTGAGTGCATCAAGCTGCTGCTTCGAAGTGGGGCTGCTGTTGATGTCAAGAATGCAGACAACAAGACCCCACTTGACCTGGCCAAAGAGAGAGGCTACCACACTTGCCTTGAGCTGGTGAGTGACGAGGAAATTGACCTATTGAGTGGTAATAGCCGTTGGCCTGTATATGCCACAGAAAAACAATGTAACTGGTCACAATTACTTTCTTCATTCCAAATTGTAATTATTTGCAGGACCAATTATTGTCCCACAAAATTAACTGAGCATTTACTAAGAGCTAAGCGATCACTTCCACATTATTTTCCTGTCGCCTTTAAATAACATTGCATATTTATTTATTTATATATTTATTTACTTATTTATTTTTAATTTATTTATTTTCTTTATTTAAAATACTCTCAATGCCTGATGGTGTCACAGAGAGGAGTGGTGTATCATTATATAATGTTAGATATAGCAGTCTGAATGGATGAATGAACCGGATTGCTGGCGACAGAGGCGGGGAAGTGGTTCCATTCGGATGCTGTCTTGGTCAGAGAAGAATTGAAAAAAAGGTTTGTGCGGCATCTTGGTACTTGTACCTTGATCTTGCATTTCGATGGAGGCGAAATGCGAAAACACCCATGTACTTAGATTTAGGTGCACGCTAAAGAACCCCAGGTGGTCGAAATTTCCGGAGTCCTCCACTATGGCATGCCTCATAATCAGAAAGTGGTTTTGGCTCGTAAAACCCTATAATTAAAATTATTACCTTGATGTGGTCGATTTGCGATGAAATATGAGGGGGTGATATTGTTCATTTTGATATTGTTCAAAAAAGGTCACTTTTTTTAAAATTCTGGGTTAGTATAATATATTTTATGAAAGAGTGATAACCGGGCGAGTTTCCTGCTTGAAGATAGGTCTGGCAGATGAAGTCTAGTTTTGATGGCGGATACACTGGCACTGAGGGAATAATTAGATACAATGAAACGTTCAGAGCAGTTTTGAATGGCTGAAGTAAGTATGTTAGCTGTGCTGTAGATGGATCCCAAATTGATGAAGCATACTCTAGTTTAGACCTTACTAATGTTTTGTATAATGTAAGTTTTAGGGAAGAGGGCGCGCGAGAAAAATTGCGACGTAAAAAAACCTAGTGTTCGATTGGCAGAGTTTGTCACATATTCAATGTGAGTTTGCCATGACAGATTGTTGGTAATGTGAACACCTAAATATTTATAGGAAGTGACAGAGGACAGAGTAGAGTTGTTAATTTTATATGAGGATGTAGAAACAGCACTACCGCGAGAAAATTTGATCATTTTACATTTGTCGACATTTAATGTCATTAACCACTGGTTACACCACGAAGAAATGGTGTTAAGGTCAGATTGAAGTAAAAAAGGAATCATCTAGGTTAGTTATTTCACAATAAATAACACAGTCATCAGCATAAAGATGGGTGTTAGATGTCAATTACTCCGGCAGATTGTTAAAGTAAATAAGAAATAAGAGGTGCCCTAGGACTGAGCCTTGTGGCGCACCGAAAGTTACAAAACAGGTTGGTGAAACGAAATTGTTAGCGGATACGAATTGAGTTCGTTTGTCGAGAAAGTATTCAATCCACTTAAGTAAATCCACTTAAGTAAATAAGGGTCAATGTTAAGTCTGCTTAATTCCAGCAGGAGTCAATGGCATACTCTGTCAAAAGCTTTTTCAAAGTCTAAAAAGATACAATCAATGGAAGAACTTCGGTCTAGAGATGAGAATAGGTAATTAATAAACATGGCTAGTTGTGTCTCACACGAAAGCTTTTTCGCAAACCATGCTGATATTTACCAAAAAAGTTGTTAGATTCAAGGAAAAGCATGAGATTAGAGAAAATGATGTGTTCCAGAAGTTTCCCGGGAATGCTGGTTAACGAGATGGGTCTGTAGTTGATAGCGCATGGAGGGTTACCACCTTCCCTGATTTCCAGTCGTTTGGCCGCACACTGTATTCTAAAGACTGCTTGAAAAGTTTAGATAAAATAATAGATGAGTGGGTTACAGTGCATATAAAAAACTGAGCAGTTATTTCATCAGGGCCAGGTGCAGATACCTTTAGATTCTCTATGAGTTTTATTATTCCAACCCAATCAATGATTATGGGATCCATCGTGGGAAACAAGGGGCCATTAAATATGGGTGATGAAAAAGACTGTTCATCAGAAAACGAACATTTAAATATGTTATGCAGGCCAACAGAGCACATATCAGATGGTATGACGTTCCCCGTTTCATCAGATAGTTGGGTATCTTGTTTCGGTTTACCGCGAACCACTTCCCAAAATTGACGCAGTTTATTTCAAAGCAGCGAAGGAAGAGTGCTTGAAAAGAACTTGTGCTTGGCCACTTCAGGTTCACGCTTCTAATCAGAGACGCAATTTTGATAAGCTGCCCAGCGCTCAGTGTTATCACTTGATACTGCTTTTCCGTAAATTCTTTTTTTCTTATTTCGTAGATGGCTGAGCAGTGGAGTGAACCAAGGAGAGCGAAACTTGGAATGAATTTTACACACAGGCACATATTTCTCTATAAAGGAAAACATCTGGGATTGATGTAAGGACTAGATCTGGCACGTTTGATGAGGTAGTAGTAACTCGCATATGTTTTTATACTAATTGGGTTAAATTGAAATCATGACAGATTAACAAAATCAGAGCTTTCATTAGCATGCGTTCTAATAAAGTCATGGCTACTATCCCACAAAATATCTGGGGAAAAAAAAGTCACCTAAAACTAGAAGGGGAGAATTTGGGTATCGTACAAGAATGTTATTCAAAGCATTATATAAAGAAACACAGAATGTCGAACCAGATTGAGGTGCACGGTAACAGACACGAATAATTACTTCGCGACGTCCGAAACGAACGTGTGGGCACACATGTAAAATAAATCGTTCTGTGTGCACCTTGAAGGGAAGGGTGGCGGTGTAACACGCAAACACCCTGTGGTGTACAAAATTACGATTACTCAATGCCTCGATGCTTGTGTCTGTGTCCTCCATGAAGTGCAGTGCTTCATCGTTGCTGGGGTTCGGAGGAAGCGCTCCTGATAGGGCCGAGCTGAAAAATAAATTGTAGGTGATTTCCTGGCACGAACACCTCCTAGTGGCCAATGCTATCGAGCTATAGTAGTGCTGGTTCAATTCATCAGCCAACATCTGCTGGGTCTCTTGCCGGTGCACTTCATTCATTAGCCATTTACACTTCGGCTAAGGAATTGTAAGGCAGGCCAACAGCAGGCATTTTAGTGTAGTTCTCACCAAATTCAAGCTTGCAAAGCTCCGTCACGTGTTACAACTTGTCGTGTCACTGAAGGTGCTGGTTGCACGTAATTGGTTACTTAAAAAATTAATTGAAACACAGTGAACATTACTGAGTAGAAAGAAGTAATCAATCAATTAGAAAACTACCAGAAATAATTTATTACAAGTAACTGAGTACATGTAACTCATTATGTACAAGTCACCACTTATATGGGAATTAGGCTAGACGTGACAAGCAAGAAATACAAGACTGATTAGCAGCAGAAGGAAAGCACTGTAGTCAATCCAGCTTCTCCCTTACAAGATTTACTAATATAGTCAAATTCACTTTACTATAGGTGTGCTGATGCATGTGTTGATCAGTTGTAGAAAACTTCAGTGAATTCTCTTTTGAGCTGGTTACCTTCTCTGTGAAGAGCTTTACCACCTTTGAACATGAAAATTCAGTTAGGAGTGTAAATTTGTTTGTTCTCTTCTACATCTTCCTGTTCTATTATGTGATGATTCTTAGCTACATGCTCATCTTTTGATTTCGCTTCAGTGCTTGCTGTGACTTTGGAGACAAGAAGGAATATGCATGCAAAGTTCTGCAGTAAAAGCATTCAAGCAGGGGCCACATCACTGCCCTGCCTACATCAACCCAAGCTCAGCCTAAGACATAGCTGTGGCAACGAGATTTGTAGTAGAGGCTGATGTGTGACGATTCATGGCATTCCCATGCACACTTTCAGCATGTTATGGATAAAGTGAGCAAGTGCTTAGTGTTGCCGCACTTGTTACGTGTGGGGGCAGCGGCCCACTTTCAGTGCACCTGCTGGAGAGGCTACACATTGGCTCTATGATGGTGTGGTGACTGATGTGTCATGATCAAATATAGTTAAACGTCGATATGATGAAATCAGTAATATCAACATTTTACTGAAATTTGGTTACCGTATTTGCACGATTGTAAGTCGACTCGAATGCAAGTCGACCCCCCCATATCGCGTGTGACAGGGGAGAAAAGGAAAGAAGAGCAAACCTGTGGGCGCATTCCATAACGAAAATTTATTCGTAGCTGGCATGGTCACTGGACTACTCGTCCTCACTATCGTCATTGCTGTTACGGTCCCACAGCACGTCGTCGTCCAGTGAAATTACGCATTTGCATACGTACATAAGTCCACGCTGAAAGCACCCAACCACACAGAGCCGTCAGGGAGGCTCTTATGACAAAATTTCCAAATTATGAGGCAATCGGAGAAAACTCCTTACAATGACAAAAAAACAAAAACAAATAAAACCAGTCATTTAGTTGAATTTTAGATGCGGCGACCCAGCATACGATTTCATGCTGTGTCAACAGTATGTTCACATCGGCGGCAGAAAGCAAAGCCTGCGAAGTCCACTCTGCCGGTGTGGCTGATTGTGGCGCTCACAGTGCGATGATGCTATCATCAGACCGCTCTCTGCACAGTCCAACCAATGCAGCATCAAAACCTGTCTGTCGTCGTAAAGAAAGCTTCGCTTTAAAATCGCACGAAAGCAGGGCGACGAGTCACGACTTGTTGTTCACAGCCTCCATATTTGTTGTAAACTTGTGACATTGCATGTGCGTGTTGTGTCCTAGAAATAAAGCAAGATCCGGATGGCGGCTAAAATTTTGGTAGCCATTATGGATTGTTTCTGGTAGGAGTAAAAAAAAGGCAAAGTGTTGATTGAGATAACAAAGTATTAGACAACTAAATGAAGGTTCGTAGTTTTACTGGCTGTGGGAATTGCAGTAAACATTTGCTCACTAATTAACAAGCATGGTGTCACTTGCACACAGGCAAACATGAACTGATCAGAACAACCTTATTTTGGTGAGTATGCAAGGAAGGACACGAATATAAAAAAAGAACATCATGATGATAATGTGAATTAACTATATGTAATATAGCCATATTTAGGCTTAGCACAGCACAAATGACGATTTGTTACTGTGATGTGTGCTCAAGCGGTATCACCTGCCTGTATGCTGGGTTCACTTAGGTGCACATAGCTGCAACTCTGCTAAAAGGTTTAAGAGAATGGCAAGCTGCTGCACCAAGGAAACAGATGCACACGTCATCCTGGCATTTGTGTTGTCATTGCTGTTCACAGACCTGCATTTTCTACCATTGAAGGGAATGCTCTCTCACAGGACTCGGTTGTATGGTGGTAGAGCTTGCCACATTTTAAAGTGCAGGGCACGAGATAGCTTCTCAGGTGAATAAAAGCATTGCAGTATGTTAATGAAGAGATTATATGAACATACAATATTCACATGCACACACTTAGGCCAAAGCCACTGCGTGCATACATAGTGGTGCCTGCCTGGACAATGAAATGCAGGCACATTTGGCTGCCTTATCCACCTGTTGCCTATTAAAAAAATTATACTGTGTGCTTTAATGTTTCAAAACTGCACAGTGATGGGTTGTGAGATGCAGTAGTGGAGAAAACTCCGATCACTTGGGGCACAGAAGGCAATGAACGGCACATGAGGAGCGCTCTTGCATTTTGCCCGCATCGGCCACCGTGATTTGAAATTGCTTCCACCCACCATAACCAAACAACCTCTACACCATGAATGTTTACTCTCTCTCTCTGATTTCGTGCTCAGCAGCGCTACTGCGTTGTCCTCCTGCCTCCCATGGGAAGCAAAAAGAAATAATTGAAAGCTGCACATTAAGAATCCATTTAAGCATGTCAGATTCACAAAAAAATTTTAGATGTATTAACTGAAATTTTGATCAATCTTGGTATGAATTATCAGGAGTAGGTGGTATTTCCAAGTTGCCTGACTGGATTACTAAAAGTTCTTTTTTTAATTTTATCAAAATAGTATGTGGCACCAATGCTGTATTGCATTTTGCTGTGCAGATTGAGCATGCACTGCAGAACAAGAAAACGCTTTTCGAGAATGTCAGCATTGACTGGGGTCTGACGCAAGATGATGGGTCAACAGACTTCAGCGATGATGACTATCCAGAAGATCGCGTAAGTTTTTTTGCTTGAAAAGCTGTGAGAGCCTGAAATAAGTAGTACAAGGATGTAGATTTGTAATAATACCTGCTGTAGGCTGCATATATTATATAGATGGAGCATACACTTAAAATCCACTTTTACCATCTGTCAGGCATGGAGCATTGTTTCCAATTTCAATTGGCTTTTATATTGCCACGTATACCAGTAACACTGTGTGCGAGCAAATACTACTTCTGATTAGAATAAACAAGCAGCCCACACTTGGTAGCTGAAGCACGAGTAATGTATGGTGTGGGGGACATGAAAGTGTATTGTTCTCCAGCTCACATCAGACTGGAAAAGGTCCCGGCCTTCGAGCGTCATCAGTAACGAGTCGACACGCCCGGAATCTGCAAGTCCTCAGCCTTGTCCTAGGCCACCACCCCCTCCACCTCAGAATCGCAAGCCCGTCAGTAAGTGGCTACTTCATCAATATGCTTTGCTTTAGCTGTTCGCTTGCATTGAGCTCAGTTAGCCAGGTTCTGACAAAGAATTGCCATGGGGATGTTTCTTGGCAGTAGGCGGCTGTGTGCACATATTTAAAATAATCTGTTGTTTGACAAGCTGGTCTAGCATTAATTTTGAAATGAAATTCCTGGTAAAAGTGACAGCATGATGATAATAATGATGATGATTTATTGGCATCCCCTTTGAGACGGTGTGAAGACAAATAGTCCCCTAGCCTGCTTGAGTTAATCAGGTATGCTAAGTAACCAGAATGGCACATTTGGCTCCGTCTTGGGACAGCAGGTGGTTCCGTTTACTTATTCAAAAGAATCTGTTGTTTGGCAAGTTGGTCAAACATTAATTTTGGAGCAAGATTCCTGGTAAGAGTGACAGCAGAATGGCATGTTTGGCTCTATCTTGGGGCGTGGAGTTGGAAACAGAGTGCATCAGTGAAATGTCACTTCACCTGCACTTCTGAAGGGTTGGCTATGAGATGTGCATAATGTGTGCTTCTTGGTTTGGAGTGACCGAATTTTTCTTGCATGCACTTTTCTTTTAAATACTGTATATATTAATTGGTTTCTACTCTGGCAAACAGAAGTTGTTAGTTGACTGTGTTCTTTTCCTTTCTTGTATGTGGGTTGTCCTTAGCTTTGTATTTAGCTGCATTTTAAGTAATGGTGTCACTTCAGTTTGAAGCTTATGTAATTTGTTTTCTTGTTTACAGAATGCTCTGTTTACAGCACCAATGGTGCATTTGTGGTTTCGAGCATCGTTCTCCCAGTTCAGCTTGACTACTGTCAATTTAATTGCCTTGTAGTGTCTGCCTACTTTGTACTAAAACACGGACCTGCCATTGCTGTCTAGTAAGCAGTGTGTGCATGGTGACTTAAGGCTACAGCTGTGCTGGTGGATGCACAAGGCGTGGATCTATAGTGTAGCCAAACAGTGAACATGTGAATCGAAATGGTAGCACCACAGATGCGCTGCATACCCACAAGGAATGTGGCAGGAGTTGTCTCTATCAGTTTGTCTGCTACAGTGCTGGCACTTCCTGTGCAGGCAAGTTCATTAACTGCACACCTGAACCACTCATCCTGTCTATCCCTGCCCTTTGGAGGCTTATCTAGTTCTCATTTATTCACTGGAAACAACAAGTTATGCAGATCTTGCTGCGCAAGGTGTCTTCTCAGCTTAAAAAGCACGAAGTGCCATAGCAGACGATATGGTGAAGAACTTTTATTTTCTTACTGCTAATCTTCTGACTAGCTCCTTCCATCTATCATAGCACGAGATGACTATCCAACACTTGTCAGAGTGAAGAACATGCAATTTTTGATGGCAAACTTGCTTTAATTTTATTTAGCCGGTAATTCTGGTTGGTAGTTCCAGGTCTCAATGCACATGGCTCCATGAAGAAACGTGCAGCCCCGCTGCCACCACCCTCGACAAGCCTGCAGTCGTCTAGTCATTCGCGCACTCCCTCCGACCCATGTTTCTCTCAGAGCGCCCTTGGTCTGGTGCACAAGCGAAACCCTTCTGTGGACCTTGCCTCCAGCTCTTCAGTCGATTCCTCCTTTGATCAAGTCAGCTCATCGAACCCCTCCACTCTTGGGTCAAGTGAGTGCTTCTCACTGCCCTGCTGTGGCTGTACTCTCGTTTGACCACTTTCATTCAAGGCAGGTTGAGCTGGCGCCCAGTGTGCAAAACAAAGCAACCAGTACAGTAAGATCTCATTAATTAGACCCTTGTTCATTTGGAAAGCCATATAATTTGAACTTGCCCTACACTCCCGGCAAGTGTATGCAATATTTAATGGCATCAAGCTCTCATTAAACCTGACAAATTTGGCTGCAAATCTGTCAAGTTGAATGGCGCTCAAAGTTCACCAAGTGCGGAGGGCCGCAAATGTACAATGCAAAAGAGCAGAAGTGAAGCTAGCGTCCAACTGAAACAAAGTGGCAGAGTTCACCTCATTATAGTCATCAGTGGGAAGTAAGGGTGGGGGGCAATATTCGCAGTTTTGAATATGAATTGAATATTACACACTAACTTTGACATAGTAGTTCTGCGGAAACCCGCAAGGTGGAGAGAAGTAATAAATAAAGGGAAAATCAGACATCCACCCGTCCGTAGCAATTTCTACAAAGGAAACCCATACAGGTACCTCGAAAGAAAATCCTCATAGTTGAAGAAAAATTCGTCCTGGTCCGGGACTCGAACCCGGGACCACCGCCTGTCCGGGGCAGCCGCTCTACCATCTGAGCTAACCAGGCGGCTAGCAGATGGCAGGGCGAAGTCGAATTTGTCGACAACACGAAGCAAAGGCAAGAGTTTGACGTAGTAGTTCTGTGGAAACCCGCAAGGTGGAGAGAAGTAATGAATAAAGGGAAAATCAGACATCCACCCATCCGTAGCAATTGCTACAAAGGAAACCTTTGTAGCAATTGCTTTGCTTCGTGTTGTCGACAAATTCGACTTCGCCCTGCCATCTGCTAGCCGCCTGGTTAGCTCAGATGGTAGAGCGGCTGCCCCGGACAGGCGGTGGTCCCGGATTCGAGCCCCGGACCAGGACGAATTTTTCTTCAACTATGAGGCTTTTCTTTCGAGGAACCCGTATGGGTTTCCTTTGTAGCAATTGCTACGGACAGGTGGATGTCTGATTTTCCCTTTATTCATTACACACTAACTATTCAAAAAGGAACTACTCTGTATTTTCAGATAATCTAAACTAACCAAATATTTCTCAACAAGTGAACGTGAAATTCTGGAGGGGTATTCTGCAAGTCTTCATCTCGTGGACTGTCCATTCCAGATGTCACTGACTGGCTGGAGCTGTACGACAGAGACAGGCCGGGGATGCCTGTCACCCTCTCACACGTACCACAGCCCAGCCAATCAGCTCTTCAGTAGTAGACAAAATGGACAGTCCACTAGGTAGACACTTCAGAAAAAATTCACACAGAAACTCCTCTGAGAGTTGTCTAAGTACGTGTAAGCATTGTATAAGGGGACATTGCACTAGCGCTTAAGAAAGGACACGGACAGGAACAGGAAAAAAGACACACTGAACGCTAGACATCAGCTGGCTTTATTCTCAGAAGGACGCAAATATATATGCAAAAAGACGCATGCTACATGATCAATCTCTGAAGCGCATGCGCGATGGCACCTTATTGTGCAAGAATTTTATTTCTTTTGCCGTCAAAGGTACGTTAGGTTTACTGATGCAGGCCTGTTTTTCCCGATGAATAAGGGAGGCCTCCAGTATTTCACGCCCTCTCTGATCTGCGCTAGAAGTAATCACTTGAATGAAAGACCGGCATGCATCCATTCTCACAGCGTTTGCAATGTGCCGCCAAGTGCCCAGATCCCGATGGTGCCTTGACAAGCAGCTTGTGCTCCATTAGACGGACGTTGATACACCGGCCAGTTTGGCCGATGTAGCAAATTCCGCATTAGACATTCATCTAATAGAGCACAAGCTGCTTGTTGAGGCACCATTGGAATCTGGGCACTTGGCGGCACATTGCAAACGCTGTGAGATAAGACTGAAGTGATTAGTTCTAGCACAAATGAGAGAGAGCGTGAAATACTGGAGGCCTTCCTTATTCATAGGGAAAAAACAGGCCTGCGTCAGCAAGCCTAACGTATCTTTGACGGCAAAAGAAATAAAATTCTTGCACAATAAGGTGCCATTGCACATGCGCTTCAGTGATTGATCATGTAGTGTACGTCTTATTGTATGTATATTTGTGTCCCTCTGAGAATAAAGCCAGTTGATGTCTAGCATTCGGTGTCTTTTTTCCTGTTCCTGTCCATGTCATTTTTTTACGCTCTAGTGCAATGTCCCCTTATATGCATAACCACCAACTAGCCCAGCTTTCTGCCTTAAATGTAAGCATTGTGCCACTTGCTCATCTCCACACAGCCCAGTGTCATTATCAGTGTTATGAAACTTGGATCCTACCAGTATAAATGACATCGCTGTGACATACACGAACTGCTGCGTACGTCGGTGCAAAGTGAATTAATGCAAACTACTGCATGTGGAAGCACCAGGTGTGCTGATGATGTTCTGATTGTTATGCGCTGGTATCGCTCTTTAGCACCTTATCCATCTGTGTCTAACCATTGTCAAGCGTGATCAACAGTACACAGCACTCTGGCGGCGGTGGTGTATGTCATGGGTGTGCGGATCATATCTTGAAAGTGATCTGCAATGTGGAAAGAGAGTGCCAACTGCACATAGCTTCACATGCTGAGTTCTCGCCGCTTCGGGTTGAAGAGAGATGTGCAGGCCCATATCTTGAAAGCGATCTGCACAAGGGGCAAGGTGCAGCATGTGCTGAGAGCTTTGTGAGCGCTGTGTTCTCACTACTTCATTCACGTGGAAGTGACAGTCAGCACGAAGGTAAAGTTGCTCGCTGCTGCGGGCTCTGTCTTGAAAGTAATTGTCTTGCGGGATAGATGGACGGATGGACAGATGGACGGTTTTTCTTGTTGGGTAAGCATAGAAATGCTTACCCAATGAGAAAAACCCCCCTGGTTAATGTTCTCCTGCTGCTAAACAAAGTATTGTAAATTATCAGAAGTGAAATAATGACAAATATTTTGAATTAATGCAGTAACATTATGCAAGCTTCGTTTTAGGTTTCATAGCGGAAGCCTACATGATAACCCGTGATATTTGCTTGTCTGACCTTTAGTGTTTTCAGCAGTCTAGCCATACAGCAAGATTTTTTTATGCTGCAACATGTGGTGTTTTCCTTGCATGAATCGTTTTACATGAGTTTAAGGGACATTTTCTTTCTGTAAACTGATATTTCTTTGGCGGCCAGTTACCATTTAACCTTTTTGGAAAACTGGTCATACAGCCGTCATTCATTCATTGAAAGCTTGTTTGCAACTACTCATTTAAAGGGGTTCTGAACCACCCCTTGGGCTTAATGAAAAGACATAGTGTGCAAATAGCATATGCTGCTGTGAACATCTCAGCCAAGTTTTGCACTTGTGTACGGCGCATGGTGCTTGCAAGCAGAATGCGAAGTCACCTGTCGCTCAAATGCTCTCTTTTCAACTGAAGCCTGCTCCTCACTCTTTTCTGCTTGCTTTATTTTGTAATAAAGCGCATTCCCATGCGTGGCTGCCATTGGCCAACAGCTGATGTCAATTAAGAAAGGTGTTTAGATCAGTGCGCTTCTTCCTACTGTTACTGTGTATATCGTGGGGTCCCATCCGTACTCTTGGGACAAAGGAACGAGAACACAGTAGCGCAAAAAATCACAAGGGCATTTATTGTGTCTTTAATATACTAATGCTTGCTAGCCAACTCACAACACACAGAACATGCTGATGGGCATGCGGCAAATCTAGTCACCGCGACCGGATAGCAAGCAAATATGTTTGCCCCATGCTGGACACTAACGCCTGGTCATTTGCGCTTACTGTCATGCAAACGGTGGCGTGTTCAAATAATCGTGTTTGTCCATTCCGGTGTAGGCCTTTGCGAGACGGTTTCGCAGAAGCATGGATCGGCACACGTGCGGAATGTCTGCGCCGCTTACAGACCCCCAAGCCACACAGAAAGAGCCTACTCCCTGCTGCGCCCTGCCATTAGGTAGTGCTAGCAGTGCTACCCCTGCACCATCTCTCGTAATATGCTGCAACCAGACCGACTGCCGGCGACACTAAGCAATGCGGAGAAGCCTGATTACAGGAGACGCGAGACATGTGGGGAAAACAACATATCAGGGAACATGTGACAGTCGCGCATCCTCACAATATCTATTGACGAAGTTTAATAACCAAGCTAAAGTAAGTGAAAATATGCTTTCAAATTTTAATAATAACCATGTACTTCCAGAAAAAGCCAGCTATCATCTGCTGACGCACGGCCGCGGCCACCCGCTTAGCATTTAAACATTGGCCACCTTGCTTATCGGTGTCATAGTCGTCAGGTCTCACTAATTTCGACTACTTTTGAATGCTCTACAAGCTGAAACCCCGCGAAACTTAAGCCCAGACCACACGCATGCTTGCCAGCATGCGCTCACTCCTGGCCATTCCTGGTTGGACGCCTTCACAGACTTACTGATAGCTCTTCAATATGCGCAAGCTGGATGTGGTTACTTATCTGTTGGTCCAGCTGGTGCGGACAAAGCCAGTCTGCAGCATGTGGCATGGTCAGACGAGCACATGGGCGTGAGCACACACTCAATCCCTGTCGTGCACAAAACAAACGCTGCGCATATGCACTATAGTTGCATGTAGCTGTGGTGTGCTGTGTAGCATAGATAGCGTGCCTGCCGCGGGGTGCTGCGATGAGCCCACTGGCTAAGGGCACTTCGGCTCGCTGAGGACAACCGTGTTTGGCTTACGTTTGGCACATCATAGGTGCCGAAATAAGAAGTAGTGGCATCTACGTTAACACCCAAAATTAAATTTGAACTGTGCACCATGGTAACCTTCAGTAGGCAGAGTGTTGTGGGCACACCCTGCTCCACCGTAGCCTTCTCAGTGCAAGGTATTGAAGAAGGAGTGGAAGCACCGCAAAAGATGTGTTTGATTGCCAATAACTTCGCTTCTACTGAGTACATTGAAGTACTTCTTGCAGCAGAGTATTTCTGAAATAGCCTATTTTACCTTCAAATGCATTTCTCTACTTGTTCCAGGGCTCCTTTAAGTTGCTGAGAGGCTATAGCACAGTTTTTTTTTTATTACAATTCGTGATCTTGTGGGTTGACACTGGCATGGCTGGGCTCGGTCGTCTGGGTCACCGATTTGTGGGAGGTGGGGCGAAGTGGTAGCCACTGTGGCCACGGCTTATTTAGGCCATCCAGCCATTGTGCAGCACAATCTCGGGAGCAGCCGACACCGCGGACGCTCAGGTCGAGTGTGCTAGCGTCTTCTATTCTTGCGCTACCCACACATGAGCCCATCTTCTTCTTCACCTGCTTTAGAGGTGATAGTCATGCTGCTACAGTGCTTTCTTCTAGTGCAAAACGCGATTGAAATAAAGTGTAATGGTAAAGTCCAGGTAAAGTGTGCAGATCATGTTGTCGTCAGTAGTGTCGGGTTCACGCAATCCGAGAGAGATGTACCAGGCAGCACCAGCAGCGTATGTTTTGAGTGAGGTGCAGCCACAGTGATACCAAAGTGCGTAATTTCGACCTGCTGTAGATTCTCATGGATGCTCTTGCCTGTAGAAGTCGGAGCTCCTAAAGTAGACAGTCTGGCAGCTCGGGACTTGTGTGGAGAAAGCACAAGTGATTCGTGAGCTGAAGAAACCAGATGGCAGAGCTGCTCCTGCAAAACTTCTGTAGGCCATGCATCCGCGGAAGGTGTGAGCATAGAACATAGGAAGGCTCGCCTGCTGCTGCTTGCCATGGAAGCTTGAATGCCGATACCATCAGGGTTGCGGTGGTCGCTGAAGGCATCGCGAAGGTTGTGCTTGTAGCGTCACCATGCCATCAAGAGTGAAATGTGCACTTAGTTGAGCCACTGGAACAGCCTCTGAATCGGTGATGAGTGATGTGCCCTCCAATGGAAAGCGGACAGCTTCCAGGAATATCCAAGGAAGGAGAGCGGCAGGCCGTAGAGTAGCTGAAAGCACTTGCATTTGGCCCACTAAATTCCTTGGAGAGAGTCGTCGTGTAGCTGCCTTTGAGCTGGGGAGGAGGCTCATGGACTGAATAGAGGTTTGATCCTTGGACCGGCACATACTGATGATTGGCACGAGTGGATGCAGGCGATGTGGGATCACAAGATGCGGAATGATGCAATGGTTCAGATGGCAAGAGTTGCGACCAAGTGCTCGAAGTAGCGTAGTGAGCAAGGATAGCTGTCCGCAAGTCCTTGTAGCAGTCGGGGCCAGGGGCTGGTAACCGGAGCCTGGAACGCAGGCAGAGCCTGTAACCTTGTTTAGAAGAAAGTGGCTGTCTAGCTGGATGAATCAGACATCCGGCATGTTGATATAGAATCCCTGGACACCCTACATTCTCTGGACGTCTGCCAGACTGTGTGAGGACACATCACGACTTGCCTTGGGAGAGTCGGTGTGCTGATGCTGGCATGGCTGGATTCGGTCGTCTGGTGTCACCAATGTGTGGGAGGCGGTGCAAAGAAGTAGCCGCCATAGCTACGGTTTGTTTACCGTAAAAATTACGAGCAAGCGCACCCTCCCCCCCCCCCCCCTTCAAGCAAGCTGAAATTACTGCCAAAGTGTGTGTGTGGGGGGGGGGGGGCGCTATCCCGGAATGGCACCAAAGTTCAGTATGGTGACAACGAAGACTTCTCACAAGAAAAAAAAAATGCAGTGGGCATTAATATAAAATTTTATTTAACATGAATTAAACCAAAGATTTGTTAGTGCTGTTCATCACTCTCAAAACAAGTCTAGCTCAGTTGCAGTGCATGGCTGCCGACAGTGAATTGCGGCTTAGCTATGCTCGCATCGCACCTGGCAATGCCACAAATATTGGCATGTTTTCTTCTTCGTGTGAAATTATTGCAAGGAGAGGGTAAAGTGGCAACAAGGGTAACAATACATTGCTGCTGAAGAGCGTTCGTGGTTCATTCTGAAGCGCCGTTTGCAACAGACTCGAAGTGAGCCGGAAAAGGCTTAGCAACGATATCGGTGGCTAGTGATCAGTGGCAGTGAGCATAGCTATAACCATTCCTCTGTCGCTGACTGCCCACATTGCTGTGCCGCAGGGAAATCCTCTGTACTGTGCGACAGGTACATCTCAACTTTTGCCAGCAAGACTGCTGTCGGCCGGCGGTCCGTGAACTACAAATGGCGTGCGGCAAGTTGCTGTGTTGCTAATGGGGACGCGCCTTTAAAAATAAAAAAAATTAAAAAAGCCATGGAAACTTCTTTTCATGAACTAGATGTGGCAGGCCAGTCTTGCCTGGATGCGGTGCGTGACAAGGGTGCGTAGAAGGGGGGGGGGGGGCACCATAGACACTCAGGTTGAGTGCATTAGTAGTGTGTTTTAGTTGAGCGTCCTTACGGTCTGCTCCGCTCCAAGTTGACCCGCTAAGCCACAGCGGAGCAGTAGGCGATTTTCACGTTTGAGTTATACGTTTAGCGGAGCAGAACAGACAATTTATAGTTGCAGCATCATATGGCCTAATTCAGGGTAATAACACCAAATAAAAACACCAATTGATCCCATTTATAAAGTAAAACAAATATATGTAACTTATTTGTCCATGAAATATCTAGACTTGTGCTTGTAATGCGTTACCGGCCCATTTTATCCAGTGGAAAATAAAGTGCCATCTTGGGGTACTCCACGTGATAGCCAATGAGCTTGATTCTACAATCCAATCCTTTCTGATGCCAACGGTAGCCAACACGCTGCACAGCGCGCACCACATGCTCCTCTGCTGCGGGGTTTTCAAATGGGTCATCACTTGCAGCTTCTTGTAGCAAACATAAATCTTCGTCTATGCGAAATCGTGAACATACAAACGAACATAAAGGCGTGGTTGAAGTGCACGGCATGGTTGAGAACATGTCGCTGGAGGCAACCGTCTTGAAAAGAGCGAGGCAAGTGAGGTCCCTCGATGCACGCGCGAAGGAAGGTGCACGCATTGACCACCCTTGCTAGTGAAAGATGGCAGCGACATTCTGCGCTCTGCTTTCGCAAGACAGTCCCGCAATGCGTGCCGACGAGCACGCGACATGTCCCCAAACCAAAGAGGAAGAGGCTACTCCTTTTTGCCCCCGGGTAACCCGTCCGTTAGGTGGTGTTAGCAGCACAACACTCATGGCGTCTGTTGTACTATTCTGCAACTATGCTGACTGCCGGCAGTGCAGAGCTATGCACGGAAGCTGGATTACAAAGGTGCAAGAGCTATGCGAGGAGATCAACATCACGGGATGCATGAGAAACAAGTGTCCCCACATGTCATGGTACCTAATTAGACAAATGAATCTTCCTGCTCTGAATATATATGTCTGTGTTTGACTATTCGGTATCCTTTACTTACTATTTGTATTTGAAAAAGTTTATACAGTCAACAGCCAATTTTCTGTACTTCCTAGGTGCCACAAAAACATGAAAATGTGAATGCATGCTTTTTACTGCCTCCAAAAACTCAAATCGCCACAGGAAAAAGAAAAAAGATCATGAAAGAGAACCAGATCGAAAAAGAGCTGGTGCTGGCAAATTTCTACTGGAAGAAAGCCGAAGAGAAAATTCCTAAGTGCACAGCCACAGGGCTAGACGAGGTTCCCGTTAGGCTGATTAATGAACTAAGACCAAAAAGTAAGGAAGCTCTGGGGAAAGCAGTGAAAAAAACTTTAAAAGATAGAAGAATACCAGACAGTTGGTGACAAAGTAGAATGAAATTAATTTGTAAAGGTAAGGGGGGAGAAAGAATTCCCTCGTATAGACCGTTCACCATTACAGCGGTAATATACAGGTTAGCAATGCAGGCAGTCAAATTAAAGCTTCAAGCATGGGCAGTGAATAATGGCATTTTGGGAGAACTTCAGAATGGCTTCACAATAGGTAGGCGTTTGGATGATAACTTATTTGTTCTTACTGAGTGTATTGAAATATCAAGAGTAGAAAGCAGACCATTATATGTGGCCTTTTTAGACATTACAGGAGCACATCACAACATAGATCGCAATATTTTGTGGGATACTCTGAAAGGGGAAGGCTTAGGTGACGATTGTCTACAGCTTTTGAGAGAGATTTACCTAGAAAATACCGTTTGCGTTGAATGGGAAGGGATGAGGAGCGAGAAGAAAGTTCATATCAACAAGGGACTGAGGCAGGGGTGCCCTTTATCTCCACTGCTGTTTATGATGTACATGGTGAGGATGGAGAGGGCGCTATAAGGAAGTAATATCGGGTTTAATCTCTCGTACAAACAGACGGGTACAGTAGTACAGCAGCAGCTTCCAGCTTTATTTTATGCGGACGACATTGTGTCTAACACAACAAGCAAATTAATTTGCAACGTCGGGCTAATATCTGTTGACAGAAAGGCAAGAATTTAGGTTTGAAATTTAGTGTTAGAAAATCAGGTGTTGTGGTATTCAATGAAAACGGTGAACAGATGGTGGCGATACGGGGCCAGGAAATACTTCGGGAAAGAGAATATAAGTACCTTGGTATATGGATAAACGAAGGCAATAGATATATGGAACGTCAGGAAAAAACAATAACAATGAAGGGGAAGAGAAATGCAGCCATAATGAAGCACAGAGCGCTATGGGGATACAATAGGTACGAGGTGCTCCAAGGTACGTGGAAAGGTGTAACGGTTCCAGGACTTACTTTTGGAACTGTGGTTGTTTGCTTTAAATCAAGGGTACAATCAGGACTCGATGGGAACCAAAGGTCAGTGGGTCGCCCCGCATTGGGCGCTTACGGGAAGACTACAAATGAAGCTGTGCAGGGCGATATGGGCTGGACTAGTTTTGAAGTGAGGGAAGCTCGCAGTGAAATTGATTGTGAAGAACGAATGAGGAGTATGGATGAAAGTAAATAGGTTGGGAGGGTTGGGAGGGTGATCTGTACAGTAAAAACGTTGATTCACAGTGGAGGAAAAGAACTAGGAAACTTACCAGCAAGTACGCGGCCTGTAGGGTGGGCAACATAGCAACAAAGAAAGTCGAGCAGAAAGTCAGAGAGGCTGAAGTAATCTCATGGGTGGCGGCAATGGAAAAGAAACCTGCTATGAGTAACTACTTAAGAGGAAAAATCGAAATCAGGATAGAAACAATTGATGATAACTCAAAGGGAAGCTCATTACGTTTCGAAGCGAAATCGGGATGTCTTAGAATACGCACCTATAAAGTGAGATATAAGAAAGAAGAGGAAGCATGTGCTTGCTGCGGTAAAGCTAGAGAAACGATGGAGCATGTTTTATTAGAATGTGAAGATATCTGCCCAGTGGTCGACTTAGGCACCACTGGACTGTTTGAAGCCCTTGGGTTCATTGAGAAAAGGGGGAAAGTAAACATGTCCACATTAGAGATTAAATAGAGGTGATTGGAAAAATGGTGGAAGAACAGTAGGGAAACGACAAAACACGAAGACGTACAAAAACAAGGTTTTTTTTTTTCTTTTTTAACCTAGATAGAACATTGGGCAGTATAATAGCAAGAGCTTGGAGGCGCAACCCACCACCTCGTTCTCAAGGGGATGCTTGTAACATCCGTCCATTCTTCCAAAGGGGGATTGGCCTGGAGCCTGTCGTGGGCCGTGCTGACTTCGTCAGCCATGCAAAGTCGGCGCAGCCTAGGCTAATTGCGCGTTGCGCAACTGAATGTGCACTCCGAACAACGATCTCCGATCGCGCCCTAATCATGGCGCAGTAAATTAGGTTAGGTGTTTATTTCTTTGGCTGAGAGTACTGCAGCAGTGTAGCCTGCTTCTTATTGGCAGCCGCATGCTTAAACACG
This sequence comes from Dermacentor variabilis, assembly GCF_050947875.1. Classification (NCBI taxonomy): domain Eukaryota; kingdom Metazoa; phylum Arthropoda; class Arachnida; order Ixodida; family Ixodidae; genus Dermacentor; species Dermacentor variabilis. Next base: position 190,873,826 of record NC_134573.1, read on the forward strand.
TAGTCCTCAACATAGTCTAAGCGAGAGGCCGGCGGCGTAGAAAGGCCAGAGCAGTACAGCCACAGTTGAAGCTGGGACTGGGGCAACATTAGCGCTTGTGGGATCAACCTCGGCAGTGTCTTTGTTTGGCCAATACTTCTGCTGTGTTCTCCATGTCCGTCAATCGAAGCATTTTGAAACACTGTCACTCACAGAGTATTAAGTGGCATCTGCCAAGGCGTCTATAAGTGAGCCCAGTGAGCGCGCATAGTCTCACGTCATTGTGGAATGCAAACCATGTGGAAACCACTAGTCCTCGCGAGGCGCAGCAGGCGCGAGGACTGGTGGAGTCATTGCGGCAAATGCAATGCGTCGTTGACCAACATCATTGATGTTGTCAAACTCAATGGTCACACTAGCCAAGCCGCCATGTACGTACACCGCTACGTTCAAATGGCGCCTTCGTTGCAATCGATGTGTACAGCTATGGTGCGCAGCAGTTGGGAACATCCATCGTGCCACCGCTTTGTTCGAGGGTATTGCGGGAAAGCTCACCGTCTTTTAAAAGCACACGTGGTCTAGGGTGGCGGAGTTCGATACATCCATTCTACGTCCGACCCTGTTTGAAATAAAAAATTAAAAAGGCATGCTATTTTCTGGGTGATATAGAAAGTGTACAATATACGCAATAATTCGATATATCCGTGTTAGATATATCGAGGTTTGACTGTATCGAGCTCCATAGCATGCCTTGTAGCTTGCACTCCATCCCGTTACTTTATTTTAAAGGGACACTAAAGGTTACTATGAAGTAAAGTTAAAGTGATAAAGCAATGCTCTAGAACATTGAAGGCATCAATATAATCGCGAACAGAGCTTTAGTAACCGAGAAATTGAGGTAAATGCATGACACGATTTGAGACCCCCCAGCGACATTCTGGTACTATCCCGATGACGAAGCCACTCCTCATCATAATTTGTCACTAGTACTCAACTACTCGTATTAAAAAGAACATTTCATTACATTATAAGACGGAAGAAAATGCTACTTGTCTACTTCAATTCGATTCTAAGAATAAGTAACATTTTGACGTTACCATTCAGTAGTATGGGTGGTCGAAAGGTTTCGTTTTCGCTCAACTCTGCGCCGTGCACACTTTGGAGTTCCAGTTCTTTCGTTATCGCACCGTGCTGCACTTGTTCTGCTGGCTCGCGAAACTTGCATTTGGAACAAGCAGCGAGAATGCCACGTCCATGTGATGTTGTGGGATACGCGAACAGTCCGCGGAACTTGGCCAAGGGCACTTGCAGTGGCGAATCCAACGTCACTTATCACTGTGTGCCAACGAGTGAACCTCTCCGTTCGAAGTGGTTAAATGCCGTACCTCTGCCACAGCACGTTGGCAAAGAGCCGAAAAATTGCATAGCGTGCTCGCCGCACTTTCTTCCAGAGAATTACGAGTTCAACGCCGACTTACTAAAGTCGTGTGGAGTGCCTTTCAAAGCAATGCTTTCCGTCGGTCTTGCCTGCATTCTCCGAAGAGCAAGAACAACTGCAGGTCGAAGACGGGGCGGTGAGTGCGGCATTTGGTTTTCACGAAGGAAAAGCTACAAATGTGCGAATATGTACAGCCATGACATACAGTTGCCGTCGTAGTAATACGCAACGATGCCAGCAGCGTGAGCCCTCAGCAGCAGGTCAAGTTCATCAGTGCTTAAATCGCTGAAGTAGAGCCCAGCATCGCGAGCCAATGTGTCATTGTCAGGGTCATTCATTGCAACAAGCGTCGAAGTAGGCATCATAAAATAAAAAACCAGCTTATCGTCATGCGTTTTCCCTTTCGCTAGCCACCATAGTTCCGCTTTCGTACTGCTGTTGGCTCTGTCTTGGCTTTGTTTCTGGCCACACGTTTGCGTTTTGCGCAGAAAAGCCATAGCGCCATCTGCGGGTGCCGTTTTACTCACCGACAGCGCAACGTCACTATAAGACCATGACGTCACCACTCCTCGATCGGACAGTGGGCGATTTGAACTGCGCTAGAGGTACGCGGACGCTTCAGAACACATTTTCTCTTAAAATAAGTCTCTTCGCATGAAACAAGCGTTTTGTGGTTCCTGGGATGGTATTTCAACAGTCCACATTGACTTAATATTAACCTTTAGTGTCCCTTTAGAACGGCATATAAAGTAAAAAATGGCGGGGACAGATATGCAGTTTGCAACTGCAATGCAGTCGAACCCGGATATATCGAACCCGCATATTTCGAATTATTGGCTATATCGAACACACAGATTACCCCCTTGAAAATACTATGTAAAAGTATAGGACAATTGCGTAGTGTATCGAATTCCATTTTCGTCGGACATTCGATATATCGAACGCCGCGCCGCGCCCCTGGAAGGTGCGCTTTTCCCAAAGACATTCGTGTCCGGTACTTAGAGGAAAACATTTCCGCAGAGTCAGTCAGCAGGCTCCTCCTCTGCGCATGCGCGGCCGTCGCCTAGCGACGGAGACGTAGAGCCTTTCCCCCATTCTTGCGCCCCATCGGTGCGAGCTCTCTCGCTCCTCCTCTACCGCCGGCGTGTGCATTGGGTAAGGGCATTGGAGCTCAGCGAAGAGAGTGCACGGCATGGAGACGCGGCGACGTTTACAAGCCACGCTTCCTGGGAAAAGGGAGAGAGAGGGAGAGAGTGAGGGGTCGGCACGGTCGCTCATGGGCCAGGGGAGACAAGAGAGCCAGAGAGGGCTCAAAAAACGAACACAGTGGCTTCGACGGCATATTCCGTCGATCTTTTTCCACGCTCTCTTCTTTCTTTTCCCGTTGACTGCCGCTCAAACAGGCTTCGCTCGGACTGCTCCATCTGTGCATCGCGCGTTTTGTTGTGCGTACCTCTGTTTCAACAAGCGTGTGTAGCATGTGCGATTGCGGTCATCTGGTGAGCTATGGCATCCGCGGACATAAAAAAGAGGAAGAATCTGGACTTTGCAAGAAAGCTTGAAGTAATCCGGCGTGTCGAGAAAGGAGAAAACAAGTCCTCCGTGGCAGACGCATTCAACATTTCGCGGGTACTTTAAGTACGTTGTTAAAAAACGAGCAGGACATCAAGCTTAAAGCAGGTGAGGAAAGTCGCTCGGGAGCGTGTCGTGTGTGCCCTGCTGCTTTTGACAAAGTGGAGAAGGCACTCTATACGTGGTTTTTTGAAATCTGAGCGAAAAATATTCCCGTGGATGGCCCGATGTTAATCGAAAAGGCCAAATGGTTTGCTATGGCTCTTGGCGTAGCAAACTTTTGCAGTGGCACTGGATGGCTGCAACGGTTTAAAAAGTGCACGGCATTGTAGGAAAGGCCATTTCAGGCGAAAGTAGGGCTGTCAGCAGCCAGGAGATGCAGCAGTGGCTTTCTGAGGAGTGGCCGAAGATCACTGAGAAGTTTTTGCCTGCAGAAATCTTCAATGCAGACGAAACTGGTCTCTTTTGGCAAATGTTGCCGAATAAGACACTCACTCTTCGTGGAACATCATGCCACGGCGGTAAAATGGGCAAAGTGTGTGTGTCGGCGCTGCTTGCAGCCAACATGAACGGCTCGTGCAAGCTACGGCCATTCGTGATCAGGAAGAGCAAGTCACCGCGCTGCTTCAAGAACTGTTTAATGCTTCCCGTCCGCTACGGCTGTAATAGGAAGGCCTGGATGACACGTCAACGTTTTGTTGAATGGCTACAGGCTTGGGACGCTGAGTTGGGCAAGTCGGACCGCCAAGTTTGCCTTCTGGTAGACAACTGTTCAGCCCATCAAACGACTTGCAAGCTGCAGCACATCGAACTGAAGTTTCTCCCGCCGAACACCACAGCGAGACTGCAACCCCTCGACCAGGGTATCATAAAGACATTCAAGGTAGGCTATCGGATGCGACCTATTCAACAGCTCCTCATAAACCTCCGCATGGGAACCGATCTCAAGATTGACCTGCTCGGCGCGATCCAGATGATTACCGGCGCTTAGGGCGACGTGAAGCAGGCCACAGTAGCCAACTGTTTCGGCAAGGCAGGCCTTGAAGTGGCCGGAGATGAATGTCCGGAAGCTTTAGATGACGATGAGTGCTTGGAGGATGCATTCTGCGACTTGTCCAATTTTCCCGGCGCTGTCTTGTCCGAAGTTACTGTTGATGACTTCATTAACACTGACAGCGAAGTTCAAGCGGTAGCCGACCTCGCTGATGAGGACATTGTGGCCGGAATAGCTGGCGTTCAAGACAGCGATTCCAGCGACGACGAGGGCAACTATGTTTTCGAAGAAATGCATCCGTGCACAGCCACTGAACTGGCGTCAGCGTTCAGCCTGATTCGGCGCTGTTGCGGCGAAATGGAAGGCACTGGGCTCTCGCACCTGGACAGTCTCAAGAAGATTGAGATTAGTGTTTTAAACTTCCTTTCCCAGAGGAAAAAGCAGCCCAAAATTAGTAATTTTCTTTCCGTGAAATAAACCGCTTTCATATTGTGTGCACATGCTATCTGATTCGCGGCTGTTCCAATTGGTAAGCCACAATTTTTTATGATCGCGAGTGCTTTTTTGGCCTATATCTGTATATCAAATTTTCGCTATATCGAACTATTTTCCGATCCCCCTCGAATTCGATATATCCGGGTTCGACTGTATCATATTCTTTAGCCATATTCAGAGATGGGGCTTTGCTTTTCACCATTGTTGCAAGGAATTACCAAGTGAAGTTGAAGTTGAAGTTGAAGTTTATTCATATGAAAAAACATAGGTACATAAATGTAATATACAGACGAGGGTCCCAAAGTAATCATACTGAAAACGGGACCCTCGGTTAGTAACTACAACAGAATTGTAACATAGTTGGCAGCGTAACAGTGGATAGTATAATAATAAATTAGTTGCAAGAAAAGCAAATGATAACGAAAAAAAAAAGAAGAAAGAAGAAAGAAAAAACCAAACAAACTATGCTTTAATCGATATAGTGTAACAGAAATAACAACGGGAGTGACAAAATTTATACAATTGTTAAAGGCAAAAAGCAAAAAAAAAAAAGTACGAACAAAGAGAACGAAAAAATGTGGCGCAATGTGAACACTGCAAAAAAAGGAAAAAAAAAAAGAGTGGGTGATACTTATCAGCTAGCTGACTATGAAAACACAGATATTTATTAGGAAAAATTATCAGAGGTTAGCAAAAAATCTTTTAGCAAAGCTAAAAGATTTTTTGTTATGTTATGTTATGTTATGTTATGTTATGTTTTGTTATGTTTTTTTATGTTACGGATCTGATTCCTGAATTCAATCTCCAAATATATCTTTCAGCTTATTGATACATGCTAAATGTTGCTTCATTAATCTTTGTTTTAGGTAACTCCACAAAAAATAATCACATATTGTCAGGTCTGGAGCATACGCTCTAAAAACAGTTGCACCCTTTGGGGTGTATATTTGCCACACAACAATAATCATCATCCGTCTTACTTGCGTTTCCTTTTTCGAAAACGCTGCACTCGTTACTTTCCTGTCGAGAATCCTCTGTCATGCTCATAATGCGCATGCTGTTCGTGACTTGGAAGTACTGGGCTCGCAGCGTTAAAGAAAGGAAATGCAGGCAAGACATGAGGATTATTGTTGTGTGGCAAATATACACCCCAAAGGGTGCAACTGTTTTTAGACTGTAGGAAGGCCACAGGGTGCTGGCTCTCGTTTGAAACACGACAGTATAGTTAAACCTCGATACAATGAAGTTGGTAAAATCTGCACTTTACTTCATTATATTAAAATTTTGTTATATTGAAAGTTGACTTTTTATGTGAATAAGTACAGTCGCTGGTGGACTTCTCTTACACATAAGGGGCCATAAAGATTTTGAAATTATTGGGCCATTGTGAAAAGATGCTTCCTTCGCCTTTAGCTTCAATGTGTCTCCTAAAATCGAGATTACGTGACAGCTCTGCCTGCAAAAGGGCACTGAGCGCTGTACACGCTAGAAACACAGTATTGCCCAAAGTTAACGAAAACAGGTTCATTTGCCTCCGGTGACACCCAACACTGCACAAACGCCCAGTCTCAGAGCAGCGCAAAGGGCGCCGCTAGCATGTGACCGCAGGAGGAGTGGCTCCCTGTGCAACGTCACCAAGGAAGAAGTGTCCCGACGACTGTGTGGTGTACTCTTACGATGGCCTGTGGGCCTTCTCACGAGAGCTAGGGCAACCTCTATTGGCTTCTGCCTCCAATTAAATGTGGCGCAGCTCAGTACAACCATGCACTAGGCACCGCTGTTCGCCTTAGCGTTCAGAAAAGGATCAGTACAAGGTACGCACTCACTGTATCTGCAAGGCACCATAAACAAGCTTAAGTCCAAGTGATGCCCAATAACAAAGGTGCCGGCAGACAAGAGGAAAAACATGTACTTACCTGTCCTGGAGAAGTCTTCCTCGCGCTGGCTCTGCTGATTGTGTCGCCGTGGCCGGCAGTGTGAAGCGCCACCCTCGAAAACCGATCAGTAGAAAATTGCTCACTGACACTCCTGGGGCAGAGCACAAAGGGATTGGCAGTTTGGCCTTTGCTCCGACTCATCGCAGGTTTAAAAGGGAGAGACACAGCAGGCAGAATAGGCGAACGCCACATAAGGGTGACAGGATGCACCTCAATCCCCACAAACTTCAAACTTTGTAAGAGTGGTTGAGCCTCAGTAAAATGTACTGAGGAGAACGGCTAATTTGGTCATGTAAGTGAGTACGGTAGTGCAATTTATGAATGATGTTTGTGGTCATTTGAGCAAGAGGTATTTTGCAATGTAACCAATAAATTTTTCTGCCCACTTATTATGTTCATTATTTAATGGCTGAGGACCAGCGCTTGCATTTGTTTGTGCATAACTGTGTTATTTTTGTATGGAATTTTTTAAATATATATCATGTATATTTTTGAAAGTCTTTGTTGGTGTTTCTAAGTTATTATAGTAACCAGCGACATGTGCATCATTTAAAGTGGGCACTCACCCATGTCTTTTTGGTGTTTGCACCAGGTTCGTCCCGGCAAAACCTGTCCCAGGGATCAGATGTGCTGAAAGGGTAGGCATCTTCTCTCCAACTGTGCGTAATTTAATATTGAATATTTCACATGGCAGTATTGGTGTGTTAGCTCCTGAGCCATACTACATTAGCAGTTTTCATGTAACGGTACTTTTCAATTGGTGTGTTAGCTCCTGAGCCATACTACATTAGCAGTTTTCATGTAACGGTACTTTTCATCAAGTCAAAGTGCTGTGAGTGCAGACACCGTACTTATAGCCTGGGCTTCTGATTCAATTTTTTTCTTGCTGTGCCATGGCAGATACAGTAGGTTTCTGTTGCACCAGTTAGGCTCCAATTAATTCAATTTTTTGGTTAATTTGATACTGACCGAACATCCCAGCCTGAAATTAGCCTTAGGTGGATAATACAAACTTGAATCATTGGCACAGACATGCCTGACCCCAGTGGTGGTCACTCCAATAGCTGCAACGTCTGTCTTGGCAGTGGTGAGGAAAACGGTGAATGCTTCAATTACATCATCTCTAGCCAAAAATTCCTTCTTTTTGGCCATTGCTCGAAAGATTTCCAAACGAAAATGGTAGCTCACAATGAGTCATTACCGTATTTACCTAATTCTTACACGCACATTTTTTTTTCCAAGCAAATTCGCTCGAAAATTGCCTGCCTAGTCTACCATCAGAGCCAGCCTAGCCAGATCAGAAGGCATCACAAGATGGTGACAATAGTTTCTCGTATAGCATGACAACGTGCCGCCTTCAGAATTTGATTACAAAAGCTCCTTCAAAAGATAAGTTATTTTCTATGCTAAGCTAGTGCCAGAAAATTGCATCACTTGTTCTTGGCATTTATTTTGGAGTAGGACATCGCAACATTTCGGCACTCGCACGGTTGTCTGCTACGCTGCTACATTAAGCCTCATGTTTTAAGTCATTAAGTCATGTTTTGAGTAGCACCATAGGAGGCAATCGAGCAAGCTGGAGTAAATGCGAAAATGTCATAATGTCCTGTCTCACATGACCACTTTCTATGTCATGATGTTACAACGCAGTCGCCACCTTGTAAACGAGACTGCAAATGGCTCTAGAAAAGTGTTTATTATTTAGGACACTCTGAGGCTTGGCAGTATTTCAATAGGGTTTTGAGGTCTTGGAGATTCATTTAATGCAAAAAACGAGTTGAAAGTGCCATGTCAGTACTCCTTTAGCATGCTCTTCTTCTTGCTTCTGTTTTTATGAGAGCTTAGCCTCAATTGCACTGTGACATCAGGTCATATCCTAGCTACATGGTCTGCACACTTTCGAGACCCAGGAAAGTCAGTGATATGTGGTGGTGCAAGCTTTTTGGTCACACGTGCAAGCACTAGCTCAGTGCCATCTGTTCCCCTGCCAGAACGGAGGAGCGGCCCAACTACAGCACCTTGCAACGACCCAAGTGCCCTCCACCTCCGGCTCCAGGGCCTACTGGTAAGTGGTTCCATTTGCTAAACAGTGCCACTGAATAAGAAACGGAAATGTCATGTGGTAACAGGAAAAGTTTCACTTGTACGACCCACCTCTGTGTACAGCTGGCACCTTCCTGTACATTCCTCAGAAGCACTTGAATATTTATAAAATTGATCCTGCAAGGTTACGGGCAGACTTCACAAAGCAACTTTATTTTGTACACTCAATTATCTCTGTCCTTGAAGCTGCTCCCTTTGGAAGCATTGAGCTGTTTCATGGCATTGTGGAGAGCAGCGCTGTCAGGCGGCATCAGTAAATAAAAAATATGTATATATAATACTCCTGCCCAATTTGTACTTGAATTTCTGACAGAGATAGCATGCACGTGAAATGGAGCACATGCAAGCAACTTCTCCACAGATGGACATAGGTAATTCATCATCATAGACTGACCTCTTTTGTAGACACAACATACATACACTTTCAACTTGCCCACTGGGCCAAGTTGGAGTGATCCATTGTAAGCGGCACAAACAAATGAGTACAACTAAGGCAGAACACACATCAGCATCAAGAACATGCAATTTGCACATTGGCAAGTCATGTTGGATGGTTGACTCTAATGGCACTAAGAAAACAACGGCAGCTTTGAAGCATTCGGGGGTCAGAGAATACAGCAGGAACACACGTGTAAGTGTACATTACCAGTTTTTCATGATGCATAGCGGTGCATATTGACAAACTGGGGAGTGCGTTTTGAAGTCCATCACTGTGGTGCTGTGTTGTGCTACCTGAATGTGGTTGGTAAGCTAGTGGTCTACATGATGCATGCCCTTCTCTTTACAAGCAGCATCGGCTGCCTGCAACAGCATCAGCAGTGGCGACCCTGTTGGCAGCAGCAATGGCCGTCTGCTGGATGTGGCCTTGCTGTCGAGTGGGAGCGGTGCAGCTGCTACAGAGGTGCCCGTGCCACCACCACGGAAGGTGGGCCACGCCCTTGTTCACCTTTGGTACACTGGACTCTGTCCCAGGCCCTCTGCTGCCAAGGTTCTTGCTCTCTGCTGCTCATCTGCACGCTTTCTCACCTTCTGCCTTGGCCAGGCTGATGACATAGCTTGTTGAGGCCACTATGCTCCTCAATCCACATTGTAACTTCAGTCAGAAGGTTTGCTGCTCATCATTCTCTCTCTCTGTCATCATTATCTCTATCATTTTCCTCATCTTCCACTTGTTCTGTTTTCATTCGTCTTTCAAGTTTCTTTTTGGGAGGTGCAAAGCGTGCACTACAGTCGAACCCGGATATATCGAACTCGAAGGGGATTGCAAAATAGTTCAATATATTGATAATTGGATACAAAGAAATTAGCTTGAGACACCGCTCGAGTCGCGACAAATGATGGCTTATCGGAGCATCCAAGAACAGCAAAGTCCATACGGGCAACGTAAAGGCGCATTTTTTTTCGCAGAAGAAAAAAAATTACTAATCTTTGACTGCCTCTTGCTCTGGGAAACAAAGTTGAAAATGCTGCTTTTGATCTTGTCGAGACTTTCTAGGTGAGATAGTCCTGTGCCCTCCACTTTACAGCAACAACGTCAAATCAGGCTGAACTCCGACACCAGCTCAGAGGTTGTGCACGGGCGCATTTCCTCGTGACCACGGTGACCTTCGTCACCACTGGAACCGCCTTCCTCTGGGATGCCAGCAATTCCCGCCACAATTTCCTGCGAGGAGCTTTAGGGAAAGTGCACCTTCCAGGGCGGGGCGCTGCTCTAGACCGGCCGTCACCAAGCCAGTTTCCTTGTTCTTTCACGTATGTGGCTTGCAAATGTCACGGGGCGCTGCGCACCAAACGACAGCGGCAGATGCGAGGGGCTTTGGGGAAAGTGCACCTTCCAGGGCGCGGCACTGCTCTAGACTAGCCGTCGCCAAGCTGGCTTCCTCCGCGCATGCGGCTCGCAAACGTCACACAGCATCGCGCGCCGAATGACCGCAGATGGGCACGGGAGATGCCGGTGCATTTGGAGAAAGTGCACCTTCCAGTGTGCGGCGAAGGGTTCGATAAATCGAATGACCTGCGAAACTAGAATTCAATATTCAGCGCAACTTTCCTATACATTTACACAGGATTTTCAAGGGGATAATCTGTGTATTCGATATAACCAATAATTCGAAATATCCGGGTTTGATACCGTATTTACTCGCATAATGATCGCACTCGCGTAATGACCACACCCCTGAATTTTGTCGTCAAAGTTAGATTTTTTTATTTACCATGTAATGATCGCACCCCAAACTTGCCGCAGCGATATGTCGTGTGCCAAGTCTAGCTAATATTGATCGGGCTTACCATCTGTCGAATGCTACGTGAACGACTCTTCAAGACAAACCAAGCAGTCTGCACGCACCAAACATTCTTAAGTAGACGCCTCATTTCATTACTTTCATCACTTTCCGCACTTCCATGACTAAAAAAAAGCTGCAACCAAACTTGCCTTTATTATGTGTAGTCTTTTTAATGGTTGTGGTCAACAACAAAAAAGGCGCCTTTCGATTCTTCTCATCTGCACTCATGGGCATGCAACAAATCACGAGCGGCAACGATAGTAGCCACGTTTACACTGATACGTTAAAAGTGCACCCTGTTCATACCCCGACGCTTGTAGCACAGCTAAGATATTCACCCACCCTTAGTGGAAACGTGCCATATTAGGATAGTAGTGAAGACAGATGCCGCAGTTTCCGCAGCATGCCGGCCATGTGTTTCGATGTCACTGGCAGCTAAGCGCGCCCATCTGTTTCTGTCACCTCAAAGTGGACATGGCTACGTTATTGCCGTAGACTTGCCGATATTAACGATATTATACGGAAGAAACTGTTTCAATGCACGTAATGTACTCACGAGAAGAAGAAAAAATTGTGTTCGGCGCATTCGGCTTGCTCCGCCGGCCGCCATTTCTGTTTTGGTGTCCCACAGCAAACACGGGACGAAAAAAATTTTTTTTCGTTTCGTGGGAAATTTAAGCCGCGTAATGATCGCACCCCTGATTTTGCACCCCTGGCAAAAAAGTGCGATCATTATGCGAGTAAATATGGTATATCCGGGTTCGACTGTATTTGTTTCAAAAGTCCCGAGGCTAGCTTGCTCATGGCAATGTAAGGAATAAAAGCTTGTGGGCACTTTGCTCTGTCACAGGCATTCAGCTCACCTTGCACTATTAGCGGCGAGAATTAGGAGCGGCGCCCTCTCGCAAGTGACGTCACGGCCAGGACGCGGCTCGCTCTGGCCCGCTCGGCTGCCCCGCGCGCTCATTTTCTTGATGCGTGCTAGGAGGGTTTGGCAGCTTGAATTGTACTTACAGTAGGTTATTTCGGATTATTTCTGTTGCCATGCATGGACCGCAGTTTCTTCTTTGAAACTATGTGAGTCATGAACATTTGCAACTTGGATATCGCAAGCTATGTAGTGCTGAAGGGGTCTACTGGTCTTGCAATGCATATATGCACCCTGTCTGTTTATAAATTTTGCTTAAAACTAATGTCTGTAAGTTCAACACGCGAAGTTATTTATGATGCTCCTCTAAACACTTAACATTCCCTTATTACTTAAGTATGAGCGACATAGTATTTTACGTGGAAGAAATATCTTGATATTTGGTGCCAACATTATAAATCCGTGTTAGCAGAACACTGCCCAGTGAAGCTTTCATCATAATTTTTATCACTCTGGTGAGTTGTTTTAATCAAATGTGGAAACTGTATTAAGGTCTAAATGGAATAGATAGGCGCACATGTTGTGTGAAAAGGTTTGGTACTACGTTCACCGTTCTCTGAAATAAGCACCCAGAAACGCATTGGCTGTTAACACGACGGCGCATCGTGTATAGTGTATATATACTTCACGAATACCATAACAGCAATCACATGAAAGAAAATTTTGTGTTTAAGATCCAGAAGCAATCAAATGCAAGCAATGAAATGTGTCATAGTGACATTCAGTAATTTTTATCGACGATATGGCACACCCCTGCTGCAACAGAAGCAACCGACTGTCGTTATGGCGAGGTGCGCATTTTTTGCGAAACACAGCAGTTCACTGCAACTACGAATTGAAACCATGAAGTAGCTCTTTACAGCTCCAATCACAATGCCTATAGCATACTCAAGGCACTACAGCGCAGCTTAGGCTGCGTTGAAATGGAAAATGCAAACACATTTTGCCTCAACATGTCTCGATCCTGCGTTGTTTAATTACTTGGACTGAAAACTATTTGCTTCATCAGTGCATAAAAGAAAACCTCGTGTACCTGCCTCTTAAAGAAGACACCACAAGTCTCACATGAACACTTGACCTCCACTGGTGAACAATTATATCTTAAATATGTGCAACACTACTAATGAATGGGCCTTCGGCTTCTTGCTGGCTGCATTGAACCGGTCCAAAAGGCATATTTCACTCAAGTATTTGACCGGAGCAGCCTGTGTCAGTTCTCCAAACAGATTCATCATGTCTGTTTCTCAAGCAAGAAGCACCAGTAAATTGCTCAAGTGAGTTGAACGTGTAGCACAGAAAGGGAATAAATATTGGTACATTCCTTTCTGTGTGCTGCAAACAGCTTTAAGCCTCAATCAGCTTTGCTTCAAGTTATTGCCACTTAAATTTAACCGATGAAGAACGGCCTAATTTTGAGAACCAGTTAAGAACGCAACTGGTGCTGGCCAAATCTAAACAGCAGTGGTAGTTAAGTCCTCATCTTACTGCCGAGGGTTTCTGTGAAGAAATTGAAAAATTCGATATTATACCGTGAACTATTCGTCGTGAGCAAACATGTTTTAGCGGTTTAAAATCAAGATAAATGTTGTAGAAGTTATATATAGTCGGCGTTTAATTGTGACAGGCATATTGCACCGTGGTGGGTATGGAATCTTAACTAGATTCTCATGTGCTGTGCTTTTGAGTTTATTATTCACGTGAGCTACCACTGGAAAATGTAGATCCGCACATGAAAAACCCGTATGGACTGGTCTGAGCTCCCTTGGGTGGCACTATAGCGTTGCCTTCGAGAAATATATTGTCGTCTAGGAAATAAGCTCCTTGATTACATTTTCGGGAATGAAGACATCTTAAAATATATATTTGAGAGGCCCTTCATAAGTATACAAGCATTGGGAACGAGAGCGAACAAATGGAAACAACTGCAGAAAGCGTCCGGACACTGCCCAAACTGAAGCAGACGACAGGCGCGAGTCCATGCCCTGACGTCACGCGAGCGGCGCTCGTAGCGCCCCTCTAGGTCGTTCTCGGGGCTAGTAGAGGCATGTGGCCTTGCATACATCCCTCCATACATAGCACCATCACAAGGCATGTCAAGTCTGTCCATTAGAACTGATAACTTTGGCATGAGAAATTTTGGACAAATAGCATATTAGAAGTGCGAAGTGCTGAATTGAGTTAGCTCCTAACGTTTTTTGACTTGTGGTATTCGACTTGTTGAAGCTTATTTCTCCTTACAGGATTATTACAGTGAAACGAATTTACGATAAGTGCCTGTGCTGTGAAATGACGTGTATAATGAAGGGTTTATTATGTCCCTGCCAAATTCCCATCTTTCCTGTGTATTGTTAATGCCTCTACAATGAAAACCACTGTAACGAAGTTGCCTGTACAACGAATGAATATAGGCGTCCCCAACGACTTATTTGTTGCTTTACAACAAATGTCATATAGAAGTGTTGCCACCGCCCTCCATAGACATAGCTAAGGTCATGGGCTTCAGAATCTGGGAGGCAGAGGGGGTGGGTGCGCCCACAGGTTCCATTGTGAGGGGGCACCACCTCACCAGTCCTAAGGGTTGACTGCTTCTCTATTACAGTAAATTGAGCCTTGGTTTCACAAATACAAAAAAAAAAACTTGGAGGACGCTTAAGCTTCGCCTTCAAGAGTGGAACGCGATAGCGTTATCGCACCCCATTTGCACCACCTACTCATTCGCTCGGCATGCTCTTGAGTCGCATGCAACAAACCAAAGAACTTGGTGTCTCAGAGGGAGAAACGATCTACGCGAGCCGAACGTCGTGATCGGCACGGACAGCCGGGCCGCGACGCGCCATGAAGGCGGACGCCATCATGGGGCTGATGCCTCGATGGGATCATTCTCTATCTTGCTTGGGAGCACCACGCAGACGCATGACTCGACAGCAGCACGGCGCACATAGCAGGGGACGTTTTCCCACCAGATGCGCTACGGTGCAGCGATCACTTCAGAGGCGTCCCGCATTTGACGCTGCACCTAGGAATCGCGCTGTGAGCGAAAAGAGGAGCCGCGCCGCCTAAACACGAGGGTTCGAGTGACGCACGCTGGAAGTTGGAAGGGGAGAGAGCGAGAAAACTTATTAAATGCAAAGGTATTGGGGCATCCTCGCACCGGTCCCCGCACGGCCCCAATGCGCTCGAACGAGACGAAGGGGAGACGTGGGCTAATGGCGCGCCACCTGTCGGGGCAGCGCCGTACATTGCGAGGAGGGGGTCTTCTGTGTTTGCCGCAAGATGGCTCTGTGTGTGCGGCAAGCGCAGTAGATATGTAGCGGAAACGTACTTCGCTATGTGTTTAACTGGGACTTATGTAATTTAAATGCTCATAATTACCCATATACACCACAGTATAACTTTCTATGACACGTTTCTAAGGCAACACCGCATTCACTAGAGGTGCTTTTGTCCCACTTGGAACCATCGACCTCATGGCTGAGTGGTAGCGTCTCCATCTCACACTCCGGAGACCCTGGTTCGATTCCCACCCAGCCCATCTTGCAACTTGTTTTTATTTATGAATTGCCTACCGCCATTTTTCGCTCACGGCCAACGCCGCCGACGCCAACGACACCGGCTTTTCTGTGACACAAGCTCCTTAACGCTCTCGCGTTAAAGGTGCGGGCACAGTGAACTGCAGCTCTTGCGTCCATGCTCAAGGTACACTTCTGGAGCCCCTAGCTGGCCAAAATGCACTGTGCACTAGCAACATGTTTGGCAAGTCTGCCAATGTCAGTAGTAGTCCTGTTGCACTGCTCCAGGAATCACTCAACTCCTGCGCTGCTCGTTGTAATGCATCAGTGGGTGCAACAGCTGATGGGTACACCATAGTTAATTTTATATGATGTAATTAACTGATTATTACCTATACATGAAACAATGAATAATGCCTATTAGAAATTATATTGAGTTCTTTAAATTTCTAGGGTACATGCTTATTGACAATATTTTCTGGGAGCTTATTTTGATCACCAGTTGCAGCAGGTAACAAACATTGATCAAACACTATTGTTTTGATGGATATGCACTAAATGCTTGCAGGCAAAGGAACGGACCCAGTAGCTCTTGTACATATTTACCCTCATTCTCCTGCTGCATAAGAAACTATAACACCACACTGTGCATACCACTAACATCTGTATTGTGGTCTACCCGACAGGTTTAAAGCTATACTTTCCACACTATTGTAGTTCAATGTCTAAAGGGGAAAGGTCGAGAAGTTGAAAATGTTTTGTTGTGTACAGTCATCACGGCATACAGGCACTACTATATGATGCTAGATTTTAGTTACAATAAAACAGTGCAGTGTTGTAACTTTAAATGCCCTTTTTCCCATGGCTAATGTTTTCAAAGCAAACCACAATGTAATGTCTTTATCACTCAACAAGTGAAATAAGTCCCACAGTGATCTGTGCATAGGCATTGGTACTGGTATTGATGTTTGTTGCATCGAATTGTGCCCAGCTGTTGTCACTTCCTTCACCCAGTCGAGGCACAAGTTTTATACTCAGTGACAAACTATAATAGTATGTATCTACTTTGCTTGTTTTTTTTTGTTTTTTTTTTAAATGCCAGCAGCTCTGATGACAGCAATTTTGCTGGATTTTAGGTTTGTGGAAGTACCTAGGCTGCTATGCATATTGTGAGCGAGTCCTCGATGCAGGCTGTATAGAAGGTATCGGCTATCTCAGGAAAACATTGTTTTTAGCCAAAATTGAGCAGTAAGGACTGTGTGCTGTGAATAAACTACAGCCTGGAAAATACTATAGTATTTTGTCTCTTAGGACAATGTCATTGCAGGTTTCTCATAACCGCCTTCTGCCACAGTAATGTGTGTCTGGTGACTAGGAATTAACTTTCAAGTACAGTAAATTCTTGTTATAATGAGGCCACTTTACTCTAATTATCTCCCCCAGTCCTGACCAAAACGCATGCACTTTAAGCCAGATTACTCGAAGCATAAGCTGCTCCATTTAGAGCAAATTATCAAGGGGCGTGTGCACATCCACCATGGAAGCGTTCGGCTATTTTAAATCAGAGTGAAGCTTTTTGCACCGGGCGAGCGAGCAACCCTCTTCGTCGCCAGCTATGCCATTGCACTGCCTGCGCACCCGGTTCCTCCATGCTGCCCCCACGTGTTGTCAATGGTGAGCGAGGGACCCTCAACCTTTTCGTCACACACCCTTTTCCCCCCTGCTGTGCTTGTTCGTTAACAGCGGTGAGTGGTGCCATGGCCATGGTGGTGTAGAAGTAGTGTGAAAATTGCGCAACAGAACGAACTAATGCTACTCTGTGCCGCCGTCCACCTGCTCAATGTCACCCGAACCAACACGCACTACTTTCCCCGTGCTTGAATGCACGCATGCGTTGGTCAGGGCAGGCTTTGTGAATGTGTGGTTTGTGAATTGCTTCTGTATGTGTGCCTCGCGTGTGCTTTTGTGGTCTTCAGTTGGAAATGGCACCTCCAGTCCCCACGTAGAAGTGTGTGACCTTAGAACCAAGAGTTCTATTGATCTGTGAGGTGGAAAAAGGCAACCAGCAGAAATGTGAAATTGCAAAGCAATGCAGTGTGCTGCCTTCCATGTCATCAACTGTACTGAAACAAGGGAGTTATGCTGGACGGCTTCGAGAAGAGCTTCTCAGCCAAATGAAAGCGCAGCCATGATTCCAAGCACCTTGAAGTGGAGAGTGTGCTTCTTGAGTGGCTAAAAAATGCCAGAAGTGTGGACCTTCCAGTGAATGGACCTGCACCGACAGCAGAAGCCAAAGCTCTAGTGGTCCAGATGAGCAAGCAAAATTTTATATGCAGCAACGGCTGGCTTGAGTGTTTCAAGCAACGGCAGGACATATAGATTCTTGGCTAAAGTGCACCTGTGGGCTAAAGTACACTGTGGTGCAAGCTCCCTACTTCAGTAATATTGACACGCGTACTTATTTATCCTTTTCTCGGGGACATTTAACCCACGAATAACTTAAAAGTTATTGCTCGGCACAGGACATGTATGCATGTATATTGGAAGTTCCTCAAATGTAATCTATGGTTCTATCTGTTGTCTGTTGTCACCGAAGGTTGTGTAATCTGATCGTATAAGCAACATGCATAGTATGGTACTCTGGAAGACACACGGGCAACAGCGATTACTCTGGTACCTTCGATGACTCACATATAGAAGCCAACGCGCTTGACCCGCAGAACAGATTTTCGATGATCACTGACTGTGTTTGCCGCTATCCTTGTTCATTGGCTGTAGCCTGTTTTGAGGGCACAGGTTCTCCCAATAAAGTGATAGTTTCGTCATTCACAGTTTTGTTGCTTTCTCCACCGTCACTACTACATGACAATTCATTCACAACCTAGACGAGGCTGCATTCTACAAATTGTTGCCAAAGTGTATGTATGTGCACTACACCAGGCGGATCCTCATCGGAAGGCAAAGAACGCAAGGTGCGTGTTACTGTGCTGTTAGGTGCAAATGCGGCTCATGAGGACGAGTTTCCTATGTTGATATTGGGGAAGGCAGAGAAATGACAATGCTTTTGCAATATAATGATGCATAAAGAATGTATATATAAAAAAATAAACATGCTTGGATGACTGTAGCTGTTTTTTAGGAGTATGTGCGCCTCCTGGATTGAGAAGTCAAGGCAAAGCATCACCATGTGCTTTTCATTGTTGACAACTGTCCTAGCCATAGGTGGAAAATTTTCATTTTTCCAGGTGGGAGGGCTGGGGCCTGACCAGCTTTCTGGACCCCACCCATGTGTGTGCTTGTGTGTGTGTGTATATGGGTATATGTGCGTTTGTGGGTATATGTGTGTGTGTGTGCGTATATGGCAGCATCCAGGTAGTGCGGCAGTGGCAAGCTGCATGACCAACATGGTGGCAGCGAAAGCAGATTGGTTTGTTGTTTGGGGTTCGCCATTCAGCAGGATTGCATGGTCTGGGAATGAAATAATGGTCATTACAGGTTGTGGACATAGGAATGGGTGCGGAATCATGTCGGGAGACAGAGCAGGCGGTAAGGATGCCAAGGTTTGCAATTTCTTGCCACACAAGTGCTTTAATAACGGAAATAGTGGCGGCCGCTTTTGTTGCAGGTACCGTCAAGTGGTCGTGGATGAAGGGGGGCCGGACTCGCCACTTCAATCTCACGGCGAACGATACGTCTGATGTTCTCTTGAAATGGTCGTGTGGCGGTAAGAGCGGAACAAGAGGACGTGGTAGGGGTGTTTGACAGTCGGGAAAACTGTGGGACGACGCAGCAGCTTTTGGCTACCTCGAAGCGGCGGCCTTCTTTGACGATGGCGTCGACGGTAGAAATGTCGTTATAGACCAGCAAACTGAAGGTGTCATCCACGATGCCTTTAAGGATATGGCCCACCTTGTCAACCTCGGTCTTGTGCTCGTCGACTTTCCGGCAAAGCGCGAGCACTTCCTATATGTAGGAGACATATGATTCGGTCGATGACTGGACACGTGTGGCAAGCTCTTTTCACGCAGCCTGTTGGCCAAATAGATTGCGAAGCCTCTCTTTGAAAATGTCCCATTTGGAGAGCTTGACCTTATGGGTGTGAAACCAGACACGTGATGTCCCGTCCAGATAAAAAATCACATTGACAAGCATGATGGTAGGGCCCCAGTGGTGGCTTTGGCTAACACGCTCATACATGCTGAGCCAGGTGTCGATGTCAATGCCATTTTGGGCGGAGAATGTCCCAGAATCACAGACTAGGAACCGTTACGTACATTGTGGTTGGTGCCGCAGGTGTAGGTGGCAATGGGATGGTTCCGTCAGAAGCCATGGCTGAGAAGACGATGGTATGACCACTTCGGAGCTCCGTGGCAAGGATGGGGAACGTTCCACCTCCACCACAATGTTAGGCGAAGGACGAGTCACTAAGACGAGCAACTATTAACAGGTTATATTTACAAAAGCGGTTGCAGTGATGACGTTAGATTTACCGCGTGAGCCCCGTTCGTTCTTCCTTCTCTTTTCTCGAGTGATGGCGCCCATGCGCCTCGTTCAAAC
The DNA here is from genome assembly GCF_050947875.1 of Dermacentor variabilis. NCBI lineage: Eukaryota > Metazoa > Arthropoda > Arachnida > Ixodida > Ixodidae > Dermacentor > Dermacentor variabilis. The sequence goes on from NC_134573.1 coordinate 190,893,623, forward strand.
AGTCAAATGCCGCACACATGTAGCAATAAATTTACCACACGAGCCCTGTTCGTTCTTCCTTCTCTTTTCTCGAGTGATGGCGCCCACACTCCTCGTTCGAACAGTCAAATGCCACACACGTGTAGCAATATTTCCATATATTGTGTCTGTGCATGGTGTTCACAGTGGAAGTTAAACAAATTATGAAGTGAAAAAAATATAAATGAGAGGTAGCCGCTGCTGGTGCCTCTAATTCATTTGCCCTCCTGTGGTCAGGATTTGCATAAATAAAGCGAAGACATTAATTAACAGCCGTGCACATCCGCACCAGCAGTGATGCACTAAGCTTTTAGCCACAGTAAAATTGTAAGTGAAAAGGTAGAGGCAACACAAAAGAAACCTCAAATGATGTGGGTAACAGAACTCTGGTGATGATGCCTTAGGAATTGAGGGTAGGCTTCACCATCGCCGCGGAGAAGGGGGGAGGGGAGGGGGACTTTGCTTCCCTGGTAAAGTTTGCAGGGAGCTTGGGCCCTGAAGCCTGCCTCCCCCCCCCCCCCCCCCAATTCCACATAGTTGCTGCCATTGGTCCCAGCCATGGCAAGATTGGCAGTGTCAAAGTGATCACTTTGGAGTTTCTGCCAGCAAACAGAACCACAATATTGCAGCCTATGTATTGGGGAATTATTGAGATCACATGAAAGCTATACCAGAAGAGTCTTTTTCCAATGCATGCTCATCGCATATTGACACATGTACTTTACTTGTCTTTCTTTCCCGTTTAAGAAATGTTATCACTCAGCGCAGGACGCGCCTGCACATTTCGGAAGTTTCTCGAATGTTATCGAGGATTCTATTGGGTGTCTGTTGTTGCTGAACCTTGTGTAATATTATTGCTTGTATGCGCAACACAAATTGTGTAGAACGTTTTGGAATAGACACGGGCACCAGCGATTATTCTGGACCCTTCAATGACTCACATGAAAGCTCACATGCTTGCCCTGCAGATCAGATTTCGACGATCAACGTTCATGTTCACCGCTATCGCTGTGCTTTAAGTGTACCTTACTTTTGTGGGCACAAGTTTGCCCAATAAAATTTGGTTTCGTCATTCACGTATTTCCCGCTGTATTATTCACCGTTACTACTATATGACATCTGGTGGAAGACTGGGTACATTCATGTACCGAACGTCCTCGCAAGGCTGTCAGCCAAGTCCGAGCCACGAAGACAACATCAACGTTGCCAAGGACCAACGAGCTAGCCGCAGGTTGCAAGGACTGCCCCTGGAGCACGGACTTTTGCCTGAGAAGACCAGAAAGTGCATGGCCACAACAGCAGCCACAATGACAGTCCCAGTGTCGCCAATGCTGATCATGCTGCAGCAGCCCAGGAATGCACCGACGTTCCGTGGTTCAACATTTGAGGACCCGTAAAGCTGGCTGGAGACGTATGAGAGGGTCACTACATTTCACAGCTGGAACAGCGACGGCAAGCTGCACCATGTTTTTTTCACATTGAAAGACACCGCCAGGACATGGCTCAATAATCGAGAAGCCACCTTAACGACGTGGGACCTGTTCCAAAGCGGCTTCTTGCAGACATTCACAAGCGTCATGTGCAAAGAGTGAGCCCAAGCTCTACTAGAGACCCGAGTACAGCTGCCCAATGAGGCCAAAGCGATCTTCACGGAGGAGGTGGCCCGTCTTTTCCGGCACACTGACCCCAAAAAGTCGGAGGAGGAAAAAGTCTGCTTTCTGATGCGGGGCGTCAAGCAAGAACTTTTTGCCAGACTGATGCATAACCCGCCGAAGACCTTAGCTGATTTTCTACAGAGGCATCGATGATTGAGAAAACTATAGAAATGCGCACAAAGCAATATAACCGCCAAGTGCTCACGCCGCAGCACCCCATCCAAGCACTGGGTTCTGACGACTTTCAAGAGACCATCAGGGCCGTTGTGCATGAAGAACTGTGCAAGATGTTGCCTTATTCGCAACCTCAGCCAGAAGCGATGACATACGCCGCCATCGCCTGCCAGCATGGTCCACCTCCTCACCCACACCAGGGCCCCACAGCACTGCAATTCCATCGTCTACCGCCGTCGCTGCCAGCATGCTCGACCGTCACCCAGCACAGCATTCCACAGAAGACCTGCGTTTGGCACGCCTCCAACCATCGTCCGCTGGGTTATCACTGTGGAGAAGCATGCCACGTCTACCACCGGTGCCCATACCGCAAAATGGGACTATGAGGGTTCGCCGTCAGCTCGGCGGCCGCAGCAAGGTGGACTCCCTTGTGATATTGCTGACTACCTCGCCACCATTCAGTGGAGCCCTTGACGATCATCCCGTTCGCCGTCACCAGGCCACTATCCGTCACTGCAGCGCCGCCCACACACTGGCCCAGCAAGGGGCCAGTCCTTCAGCCCATATCCGGAAAACTAAAAGCAGCAACCGATGGAGGTGCGGTTTCTGTTCGTCGAACTGACGAAAATCCTCCGCCGCTGCCGAAGACACTATAACTATAACACGCTATAACAGTGACGCGCCGCCATCCTGACGAAGCCTGGAAGCAAAGAATGCACCGACCAAAGTAATCACAGTATCACAGTAATCTACAAGTCCAGACAAAAACACTCTGATGCCGACTGTCTGTCTCGAGCTCCCGTGGACCCGCCGCCCCGAGATGACCAAGACGAGGATACCTTTTTAGGTACACTAAGTGCAGACGACTTTGCCGAGCAGCAGCAAGCTGACCCGGAGCTCAGAAGCCTTACCGAGTACTTGCAAGGCACGACCGTCTTTGTTCCAAGGGTATTTAGATGTGGTTTGCTTTCGTTTTTCTTACAAAACGACATCCTGGGGAAGAATAACATTTTGCCAGACTGTGCAAACTGCCTTCTCGTTGTGCCCGCAGAACTCCAGTCAGAAGCACTGCATGCCGTGCACGATAAGACAGCTGGGCACCTCGGGTCTTCCCATATGCTTGCAAGAATAGAAGAGAAGTAAGATTGGCCACACCTGACCGCCGACATCACCCGTTATGTGAAAACATGTTGAGACTGCCAGCAACGTAAGACGCCACTGACATGGCCGGCAGGATTATTACAGCCGATAAAGCCTCCTAGTTTCAGCAGATGGGGATGAACTTGTTGGGACCATTTCTGACATCAACATCTGGAAACAAGTGTATTGTTGTGGCCACCGACTACCTTACCCGCTACACCGAAATGAAAACCCTGCCCAAAGGTAGTGCAGCAGAAGTAGCCAAATTTTTCGTCAGGAACATCCTGCTGGAACATAGTGCGCCAGAAGTTCTCATTACTGACAGAGGAATGGCTTTTACAACTGAGCTTACTCCAGCCATCCTGCAGTATAGTCGGAGAAGTCACCGGCAGACCACTGCCTGCCATTCGCAGACGAATGGCCTAATGGAACGACTGAACAAGACGCTCGCCGACAGGTAGCGATCTGCATTGAACACATGACATGGGATGCCATGCTCCCGTGTGTCACATTTGCTTACAGCATAGCAGTGCAAGAAACAACACAGATCATGCCATTCAAACTGGTTTACGGAAGGAACCCAACGAAAACTCTCGACACGATGCTGGCGCACGTCACGAACGAAGAAAATGTCGACGTCACCGCTTATCTTGCCAACGAAGGCTACATTGACCTGCTTGGTGTCATACATTTGTTAAACCACTCATGGAAACAGCTGGCACCTTCAGAGATAGCAAAATGTTTTGCGTATGCTGGATTTCCTGGCCACACTTGGGCAAACCTGACAATGACCACCAGGTTTGCGATGATCTCTGCAAAGCTGTGCACAGAATAATTGACGAAGACATGGAAGGCAACTTCGACTCATTTGTGTTGACTGACGCTGAGGTTCCTGTCGTCGCCCCAGCTATGGATGCTGAAGTAGTGGACTTGGCTCTTGGTGGCCTCGATGAGGATGAAGGGCTGATGGGTAAAGAGCACTGTGATATACCAACAGTGACGCAGACACAGGAGAGCCTCTGTCTGCAGCAAAACAAAGTTGAATGCACGGGCAGCGACCACGACCTCATGCTGTACCTGAAAAAAAAAAAAAATGGAGCAGGCATTACTCGCACCTGGCAGTATAACACCCAGCTGACGGCCTTTTTGGCACCTCAGTAAAGGTTTCCTTTGTTGAATATCTCTCACTTATACCACTGTCATGGCCACAGATCGGGATTGTCATAATATATGATACGCGGGAGTGGAAAGTATAAACATACGAAGACAGTGCGCCGTGCGGTGGCGAAGATGACAGCGACTCTGTGCAAATACCCGCAAGGGAGCCATCATCATCATCATCACCACCATCATCATCATCATCATCATCATCATCGATACCAATTTGGGAGTGTCGGCAGTGGCGCTTCGAAAAGCGTGGTGCGAGAGTGTGTGGCCTGTGGCGTGAGCAGTGCGCGAGGTTCGGCGGTCGATGGAAAACAGCTTCCTCGCTGGGCGTCTGGCCCATAGGAGCTATCGCCGCCCGCGCCAATACGCCCCACCCGAAGCAACACTGTCGCCCACTGGGAGGTTACCTCGCCCCGCTCTTCCGCTGGGCACTGGTCCAGGAGGGCTGGCGGTCCTGACCTGGGGCGGTCGAGCATTCGGGTGAGCGGCCACAGGGCTACCCCACCAGCTGTGGACGCGGCCCGGTGACTGCGGCCGGCTACCTGAGCCCCGCGAGGCGGTCCGACCCGGCCGTCCAACCCAGCCGTCTGTCCCGGCCGTCCGACCCAGCTGTCTGACCCGGACGTCCTACACGGCTGTCCGACCCCGCTGGCCAGCATCAGTTCCACGAGGTCTCAGACAAGGCGACACACGCTTCCGCCGGAACTGTAGGCCAATCATAATCCACCGATCCATAGAGATAGTGCATGTCGCCTATGAGGCATTTTAGGAAATTGTCACGTGTGTGTGCCGTTATCTGTGTCGTGTACGTCAATACAAGTCCGATGTGTGTTTGTGCTTTCGCGTACTGCTTCTCCCCTTTTCTGGAGTGATCCGGCCCCAATAACATCACAAACTGGCGAGCTTGCCAGGATTCACTCGCAAATACAGTGAAAGGGGGCAGTTTCGCGTGAGCGCCGACGCACATTAGTAGACGGCACCATGGATTTAGAGAAAATCACAGCGATAGGACTCCAAATAGGATTGTCAGGCGCAGAACCTCGTAGATGGATTGAAGCCGAACAGGCAAAACAAAGGGGCGAGAGAGCTGCGGAGCGAGAGGCAATCAAGGAAGCTGACGAGAGGCAGCGCGAGATCCTCCAAATAAAGCTTCAGCTTCAGGAAGGAGCTCGGAATATGCCGGCAGCGGCTTCTGAAATTTTGACTACGCCCAGCACCTCCTTGTCAACCCTCAATCCACAGAAGTTACTTCCTTTGTTCGACGAGAAATACGATGACTTACACGCTTATTTACAGCAATTTGAGCACGTAGAAACAGGGCAGGACTGGCCACAAGAAAAATGGGCTCTTGCTGTGAGCATGTGTCTAACTGGTGAAGCATTAACTGTGATCGGTCGGATGACTGCCGCCGATTCATTAGATTACCTGAAGGTAAAGAAAGCTTTGCTACAGAGGCTTCAATTCACGGCTCAAGGCTACCAAGAGAAGTTTCGGAAGGCACGAGCAGTAGAGGGCGAAACTGGAAGACAGCAGCAAGAATTTCAGCCTATTTTGACCATTGGATTGAGATGGCTAATGTGCCTAAAACATATGAAGGTCTACGAAATCACATGATCTCTGAACAGTTTCTGCGTTGTTGTGAGCCAAAGCTAGTCATTTTCTTGAAGGAGCGAGAGTGCAAATCCCTTGACGAACTTGCTAGCATGACGGATCGCTTTCTTGAAGCGCAGAACTGGACAAACCTAGGAAAGGGTCCCGACAACACAAAGGATTTTGGTGGGAAAAACATTGAAGCTCCCAGGAAACCGCAACTTATGTGCACCCTCTGTCACCAGTTTGGACATTTGGCTCCTGACTGCTGTGCCCCACCTAAGCGTATGCTGAAGTGGGAGTTGTGCGACAGAACGGGACATACAGCTGAAAATTGCCGAACTCAGTACGGGGACAACAAACCAAGTTCTGCGTGTGCATTTACCAAATCTCGACCAGTCCGGACTCGTCCAGTGAAAGAATCAAAGCGTCCAGGAAAGAAGACTCGCCGATCAAGTGACAGCGAGGACAAAAACCCTGGGACTGCTGTAACTTTCCTGATCAACGGGATGCCAGTGGTTGAAGGTCGGCTGATGGGAAGAAGTGTTTGTTTATTACGAGACACCGGTTGTAATACCGCAATTGTCAGACGGGAACTCGTTCCAGAGGTGTATATGACGGGAAGAAAGAGGAACGTTGTTCTTCTGGACAGCTCAACAAGTTACCTGCCTGAAGCTGTCGTACAAGTGAACACGCCGTATTTTACAGGCAAGTTAACAGTGGTATGTATGGACGAGCCCCTCTACGACCTTGTTCTGGGAAATCTTCCAGGCGTCAGAGGACCATACGATCCGGATTCTGACTGGAAGCACCCCGCTGCTCACAACGCTGAGTCGTCGCCGATAGAAATGAAGCTGAATAAGGCGCCTAGGAAGCCTCAGCATGTATCGAGCGTGGCTGAAGCCAGAACTGAAGAATAAGGCAAGATTCGTCCCTTGTGCGTTCCGACAAACGTCCTACGTGACGTGACAAAAGGACAACTCATTAAGGAACAGCGGAAAGACCCCACGCTGAAACATAGTTTTGCCAAAGTGAGCAAGTCGTTTAACTCGGGAAAGGGTCACAGTTACGAATTCGTTGAAAAAAAAGGATTGTTGTATCGCCTTTACCACCAGGCCACTGGCAGAACCTTTAAGCAGGTGGTCATACCAAAAGCATTTAGACATGGCGTATTAGAAGTGGCTCATGAAAACATCATGGCAGGACATAAAGGTATCAGGAGAACAACCGATCGTGTCCTACAAGAATTTTATTGGCCAGATGTGCACAGAGATGTAAAACGCTTCGTGAAGTCGTGCGACAAGTGCCAAAAGACAACCGCTAAAGGGACAGTACAGGCCGCTCCACTTCCTCGTCGGTGCCTGCAAAAATACGACCAGTTCGTTCGGTCCTGAAAATTTAGAAGCGCCGACACAAGATCCTCCGAAGTCGAGAAAGCGCCGGGGACCAGGACAGCGGAAACAAGCCCACAGAGGAGCGCGCCAGGCACGTCAACAGAGTGTTGCGTTGGAGTCTCCTTTTGCAGGAGTATTCTTTTACTATTAACTATATAAAAGATTGTGACAATGTCGGAGCTGACAACTTGAGTCGCGCGTAATCACATGCTCATTTAGCAAAATGCGATTGGACAATGCGACCACTCAAGTATTTAATCTTTATTTGAAAGCGAACAGACTTGTGCATTAGTACTTTAACTGGGCGCAACGCCCTGTGAACAATGTGTGTCGTGTGCGTACATGAACAAGTGGACAAACGTACACGACAATTTTTCTTTTTCTCTTTTTTTCCATCCCGCGTCCTTGTCTTAGAATAGTTGTGAACAACTTTCTCGAGAAGGGGGGTATTGTCATAATATATGGTACGCGGGAGTGGAAAGTATAAACATAGGAAGACAGTGCGCCGTGCGGTGGCGAAGATGACAGCGACTCTGTGCAAATACCCACAAGAGAGCCATCATCATCATCATCATCGACACCAATTTTGGAGCGTCGGCAGTGGCGCTTCGAAAAGCGTGGCGCGAGAGTATGTGGCCCGTGGCGTGAGCAGTGCGCGAGGTTCGGCGGTCGACGGAAAACAGCTTCCTCGCTGGGCGTCTGGCCCATAGGAGCTATCGCCGCCCGCGCCAATACGCCCCACCCGAAGCAACACTGTTGCCCGCTGGGAGGTTACCTCGCCCCGCTCTTCCGCTGGGCACTGGTCCAGGAGGGCTGGCGGTCCTGACCTGGGGCGTTCGAGCATTCGGGTGAGCGGCCACAGGGCTACCCCACCAGCTGTGGACGCGACCCGGTGACTGTGGCCGGCTACCTGAGCCCCGCGAGGCGGTCCGACCCGGCCGTCCGACCCGGCCGTCCGACCCGGCCGTCCGACCCGGCCGTCCGACCCGGCCGTCCGACCCGGCCGTCCTACACGGCTGTCCGACCCCGCTGGCCAGCATCAGTTCCACGAGGTCTCAGACAAGGCGACACACGCTTCCGCCGGAACTGTGGGCCAATCATAATCCACCGATCCATAGAGATAGTGCATGTCGCCTATGAGGCATTTTGGGAAATTGTCACGTGTGTGTGCCGTTATCTGTGTCGTGTACGTCAATACAAGTCCGATGTGTGTTTGTGCGTTTCCGTGCTGCTTCTCCCCTTTTCTGGAGTGATCCGGCCCCAATAACATCACAGGGATAACGCTCGATCCTGATCTGGCTCGATCACGATGGAGAGTGCACCATATGACACCCATATTAAGCTTCCACGGAGTTGTTAAGATATTTCAGCTATACTTTCTTAGCTTTAAAGGGGTGAGAAGAGGTTTATTGGCGGCTCCTAAGGCAAAAGCGCGGCGACCGGGAACGGCGAGACAGCCCGAAGCACTGTCCAAAAAAGGCGACAGTAATCAACAGCGCGAGCGGGGCCGAGCCGCGCGTTGGCGATGTGTCTGTGCCGCGAGGCGCGTCTTCTTCTTCACAATCTCCCCCCGGACAAAAAGAGCCATCCTGGCGCCTTAAGAATCAGGAGGCAGAGGGTCGTGGTAGGGCTTGAGACGCGAGACGTGGACAATGTCACGTCCACGCCGGCGCAAGTCTGCAGGTGGTGACAGTGGCTCGATTAGAAAATTCACCGGAGATGTTTGCTCCAAGACTCGGTAAGGCCCTTCGAATTTTGGGATGAGTTTCGAGGAAAGCCCCGGAGTCTGGAAAGGCACAGACAACCACACAAGAACGCCTGGAGCGTAGGTGGTGTTCGGAAGCGTGTCGGTGCGGTTTTCTTTCTGGCGCTGCTGTTGCTCGGCCATAAAGGAGCGCGCTAGCTGGCGGCATTCTTCGGCCTGTCGGGCGACGTCGGACACAGGTAGACACTCGGAGGCGTCAGAACGGTATGGAAGGAGCGTGTCGATGGTATGCGTAGACTGACGACTTCGGACACAGTGCGCGGATTCCTGGCTAGAAGCATCTGGAAAGCGCCGTCATCGATGCCCTTCAGTATATGGTGAATTCGCTCAGCTTCGGGCATTGCCGCGTTGACTCGTTTACACAGGTCCACGACGTCTTCAATGTAGCTCGTGAATGTTTCTGCCGTCTGCTGTGCTCGGGCACGCAAGCGTTGTTCAGCGCGCAGTTTGCGAACAGCGGGTCGGCCGAACACTTCTGTAAAGGTGGTCTTGAAGATTGACCATGTGGGTAAGTCACTTTCGTGGTTGTGAAACCAGAGTTGGGCAACACCAGCCAGATAAAAGATGACGTGGGTTAACTTCGCTGGATCATCCCACTTGTTGTGCGCACTCACCCGTTCATATGACGCCAACCAAACTTCTACGTCTTCGTCGTCTGCACCGCTGAAGATCTTGGGGTCGCGTTGTCGTGCAACGCCGGTGCAAGTGACGGACTGTGGCGTCGGCGCCGTTTGGGATGAGCTGTCGGTCATGGCGGGCGATAGCGTTCTTGATCGCAGCTCCAGGGTTACAAGCGACGGGGTTTGAGTCCCCGCACCTCCACCAATTGAGAAGAGGTTTATTGGCGGCTCCTAAGGCAAAAGCGCGGCGACCGGGAACGGCGAGACAGCCCGAAGCACTGTCCAAAAAAGGCGACAGTAATCAACAGCGCGAGCGGGGCCGAGCCGCGCGTTGGCGATGTGTCTGTGCCGCGAGGCGCGTCTTCTTCTTCACAGGGGCAGTTGCTTTTATCGAGTTACCTCTTATGTGGAATTTTTTGCCATCCCACTCACTTTGTTATAACAAGGGTTTTGGTTGTTTTCACTTGCCTACTAAGTAAAGCGCATAAGTTCCTGTGCATTTTTTACCCTCTGAGCTTGTGCATAATGGCTTAGGAATCCAACTTGTGTCTGTGAAGATTGCATCACTGTAGTAAAAGCTGGCGGCTGAAGAAAGGGACTTTTTAGGTAATGTTGTAGAATGGGAAGCTGTATAAGAATATTGCATTGTTATAAAGACGCAATATAAGTTGAAATGAGAATATTAGCACCAGGATTCAAACTTGCCATGCGTCACATATCAGCCAAACTCATTACCAGCAGGGCTACAATGTAGGGTGTGTGTTAATATATATCGACCTTTTTTAGATAAGCAACGCACTTAGTTTATAATTATGCATAGCACACAATTAAGGGAATGCGAGTGATAAGCTTAAAGAGGCCCTGAAACGCTTTTCTACCTAATCATAGAACAGCCTCACTATTAAAGAATGTCTCCTCATGAATTTCCTGCCGCACAAATTTTTCAACTATTTCAGTATAAGTGGAGTTCGAGGTTCTGTAAATACCCATTAACTAGAAGCTGTAAGAATGTGTAAAAATTTCTAGATTAGTAGATTTTTCAGATCAGCAAAGTCACGAAAGTAGAAGCCCTTCGTCCACACAGAGATCACATGGAACTTTTGCGAAATACCGCTAGAAATATTTTCGGCTACTTTTGCATGCTAGTGACGCTGCCCCGTTGTCTTTTGCCTGCTATTTTCGAAGTCAAGATTTTGAGATATCTGAAGTGTGGCGCAAGAACTTTTCGAGATAAGAGGTGAAAAACACGTGGGTTGAAAGCACGACCAGAAAAAAAATTTCGGCTTAGTCGATATTGCAAGATATCAGAGTTCGAGTTTATGAAGGTTTGCAGAAGGCCCCACCCAAAAATTGGCCATTTCCATTTTATTATTATTATTACGATGCTGTTTCCAGTTTAGGTGTATGCGTTGCTCTCTCGAGAGACGGAATGGGTGCTCAGGCTATTTTGCATCACCGCGCCCCTGGAGATCCACAGATTAATATCGGAGCACGCAGTTGTCAGAGGCCAGAGGGCCTGTCGCAGCACCCTGTGGTGACTGCATCTACACTAGCAGCAGGCCGATGCGATCTCTGAGGACACGTGCAGTAGACGCAGTTGTGCACAGCAGTCATGTGTAGATCGAAAGTGCAAAGATGAAAAAAATACTTCCTTGGTCTTCTCGATATCACAGGCATATATACCTCTCATTCAATTCAAGATCAGCAATAAGAGTGTTATCAAGAATGTCCTTGCGATCACGAAATCTTTCAATGCCAGTTGGTTGGCTGCTTGCAATGTAGCTACTGACAACATTGCGAAGGAGAGAGCAAGTGATTTTTAACTGTTTTTGATACGAGATAGTAAATTCACTGCTGCTTGCAAAAGACTGAAAAGGGAAGGCTGCTCTTGAGTTACCGCTGGGTAAACTGAAGCCAGTGCAAAAGCACACTGTCGATAGACACTGCAAATGTTTGTTTTCTGCTGCATCTTCACAACAAGGTCACATATTTGCTCTCATGCAGCTGTTAACATTAATTTTGTGTCTTCACCATTGTCGTGGTGCAACAGGTACTATCAGCACCTTGTGAGCATGCCACTGGAGCAGTGCAAGCTCCAGATTTCATACAGTGCCTATCACTTTATGCATGCAGATGCTTGGAAAGAAAAAAATGAGCGTTGCATGAAATAGAAGGCTTGCAGTGCTCCGCTAGCATGTTTACGATACTCCGATGAGCATCACGACCACCAAAAACACGAAAGCAGAGGCGGTATTTCCTGGCAATAATGACTGTGCAGCTTCATGTGAGCAAATGATTAAGGAAAAGAAAAGAAAAAGAAAACGAACCATTATAAGATACAGCTCTGTGACACACAAAAAAAAAAAGCCTTTTCTGTGCATGTACAGCACTAGGTCCCAGCCGGTGACAAATGGTATCACTCCTGAAGTGCCACTCTGTGTGGGTTTCATTCTGGCATAACCTTCAACCAAAGCACAGTGTCATGTACATAGTGCACATGAGAGTGCGAGAGTCTGTGTTGTTGGTAGAGCATGGTGAGATGGCAGCAGTAACATGCGTGAATTTGATAGTGGGGCCGTTTTGGTGCATTGTCAAGTAGCAGGTAGCTTGCGGGAGTTTTGAACTGCCGCATCAGATGAGTCGCCAACAGAGTGGTGCACCACCAGATTTTGCCTTGATCAGGAATTGTTAATTACAAACTTAAAAAAAAAATGGTTTGTTATCTTCATTTATGAAACATTTCGGCTTCGTTAAAACAAGATTTTAAATGCATGGCTTTCTATAGGAATCTTAAAGGGTCTTATGATTGCGTTGTTATATCCATTAGTTTATTATAGGTCATAACGCCATCATAATGAGGTTTGAGTGTATTAAGCCTTTGTAGCAACAAGCTCAGCACCTCATAAGCCCCCTGATCAGCTGCTACATCCATGAGCATTGTTCTTGTGAACAAACGTTGAGTGAATATTGGTGGTGAGCATCTCCATTTATCTACAGTGTTAAGTTGCATGAGTGCCTAGCTTTTAAAAACAGTAAAGGTGGCTGCCTGCTTTACCATGACTTCTTTCTCAGTGAAACGGGCTTACCAAAAAATGAATGAAGATGCATTCTGAGTCCCCCTGGACATAGCAAGACGTGTTGGTCCCCATGCAAACACCACATCACAGCAAGAGGGATATTCAAAAACATTCAAGACCAAAAGAGCAGTATAATGTAGTGATTTGCTTTTTATTACTTTTTGCTGCAGTGCACTTGTTAAGTAACAATGCAAAGCAAGCAAGAACATGAAGAAGCATTTTGCTAATGAAAACATGGTTTGTGAGGGGTGCTGTTGTAGGCTAGGCCAAAACTGAAAGCAGTGCATCAAACGCATTGTGATGCATGTTCTGAAGCTCTGTTCCGATTGCCTGTATAGCCACAGCAGGTTTCCAGTGACATTTGCAATGAAAACACTGGACTTTCATTATTAACATGAAAGAGTGAAAAAGTTATTTTTCTAAATGCTGAATTGTATATGTAGTGTGGTGCAATTTGAGCGCATGCAAACTATGTAGTTGAGGGTACTGGCATGTTGACAGTACGGTCGAAAAATGTCGGTGACATGAAAGAAAAGATAGGTTCCTCTATACTCTGTCCCAGTAGTTCCTTGTGTCACTGTATAAGCTGCAGGACTTCTTAGCCAATAGGAAGGCTGAATGCCCCTCAAGATGTGTTCATCCGCACCTCGTCGTCTGCTCAATATCGGCTCGCCATTCTGTTGATACGTGCTCCACGAGTGGTGGAGTGACACAACAAATATTTTGGCGTTTTAACCATAAGGTGCATTCTCATGAATGTGCCGGCAGAGCTTCGCTTCACTTGTCCACTTTGGCACCAGTTTCTTGCAGCCTCCTTATCCTTAGCCAGTAGTAACGGTGAATGCCCCTATATATGTTCAACTGCGCCACATCGCCTGCTTGCCATCTATTTGCTGTTTGCTTGCCACCGTCATCACATGCCATACTAGAGTGGAGTAGTAAATTAATGATGCAGCGAACAATTAGGCCTTTATAGCGTTCTGCATTGTCAGTGTATCACCAGTGCTAATGCTGTTGCGCCATCTGTTAACTGAAAATCAAATCATTTTTATGGCTTGGCATCGCCTCTGTACTCTTTTCAGCATCAAAACAAACAGCTGATCTCAATAATAACAACAAAACATACTTAATGCTTTACCCTCAGTGTGAGATAGGCGATGACGTATTTTACCATTTATTTCTTGCTGTCAGGGCAGATAGCCGGCAGCAAGGGCGAATTCGGATCGAAGTGACTGGTCTGGGCTGTATGGGTGCTGTCATGTTGCTAACAATGATGGTTAGGGTAGCTATTACCGTTAACAGCGGTAACCGCCACAGTTTATTGCGGTATACTATGTGCATGCACAAATGGCCTAACATGTCATGTATTGCTGCAATGTATCATGTACCAAGCAAAAATAAAACCCTCTAGTCCCGCCAGTTATGCCCAGAACTACATTTCGCTGTGGAAGGACATTGCCTGTGTACACCTCGTACCTTCGCAGTGCTGCAAGTTACTGTGTTAGTGTTAGTTAGTGTCAATTCCTGTGTGGATAGCTCTGCATCATTAATGATCTTTAATAGCATCCACATGGTCATTGCTGCAGCTTGAACACAAGTGGGCTGTTTCATTACCTCATCAATGACTGTGTGTGAACTTCATGTGCACACACCAAAGAACATAACCAATTGTGCAAGGCAAAATTACTCAACCTTTGTGAAGACATCAGATCTGCTTGTGTGGATCTGTGGCTATGGTGTTCAGCTGCAGGTTTGCAGTGGCTGCCATGGATGTGAAGTACAAGATCATTCATGTACTTGGATTTTAAACGCAAGTTGGGAAACCCCAGATGGTCTTAATTACTCTGGAGCCCTCTATTATGGCATTTCTCACAGCCCTTCCAATACCTTGGGATCTGTACACCTTTGAAGTCAAAATCTGCACAGCAAAAATGAATGGCCTAAGTGCGACCAGTTGTACAAATCTTAATCTCGCTGCTTTCTATAAAACAGAGTGCATAAAAATCAACTTTCTTATTGTTATGTGAAAATGATCTGAGCATCTCATTTAAATTACAGATGCCCCCTGCAAGAAAACCTGCGGACAGTCAGAGTGATCAGCAGGTATGTGAAATTACCTGCACAGCTACTGCAAGAAATTGTACTCCTTGTGAAGTGTGCATTCTGATGACACAAGCATGACAGGACACCTTGAACATTGTGACATGCTGTGCACAGAGCATGCTTGCACATAATACGTGTACATAGTTCACTGTACACTTGTCATTGTCACACTCTCTCCTTTTCCTTCTCCCATACGTAGAGCATCAGGCCAAAGACAAAGCTCCTCCGGCAGACCTCTCTGCTTCTCTCACATTAAAAATGCTCTTTCCTTCTTGATGACAGAAGTTTCTTAGGAATGTGGAAAATATCCTGACTGATAGGGGAGGACAGTTATAATAGTATTTTTCTATTTATCTGTAATGTGTTATATGTAACTTGGTGATGCTACCTCTGTGCCAGTTGCGCCAAACTTCGCCAATGGGCGAACCCTGCTACATCCCGTTACATTTCCGCAAAATATGAGAAATATGCGCTCACCCTGCCCCTAAAGGGTGGCTTGACTTTTAAAAACGGAACCAAGTGCTCAAGAGCCGTTTTTCTGCCTTATTGAAAGTGGCATGGCATAGACCAGCAGCTGCATTAACTCTGTGGCGGGTCAAGCCTCCCCAGTTAAACCTGGATCGTACCAGTGCTTCATCAGTGGGCTGTTGTCTATTTTCAATACCTTCTGCCCCGCTGCATGCAGGTTGCCTAGGAAATGGCAGAGGGTCGATTTTAAGCCAGCAGCGAGCGATTGCAATGGTGCCCAGCAATATGACCAGTGTAAATCAGGTGACCGAAGTTCGTGACGCTGTATGGTGTTTTGCTTGATTTTTTTAACATATCATACACGGTGTCACATAAATTGCAGCCACGAACAAAGTTCCCGCCATAAAATTGGTCACCTATCCCCCACTTTCGTTAGTGAGGTGGTTTCGCGGCTTCAGGAATGCCATTCGGCCGCTACTAAGATTTTGGTCGACCCAGCACCAAACAGCAACTTGCACCACAGAATACTCAAGTAGTGGTGCTGATTAGGCCTAGCTGCATCGTATGGCCATGACAAAAATTCACTGCGAGCAGGTCGTCGCAGCAAGGTGGTTGTCAATATGTTCGGACCAGTAAACCGCTGTGGTGATTGGATGTCACATCACGGGCTAGAGTGGCACCCTGAAGGCGAGATTGGGCCTGTGGCTAACATGCCAGCAACTACTGGGAATGCGTTTTGTTTGTTTAATACACTTAATGAACGCAACGGTGAAACCTCGCTTGTAGGCAGAAAGCTACAAACTGACTGCGCATCAGAGCCTAACCTGATAATGTTGCACAGTCAAAGGCTGATATCTGCACTTCATGACGGCATGCGATGCACATCGAGCTGTGCAATGAGCAAAAGCAAAACACCTCTGCAGACACGACCATCACGGTATTTTAAATAGATGGTACATTAGTGACGCACAGCACTGGGAATTCAGTAAATCTTTAATAGCGCTGGTCTTCAGCAGTGCTGTGCAATGAGCTGTGCAATGAGCAAAAGCAAAATGCCTCCGCAGTCACAACCATTGCGGTATTTTAGATCGATGGTATATTAGTGAAGCACAGTGCTGGGCATTCAGTAAATCTTTCATAGCGCTGGTGTTGGAAAAAGCAGCAAAATTGTTTTAATGCAAAAGTCCCATGTTTTTAGACTGCCCAATTATTCGAACATTCCTTGCGAAAAAATTCAAGAAGTCTGTTAACAACTGTTTTTACCATGAAGTTCAACATTCAGTACGCTAATTTTCATATTCAG
This sequence comes from Dermacentor variabilis, assembly GCF_050947875.1. Lineage (NCBI taxonomy): Eukaryota > Metazoa > Arthropoda > Arachnida > Ixodida > Ixodidae > Dermacentor > Dermacentor variabilis. Next base: position 190,910,097 of record NC_134573.1, read on the forward strand.
AGGTGAAAGTTTCGACATAAAGATCTACCCACCATGTGATGAAGACGAATGTGTAGCACACTAGCCTAGAATCCTGGTAGAGCTGATAGCTGAATGTCACCCTCTCAGGGTGACATTCCTCTGCAATAAGCTACGTAAATTTGAGGGAAGGGTGTCTGTGTATAGACTTCCACCAATGAATTCAAAGTTATCTTATTATTTAATAAGTGTTTAATTTGATGATATTTCGGAATGGAAGCATTCTTGAAGAATCGAAACAAAATGAAATTGTCTTGGAATTGTCTCAAGCTTTGAATTAAGAGATATGCCATAAATTGTGAAATAGAAAAAAAAAAATGTTTGTTTGCCAGCTCTACTTGTTCACAAGAATTGTTTCTGCCAAAGCACACAACGACCTATACAAGCATTTACATAGCTGGCATTGGATTTATCAAGATTACTGGTATTAGAACTTTAGATGACTTTATGATATTACTGCATCACGTTCGTCCTGTCCAAATCCTCCATTGATGCTCCTCACCAACACGAACCTAATTGAAGTAGACGTAGATGGTGTTCCATTGACAGCATTAATCAGTACTGGAGCCCAAGTGTCCATAATGAGCGCTAACCTATGTTGTCGCCTCAAAAAGGTTCTTACGCATACCATCACTCGAGCCGTATGTGTCGCCAATGGCGCCACTGCTGCCGTCAGTGGTATGTGCACTGCTCACATAAAAATTGCTGGCCGCCAAGTTCCAGTCCTGTTCACCGTGCTGACCAGTTGCCCTCATGACCTAATCTTCGGGCTCGACTTTCTGACGACGCATTCTGCCCTCATCGATTGTTCCACTGGTATGCTGTGCCTCGAGCTTCCTCTTCTTTCAGACGTTTGTTCGCTTACCTCCAAAAGCCCTAACCTTCGTCGAATCGGCCTCAACGGCAACCGTGCCTGATGGCGACTATGTCATCACACCTATTTGTGATGTCCTCCTGGCGCGCGACATCTTTGTGCCACACTTTGTTGTAACCCTTGCCACTAATCGCGTGTGTCTCCCCGTTATCAATTTTGGCTTGACGAAGCAAGTGTTACCTGAAGGCATAGTGGTGGCCATGCTCCGGTCAGTGACAGACGACCACGTCACTGCTTTTGCAGCCGACGCATCTCCAGATCCTCCTGATTACCCGCAGGATGCCTTGAAACTCGACGGCCCATTATGTCCCATGGTCATTCCGGACCTCGCACCTGACCAAGCAGCCATCCTATATCGCCTTTTGCTTTCCTACCGCGACACATTTGACACTGACAATCGACCACTTGGTCAGACATCCCTTGCTAAGCATTGGATCAACACTGGTGATGCTGTTCCCATTCACCGCCGACCGTATCGCGTGTCCACGGCAGAGCGACAAGTTATTCAGCAGGAAGTAAGTAAACAAAATGCTCGCCAGAGGTATTGTTGAGCCCTCGTTGAGTCCGTGGGCAGTGCCGGTCGTGCTTGTCAAAAAAAAAAAATATCGCTCGTGCCGTTTCTGCGTTGGTTACCACCGCCTCAACCGAATGACTAAAAAGGATGTTTACCCTTTACCACGAATCGACGACGTTTTTTTTATTGTCTTCACGGTGCCAAATACTTTTCATCCATTGACCTTCGATCTGGTTATTGGCAGGTTTCCGTCGATAAGCAAGACCAAGAAAGGACCGCTTTCGTCACTCCAGATGGCCTCTACCAATTCAAGGTTATGCCGTTCGGTTTATGCAATGCCCCCGCCATGTTTGAACGGATGATCGACTCTCTGCTTCAAGGTTTCAAATGGTCAACTTGCCTTTGTTACCTTAACGACGTCCTTGTGTTTTCTCCTACATTTGAGACGCACCTTGAGCGCGTCGCAGCTATCTTTGACATTTTCCGCGAGGCTGTGCTCCAATTAAACTCATCGAAGTGCCACTTCAGGCGCCGACAGATTACAGTGCTAGGCCATCTCGTCGATGCTTCCGGCGTACAACCCGACCCGGAGAAAGTTTGAGCAGTAACGGCTTTTCCAGTACCTCAGTTTGTCAAAGATGTCCGAAGTTTTGTGGGGCTCTGTTTTTATTTTCAACAGTTCGTGAAAGATTTCGCAGCAATCGCTTGACCACTCACTGAGAGAGAGAGAGAAGTGGTTCTTGTGGGGAAAGGAGGAAAGGCTGGCACTATCTTCTGCAACCCATGCGGGAGCACGGCTCAGCGCCAGCAGGGTGGCGGAGATAGGAGTAAAGGAGGGAGAGGGCAGGAGGGAGAAAGGTAGAGGGTCGTTCCAGCAGCATCAGAGCAGCCTGGCCGGGAGGGCCAGTGGGTTCGACCGGAGGAGTAGGCTGGTGATAGACCGTATAGGAGGTGGCCCAGCAGAAGCGAAGTTGTGGCGCATCAGGAAGCCCGAGGTGGTGGGATGGCCATTAGGCTATCCGTCTTTGTAGAAATTTCCTATAGTCTTGCCAAGAGCCCCGACGAGTTGAGGTACTCGATGACGCTTAGGAAGGCTGGTAGCTGATTACGACAGGGGAAGAGGATATCTTCCTGTCGTGAACATGGGAGCCCCAGGCGGTGGAACTCCTGCAGAAGTCAGCCACGGTGCTGCAGGTGAGCAGGGCAAGCCAGCAGGAGCTGCTCCAGAGTCTCTGGTTCATCGCAGGAGGCACAGGCTGGCGAGGTGGCTTTCCTAAGACGGTGACGGCGGGCTGCTGTCCAGTAGCAGCCAACTCGCAGTTGGAGCAGCAATGAGGCATCTCTTTGTGGGAGGCCGTGCTGTGGAAGAGGCTGTAGAGGCTGGCCCAGGGATACTCGCTTGTCCGGTGGCAGGCGATGATGTGCTGGCACAGCCTGTGTCTCGAGAAGTCTGCGGCCGTTACAGCAGGGCTGAGGGGGACGTTTGAGTGGTGGGCACTCTTTGCAAGAGTGCCCGCCTCTTCATTGCTCGGGATCCCCACGTGTGCCGGTAGCCAATGTAGGGATAGTGAGCATCCTGCGTCCTGAAGGGCTGTCAATCTTGTAGAGAGCAGCGCAACCCCAAGGCTAGCCCTGTCAGGGCTCTGCAGGCAGAGCAGTGCTGCCTTGGAGTCGCAGAAAATGGCTGCCGAGGTTGCTGATAGCTCCTCTGCCAGTAGGTCCACAGCAAGGTGGAGTCCTGCTAGCTATGCTGCGGTAGAGCTTGCATGTCCTGGGAGACGGCACAGCTTTCTCTTTTGTAGGGCCGGGGCAACGCAAGCTGTTGTGGATGAGCCCTTCTCCAGTATCACGTATCCATCGACGAAGATGTGAAGGTGGTCCCCAAGTCTCTCTTGGAGAAGAGAGGCTGCCATCTGCTGTAGGGCATATGTTGGGAAACGGTTCTTTGGGACACCTGGCAGCTCGTGCGAGATATGGACTGGTGGTCGCTGTGGTGGGCGAGGCTGTACAGCGTTTGCAGGCATGTCCCATATGACTTCCTTATAGAGGCCATATAGCTGTCCCATGTGTGATGCTGGCCGGGAGCATAGGCAGGTAAGGAGTGCTTGACCATCTGTGGCATGGTGTAGGTGATTAATGTGTCGTAGCCCCTGTTGCAGGAAGAGTAGTGACAGGGGCCAGGCACCTGCCTCAGCAAGAGTGGCGGCCACTTGTGAGGTTCGGGGAACGCCAAGACAGAGCCGTATTGCTGACCGGTGCTGCAGCTCCAGTTTCCGCAGGCGTGGTGGGGGCAGCGCCACAAGAGGGAGGGCATACAGTAGCCGTGAAGTGGCTGCAGCTTCAAAGAGCTGCAGGGCCCACCTGGTGGTACAGCCTTGTTTATGGGCAAGGAGCTGTGAGATCGCCTTGCTAACCCGAAGCGTCTGGGCGCACAGGGCCTTGGTAGCTGGCAGCCAGGTCAGCCGATGGTCAATGCGCAGCCCCAGATAGGTGACTGTCTTGCTCCATAGGATCTGGACACCCTCCAAGCGCAGCCGGGCAGCTGAGCGGTGGGCTGCTGCTCTGGGATGCAGCAGCAAGGCCTCAGTCTTCCTGGCCGAGATGGTAAGGCCGATGCTGCACAAGCAGGCAGCCGCAGTGTCCAGGGCTTTCTGTAGGGCCGCATGTGCCTTGCGGATGTGTTGCGGTGGTCCCCGCACCCATAGGGCGAAGTCATCTATGTAGATTGAGGACTGCACGGGGAAGTGAGGGTCGATCGGCAGGGCAGCAGGCAACCGTGCCAGGGCCAGGTTGAAAAGGAAGAAGCTCACCACTGACCCCTGTGGCACGCCTGCAGTGACTGGACGGGGGGTGCTCTTCGATCGACCCACATGTACCCTGAGGGTGCAATTGTGCAGGAACGACGAGAGGAACTCCCGCAGGTTGCTACAGGTGCCGAGGAGGTCCAGGACCTGCTGGATGACTGCATGAGGGAGGCTGCCGAAGGCACCCTGTATGCCGATCAGCAAGAGCATCACGAGGCCCCGCAAGCCTTGGCGTCCTCCAGGGTGGACACCATGTCAGCGACGGAGTCCCTAGGGCACCGCCGCCGCAGGAAGCCCGTCTGTTGGTCTGCCAGGAAGCCACGTGCGTGGGCCACCCAGTCTAGTCGTGCCAGGGCCATGGCCTCCATCACCTTGCAGGCAGTAGAAGTGAGGGAGACTGGTCGATAGGATGACAGTTCCTCAGCCGGTTTTCTGGCCTTGAGGATGGGTGCCACAATGGCTGTGCGCCATGCCTCTGGCACCTGCCCTGACTGCCAGATCTCATTGAAGCATTCGAGCAGGCGTTGTTGCTTGCTAAGGACCTCATTAACCCTTTCGCTGTCGGACCTTTCTGGCCGTGACGCACCCCCAGTGTCGGCTTGGTTTCAGGGAGCAAGCATAACAGGGAATGAACATAGCAATTTATTTTTGATTAAGATTGGTATACAAATAACATAGTCAATGCAATATGCACATTTCACTGTTCTGCAGCAGTTGTTAGTAAACATCATCATCGTCATCATCAGCCTGACTATAAAATCCGTTCAACATCCGAATCTGACGATACGGACCCCTCTTCCTCGCATGCGACTCTGTCCGTGTCCGAATCCGAGCTCGGCTCGTATTCTGAATTGGAATTGAGCCACCGCTCCAATGAGCAGACGAAGGTCCCGCGCGCTCAGCCATCCAAAAGTAACCGCGCGCAGGGAGGATGCGCTTTCAGTCGCCCGCACAACAGAGAGAATTGGGACATTGCGTGATCAAGAAGACAGAGGGAGATAGAAAAAGGCTAAAACAAAATTCGAAGGGCTTTACGTTTACTGCTGCAAGTCGGAAGCAAGGGTGCGGCGAGAGATCGAAAGCAGCAATCGAGTCACACTTTTCGGAGAGGCAACGGCACGTGCGCCTGAACTTGACGCGCCGTAGCAGGCACACCAACAGAAGAAAAATAAAAACCTTCAAACCAGCGGAGATGGCAGAACAACCCTTGAACCCATAACCACAAGCCCGCGACGCATGATCCAGCGAACACGGAGCCACCGCACCTCTCGGCAGAGAAAGTGGGGAGTGGCAGTCGCACCGTACTCTTCAATACATAGACTAACACAGGTCGGGGCGAATATACGAACTTGTAGAAAGAGTGAACAGACGGTGTGGTCAATCCAGGAGTGCCAGCTTTGCGTTCAGGCGCGAAATTTTGAACGCACGATAGAGAAAGTACCGGTACGTCAGTGACACTGTGGGGGGGGGGGGAAGCGCAATGACGTACCGGTACGTCCGTGACAGCGAAAGGGTTAAGAGGTCCTTAGCGGTCATTAAAAGTTACGGAATGGATTCCAAGGGAAGGGAAGCGCAGCAGAGGGCGGCAGAAAGTTAGGTGGGCGGATGAGATTAAGAAGTTGCAGGGACAACATGGCCACAATTAGTACATGACCGGGGTAGTTGGAGAAGTATGGGAGAGGCCTTTGCCCTGCAGTGGGCGTAACCCGGCTGATGATGATGATGATGTTGTTCGCTGGCGGCCAGGTTGCAGAGCACCTGTTGCGTTACACCGTCTGCTCCTGGTGTGCTGCGGTGTTTCCTTCGCCTCAGAGCCGCCTGGAGCTCGTGCAGGGCAAGTGGCTCTTGGCAGAGGGCAGCGACCTGGCTGAATGTCCAAGCAGGGTGGAGGCTGTCTAGACAGGTGGGCAGCTGGGCAGAGGGGTGTCCGACCGGCAGAATGGCTGCCCTCTGTGGAACGGGAGGGGCGAACCGGTCCGCCAGGAGTTCCTTGAGGGCCTCTTCGCTGATTCCTAGCGAGATGGCCACAGTAAGGACGGGTTGGCGGCTCGTCCTCTCGCCGGTGAATGACTTGAGTAGTCGTCAGGCTAAGGGGCACAGGCTCTCCTAGCTCTGGTTCCTCCTGTGCCAGTTCTGTCTTCTACAGCAAGCGTCCACTTGTCTATATTCAGTCCAGTGCTTTGCCTTCCCTGTCCGAATTGCTCTGCACTCCGTGCAGCGCCTAGAGGCACAGAGATTGAGTAGGCAGAGATCCGGGGCAGGGGTGTCTGATGGAGCAGAGCACTGAACGGTAGTCGCCTGGGCGCACTCTGCGATGGCGTCCAGGAAGTCACGCGATCGGCAGCCTCACTACAGTGCTTCCTAAACAGAGACCAGTCTATGACGTGGAAAGTTCTGGTCTTTGGCTTCCTTTCGTGCACAGAAGTGATCACAATGGAGAAGTGGTCCGAACCCCAAGTGTCCGGAGTTGTGTCCGATGAGTAGGAGCACTTATCTGTGATGAGGGAGAGATCGATGGCCGAGTTCACCCTTCGGCGGACATAGGTGGGTCCGCTGCTCAGGATCACCAGTCCGGCTCTGCTGATGACATCGCAGAGGCTTCAGCCTCGGCTGGAGCAGCATTGGCTTCCCCAGTCTGTGTGGTGGGCGTTGAAGTCGCCACAAAGGACTGCCTGTATCCCGAGGCATAGAGCCAGCTGGACAACGATGGAGGAGTCCCATGGCTTTCCTGGTCATATGTATATGCTCGCCGTGGTTGTGTCTTGGCTGCCGAGACGCACCGTAACAGCACAACACTCCAGGGGGCCTCCCATGATGTCGGCCACTGGAACCACAGCGTGTGCCAGGTTGCACCGAACGTAGATGGCTGTCCGTGGCTTGCCGGGCTGGTGGGCATCGTCCAGGCACAGTGCATCCGTGCAGCTGTGTGTCGTGCAAGTGGTGGTGCCTGAGTAACCGGTGTATCCCGGGAGTCAGAGGTCCTCGGCCATCGCATACACCTCCTGCAGAGCAAGCATGTCGTAGTCGCTCTGCAGGAGATGCAGGGAAAGGTCTGCGTGTCGCCGCCGCAGAGAAGTAATGTTCCACTGGAGAACACTCGGGCGGTGGCGGCGGCCCTTCCTTGCCGTTGGCGGATCAGCCATGGTGGTTGGCTGGCTGATGGCAAGCCACTGCCTGCAGGCATATGAACCGGAGCGGGTGGTCAGCGGGCAGCATGGTGCCGACTGCTTCCATGATGAGCAGCAAGTTCGCTACCAGGTGATCCACGGTAGTCTGGGCAGGAGGCGCAGCAGTGTCCTGTGTCTCCTGGTGGCGGGAGGCATGAGGGGCTGGTACTGGAGGCCTGGGTGCCGGGCTGGGGCCCATTTAGCGCACTGGCATAGGACCACACCGGAGGTGAAGACTGCTGTGGCCGCTGCTCCTTGCAGACTGTTGCCATGACAGCGCGCCTCGACAATGGCGAGGTGGAGGAAGCCATGATTGTGGCCGTCTTGCGTTCTTCGTGCCATTTGGGGCAAGCAGGAGTGTCCGCCCTGTGGGCGCCCCCACAGTTCCTGCAGCATACAGTCTGGCAGGAGACGTTCGCCGCGTGGCTTTTGCCACAGGAGATGCAATCGGTCGGCCACTGACAGGACTGCCAGGACTGACAGGACTGCATGCTGCTCCGAGCTGGGGGCAGCGCTGGACGGCTGCTTGCGACGCCCGACCGCCTCCTCATCGTCGCTCTCTGTTTCGCAAGTGCGTTTTCTGGAACTGAACAGGTCCGTTTCCTCGTCGTCAGAGGGAGGGAGCAAGATTGAAGGAAGGGGGATCCTCGTGTGCTGGGGAACCGTCCTCGGGGGGGCTCTGAGGCTACCTCGGGGGCTGCCGCCTTTGTGGCGTCTCCTAGGGTATTCGCAGGCTGGGGGGGGACCACAGGCAGATCGACGGAGGTGGCCCGTTGACTGAGCCACTTGCCCAGCATGCGAGTGGCGCAGAGTTCCAGGCCCTCCCTTGCCCGGAGTTCGTCGAGGGACGCGCGGCGGGCGCTCTCCGGGCAAGGCGAAAACCATCTTGTGCTGCGAGAGCCTCTTCTCGCGCACGGGTAGAAGGCCAAGAACAGCGAAAAAGAAGCGATGATCGTCCAAGTCGAATGACAGCAAGCTCTGCATCCTAAACAGGAGACACAGCGTCGTTCTATTCTTCTTCCCTTAACCGACCACTCACTGAACTTCCTAAGAAAGACGTGCTTTTCACGTGGGGTTCCCCTCAGGCTGCTGCATTTTCGTGCCTTACCACGATTCTCACCAATCCATTGGTCTTGGCCCACTTTGACCCGTCCGCACCTACAGAGGTCCGAACCGGTGCCAGTGGTTACGGGATCAGTGCCGTCTTATTGCAATGCCAACACGGACATGACCGCGTTATAGCCTACGCTAGCCGGCTCCTGACAACTGCAGAGCGCAACTATTAGATTACCGAGCGCAGACATCTTGCTCTCGTCTGGGCTGTTTCAAAGTTCCGCCCATATTTATATGGCAAGCCCTTCTCAGTAATCGCAGACCATCATGCGCTCTGTCGGCTTTCGTCGCTCAAGGATCCTACTGGCCGGCTCGGTCGTTGGGCCCTCCGACTACAAGAATATCCCTACACAGTGACTTATATGTCGGGGCGCCAACACCAGGACGCAGATTGCCTCTCTCGCTACCCAGATGAAGACGCGACCTCTACGTCTGATACTGACACCGCTGCCTGTGTTCTCTCTGTTTTTCCACTGCTCCACGTCACCGACGAGCAGCACCGTGACCCATCCTTGCGTATCATCATTGACCACCTGGAATCGTCACTTGCCGACAGTTCCCTTCGCTTATTCACACTTCAAGATAGCGTACTCTACCGCCACAATGTTCACCCCGACAGCCCTGCATTACTGCTTGTGATCCCTAAACACCTTCGCTCGGCTGTTCTCCACGAACTTCACGACTTCCCCACTGCTGGTCACCTGGGTGTGTCACGTATCTACGACCGGATCTGCCGACGCTTCTTTTGGCCAGGGCTTGCTCGCTCCGTTCAAAGATACGTATAGGCATGTGAGAAATGCCAGCGACGCAAGACACCATCGACGCTCCCTGCTGGATACCTTCAACCACTCGACATTCCCGCAGAACCATTCTTTCGGGTTGGCTTGGACTTGGCCCTTTTCCTCTTTCTACCTCTGGGAACAGGTGGATCGCTGTGGCCACAGATTATGCCATGCGCTACGCCATCACCCGAGCGCTTCCTACAAGCTGCGCCACAGATGTCGCCAATTTTCTTCTACGCGACATGATTTTATTACATGGAGCTCCGTGACAACTTCTCACAGACCGTGGCCGGGCATTCCTATCAAAAGTGATTGCGGACATTCTGCAGTCCTGTGCCACGAGGCACAAGCTATCCATGTCATACCATCTGCAAACAAATGGCCTTACAGAGTGTCTCCATCGCACTTTCACAGACATGCTCGCGAAATATGTCTCTTCAGACCACACTGACTGGTACCTCGTTCTACCGTTTGTCACATTTGCTTATAATTCCTCGCGCCACGACACCTCCGGTTATTCGCCATTTTTCCTTCTGTTCGGCCGAGAACCAGCACTGCCCCTTGACACAACTCTCCCTGTTCACACGGCACCGACCAGTGAATATGCACTTGACACCATCGCCCACTGTGCCCACGCAAGGGAAATTGCCCGTGACCGCCTTCTGAAATCCCAAGAGAGTCAAAGGCGTTTGTATGACCGGCGACACCGAGACGTGCACTTCCTGCCTGGTTGTTTGGTGCTTCTATGGTCTTCGTCGCATCAGGTCGGCCTGTCAGAAAAACTGCTGTCTCGTTACACAGGCCCATACCGAGTGCTTCATTCCATGACTCCCGTCACTTACGAGACCGCCCCTGATGCCCCATCTACTTCCCAGTCCAGTGATATTGTGCATGTTACACGACTGAAGCAGTGTCAGCCTTTTAGTGATGACATTTAGATGCTCCGGGACGTCGCTTCTGCCGCCGGGGGATTATGCTACATGTGTATAAGATTTAATTGTTTGAACGAGGGGCGTGGGTGCCATCACTCGAGAAAAGAGGAGGAAGAACGAAGTGGGCTCGCGCTGTGAATCTAACCGGTGAGCGCTGCAACCGCTGTTGTAAATATAACCTGTAAATAGTTGCTCGTCCTACTGACTCACCCTTCGCGTAACAATATAGAGAGTTTGCAGTGGCCTTCGTTAATCCTGCTCTGAAATTTCAGTTTACTGCTCCAAAACGCATTTTTGACTTCTCCAAATGTTGCTCTGAAATGGAACGGGTCAGTGCATCACTCTAAACACCAGAAAAAGAAAGAAAAGTTTTTCAAAAATTATTTTGCTTCATGAAAATAACTGATAGCAGCATTCATTTCACTACACGTGAAAAACTTGTGCAGACAACTTTTTTCATTTGATTCTAAAACAAATCAAGGTTACAGAAAGTTGTGAAGCTGACTAAGTGCTGTCACATACAGCTTAATTAAGAAATCAGTTTTGTGCACTTCTGGGACAACTTAAAGGTAAATTTTTTTTAGCATGTTAAATCAAATTTTACTGGGATGAGCCTTTTCGACGAGGATGTTCTGCACATGTGTGCCTCCCCTCCTTCTTCTCCTGTGTGGTTTGCTCAGTGCAGCTGGTGGTAAACAAACCAGCATTTTGCCTTGTCCGCTATTATAAAGGCATGCATGATGCGTGCTCACTGTGTTGCATTCAATTACAACAGTTACTAACAATGTTAATAGAGCCACGCTGTTTTTAGTAGCGTTTGTCACTATGATAACCCGCTTTGGTGAGCTAGTTGATGACTTGGAAGACAAACAGTCCCGCTGTTTAGTCCCGCTAAATGCGGGACTAAACATGAAGAGACAAGACAGTGCGCTGGCTACCAACTGAAATATGTATGTCGCGAAAGATGGCTTACAAACCTTGAAAAGAGAAGAAATAAACATGAAGGAACAGGAAGAGCAAGAAGATAGCTGACAAATTTCCAAGCAATACAATGCAAATCTTAATCTCAAAGGAAAACCATTTAAATATAGCTTGGGTCCACAGACAGAATGCTGACATACGACACTGCGCTGCAATGAATAGCAAAAGCCTTAATAGTTTCTCGTCCTTGTTGCTCATGATAAGTCTTCAGGATGCGCACACTTTTAAACGTCAGCTTACTCCTGCTTTTAGCTTAGTGGATAGCCATGTAGCTGCCTGTACACTGCACTTCTTTTGCACAGAATAAATAACCGTAAGTGGCTCTTTTCACAGATTCAACAGGGCGAATTGGCATTGTTGACCATCCAGCACAGTGCTCCAAGTTTTTTCTTGGCTGTGTGAGGTCTCACATGTGCTGTAGGGATAAAAGAATGACAACACAGTAGTTAGAAAAATGACAAGGGCATTTATTGCACCTTTCATGCACTAATGCCTGCTAGCCGAATTACTACCCATGGAACATATTGATGGGTGCACGACAAATCGAGGAAGTCCGACTCGCCACAATAAGATATCGAGTGAATATGCTCGCTCCCATGCTGGACACCAGTGCCTAATCGCTCACGTGTATGGTCACACACACGATGGTGCCTTCGAACAATCCTGTTTGTCCATTCTGGTGTCCTGCTCCTAAGCCTTTTTGCAGAATGGTCCCGCAAATGGTGGACGAGCGCACGGAATGTCCATGCAGCTCACAGACCCCAAGCCAAAGAGGACAGCCCTTTTGCGCCCAAGTAACCCGGCGTGCGGAACACTCGCGCCATGTCTCATGCTAATATTCAACTGCACCGTCCACTGCCGGATTACAGGAGACACAAGAGCCATGCAGGGAAAACAACATCAGGGGATGCGTGAGAGTCGAGTGTCCCCGCATTGTGAAAACTACCGTGACTCCGCCGCATCCTGCTGCGTTCCTCAATTTGTGGGAAACTGCATGACTGTACAGGACCACGATGTGCTTTGACCAATTAAATTTTATGATCAGGCGATTCCTTGGTATAAACAGTCCCAAGAGTGTCTCTGCGATGCTGCTCACAAAGTGGTCAGGAAAACTGGCTGTTGAGAGCCACTGTACCTGGGTGCTGTAGCTGAGCACTGCTTGATTACAAGACCAAGAAGAGGCATTCTTTAAAACTGCATGCATGATGGCATGTTTCACTAGCTTAGAATGCTCCGATGAAAAAGGTTCTTTTGCTATCGAGGTTTGTATTTTTACTTACAGCGCAACTGGTGGGTTTCAACAAATGTCTTGTGTCTTCTTGTTTAGTCCCATTTTTAGCAGTTTGTTTTCTGAAAAATGGTTACTACGAGCATATGTTCAAAACTGTGATACTGCTAGATGCTGGTGGTGCAATGTGCACTGCTCTACGCTGGAATCAGGTGAGAGCCAAATAATAAAGTGTTATTGTGAAGCACATTTTTATTCTGGTAAATCAAGTGTTCAGCACTTGTTGTGTGGCATGTTTTGAGATTGTGCATAATCCCAAGGCATACTGCCCTGGCACATGCTGTATCCAGAATTCTGCCACAGTGTCCTTGCGTGCGTTGAACACAAATAAACGCTCTCGAATGCCAGGACCGCTGCCTGATGAAAATGATAGCACAATCGAAGTAGAAAGCACATTATCAAATCCAACCGGAGGGTAACCTTTTTAGGATACTTACCAAGAGTATGCTACAGAAAATCACTCTGCAATGGCTGTCAGTGCCACACTGCCCTCTCAGTACCATGCTGTCATGAGGTACATGTCCTTCTGCATAGATGACAGGGACGCCCCATAGACAAGAGCATATTGTTGCGCACTATCACTCTCTAAAAAAAGTTTATACTCTCTTTAGGCCACATCTTGTCACCAAACAATAATTGCTGTCTGTCTTGATCGTATTTTCCTTTCTTGAAAACTCTGCATTCACTACTTTTCTGTCATGCTATGTTATGTTGATAACTCGCATGCCATTCATGACCTCGAAGTACCAAGGGCCATGGAGGAAGAAACATTTGGGAGTGGAAACTCCGCTGTTTGCGGCGGCCAGAAAAAGTCACATGCCCGCGGAGCCGTTATCGTGCTGGCGGCCTGGAAAGAAATTACCGCCGTTGAGAGCACGCCGAAGCCGCCTGCCCGGGCGCTGCATTTTTCTTTTTTTTTTCACTGCGGCTTCTACGACGCGCCGCATGGCGCCGCCACTGTATACGGCCCCGTCGGCGCATACAACAATTGTGACCTTATCTGGTCGCCCGCGCTCGCTTGCGCTGACGGGAGTTTCACCTCCTAAATGTCTTACTCCGTGCCAAGGGCACACTGTCAAAGAATAGAAAGGCACGCAAGATAAACGACAACTATCGCTCGGTGATAAGACAAGCCCCAAAAGGTGCAAACTTTTCTTAGAGTGCACTACATTCATTGTACATATTGTTACGCTGCGCGGCGGAGCTGCAGAAGAGGAGATGGAAGAGCTGCGCCCGTGGTTGAAAAGGCCCAACTGCCTGCGATCTCGTCTCTATGCCCCCGCGATCATTTTATAAATAAATCCATCTCATCCGTAACAACTTTGGTGGACGGTGTTAGGTAATCGCTCTGGACAACCTTCTTCTACACACCCTTCAATGAAGCCGGCGCTTGCTTGGACTACCGCCTGAAGACACGGACATGAACAAACCTCAAGCAGCTGGTGGCAGCTATGACACAAGCATGCAAGACGACAGTGAGTGCTCAAGGCAAGTCATCTGCTGGATCTCTCAGAAAAAACTGCGGACCTTTTCCGGCAAAGCTGATGAGGATGTCGACAACTGGCTGAAGTATTATCAAAGGGTAAGCGGTCACAATGGGTGCAACGCAACGGCGCAGAAATCGTTGCGGAAATCAAGAGCTGCTTTGGAGACTCGCTTTCAAAAAGACAGAAAGCTGAGCATACACTTTCGCATAGAGCACAGTTGCCCGGAGAAACATGCACAACCTACATTGAAGAAGTATTGAAACTGTGCAGAATTGTAAATACGAGCACGTCAGATAAAGATAAGGTTGGACATCTTCTGAAGGGCATCACTGAAGATGTCTACAATTTTCTTTTATCAAAGGAAGACCTGCATACTCCGTCTGATCTAAGACGTCACTGCCATGCTTTCGAGGCACTGAAGACGCGTAAGTATTGCCAAAGTTTGCTAGACTTGGCAATGTGACCACGGTCGCAAGCGTGGATGTCTCCTCCTCCCACAACTTCGCCTTGCTAGTACGTCAACTCGTTAAAGAAGAATTGGCGCACTTTCAAGCACAAGGTGGAGCAAAAGACAAAGGATGGGAGTACCCCCAATGCACACTTGACGTGCACTGTCCTGAACAGCCAGTGCTTTGCCAACTGCAAACTAACAGCGAAATTCGGCCTTCGCGTGATGAACACGTCCGCATCGACACGGCGGAGTCCTGGCATCCTTCACATGCCATCAAACGTCATCAGACCGCACCACCCCAACACCTTGCTCCCCGGTACAGCCAGCCCCAGGCCCCATTTTATGATTTTCCTGTGTACCGCAAGCCACCTATTTGCTTCAGCTGCGGTATGCTTGGACATATCGCCAGGTATTTTCACTGACAGCAGCAGCAAGTTTCAGGCATACCCGATTATCAATCTGGAGGCCAAGACAGCGCGCTGTGGCAGACGGCTACGCCTCTTTGACGACAACCGCATGAATGTGCATCCCGGCGTGAGTCTCCAGCTTCTGACCACAGCCTTGCTTTTCCTCCAACCAGCTATCGTCGCTTGCCGTCATCTCGCCATCGCTCACTTTCACCACCATCCCAGCTGGGAAACTAGCTGGTGCAACCGATGGAGGTGAGGTCGCGGGACGGTCAAGTAGTCCTTCGCCTGTCACCATGCACAAAAACAAAGTGTGTGTCTGTGTTGATGGTTTAAATACTGACGCCTTAGTCGATACCACTGCTACAGTTTCGGTAATGAGTGTTTTGTTTAAAAATCATCTTGGACACAAAGTGATGTTCACGTGGGACCAAAAAACTACTTTTCGTGGAGTTGGGGGTCAACTGCTGCGGCCCGTTGGAGTTTGCTTTGCTATAGTGAGTGTGGATGGACAAGATTTTCCAACTGAATTTGTTGTTATAGAACACACCACTCACATCATCATCCTTGGGATTGACTTCCTTGGTGAATGTGGTGCAATGTTAAATTGTGGGGCTGGTGAAATTTCTCTTCGAAGTCATGTGATAACATCCAAACCAGTAGTATCTGGCATGGACAAGCAGAGTGTATTTTCTGTGTCTCACGATGTCCTTTTACCGGCTCAGACTGCGGCATTTGTTCTGGTGACTTCTACGGATTGCCCTCCACACCACTGTCATGGTTTAATTGAGCCGCACTCCCATACTATGTTGAAGAAAAATGTACTGGTTCCTTGATCCGTTATAGAATGTGTAGGTGGTCATGCTCACGTGTGGACAGTGAATGCGTCTTTAGAGCAAGTTTTACTGCTGACGGGACTCAAGCTGGCCACCTTCAACTCGGAAGCGACCGTTAGTATCGACGCTGTTGACCTTTCTACCGGCGCGAGGGCAGCAAATTGCGACTACTCTATGGAATTCTACCACCATGATGAACAAGTCGCTATCCTCTTCAGAGTGGAAATTTTTGCTTCTTGACTCGTGAATGCAACACCACATAAACACGAGCCAAGTGACACCTATTCGCCAGAAGCTGTACTGCATCTCTCCTGCATAACGAAAAGTAATCGCTGAGCAAGTTCAAGAAATGCTGCAGAAAGGTGTTGTCCAGGAGTCTTGCAGTCCCTGTGCAGCTCCAGTGATATTAGTTAAGAAAAAGGACAGTTCTTGGAGATTCTGTGTTCATTATCGAAGACTTAACGCAGCCACAAAGAAGGATGTATACCCTCTGCCACGCATCGGCGATGCTCTCGATTGCCTTCATGCAGCGTAACATCTGCCTTTGTGACGCCAGATGGTCTCTTCCGAGTTTAATGTCATGCCTTTCTGTTTATGCAATGCACCAGCAATTTTTGAAAGACTTATGGACACAGTGCGTCGCAGATTGCAATGGGAGATCTGAATGTGCTACCTCGACGATGTAATCATTTTTGGCAAAACACTTGAGGAGCACAATCGGCACCTTGGCATCGTACTGGACCGAATACAAAATGCTGGACTGGTTTTAAACTCAATGAAGTGTCACTTCAGTGACCGCGAGGCTCTTGTGCTCGGTTTTCTCGTCAACAAAGATGGTATTCGACCTGGCCCTGAAAAGATTGCTGCAGTGTGCGATTTTAGCCAACGAAAGACGGCAAAAGACCTCCATAGTTTCCTTGGCCTGTGTTCGTACTTCCGCCGGTTTATTAAGAACTTTGCCCAACTTGCTCACCCACTTACGTGCCTCCTTCACAAAGACAATCCCTACATATGGACTACAGAGTGCGAGGACGCATTCTGGAGCTAAAGTGTCTACTAACTTTGGGGCCTGTCTTGTGCCATTTTGATTGCAAGGCCATGACTGAGCTACACACTGACGCTAGCAGTGTGGGCATTGACACCGTCCTCGTTCAACTTCATCATGCGCGCCAGCACGTCATTGCGTACGGAAGTCGGACACACTGACGAGAGCGGAGCGAAATTACACTGTCACCGAATTGGAATGCCTAGCAGTAGTCTTTGCCACCCAGAAGTTTCAGCCATACTTGTACGGTTGCCATTTCAAAATAGTGACAGATTATCATTTGCTTTGCTGGCTTGTTGGACTGTGGGATCCTTCCGGACGGCTGGCACGTTGGGCGTTACGCCTTCAAGAATATACCTTTTCTGTCGGCTACAAGAGCGGTCGGTGTCATACCAATGCCGACTGCTTGTCTCGGCTCCCGTCACCACACTCCACTGCTAACAATGACGACTTTGACGACTATCTTACCAGCGTCATTGAGTTTCCTGACCTCTGCACCTTTAAACGTGAACAACATCATGATCCTACACTCGTACCCCTATTGGAGGCTGCGCCCACGTTAGGTCAGACAACGCCCTTCACGCTGTGTAATGGCCTGCTTTACAAAAAGAATTACTCTGCCGAAGGCGCTTCCCTGCTCCTAGTCATTCCCAAATGCCTGCGTACTGCTATTCTTCGAGCCATGCATGGTGACATCACGTCGGGTCACCTTGGCTTTGCTCACAAGCTTCATCGATTACGCCAACGCATTTATTGGCTGAAGCTATGGAAGAGCACAAGAAAATACATTGCAAGTTGCCCAGGTTGTCAATGTCATAAGAAGCTGGGGACACCTCCTGCAGGTTTTTTGCAACCAGTGAAAAAGTTGGTATCGATTTGCTCGGCACCTTTCCGAAGAGCTCTACTGGTCGTCACGGGACTATCGTGTGCGTCGACTACTTGATGCGCTATACTGAGATTGCGGCACTTACATCTGCTACTGCCGCCGATGTGTCGTGCTTTTTGCTTCATTCTGTCATCCTTCGTCACGGCGCTCCATGTGTTGTGACTGTGGACGGCAATTCACCGCCAACGTTATTGAAGAGCTGCTGCGCTTTTGCAGTTCTACTTATCGCCATTCAGCGCTGTACCATCCACAAACAAATGGCCTCACCGAACACTCGAATCACATGCTTACCAGCATGGTGTCGCTGTACGTCTCAGCTGATCACAGGAATCGGGATTCCGTGCTGCCCTTTGTCACGTACGCATACAATACTGCCAAGCATGAAATAACCGGGTATGCGCCTTTCTATTTGTTGTACGCTCGCAGTCCCCAAACGTTCTTGGACACAATTTTGCCATTACCACTGAATGAAGACACATCCATTCAACAGACACTGTGTCATGCCGAAGAAGCACATCAGCTCGCTCGCTTAAGAACACGTCTTCGCAAGTTTCAACCAAGGCGTGCTATGATGCCCGGCATATACAAGTCACTTTCGTTCCTGACGATCGTGTGTTACTCTGGACACCTCTATGGAAGAAAGGCTTGTATCGCAAGTTCCCCTCAACGTACAGCGGTCCATTCTTGATACTGAGCTGATTAAGTGACGTCAGCTACATGATCGCAAAACTGACCGCCAATAATCGTCACTCGCAGAAGACACAAGTGGTTCATGTGGTCCGCCTGAAGCACTACCATCATAGGTTTCCCGAATCAAGAACTACCAATTATGTGGATCCCTAGCTCGCTCGACGAGCTTCAGCTACGCCGGAGGAAGATGTTACGCTGTGCGGCAGAACCGAAGAAAAGGAGATGGAAGAGCTGCACGTGGGGTAGAAAAGGCCCGACTGCCTGCGATGTCGTCTCCATGCCCCGTCGATCATTTTGTAAATAAATCCATCTCATCCGTAACAGTATTGCTGTGGATGTAGCATCTTTTGAAACACCATTTGGGATGTCTCTGCCTGATGCTGTGCACTACCTTGTGAAGGTACAGTCTCGTACCTGTTTTAAATGTTGCTGCTTCTTGACTTCTCACGTGCCGACTGATTTAGAGAACATGAGAGGCACATGAAAATCTTCATTTACAATTACAGTGCCATAAGTTAGCTAAATGTTCCTGAATGTATATACACAGCTGTCTTGGACCAAAAAGAATTCGCCAAAGTAACGCATCCAATGTGAACTTGGAGCACGTTTTTGTTATCCACCACTTGCCAAGCAGACAAATTTTTAGCATGCCACAAGAGGGCACCACCTCCAATGAAAAGGCTAATTGAGCTCTGCGTCCTAATAATTTATGCGATATTATTCAGCTGTGTGGTGCTTTGTTACACGCAGTTGCAGCTCATGGTTTTGTTCTTAATTATTTATGCCTAATCAAAGAAATCACTTGTGTTGATAATGTATGGCCATTATCTCAGATATAATATTTAACAGCTTTGCAGTTGCCACTGAAGCAGTTTTCAAAGCATAGGTTTGTGTATGCTCAAAATGGATGTGCTTGTCCTGTGTAGTCCTAAGCGGTGCAACAAGTTAGGAACGATATTTAGTCATAAAGGACTACAATCAAGCACAGCAGGCCAGGAGTTCTTGGGGATCCCTGGAATCGGCAAGCGGGAACTGTTGTGCATGTTGATTTCTGCTGTGAGGCAACTAATGCTGAACAGGACAGGGCATCATTAGAATGTATCTGGTACTGTGGAAGAGCATGCATGTTATCTTGGCAGCTTCGCTGTGTCTAAGGAGCCTCTAATTACACTGCAGTTTTTTATTTGCATAGCTTTTAATAGGCCTCTTGCTCATTTTCAATGCAGTGCCCCAGTGAACGCATCGCCACAAAAGCAAGACGCCGGTGTCGTGCGCTCTACGACTGCTGTGCCGACCAGCAAGACGAGCTGTCATTCAGTGAAGGTGAAATCATTGTCATCATCAGCGAGATCACAGAGGATGACCAATGGATGGAAGGAATGATTGAGGGGGAACCGCAGCGCAGGGGAGTTTTCCCAACCAGTTTTGTTCATATGCTGTCAGATTAGTGAAAGGCATACACATGCCTCTCAAGTGAGATTAGCACTGTTGCTTCTTTGTTGTGGTCTTTGGAGCACTGGCTAACTGTGCTTGCATATAGTCTTTAGTAACTTCAATTATCCAGTATAGAGATGCGCTGGTAAAAGCTTTGATTCACTTTTGTCTTATTTCATGCTTTTTCTCTTTCAGCAGGTTCGTTGAAATGTTTGGAAGATTCCACTAATTGTTTTTGGAGGAACTAGGTGAACCTTCAAGTGAGCATTCAGATCATAGCCAGGTTTTGTAAATTCAAATCTGCCAGACAAAATAAAATGTGCTGGGTCCATGCCTCGATGACAGAGAAAAAGAGTAATTTGATCTGAAACGACTGTGGAAAACAAATTCTATATAAATGAATGAACTGGATCTTATCCCAAAGGCACGCCCTTGTTTCTGCTACTTTTGTAATTGTGAAAGAGTTTTCACATTATAAACACATCAATACTTATGTAAGCTGTATCTTTTCTAAACTTGAAGTTGACTCATGGTCTTCAAACTTCCAAGTGTGGCCATTTCAGTTCGGAGGTTTGTTCTTGTGATGGACACTTTCTTTGACTGCCTTCTTAAGCTGTGTTGCCAACTTTAGTACAAGAAATTTCAAGCATTTGCTTTGTACAGAATTAATTGCTTCACATCTGTGAATATCTTTATGACTTACTGCAACGTTTTCGATTTCCTCTGCTAATGCAGCCCAGAAGATGTGAGAGGCACATAAGTTGCATTTACATGCCACCGTGTCGAGACAGGTAAAAAGAATTAACAGTGCTTTGCTTTCACTCAGTTAGTCCATTCAGTGGTGTAAGTTGGGGTCACACAAGAAACAAGGAGTTGGCCTCTGCCCATGCCATAGGCACAGCTGCTACGGAGTGTGGCAAAGCACACACACTGCACAGTCCATTACGGCACAAGGTTGAGGACCCTGCAAGTGCTTGCACCTCTGTGCCTTCTGCTGTCAAAAGCTGAGCTTTTATGGAAGTGCTTTCTTTTGTGCTAACAAGCATGTCAATTATTTCCCACAACTTGGCTGTTTTTGTATTGTTACAGTGAAGCCTTCACTTCAGCAGCCAGCACAGTGTGTTTCTGGAGCTCGTTGCACGAAGCAGTATCAACCCAGCAGCATATAAGCTCCTTGCCTCTTCCAGCTGTAGTGTTGCTGCCAAGTCAGAAACACATTGTGCCATCTGCCACAACATGATTCGTGCAACAGCAAAAATACAGAACAGTCAGGCAGTGTGGAAGTGCAGACATCCCTGTAAGCACCAAGAAATACACTTCTGTCCACAAGCTCTCTTCTCAACAGCAGCTGTTACATCTATAAAAAGGCATGGGGGTTGTTTGTAAAACACTGGCTTTATCTGCAAACTTTTGCTACCGGCCGTATGTTGTAAGGTGTGTTTCAATTTAGCTTGAACTGCAAGTGGCATCTTTGCCTCTTTCGTGAAAAGCCAAAACAAATATGCCGACTTTACTATTTAATGTCTTCCATATGCATTGTGTAGTATTTGTCATTACACATACAAACTTTTGCGGCTGAACATGTGATCCAAAGTAGTAAGTTATGAAATGGCTTTGCTTTGCCCTTCTGCAGGCTTTCCTGTTATCTGTCACAGTTGATGGAGATTTTGTGAAATGACCAACTCTTATTGCACAATTCATTTGGCTTATATATTGCATTTGTAATTACAAAAAACCATTTTCAGTCTTTTTAAACTGTTACATGTTTTCAATACATGTTTTTAGGTTGTTATATGTCTTGAAATCACGACACATTTGCTATCTGGCTTGTGTAATGTTAAGAGCATCTATAGCAACAATGCCAATGGTTAAAAGGAAGAACATCAGTTTCAAAGTGTGCATACTTTGAAAATTGCATGTTCTGCCTTCATGAAAATTTCCTCAATAATTTTATAACAGAAATTGCTAGGAAGCATTTGTCTTGAAAAATTACATGGACACTTTGTATCCTGCAGTTGGAGGTATCTTCTGATAAATAAGCAGTTTTCACAGTCTCTGCCATATTGAGTTCAGTTCCTTATGTAGGAAAAATATGTTGTACTCACAGTAGTCTTTGATACAGTAATGGTAATAATGAAACTGGGCTAGCGCTAGCCACAACCTCACCGTGTTATACAAACAGCTTCTGCTCATATGTTGCATAAAATAGCGCATGTTTCTGTGCCAACAGCACACAACATTTAAGAATAGTAACAAAGAACAAAGCATAATGTACATAGTGCTGGGATAAAAAGTAGCATAGAAGAACATTTTATTATAGCGGTACTATAAATATAAACTGCTCAAGGACATGATGGTTAGTCAGATACCTGTACAGGGTGTTTCCAGAGAACTAGGTATTGTGGCAATATTGTGTGCTCTTTATTCTACTTTCGTGCCTGGCTCCCCCTTTTTTTGTCACCTTCACTGCCTTCCTAAACTTGCACGTAAAAGTATTGTTCCACTTTCTACAACAGAGTTTAGTGCATTCATCCTTTAGCTAACAGTCAGCATGTGTTGCTATAATTAAGTGGTTGTGGCAGCTGGCATATAACTTAAATCAGCATGCAAGACCAATTTCGGGCCTGTTTTACATCAGCTTCTTGGGCCCATAAAGTTGTGGTTTTCAACAAAAGAAGTCAATGTCGGTTACAAGAGTGTCATTCTTACATTTTTTCGAGGTTTTATTCTCTCTATGCTTCCTTTACAACTTAAAAAGAATTCTTGCTTTTTTTTTTCTATTTTCTTAGCACTGTCAATCAGCTCACACTTTTATCGGTGCGCTTTTACTCGACTATTTACAGCCAGCATATTTGTTGAACTAAACAGTGACACTTGTGCAATTGTACTTTGGAAGGTTGCATGCAAACAGTGCTGTTTGAACATGTTGAAAATATTTTTTATTCATCCTCCTATTGCTTCAGAAAACATTTAGAAGTTGCAGAAAGGCAGAAGGAAAAACAGCTGTAGTAATGGTTTGATGTACTTCTTTCTACACAGTGGGTGTAGTTCATTGTAAGCTCTATGTCGAACTGTGAGCTCTGAAATTCGTATTATTAGTAGTCTGAATGCCATTGGTCACTCCGTGAGGCAGGGCCATGAATACAAATTTCAGATCTTGGAGCTTTGCAGTAGGGAGCATTGTAACATTATTCAGCTGCCTTTTCTTTTTCGTGGTAGGTGCATGTGTCGTGTCCTTGCTACTTGTTTCAAACAAACCAAAAACTAGTTTTAAACTAGCTCAGTTCTTGTTGTTAAGAATGAGCACTACTAAGCTTTCAGGCCACTAACCAAGTTCGTATGTACAATGTTTTGAATTCCTACAGGAATAACACACCATTGTCTCCAATTGTAGTGCAAGTGATGACTTGTTAAAAACTGTGATGCAAGTACAAGTATGAAACATTCTAGTCTGAACAAAGATAAAGATGTGTGTGGCATGTTTTACTCTTTCCTGCACAGTCTCTCACATACATGCATGCACACACATACACACATATAGTGTGTATATATATATATATATATATATATATATCATACAATGCTACTGCCAAACCGATTTTATATATGCAGAATTTGTGAGGACCTCTTGTATATAGAAACCCTGTGTTTCCTCCCATGTGAGAGCATTTACCACACCTATAGGTTTGCACTTTTTCACTGCAAGGCGTTTGTACACTGACATGTTTGATGTCGCTTCTGTCAAAGAAACATCAGCAGCTGTGTGGCACTTCACGTCTGCATTATCCCGCTGTTCAGGGAGCTGGTGCATCAAGCCCCACAGCCTTGTGTTTGTGTCATTCTGCTTGCCACGTGAATCTGGTCCCTGAAACATGACAAGCCACGCAGAGACACTCTTGCTTTTTATTTCTACCCCTGCTAAATGTTAGTGTAAGCGTGCCATTTGAGCTATGCTGTGTAATTGTGAATTTACAATAAATCTGGAAAAAGAGCTGAAATTTGTGTTGTCACCTTTCTCAGCTGCCATAGTAGACTAGTTAGCAATTGAGGGGCATAAACTAAATAAGAAGGGAAGAGGGGGGGAGGGTCACAACTGTACTGCACTTGTTTCTTTTCTTTCCCCCTATTTGTCTTTTAATTGCCCATGGTACACTCTGGCTGAACTACTTGGAGATATACATTACAGCATACATAAACACAATGTTTAGTTAACTGATTGACAAGATTTCACTAATAACTTTTAAGTATTTGCTCCAGGACAATGTAGAAATTGTTGAACAGAAGGCTACCTGCGAGGGCTAGGCAAAGATACTTTGCAAGTACATCACGGTACAGATACAAGATACTGAGCTGATAATTAATGTGTATGGAAAATACTAGCAAACTGAATGTATCTGATACGATAATTGCCATTTGTAACTTAAGATACTTCACAATATTAGTTTCCTCATTAAAGCACCCCTACAGGACTGCTGCCAGTTTGCAGGCCTTTACTTTAAAATTTCTTATCTCCCACCCACAGACCTCGTTCCTTTTAAATTTCCTCTACTAACATATTCTTCTTTATACACTCTAACTATGTATTACAATGCTATATTATGTCACTATTCTGCAACAGTCTATGCGGTCAGCCAGGCTTCCATTAGACCAACGCAGATACGCTGCACAATCATCAATATTTGTCCCGCCACCTTTGCACTCGCAACGATGCACACCTTTATGGTCCAATTATAAAGTGGGTCAGTGTGTTAGTTTGCTACGTGCTCATTTGTACGTGTTCGCAATTGTCCCAAACAATTGCGAACACGTACAAGTGCCCTTTCAGGGTCGATTTTTTTCACCACATACGACCGCCCCGGGTCGATTTTTTTTTATTTTATTGCAGATTCCAATTCTTCTAAGGGACCTATTTCGAAAAGAATGTACCGTAATTGTTCTAGGGTGACCTTAAAGTGAGAAAAAAATATTTTGTGTTGGTACATATGTACTGTTTATTCATGTATAACAACAATAAAGAAAGTAAATGAACTTATAAGAATTTAAAATTTGATGCATTGTTATACACATAGCTCAAGGCTCAGAAAATGCACACACAAAAAGATTTCACTAATGTCAAATGTTCCTGCTCTTGCACTAATATTTACGTCCATAGCGTTATCGAACTGCGTAGGTGAATGCACTCAAGGAATCTGTGTGGTCCTGTGCCAGTCAAAAAAGCAAAAGGTGTGACAAACTTCCGCTAATCTTTGTCTTATCGCCAACCAGAGGCAATTAGTTTTCGTGAGTCTCCAAGAAAAGGAAAAGCATGCATGGCGGCATCTCTCCTATGTGCACCCCTGTGAGCACTAAATGAGCGAGAAACAGGTGGTCGCCCTTTGAGCGATTAGTAACAAGATAGCCTTCAGTTTTGCGAGTGCAAGAATCCAAAACCACCCGCGGAACTAAACCCAAACCGCTGCCTGCCCGCCGCGCGCGCACCAATGCATGAGCGGTAGTGTATAGATGAGCCGGAGCAAACTAGCTCTAACACAAACTATGTAACGAAAACCGAGAGAGGGAGGCGCGAGAAAAAAATTCCCTGTATTCCCACATAGCGACAGCACATGCCAAGAAAGAAAAAGGAAATTGGTGCGCTTTTTAAACATACAGACGGCACTGTAAATATACAGCATCAACTATTTTGGACTTTTTTGCACTGCCGTATATTTACGTCATTGATCCTGAAAGGGTTAACGCAGAAAGTTGGGCCAGTTGCTGTTGATGCATTTATTGTAACATAGTTACTAGCGCTAACAAGTCTAAGGGGAAAAAAAGGTGGGACAGGACAAAGCGCTAGACTTGACAAGCTTTATTCAGAAAAAACAAGCAAGAAACCACTGTATGGTCAAATAAACGCAGTGCTATACTGGACAAACAGGCGGCTGCCTGAATGACTGGCTTAGGGAGCACCGGAGTGCTGTAAACGCTCTGCTAGGCGCTGGCCACTTGGCTGACCACTTTTGTCGGTGTACGCATAAATGCCCCTTGTGTTTTCATAACATGCAAGTGCTCAGGCGGTTCGCCAGGCAGTTAGATAGGGAAATATTTGAGGCGCATTGCATTTCAAAAGCTGCTGATGAATGTAGAAGCGCTGTGTCACTGGCATCACTATCATCATCAGCCTGGCTACGCCCACTGCAGGGCAAATGCCTCTCCCATACTTCTCCAACTACCCCAGTCATGTGCTGATTATGGCCATGTTGTCCCTCATCCGCCCACCTAACTTTCTACCGTCCCCTGCTACGCTTCCCTTCTCTTGGAATCCTTCTCCTAATACCCATCAGTTATCTTCTCTCCTCATTACGTGTCCTGCCCATGCCCATTTCTTTTTCTTGATTTCAACTAAGATGTCATTAACTTGCGTTTGTTCCCTCACCCAACCTGCTCTTTTCTTATCCCTTAACGTTACACCCATCAGTCTTCTTTCCAAAGCTCATTGCGTCATCCTCAATTTAACTAGAACCCTTTTCGTAAGCCTCCAGGTTTCTGCCCCATAGGTGAGTACTGGCACTTATTGATAAAGAAGTGTTGTACCTTGAGAAGAACCTGATGAATGTTTTGTAATGGCTTGCTGTGGGTGCATATTGGCTTCGTTGCGCACTTTTTCTTCTACATGGCACATTCGTTTATGCTTCTGTTCGTGCATTTATTTGAGCAAAGCTTGCATGTTTGTTCTGAATAAAGCTTGTCAGCAGAAGTCTAGCGCTCTGTCCTGTCCCACTTTTTCTTTTCCGCTAGCCTTGTTAGTGCAAGTAAATATGTCACAGCAAATGCTTCAGTGCATAATCTGCATATTATGCATTGAATATATTATGCATGTTCTACGGACATAACAATTTCTGTAAACCATACGCCGTGCTATGTATTTTTTTTTTTACTGCAGCAAATGTACCATAAGGTATCAAGGTACTTAAAGACATAGAAACACCAGAAAGTTATAAGAATGAACTTGGTAAGATATGCCACCTCAAATGAGATGCCAAAAGCTTCATTATCATCATGACAGCAGCTTTGCAAGCTTGTACTAATGTTCAAAATGCGCATCATTATAAATGAATTTTAAATTTGGACATGGAGCAGTACGTGCTGCTGATAATGGCCTTGCAAAGCATGCATTTGATTTGAATTTGCACTACCAGATGAAGAAACAGTAAATCATGTAACAGCAGATAATGTTCAATTTAAAAGAACATACTGACTGTCATTAGCCATGCTTAGGTCTTCGGTAGAAAATATCCACATAGTATGCTCACAAACAGTGCGGAGATTTCGGCGGTCGCCTGTATTTGGAAGCAAATTTGTCTTTCACATTCTTGTGAGGGGGCTCTGGATAAAGATGGGAAAATGTTGGGAACCTTCGAGAACATTAAATCACAGACGGCAAAATGTGCAAATGTGTCATGGAACTAGCCAGTAAATAAAATGTTTATGAGAGTGTCGACAGCAGCAGAGGAAAGGGTGTTAGACCGAGGTGGCAGAACATAGTAAATAGGGGTGATGGAGTGGTAACTAGTTAGGGCACTGTATTGAACAGCAAGAAAGTGACACCAATAAGAAGGAAGTCATGATAATTCAAAGCACCGAGCATTGCTGTTCGAACCCATTTATGGGTTCTCTAACCGGTGCTGTGGTTATTCCATCACGATCAATCAGCATCAGCTACAACATTCCTCACAAGACAGCATTGACGAGCTTGGAGCTTATTGCGCTCGAAAGTGCCGCTGACTATATTAACCAACAACCAGCTAATCAGTAGGCAATAGTCTGCCACTAGACAACGGCCCCACAATGCCTTTTGTCACCCGTTCGTTGCGAATCCTGTGAACAACGAAAAGACACAACATCATGTTTCAGTGGTTGCAGGGTCATTGCAGTACCTCTAGCAATGACCTCGCCAATGAAGATGATAGAAAAGGAACAAATCTTGCTTCTCTACCTTTGTCGAAGACTGATGCTGACAAGTCCCTAGGCAAGCTACATCATTATTTGACATTACAGAAGTGGCACACACCTGACTCGATTCACCATCCGTTGCATTCACTCGATTTTACTATGCAACTGCACCTGTTGCCTGGTGTTCCCCAAATTAAAGAAACAGTATTGTGTCAATTGGGGGGGGGGGGGGGGGGGGAGTTCCTGGACGTTGCATGCACATTGATGAATACTCATTCTTAACTGGAATGACCAATGACATTTAGTGCCTGCTTTTGCAACTTTGAATTCTATTACAGAATATCTTTGGGGGCGTTTATCAGTGACTGTGCCAGCAATGGTAAAGTGTAATCAAAGTTGTCAAAATATGAAAAGATGCACGCTGCAGTTGCAGATTATTTGTTTTGTGCTGTGCAGAATGTGTGCAGAACTGTTAGCTGGTACAGGAATGCATTTCACGACACAGGCTGAGAACATATTTCTCAAAAGTGGTTCTAAGCACAAAGTTTCCAGCAAAAGGGTATACTATGAGCACTCTCTTGCCTTCCATTCTGCAGTTGCAAGATTTCGCCTAATGAATATAAAATTAAAAAGTTATATACTACAATTTTACTAATTGGCTAATACTTATGCAGCACAGTATCAGATTTTTTCAATCGTGTTTGGTTATTTTTAAAATATTAGCATCGAAGTCCCATCTCTTATAATAAACTTTAAATTGTGTGAATTGCTTTCCTCTGTGGCTGTGTTTGCTAATTTTGTTAGAAGTGCCTCTTGCATCTTCAGATACAGTGTAATCTGGTTTATACAATTCTGCGTAATACGTTTTTCAAGACATTGCATATCTTTATTTTGTTTTCTCGGCTAATGTCCCATAGGAGCAATGCATTTTCATACACTTATTGCGACTGCGATTTCACCTGAAATTGGATAATACGACTACGGAAGTGGGCTTTTGCTGGTATTTATAGAACTATTGCTTTATATACCAGTGTTCTTGCTTAAACAACATTCCACCGACTCATGAACAACATGTTAAGCCCCAGCCACACTGGAAAAAAAGACGCACATAGTAAAACGCCGCTGCAGCAGTACGGCTACACCGACTGGTGGTGCGGAGCTGCTCAGCTGAGTGAGGAAACGGCAGTTTCATTTTTTTACGGATATTGAAGAGAAAAAAGTTCAGTGCTAACTGACAAGCTATTTCAATGTTGTGGGATAAAAGTGCATTGGTCGTGGTTTGTAAGGCATCGAGTTATGCTCCTCCGCCAAACATGTTATGCAGAGCAGCATCACTTGACGCCACTGGAACCCTTGCTATTGGGTTAGTCACACTGTACACCTATTTTCATACTTTCTTGAGTTCTATTTGGATAATACAATTTACGGATGATGTGTTTATATTTCCGGTTCCCTTGAAGATCATATCGAGATTTCACTGCACACGATACTTTGCATGAAGTATCAAAAATAAAGATGCAAGATGCCCAAGGAGTATCTTAAGGGAGTATCTAAGATACACGTATCATCAATATGGCAAATCAGTTCTGCAAAATCCCGGAAGGTGGAGAAAGAATCATGAAATGGAAAAATTGACATTTACCCAAATGTAGCTTGAAGCTACAAAGGAAACCCATACAGATTTCTCAGAAAGGATTTCCTTTGTAGCTTCATGCTACATTCAAGTGGTTGTCAATTTTTCCCTTTCATAATTCTTCCTCCACCTTGCGGGATTCCACAGAACTGATTTCTGACATTCAGTGTCCCTGTGCTTCGAGTTATTAAGTTGCCCTTGCACTGCAATCTGCTGGCCTCCTAGTTAGCTCGAATGGTAGAGTGACTGCATCAGAAAGGAGTTGGTCCTGGGTTCAAATCTCAGACCAGGACAAATTTTTGCTCAACAGCTAAGTGTTCTTTTTGGGAAGCCCATATGGAATTTCCTTTGTAGCTTCGTGTACATTCGAGTAGATGACATTTCTTTTCTTTCATGTATCTTTGATACTGCTCAACTCTGCTACCTGCCATGGCACCCAGTGGCTTTGGCGATGCAAGAGGTTGCAGGTTTGATTCCCAGCTGCAGCAGCCTCCTTCCAATGGGGACCAAATGCAAAAGCACTCATTTAATGTGCTTTCGGTGCGCGTCCAAGAAACCAAGGTGGCCAAAATTAATTCGGAGTCCTCCACTACAGCGCCCATCATACGCACACTGTGCAATTTCGGGACATTAAATCCCAAAATTTTATTAATTGAAGCTGAAGTCATTTCCATTTGCAGGAATCTTGATACTCACACCAGTTTCAAGATATCAGCCTTCAAAATGTGCGGGCATGTGCAACAGTTTCCACCGAGTCTAGTCCCTAATTAGCCACATAGTGGCTCCTTCGTCTTTCTTGGCTGCAGCTCTACTTGGCCACGCTCCGGCGCCATGCTTGGGCTCCTCGAGGCATGCGCTAAGGAGAATAAAAAATCAGTTTTTTTTTTTTTTGCTTTCTATTCTGGATGGTTGTCCACCTGTTGGCCTAGCCAACAACACATCGCATGAGCTTTAGGGCCTTGTTTCAATCCCTATAGGCACTGTGTGCTTGTTCACACCTCAGCAGCACACCAGCTGGTGCAAAACGCCATGCACAGGTGCCACTGGCTTCTGAGACACTGGCAAGCAGCTAGGCAATGAAGAGGTGTGTGTCCTTGCTATGGCTTCTCTAGTTCATTGTCATCAGGGTTACTCTAATAGAAGCAGCTTGTTCAAACTGTTTTCACTCCAGTAAGTTACTCACAGTTTAGCACCTTCAAGGTTGCCTTTTTGGTGTATCATTATAAAGCAACTGAGTTCTGCCATTTCCCACAAATGACAATGTGATACTATTTAACTGTGCATTTTTAAAACTGATATCTCGAAACTGGTGCTAATCTTAGGATTTTTATCATAGGAATATGTCTATATTGCCATCCAACTTCCAAGCAAATTCTAAATTCTTAAGCATTGTCTGTGCATATCCAACGAGAAATTTGTCTGTCACGTAAGAATGAATGGCTCATACCCAAGTAAGGCAGAGGCTGCAAGCGCTCAGCAAAGTGAAGCAAACAGTGTAAACATTCATTGGAATCACCCACACAACACGAAGAACAGCATACGTTTCAATAAAGAACAAGCTCAAAACAAGAATACAAACTATCATTAAAGCATTGTATAACCCCCTCAGCAAATGTATTGGTTTTGCAACAGCTTCGCTAAATTAGCCTTAACACCAAAGGTCCTGGGTTCAACTCCCACCAAAGGTTGAGGGTTCGAGTGCCTTAATCAACTTCACCTTAATTAACACAAATGGTCGTGGGTTCGAGTGCTATAGTCAACTATATCTTAATTAAACTTGCCTTATCATGTTTGCTATTGAACATGATAAAAGAATGTTTGATAAGGTTGATAACGATCGATGAGGGTTGATAAGGGTTTACACTGGCCGGATAAAATTCCATAACATTGATAATTATACCAAGCTGCATGGAGATGAGTAAGTGGCACAATGCTTATACGTATTTAGACAACTAGAGAGGAGTTTCTACATGAATTTTTATTTGTGTAACTTTCTAAATTGGGTAACAATATCGGTAACTTCAAGTGATCCACCTGGAGAGGCAGAATCACATCATGTGACATAGACGATGCTTTGAAAATTCTGCACGCGGGAACGGAGAATACATGCACACACACACACAAAAGCAGATCTGGAATCTATGTGAAGCTAAGCCGCTAATTAAATTCTGTACAACTAATGGTGGCATGGTGCATTTATTTTTACCCTGTGTAGCGTGCAACTTCATGCAACGTTTTTGTTTATCCACCACAAAAGTGAACGTTATTTTCATGCAATTATTATATTTATGCACTGCATTATTCACAAGCCATGATGAAATGAAAGCGCAAGTCAGCTGGATACAGTGCGAGATGTTTTTGCAGCAGTGCCACGAAGGCAACAAGAGATGCTTGTCGAGCGAAGCAGTGGTGATGACGGGCGCGTGTACAGAGAAGTGTGGCACAGATGTTACATCTTCTGGGCTCCTTGTGTCAGTGGCGCATGGCTATATTGGGAGGATTAGCAAAGAGCAGGCATGTATCGAATCGATAAATCAATATGAAAATCAAAGAATCCATTGAATATGTCATTCCATTAACAGGTTTATGTGCTTTAGAGATACCTATGAGCTGACATTATTTGTTCAGGTTTTGTGTAGAAATTAATCTTTTTGTTTTGCAGAAGGGAGGTGTGCTTACTCTCACTACCCCATCGGTCAGCATGCAAGAGTTATACCGGTGTCGCACGACCACTTTTGATCGCAATGAAGCCCAAACCAGATTGAAATTCACGAATGTGATTGGATTCTTCGTGCAGCTTCAGCAAAGGAGCCAATCATGACAGAGACATTCGATCCGGATCGGGCTTGATCACGACCAAAAGTGCGCCGTTTGACACCAATGTTATATGTAAGCGCACTCGCCAGGACTAGCATATCACTCACATGTAAACTTCATATCTATATCTAGAAACATATCCACCAAGATACTGACTCAGCAGACAGTAGCCATGGCAAAGCTGGAGGAGTAGGCCGAGAAAGATTTGCTTTACAAACCAACTAGTATGTTCAAAGCACTTGGGAGCAGCAGTGAAGTAAATAGTGCGATTTCTAACTAATGTCAACCTTACGACTTACAACCACGTCCACAAAGCGCAAGGTGCTCAAGCTCACAAGCAACCTTGGAAGCATAGAACACTGCCATTCCATGTGCTAAATTTTAGGCTTGCACTTGACAGAAACAGAACTGGTATTCTGTACTGTATAGCACAGACCTTAGTGCATTAACAGACAAGGCTTACAGGCTTTGGCTTGGCACCAACTCCAATTTCTGTATTCAAATGCATGTGCAGAGGCATAATCTCATCAGGTAACCACAAGACAAATTTCAGGTTTGTTGCATTTAGAGAGGAAGCTAAATTTGCAGACTTCATTACAGCATCACATATTTTTTATAAAAAATTGGCACAGCACAGGAAGCTTTTAAAATAAATGGAAGCATGAGATTCACAACCCTGTTACTCTGCATCAAAAACACATTGAAATTCTGTCATTTTATTGGCTTAGATTGTCTAAATATGATGCATTAGTAAGAAGTTTATTCAATATACACTGTGAAACAATACATTTGCCACCTATATACAGGAAGAGGTCGCGAAGTGGAATCACTAACAGGTTACGTGAAGTTATTCCATTATCTCCACAAGTGTTGCAAAAGTCCTGTTCACAAATTATTTGTATCACGTATAGTGATGTAAATTATACCAATTTTGTTCACTTTAGAGGTCCAAATAGATGTAGTTTACAGAAATGATATTGCTGCTTGCTGCTGAGTTAGGGCTTTAAAATCTGTGCTTGATTAAAAGAAAATGCAATTTTTGCCAATAGAACATTTGATGGCATCAATGATCTGCTCTTCAGTCATTTAATTGCAACAAACCTAATCACAATTTTCTCAGTGGATGGTGAACAATGCAATTTCTCTGTTGTCATGTGCTTGGATAGGAGCTCCCAAGGTAAAGCTTCCTCTTAAAAGCTAATCTCTGATGACACTGAATGGTGTCAGGTGAGATAAGTAGCCCCGATAAGGAACCTCTAAAGTATTGTTGCCCTACCTTTTTGTCAGGTGATATATTTCTGCAGTTATAAGGACCTTATTATGGCTGGAGCAAGCTGCCAAACTTCCCTGATGATGCTCACTTGTAACACATGCAACCTTGAAGCGTGCGAGTGCCACACCTTTCCAGAGTCAAACAAGCATTAGGTCTGCTCAATCCGACCAGGCTCCTTTTGAACCTTCTGCAGATGGGCCCTCGACTGCCCAAGGTACTGCGGTTCACCCCTGTCCTCTATTGCATGGGGTGCAAGGCAAGTTGCCACTGCAGTGCACCCTTGAAGCTTGCAGTGAATGGGTACAGCCCAGCACACCACAACCGGCATTGCCCGCACCTTTTCTGAATAGAACAGACCTCCCATGTGGACAAGGGCACCTACACAGAGCCCCGCAATACATTATCCGAGGTCTTGCAGCAGACTAACGGCTATATACCGGTTCCCCTGGTCCACTTCAATATGCATGCTTTGGGAAGCAGCCAACAAGTGCCACAGAAACACCGTCCGTGTAATGCTCTTGCTTTGCACCACTTTGGATGTGCAGGGTGCTTCAGTATTCTGTGATCGTAGTGGTTCAATGCAGCACAAAAGTTTTGCTTGGCTGTGCAAGCGGACGGAGGCGCACGCGCTATGAAGACACACTAGTCAATACACGGGCATCACAAGTCGAGCATTTCACATCATCTCGACAACCAAAGTGCAGTAGCGCTTTCCAGAATGAGAACTTCGCCACGCCGTAGTGAAAGCCTATCAAGCGCGGTTCTGTTCAGTGACCTTTGCCCTCGGCCTTGAGCTCGCCGGCCAGAGGTCACTGGCCAGTGCGGGCGAAAATGGTGCCTCGGTCGGCGCACCGGCGTTCGCTTCCGCCCTCCCGCAGCAGCGCACGCGCTCTTCTCGCAGTGCGGTGACGACGCTACGTGCGACGCGCGAAGGAATACGGCGCCCCGAGTGATACGGCCGCCGCATCGGCGCCGGTGTGCGCGAGTGGGCGATGACAGCGCGGGCGAGCAACCGATAGGCGATAAGGGGCGCACAGCCCGCCAACAACGGCCGCCCGCCGGCGACAGCAGCCGAGGGGCAGCCGCCGGTTGTGAGTACTACTAGGAAGTGCGCTCGGCAGCAGGTGAGCAGGCGCGTCATTATCGTAGTCGCGTCACGTTCGGCAGCACGCTCTCTCGCGCCTCCCTTCTTTCCTTTCGTTCTTTTTTTTCGCCTGCTTCTTCCCTAACCCGCGCTGTCATCGCCGACGAGGGCGCGTATTGGTTTTAGTCGGGCGCTGGGCGCGAGAAACAAACTCGCCACGGGCGTGCGCGCTCGTTTGTTGTTCGGCCGCGCTGAGCGCAGCTCTCATTTTGGCCGCAAGCTCTGCATACTGCGCGCACGGTCTGTGCACTGAGGAGATGAAGCAAGCCGCACGAGCTCTAGCGCGGAGCGTCGCCTCGGAGTCCGTGTCGCTCGGCGCCGCCGCGTCCAAGGAAGGCCAGACAGCGGTGCCTGCATATGCAAAACCCTTCGACCAGATTCCTGGGCCCAAGCCGTCGTTGCCTTTCATCGGAACTAGCTGGCAATACACGAGATGGGGTAGGTAGCGTGCCTATGCGTGCTATGCGCATTTCAAATGTGGAAGCTTGCTGCTGCATTAGCAGGCTCGTTTGAGCATGATGCATGCGTTACGATACTTTCTTCGGTAATATATCGTGAAAGATATACGCAACGAGGTGGAGCCGAGGGGAGCATTGTTATACGACAGAAAAATAATAGCGCATTCATCACAGGTACGGGAACAAAAAAAAAAAAAAAAACGAAGAAAGACTGCATCCCGCCCTCCCCCACGGATGCACATACGTGCCGAAGATATTCAAGCTGCGAGATTCTTGCAATTGAGTAATCTTTCTTTTTGTCATTCACATCCCAGTCGCATCTTGATTCAGAACAGCAATCTACCGTGCAATCGCTTAACATTTTTTCTTCATATAAATGAAAAAAAAATTTTTTTTTGCTTTGTTACCACTTCTTTCTGTAGTGCCTTCGGGCCTTGAAAGTATGTATAATAAATAAATAAACTGCTGCCGTTGCCATGAACGTCCCTATTGCATGAGACTTCAAGGTGCATTAGCACAAATAGCAAAGTAATCTTAGCCAAGGTATGAGACTGGGCTAGTTGGTGGTACATGATTTTAACTTCACAGCACGCACGCACACACACACACACCAAGAAAAGGAACAACAGACAAAGACAAGAAGGGGGACGAAGTCAATTCAACTTCCAATTGACTATCATTCTCGAAAGCAACAGATGTACATGTGCACACACACACATTCCCTAATCAAGAAGCCATGTAACTGCCACCTATCAATTGTAAGTCTGTTAAACACTTTATAAAAAACTAATGACAATCAAGGTGGGTGCACAACCTCATGAAGATTCTAAGTATGCCTTATCATGCATAGTAATATATTGTTTACTTTCAACCCACCCCTCTCCCCTTTACTATAGCTGCAGCTTCTAATAAGCCTGGTGCACTCATTTCTGTGTTTCGGAAGATGGTGCCATAATGGTACAGTGTAATTCTTCCTTCAGTGTATGCGCTTGCAGGTGACACTAAAGAGAAAGCTTATTTCAACAGTATTTGTAAATTACGCTCCTGCAATTTAAAAGAGAAGGCACTCTTGTCATGAGAAAAGAAGAAAATTGGAAAGGATGCAAATACCAAGACTGGTGGCAATGCTGCCTTGTAGTTCCTGCACTAGCTTGTTGTAGTGTCGCAGATGTTGACAGCATCGATGCTCGAACCTAGTTAATTTTTTCAGTAAAGATGGACTACATTGTATTCTAGCTAATGAGTGAGCCTGCAAAAAAAAATACCTTGAAATTTGTGATGTTGCACTAACATTACGGCACAGCATTTAAAATTAATATCGCCAGCTTAATTTTGTCATGTTAATCCACTTCCTACATAAAATGAATAAAAAAGAGTCTTTAAAGAATACTTTATATGTCTAAACTGATTTATTGTTTCCATTTACTGTCTCCAAGTCATCCGCTGGTTTGCTCAATATAACCACAAGATACAAGAATATCATAAATGACTATCCTACAACAGTCAACCCAATAGTTCCTATGTTTAACATTACAATCCCTATTTTCTTTTTTCACTGGTTCAGTGATATTGCACAATTCTGGCAGTTTATGGGAAGCAGAAAGAACGACACCTGTTTTCTGGCCTTTAAGCAAGTGGTACATGCAGTGCAAATAAGGAATAACTGCAATTCCCTGCACGCACCTTTTTGTCATGTTCTGGTTCTTGCTTAGATTTCCTTTGCAAGGTCTTGGCAGCCAAAATGAGCAGACATTGGGGTGCTGATAATCTTGAAACGTGTGCATCACAGACATGACTAGAGTTGGCAAAAACTGGACAGAAACATCACTATACAGCAGCCAACCTGAGCTAGTGTGCTCTAGCCTGCTACTCTGCACAGGGAGACAGGAAGATTAAGCCGATGACATATTAGAAGGATGCTAGACACACAATCTTGCAGCATTGCTAATGGCACGAGTTCGCACTGATGTTGTGGAATTGTTCCAGTACATCTAAAATCTGGATATAAATCGCCAAGAAATCTGGACACATTCTGGGACAGTGCACAGAGCACCAAAATAGATTGTTTGTTTTTATTGCCGTTACAATGTTTATCATGCTCTGGCCACCAAAACAAGATGCTGTTTTATTCTCTACCATTGAGTAAATTGTCAAGAACATCTCAAGTGGCTGCTCGCTTAACCTTAGTCTTTTCTCCCTTAAGTTTATGGTATTCTTAAAGTCCAAGCGTTCCACTTCTACAGAGACAAAAGGAAAAAAACCTGAGTGCTCGTTTTACGTACAAGTCATAATCACCATTCGCTGTTATTGGCAAACGCATCCACTCATAGTCAGGCTCCCTCACAAGTTTATTTTTAGCAAGACCATCCAAAATTTCTCCTCAAAATACAAGGTTTCAAGCTGTGTCAAGCACTGCTGTTTCTAGCCTTGCAGTTGAACTCGGTATAAATTCATACATATTGTTACGGTGGAAAAAAGAGGACAAGGTCATCGACAATGAAGACAACGAAGTGGAAACAGCTTCTCGGGATCCTCAGCTGATGTTTTACATACGCCTTCTAAATACATTGTGTAAATAGTTTTATACCCGTGACATTTTGGTGGAGGTGCAGGGTACGCGTCTTCGCCATGGAGCTCCGCAGCGGACCAGGCTTCCAGTAGAAGGCACCGCATCTGCAGCTGCAATACCGACTACGCATGCCCAGTACGTTGCTCTACCTCAGCCATAAGACCCTGACAAGTTCACCGGCCTCGGTGGTGTTGATGTAGAAGAATGGTTGAAGATGTATGAGCGCGTCGGCAAGGTGAGCAGATGGGATCCGACCATAATGCTGTCCAATGTCGTGTTCTACCTCGATGGAAGACCACAAACATGGTTTTACACACATGAGGAAGAGCTAACCAGCTGGGACTTGTTCAAAGAAGAGCTGTCTGACATTTTTGGCAATCCGACTGGTCGACAACTTGCCACCAAGCAACAACTTGCCGCCAAGCAACAACTCACCATGCGTGTCCAAACTGCTACCAAGTTGTACGTCTCCTACATTCAGAACGTCCTAGCCCTCTGTCATAAAATCGACACAGAGGCAGACAAGGTTGGGTACATTATCAAAGGCATTGCGGACGATGCATTCAACCTTCTGGTCTTTAGAAACTTATAGACTGTTGATGCCATCATGAAGGAATGCCGTTTCGAGCAGGCAAATAGTTGCCGCATATACAATCAGTTTACATGACTTCCAAATACTGCAGCGACTTCTTCATGTGCCGACTCCACCGACCAATTAGCTCGCCACCACCAAGCGAAAACATGACCCGAATTGTACACCGCGAACTCGAAGCAGCGTTTTCTGCCTCGCCTCAACAGACGTCTTGGAACAACACTGCTGAGAGGATATCGCTGATCCAGTCTGTGGTTCGCTAGGAAATTGCTAATGTGGGTCTTCCCAGCACCTGCTCCTTGAGTTGCCCTGCCACCCTCTCTGCTGCTATGCCTCGGTCCTATCGCAGTCTACCTCACAGTGTCCATTATCCCTACACTACCAGGAATCCATCAGACTGGTGTACAGCTGACGAAAGGCCGATCTGTTTCTGCTGCGGCCGAATCGGTCACGTTTTCCACCACTGCCGGAGCCGTTGGCAGTCCCCTCCTCGAAACACCTTCCAGAATTCAAGTTCGCGCCAAAGTTTCTCAGCCCGTCGCTTCTACGACGCTTCTGACGCCACTACCTCAACTCGCCGCTCTGCTCGCTCGCCCTTGCCTCAACGTTGCCAGCCACGTCCGCCCCAGCTTCATCGCTCGCCATCGCTGACCTACCCAGGACCATCCCAGCAGGAAAACTAGGCAATGTGGCACCTCGAGGTGGTGCTGCAATGTCGGATTCACCGCAAGATCCTCCTTTGACATTGTTTACGAGACATAACCTTCTTGACGTCCAAGTTGATGGCACACCCATCACAGCCCTCATAGATTCAGGAGCACACATATCGATTATGACCAGCCGCCTACGCCACCATTTAAAGAAAATTGTTACGCCTGCCGTTACTCGGTTCGTACGAATCGCCGACAGTAGCACGGTGACCGTGGTCGGAATGTGTACTGAACGTGTGACTATTCCCGGCCACCATACTGTCGTCCTTTTCGCTGTGCTTGACCAATGCCCCCATGACATCATACTAGGCCTTGACTTCCTCTCCGCCCATTCAGCGCTCATCGATTGTTCCTCAAGTACTGTGCATCTTGACCTGCCTCTACTGAACGTTCCTCCAACACCACACGAAATTCACCTAAGACCGACTGATTTTGTTCATGTTCCACCACAGGTCTTGACATAGATCGAAATGTCACCTTCTACGCCAGTTCCTGATGGTGATTACATCTCCGCTCCCATAACTGCCATCATTCTCACCCACAGCGTTACTGTCCCGTATACAATATTGAGGGTGACAGACAATCGCACATACCTTGTAGTCCTTGCAGTTTTTCGCAAGGCCAGTCTACAGCTCAAGTCCAAGACATGTAACTTTGGCCATCGTGAGATTACTATTCTTGGACATGTCGTGAATGCGACTGGCATCCGACCGGATCCAGAGAAATTTCGTGCCATGAAAGAGTTTCCTGTTCCACGGTCCGCAAAAGATGTCCGAAGTTTCGTGGGCCTTTGCTCTTACCTCTGCCGCATTGTTAAAAATTTTGCTACCATACCACGCCCTTTCACAGATCTGATGAAAAGTGTTTTCATGGGGATCCTCTCAGGCCACTGCCTTTTCTCGCCTTACCAGCATGCTCACCACCCCACCGATTCTAGGACACTTCGCTACTTCAGCCCCTACAGAGGTGCGCACCGATGCCAGTGGCCACGGAATCGGTGCCGTCTTGGCACAAGTTCAACACGGCCATGAACATGTAATCGCATGCACTAGCCGTCTTTTGTCACCTGCGGAGCGGAACTACTCTATTACCGAGCGCAAATGTTTGGCTGTTGTGTGGGCAGTGGCGAAATTCTGCCCCTATTTATATGGCAGGACCTTTCTATTATAACGGACCACCACGCCCTCTGTTGGCTTTCGTCCTTAAAAGATCCCACAGAGAAGCATGGAGGATGGGCTTTGCAGCTACAAGAGTATTCCTATTCGGTGGTGTATAAGTCTGGCCGCCTACACAAGGACGCTGACTGTTTGTCCCGTTACCCTGTACACACACCCGTCAACGCCAACACAGACGCTTCCGCAAGTGTTCTTTCCATTTCCCAGCTTTTGGACATGACCAACGAGCAACGCCATGACGTCACTTTGAGGACCCTCATTGACCGAATGGAATCTGCTCCTACTGATCCATCGTTATGGTGGTTCGTTCTCAACGACGGGATATTGTACCGATGCAGTTTTCATCCTGACAGTCCTCCCCTTCTCCTTGTCGTTCCTCAACACCTCCGCTCAACCGTGCTTCAGGAGCTTCATGATGCCCCAACTGCCGGACATCTTGAGTTTGCTGGCACTTACGACCGCGTGCGATGCCGCTTCTACTGGCCCGGCCTCGCACGCTCCATACGCCGCTATGTAGCTGCTTGCAAGCCCTGTCAATATTGCAAAAAGCTAGCAACGCTTTCTGCCAGGTACTTACGGCCGATCGACATTCCACCTGAACCATTCTTTTGCGTGGGTTTGGATCTCCTTGGCCCTTTCCCCAAGTCCACCTCCGGCAACAGGCGTATCACTGTTGCTACTGATTCCGCGATGCGCTATGCCATCACTCTGGCACTTCCTATGAGCTGCGCAACCGACGTCGCAGATTTCCTACTCCGGGATATCGTTTTAGTACATGGCGCCCCATGACAACTCCTTACTAACCGCGGCGGCAGTTTCCTCTCCCAAGTCATCGCAGATATCCTACGTTCATATTTTACCAAGCACAAGCTGGCTACCTCCTACCATCCCCAGACCAACAGCCTTACTGAGCAACTTAATTGGACCATTACTGACATGCTATCGAAATACGTTTTACCCGACCACAAGGACTGGGATGTGGTGCTTCCTTATGTAACGTTCGCCTATAATTCATCACGCCACAATACTGCTGGGTATTCCCCCTTTTACTTACTCTTCGGTCGTGACCTTGTATTACCATTGGACACTTCACTCCCCTTGATACAGGATTCGAGGACCAAGTATGCCCGTGACGCCATTGCCCACGCTGATCATGTGCGCCAGCTTGCCCGTACTCATCTGTTGGCATCGCAGGAATCTGAATGGCACGCTTACAATCGCCGGCATCGTCACATATTTTTCACCAGGCTCTCTTGTGCTACTTTGGTCCCCTTGCCACCGAGTGGGGCTCTCCGAGAAACTCCTTCCGTGCTATAAAAGCCCTTACTGTGTTCTATGTCAAGTGACCAATGTCACAAGATAATCCCCAATACCTCTGTCATGCCACCCGGTTCCACATCACCTGAAGTCGTACACATCTCTCGGCTTAAGCTTTACTATGCCCTTATCGACGTCTGAAGCACCGGGACGGTGCTTTTTCTGCCGGGGGTCGTGTTATGGTGGAAAAAAGAGGACAAGGTCGTCGATGATGAAAACAACGAAGTGGCAACAGCCTCTCGGGATTCTCGGCTGCTGTTTTACATACGCCTTGTAAATACATAGTGTAAATAGTTTTTTACCCGTGACAATATCAGTGGTTCTCAAAGCCACATAAATGTATCTGCAAATGTCAAGTACACATCATACTTGTAGGGAAAGAGCTAAGAAGCCTGTAAGGAACCCAAACAAATGCTGCTTTTGCTTCTCGCATGGGCTCAGCTTATGCAACACTGGGGGACTTGATAGCCAGTTCCAATGATGGCTCTTGAATGACTTCACATCCTGGTATAGTAGAACTCCATGCAGCATATACTACAATACGCACAAGGCATTAAGTATTCCGTGCCAAGATGCAATAATCAGATGGATTTACAGCAAACCTCTGCTGTTTTGTGTAGGTAAGCGCCTGGAATGAAAATGAAACTGAAGTTGTGATGAGGTCAACCTTTCAGTTTAAGAGCTCTTCTGAAAGCGGACGCATACCTATTATGAACCACTGTGGCAGGCTCTGCATGACAAATTATCAGCATATGATAAATGTGGCACTCACAGCTATTGCAATTTTCAAGGAATTAAAGACAGTTTACAAAGTGATCCAGTGCGGGGAGGGGGGGGGCATATAGGGAGAGGAAACAACTGGTGCGCTCCACCAAGGCTAGACCTGCAGTTGAATGGCAAAGTGAGCACAAGCACATCTGTGAAAATCACTGGAAACACTGCAGAAAACCTGGATGACTGGAGCAATCTGTAAAATTCAGGGACATCAAATGGAAATTTGGGACATTTTGGGGCAATAAAGTTGCTTAAAGGGACACTAAAGCGGAACAATAAATCAGTTTAGACTAATGAAACATTGTTTGAGAACCCTGCAGGCAGTCATTTCAAAAAAATGGTTTGATTATTAGATGAGAAAATGAAGGTTCAAGTATCAGCATTTGAATTTCGCGCCGAAACCCCAGCGCCAGTACGTCAGCGTGACGTCAGGGATTCCAAAGTATGTTTTCGCATTTGGGTCACGTTGGCAGAATAAAGGTTTCCAAAACTTGCCATGTTTAATATTTGGTTCCTTTAGAACACAATGTAGTCAGTCTGTACCGCTATATATAATTAGTAGGCCCTAGAAGATGCCATGAAGATCCAAGACATGACAGCCCGCAGCTGCAAGAACTTAAATAGGCGTCGCCACCCGTATTTCGTTCTTGTGCTTTTTCTGGCTTACCCAACGTCTTATCGTTGTACAAGTGGTGTTTTTGGTGCTGTAGAAAGGTAATTTACTGATGCAGAAGAAATCATTTTTCACTTTAGTGTCCCTTTAAAATCAGGTGCAAGCAGTTTGTTAGGTGGATACACGCAGCTGA
Source organism: Dermacentor variabilis (assembly GCF_050947875.1). Lineage (NCBI taxonomy): Eukaryota > Metazoa > Arthropoda > Arachnida > Ixodida > Ixodidae > Dermacentor > Dermacentor variabilis. Next base: position 190,953,006 of record NC_134573.1, read on the forward strand.
CACTAACATTGGGACATTTGTCGAAATCTGGACACATTCCAGAAATCCCAAATATCAACATGACTTATTGAGGAAGAAGTGGACAGGTCGTTTACTGCATAGAGCAGATAACTGTTTGAGAAACACAATGGGGCCAAGGGAAACACAATTGAGGATCCTAGGGGATTAGTTGATTAGGATATTTGTAGGCATAGGTTGGAGTCAGTCGACACAAGGTGGTGGAGATTGCTTGGAGATGCCTTTATGCTGTAATCAACATAAGATAAGCTAATGATGATGGATGTGCTGATTCTTGTGTTCCTGTTGGCCACTTTGTTCTGACGGTACTTGTTAAAAATTTGAAAGTACTCAATACTCAAAGCGTAACCTTTTGTTACAAACTTAGGCGCTACTTTTGAGAAATGAGAAGTGAAATGCATTGCTGTTTCAGTTAATATGTTTCTCCGTTATGGAGAAAAGTAGCATGGAAAAATGTTAACTGGTACAGCAGCACACAGCATAGCACAATTTGATTCCATAATTCATAAAACTGTTATCAGGCATGAATTGTCAGTAAACCGATGGGTTTGATATTTAGCAGTTTAGCATAGAAGAAATTAGCAACTAATTGTTCTATTTAACTAAAATTAGTTACACATCGCAGTTAAATTTGCAATAAAGTTCACAAGGTTAATTTGTGTGTGTTCATGTGATAAAGTGCACATAGTTGGGAAATGAAAACGTGAATGACCCCTTTTTTTTTCCGTGAAGTGCACTTTCGCTGCTAGCACTCGCAACTGTGTATATGTGAATGTTGGACTACAGATTTTCAGAGTGAAGTGCTTTTCAAACGGAGTGAAAAAACGCAAAGCTGTCATGTGCCCTCACTATGCTTGTGAAAACATAGTAAAGTTTTTTTTCTTTTATCTTTCCTTTTTTTTTGCACGTTAGTACCAAAAAGATGTTGGTCATTGTACATGGGGACCTGACTGGTGTCATTAATATGTTTAGTAATTAATGGTGCCGAGGGAATATCTTTGTTTTAAAACACGGGACCTTTGTTAACAATAGTTAAAGCTGTGCACAGAGCACCAGTCTCTCTGGAAATATTCGTGTTGGTCTTGCCATGTGACGCTTAGTTCTGCAGAACAGGTGCTCCATAGCACAAAATGGACCATGTTCATAAAAAAAAAATTTTTTTACTTGGAAGTGAAATGTTCCTTTGGATAACATTACTCAATGCACTCTAATATGACCCTTTGAGCATATATCTGCACATTTCTGGCACTAGATTTAAGTCCATTCTTGTCATTTATCTTCTGTAAGCACTGAGATTGGAAAGCAGTGTGATGCACGAGCTAAGTGTGACTGGGAGAGACTATGAGAAATTTCAAGATACATTCACATAAATATACATGGCCTAATGTGTTAACAGTATTTATTTACATCTAAGGCTTCAGTGAAAGCGCTTTATTTTGGGGGTAATATCAGCCTGCAAAACCCTGCACATAAATATAATAGTTGCATTGATGATTGAATGGCTTATTATGCACCATGGCAACATAAAATGTATTCTTTTTCCATAAGTTCACTATGTAGCGACATATTGTCACATATCAGGACATGCAGAAATTTACAAAAATTTTATGTAGTGGATGTCTAAGGTTAAAAAGTTGCTAACTCTGCTACACTTGCATTCTGTAAAATGATACCTTTTTGGTACAGGTCGCTACAATCTCTACCAGCTTCATGAAGCCAGCACCGACAAATACAATCGGTATGGTGACCTCATGAAAGAAGAGTACCAGTGGCGAAGACCAGTGGTCCATTCTTTCAACCCGGAGGACTTCCAGGTCGTATTTCGTAGTCAGGGGCGTTGCCCAGTCCGACCACCAAATGAGTTTGTCTGCAAGTACCGCACTGAGCACCCTCTCAAGTACAGAAGTGTGGGGCTTTCCAATGCGTGAGTGCCATCTGATAAGGTGTTGATTTAAACAGAAAACAAGAGGGCACTTCCCGTTAGCCCTTGCAGCAAGGCTGCAGACAAGGGACAGGCACGAGCACTGCTTTGGTATGACAGTTTTTTTTTTCTTTAGAAATAAACCTAAATTTATAAAATGAAGCCGGCGCTTGCGTCTGTCCCCGTTATTTGTCTGTTTCTGCACAAGTCCCTTTCATTACCAACTGGCCCTTTCTCTATGCCGCTTCGCAACAACAAGTAAGCACATGCACACAACAAAGCATCCCAAATGAGTGCTAATGAAAAGCAAGTATTTGAGCAGGCGTCATATTAATTCTAGACGAGCTGAAATTGCACAGCTTTACTTTTGTTTAGCCAACACTGCCCACTTGTACTGCGCTTACTGTATGTAAGACAACAGTTTGCAAACTAGGCCACTGGTGGTGTATGGTTGTGGTAATCAGTAAACCATGCTCTTGCCAATTCTAAACCATATACTGCCACATTAAAAGGACAACTGACTTTAAAAGTACTCCAATTCTTTTGCATGTGTGTGCAAGAGAAAGGTTACCATTTAAATTACCACAGTGGTTACAGGGGAAGCACTGCAAAACATTTTTTCTAGCCCTTTTCCAAATTGTGGTTGCATGTTTTTATGCTGTGTTTGTATGTTGGTTATAGGAAAAAGGTGTAACTGCCAACTGATTGGTACAGTGAGAACAGGTGCAGCCCCACCTCTTTAAGTTATTCTTAATTTATCAAGGCAATTATAACATGGCTGAAGCCTTCATAACTGTTGAATTATTTATTGTTTTTGTTATGCTTTTGTTGTGTCTTTCTAATCTTACATGCTCTAGTCATTTCTCAAGTCTTCAAAAACAAAATGACACTTTGCAATGACTGCACAGTCCCTTCTGTGGCTATGTTGATACTCCTCCATGACATTAAGAATTGACTGCATTTTGTGAATTGCACAGAGACAAAAGAAGACTGGGATATTCACAAACACGCATGTGTACAGAGGCGCGCTCTATGAAGTGAGGGCAGCTGCTGTTCTGCCATTTCACTAGTTCACAGAAACAGAAAGCTGCTTTTCGACATGAACATGAACTTTCTTTATGTAGTGATATAGTAACATGCAGTGGAAGGACCACAAATGCTAACAAAATGAATGCCTTTATAAGCAAAAAGCACAGTACATTTAACAAACATGAGGTTATGTATACCAATTTGCAATCATGTTGGGAATTGGAGGGGGTAGCACTCAAAGTTTCATGGTATAGTGTAGCTTCTAGTTCACTGCAATTTTCTGTGCAATTTAATAGAAGAACTCCTTGTTAAACCACTTGTACTGCATTTCAATTTTGTCAATGTAAAGCACACTAATTTCACTTCCGCCATAATTGCGTAACACAATTTGGTCAGCTATTGGTCTTTAGAGGAGCATGGATACAAAAACGTTATATTCTTTCTTGCTTTTTTACGTGGCTGCTTACTCTATATAATTATATCGTGAGGCCTCAACATGCAAGTAATTCCGTTACCTTTTGATGTGACCAATTTGAAATGCATGCCAAGTGCAGTTCAGACAGAATGCATCAAAGGAACTGGAGATGGCAGTTGCATGGTGTTGCACACCTTTCAGGCATGCATCAGTGTCAGCCTGGCACAGTGATTAAAAGTCACATAATGACCGCATTTTTGAAAGCAGGCACTGTGTCACCAAATCAGCCTTTCCAGCCTTTCTGTGCTCCTCTGCATTTGACATGGCTGTCTTCTGTTCATCTTCCATTCTCCCCCCTCTTATGTAATTGAACGCTTAATGGATGGCTTTCAGTTTACACAGTCACACTGTGTTATGTGTCTCACTTGTGTGTAGTTTAGCATGACCACCACTTCTGGTTCCTGTAACATATTTAGCCTCCATCTTCACATTCACTGCCACACAGCAGTAGTCACATATCTCGAACTGGTCACATTTAAAGCTGATGAAATTATTTGTTGCGCTCTTGCATAATGCACAATCAGCACGTGCTAGCCTATAGGCCTGAAAGTTGGAGGATAAACAATGATGCTATTAAGGACCGTGCAACTAGCGATGGAACAATGATAGGCATAACTTTAGGAGACAGTAAGACAGCTATGTGGATTAGAGCAAACAGATGTATTGATATTAAAGTGGAACATGTGAAGATTGAGATTACTGGGAGAGTCCTTTGTGCTGCAGTGGAATAAAATAGGGTCATGATGATGGTGATTCGTGTAAGCAGATTACAATATGGCTGCATTGTGACAGTGTGATGGCATTCTTCATGCCATACAGCGGTTGTGTACTGGTAAGCAGTGATTGCTGCAGTTGAGCAGACTTTCATGATGCCTAGCATATTTTCACAGTGCAATCATGTGTTGCCTTCCTCTGCATCCTTTCCAGGCTTGGTGCAGAATGGCACACACTACGCATGGCACTTGCACCGGTGTTGCTTGAGATGAGAAACATAGAAGAGCTAGCGACATGGCAAGAGGAAATCTGTGATGACTTTGCTGAATATGTGCGATGGCTGAGAGACCCTGAAACTCTGGAAATAGGCTGTGTTCAGGACACCTTGTCTAGACTTGCTTTGGAATGTGAGTATATGCTGCGCAATTGATGCATGTGGTGGTCAACAACTAACTACTAAACCAACACTAATTCCAGTTGAAGATGTTGTGTGAAAGTGCAGTAGGTAAACTATTTACGGGGTGTATTTACAAGGGTAGCAAACACTGGCCAACATGGAAGCCAGCCAGCATCAAATAAGGCATGTTGTCGTCATAAGATCAGCAGTGGCTGCTTGGGGGTATTTTTTTTTTATGAATAAATGCTTTATTTTCAACAGACCTAATATTCGGAAACAATGATGTCGGCCCCTGGATTTCCCACTAAATCCAGGAGCCGACATCATTGTCTCCGATTAGCACGTAGCATGAGCTCTGGAAGCAAAAGTACCGGCCCAGCGCCACTAAGGACCCACAGCAGAGGACGGGTGGTAATGCTCGAGTCTCGACGTGTGAATGACGTTGCTGAGCAACGGAACAGAAGATGTAGTGGGAGTGGTGGACACAATCTCGTACATGACATCAGTCACTTGTCAAAGTACACAGTATGGGCCTGTGTAGCGAGGAAGGAGCTTTTCAGAAAGGACCACATGTCGGGAGGGGGACCAAAGTGGCACGAGGGCATCAGGAGCAAAACATTCATCGTGATGTCGCTAGTCGTAAAGGCGCTTGTGATTGTCTTGGGTGGCCTTAAGTCTACCACAGGCTATTTGCCACACGTAACCAGCCCCTTGCAATGGCGTTGTGTGCATATTCACTAGTCGATGTTGCAGGAAAAGGAAGAAATGTGTCCAACGGTAAAGTTGGTTCACGTCCGAACAAAAGGTAAAAGGGAGAGTATCCAGCAGTGTGATGGTGGGAGGAATTATACATTGACGTCACGTATAGCAGTGCAGGTTCCCAATCACTGTGGTCAGCTGACACATACTTTGAAAGCATGTCTCTTAAGGTTCGATTCAAGTGCTCGGTGAGCCCGTTCGTCTGGAGATGGTATGATGCGGTGATCTTGTGCTGCGTGGAGCAGCAGCGCGGGATATCATCGATGATTTTGGACAGCAAGGTATAGCCTCGATCTGTAAGCAGTTGATGTAGGGCACCATGTAGTAAAATTACGTCACAGAGGAGAAAATCCACCACATCTGTAGCACAGCTGGTCGCCGGTGCTTGTATCATTGCATAGCATATTGTGTAATTGGTAGCGACGGCAGCCCATTTGTTTCCCGAAGCAGATGCAGGAAAGGGTCCGAGAAGATCCAAACCGACACAGAAGAAGGGCTCGGGTGGTACGTCGATGGGCCGAAGGTACCTCACACCTCCACCAAATAAATGTTACGTGAAAGCGCAGTAGGGAAACTATTTACAGGGTGTATTTACAAGGGTAGCAAGCACTGGCCGACATGGAAGCCAGCCAACATCAAGCAAGGCACATTGTTGTCATCAGGTCAGCAGTGGCCACTTATGGGTAGATCTCACTAAATCCAAGTGGTCATCATCGTCTTCGAGTAGTGCATAGCAATATTGAAATTTTGCTAAGACAAATATCATTTCACATCTGGCAAACTAAGAAAAACTTCAGCTTGAATGCTGAGCAATGTTTATTTATTTATTTATTGTATTACCCTCAAGGCCCTAGGGCATTAGAGAGGGGAGTGGGTACAATGTTAATAAATGTAAAACAACAATAGAAACAATACAATACAATTGACAAGCTTAACAGGAATGATGCAACAGTTGGGTAGTTATTGACAAAGTAGCAGCACTTCTAAAAGCATTATGAAACATTGTTCCAGCGCACAATTGAACAAGGACGAGAAGAGAAAGACAACACGAACGCCGGACTTCAACTGAATTTTATTCATGGAAAACAGGGCTTTATGTACACAGGGGGAGGGAGTGGGGGGCTGCTAGTGCGCAGGATCACTCAAAAATATTTCCTTGGTCTAGGCAACAGTCATCACAGGTGTCAAACCAAAATAAGAAAAAAAGAAAAAACTTTTCCCTCTATTTTTTACATCACTCAGTGCAATCTCGCTCATCTCCCGCCCTACCTAGCTGATTCGACACACCCGTTTGCCCTGAGATAATCAAGTTCTTTTTTCCCGAGTACAACAGAAGGAGCACTGACACAGTAATCGTTTTCATTGGAGATACAAAACGCTTCAAAAATTTCCCGGTTTTTCTGATTGCTATATTTGCGCAACATTTGTGTTCGTTCGAAAAACACCTTGCATGCTGGCTTGTGCGAGCAACGGCGAATGTGGTCAGCTAAATGACCAGCGCCACTTAGTGAAGTAGCATTCCTGCGATGCTCTAGCAAGCGTTCATTCAGACAGCGCCCGGTTTGGCCAATATAGCATTTCCCACAGGCGAGGGGAATACTATACACAACACTGACGTCACATTCAACGAGGGCTTTGGTGTGCTTTATTTTGCAGGCTGGATTCTTCTGGGATTCGTTTACTAGGCGACACATTCGTCCCAGCTTTTCCGGTGCTGAAAACACAACACGCACCCCACACCTGTTGCCAACCTTCTTGAGGCAGTGAGAAACCTGGTGCCAATAGGGCACTACGACAGGGCGCTTTTGTGGGCGTGCGTCTTCTTTCAGCGTGCGCCTCCCACCAACCTTTACCTTGTGAATCTGGCTCTCTACCACCGAGGCTACGATTTCTCCGTGGAACCCAGCCTTCTCCAGATGCCTTAGCTGGGCGTCGACGCTGTCACGAACTTGATGTTCGCATGACTTCCCTAGAGCAGAGCGGATGCAGTTTTTTGCTATAGCTCTTTTTACGAGCTTGGAGTGGGCCGATTGATAATTCAGAATTTGTTTTTTCGACCGTGGCTTGTACTGCCAGCACACGCGCGCTCCATGAAAAATAAGACACAAGTCGAGGTACTGGATGCAACCATCTTGCGGCAGTTCGTGCCTGAACTTCATTCCAAAGGCGTTACTAGCAAAAATATTGAGAATGCTGCTTATACTATTGCCTTTATCCTGAGCATCAGTCGTATTCATTACCACGAGGTAATCATCGACATATCTAAAAACTTTCTGCACGCCTGCGTTGTAAAGGGACGCTTGACGGTGGTAGAGATGGTGGTAGAGAGCCAGATTCGCGAGGTAAAGGTTGGTGGGAGGCGCACGCTGAAAGAAGACGCACGCCCGCAAAAGCGCCCTGTCGTAGTGCCCTATTGGCACTAGGTTTCTCACCGCCTCAAGAAGGTTGGCGACAGGTGCGGGGTGTGTGTTGTGTTTTCAGCACCGGAAAAGCTGGGACGAATGTGTCGCCTAGTAAACGAATCCCAGAAGAATCCAGCCTGCAAAATAAAGCACACCAAAGCCCTCGTTGAATGTGACGTCGGTGTTGTGTATAGTATTCCCCTCGCCTGTGGGAAATGCTATATTGGCCAAACCGGGCGCTGTCTGAATGAACGCTTGCTAGAGCATCGCAGGAATGCTACTTCACTAAGTGGCGCTGGTCATTTAGCTGACCACATCCGCCGTTGCTCGCACAAGCCAGCATGCAAGGTGTTTTTCGAACGAACACAAATGTTGCACAAATATAGCAATCAGAAAAACCGGGAAATTTTTGAAGCGTTTTGTATCTCCAATGAAAACGATTACTGTGTCAGTGCTCCTTCTGTTGTACTCGGGAAAAAAGAACTTGATTATCTCAGGGCAAACGGGTGTGTCGAATTAGCTAGGTAGGGCGGGAGATGAGCAAGATTGCACTGAGTGATGTAAAAAAGAGAGGGAAAAGTTTTTTTCTTTTTTTCTTATTTTGGTTTGACACCTCTGATGACTGTTGCCTAGACCAAGGAAATATTTTTGAGTGGTCCTGCGCACTAGCAGCCCCCCCACTCCTTCCCCCTGTGTACATAAAGCCCTGTTTTCCATGAATAAAATTCAGTTGAAGTCCGGCGTTCGTGTTGTCTTTCTCTTCTCGTCCTTGTTCAATTGTGCGCTGAAATGATGTTTCATAATGCTAATCATAACCAACTAGCCCAGCTGTCCATACTTAGCTTCTAAAAGCATTAATATCTTTAATGGCGACAACTTTGTGTGGAAGGCGATTCCAACACGAACATGTACTGGGAATAAATGAGTCATGGTAACTGATTTAAAGTGAAAATGGAATACCTACCTTACGATGGTGATCAATGCATGTGGAACTGTAGGATGGTTTTGTTAGTAGCCTATCCTAAAGAGATGAATTGTTATGATAAACCTTAGAAAATAAACAAAGGCTGAAAAACTTTCTACGATGAAAAAGGCCGGGTAAAGGGGAGTGTTTCTTTCATAGCTGTAACACAAATGGTGTGATGCTAGTTGGAAAGAATGAAGCGTGAAGCACCTTGTGTACTGCCTCTAAGTCAGCTATGAGTGATTTGAGACCAGGATCCCATATACTAGCTGCTGCATATGCTAGTTTAGTTCGTACCAGTGTTTTATAAAGCAGCAACTTGAGAGGTACGAGGGCATGAGAAAAATTTCTGTGGAGGTGACTTAACATGAGTTTTCAATCAATGTTTTCCAATATTTCACATCAATGAGTTTTCCAAGATAAGTTATACGAGATGTGCACGACTAGGTACTTGTATGAGTACACAGATTCCAAGTCAGTGTTGTTAATGTGATATGTTGGATTATTAATTTATTGTTGACAAATACATATAAATTTGCATTTGTTAATTCCATGTTCCATTACTGGCACCACTCATAAAACCAGTTGATATCGGACTACAGGATGGCTGAATCTGTCACTGTTAATTTGCCTTTAAACGGTGGAGTCATCGGTTAAAGATGAAGAACGTTATGTTTGAGGGCAAGCCATTAATTAAACTGAGAAGGAGCAGAGGTCCTATTACGGAGCCCTGTGTTATGCTTGCGATAGCTGAAGAATGAGAGGAGTCTATGTTATTAGCTGTTGCAAACTGGAAACAATCTGTAAGTAGACCTTTCAACTGTGCAAGAACTTTATTATCAAATTAAGACTGTGTAATTTAACAAAAAGCAATTCATGTGTTACTGTGTCCAATGCCTTTGAGAAATCTAAGAATATGTAGTCGTCTATAAAGGACCTACGGTCAAGCATGCAAGTCATGAGTGAAACACAAATGTTTGTTTCGCACGAAAGTGTCTTGCAGAATGCGTGTTGAGCATTACTAAAAAAATGAATTAAGTTTATAAACTTCGCTATATGAGAGGAAGTGACATGTTCCACGATCTTGCATGGTATACTGGTTTTTGATATGGCTCGGTCTTGATGCTTGTCTCTGAACTTCAAGAAAGGAGTAACTCTCCCCACTTTCCAATCATGGCAAATACAGACAGTTTCAAGTGGGAGCTCAAATAGTTTTGAAATTATAATGGAGCTGCATACTTTAGTAATATAATGAGAAACTTAGAATTGATGTCCTCTCCAGCTGATGAGGATATTTTTAGGTTTTCAGTTATTTTAGCAATACCTGTCAAATCAAAACGAATAGAATGCATCGGGAGTAATTCAAAATTTACTATGGTTACAACTACCGCAGAGAAAGAGGGTGTGGAGATGGTCTAGGAGAACAAGCTGGGAGAGGTTTCTATCAAACATAAATTCTGACACACCGAACCCAAAAGTTTGGAATGGTCTCAGATGGCTAAAAAGGGTAGCAAATCCACCCATTGCGCTTGGTCGATAACCAAGAAAATACCTTGGAAGGCGAGGCCGATGCCCTTGGCATACACTTCGAGCATGTATCAAGCTCCATACACTTCTCAGAACCATTTCTTAACTATAAGCAAGTAGCAGAACTTAAATCACTGAACCGTAAATGCTGGCCAAATGAACCGTACAGCCATCCTTTTAATATCGCCAAGCTGAGAGCTGCCTTGAACGTATGTAGGAGCTCTGCTTTGAGAGCTGACAGAATCATGTATGTCACGATTAAGAACCTGCACACTGACACACAGATGACACTGTTTGCACCTTTTAACTCTATCTGGGCTGCCAGATAACTTCCATCCACATGGAAAGAAGCTATCGAAGTCCCGGTCTTGAAACAAGGTAAAGACCCATCCAACATGTCAAGTTACCACCCAATAGCACTCACAAGCTGCTTATGCACTCAACGAAAAAACGATAAATCGTCATCTTTTACCTTTTCTTGAATTGAATAAAATGCCTGGCCCTCATCAGTGCTGTTTCAGACTGAGTCAAACATTCGCAACACCTTTATCCATAAGCAGTTCTCTCTTTGTGTTCTCAAATATGAAGAAGGCATGTGACACAATTTGGCGATATACGAGAAGAAAGGGGGTTAACCGAGAGGCCCAATTTTTTTAAATTGTATCATAAGAATCCAACAAACACTGACCCCAAGGACAACATAGGGGAAATTATTTGTGATTAATAAATGAAATAAAGAAACTATAAATTAATGGAAATCAAAGTGGATGAAAAAACAACTTGCCGCAGGTGGGGTACGATCCCGCAACCTTCGCATCCCACAACCTACTACTTGCGAAGGTTGTGGGATCGTTCCCCACCTGCGGCAAGTTGCTTTTCCATCCACTTTGATTTCCATTAATTTATCATTTCTTTATTTCATTTATTAAGCACAAGTAACTTCACCTATGTTGCCCTTGGTGTCAGTGTTTGTTGGCTTCTTATGATCTAACTTGGCGATATGTGATTTTACGAGACCTCTCAGAAATGCATATTCGAGGCACTATGCTGAATGTAATTGAAAGTTACTGTTAGAGTCGGGAATGCTCTATCAAGGTTATTCAGGAAACTGAGGTACTGCAAGCTGGGGTATTAAGCTGTGCCCCCCCCCCCCCTTTTTTTTTGTAAAAGTGAACTTCTTGTGGTCATGCGTACCGCGGAGTATGTTTTATTCTGTATACATAGATGATACACAGTTAGGATTCAGGTCATGTAACGTCGCAATATGTGAGCAACATGTTCAGCTTGGCTTGAACAAAGTGTGTAAATGGGCAGAAGGAAATGGCTTTAAACTAAATCCTCTTAGAAGTTCCTGTGTCCTTTTCACATGAAATGGAGGCTTATTTGCAGAGTGCAATGTGGAACTGCACAGACAACACGTGCCAGTTACCTCAGAACACAATTTATAGGCATCATGCTGGACTCAAAGCTAACTTTCATCCCGCATATAAAGCATCTTTGTAAAAACAAATGCCTAAGAACAACGACCATTATTAAAATACTGTCGCATTCTACGTAGGGTAGTGACAGAAAGCGCCTCGTGTGCGCATGAGTGGACTAGGGCACCACAGTGTGCCAGTCTGCTATGCCAGGTGCTCTATAATGATACCGGACCTTGTCCATCAGGGTAGCAGGAGATTTTAATTGCGATAAAGTATTCAGACCATTCAGATGCAATTTTCTCATAAACTATGTATTTTCTTGACACGAAACATGAGTTGCGAGATATCTGGAATGATATTTGAACAGTCCATGTTGACTTAGTAGTGTTCCTTTAAGGGAAGAAAATTTCACTACAACAGGCCTGCATTTGTTAACATGTATGCACCTAACCTGTGCGGTCTTTCAGTTGATTCTTTGGAAATGAGAAAACTCTAGATAGTTTCTTCTCCATCTCATTCCAAGATTCTGAAGGGGAATTTATTTATTTATTTCACATATTGTCAATCCCTGATCGGATTATAACAAGAAAGGCAAGTACAATGGTAGGAATTGCGAACAACAAAGCAAATATAATACAGTATATAATTACAAGAGCGTAATTGCAAAAGTTGTTGCTAGTCTAAAAAAAGAAACAAAATTAGATACACCATCACAAATTTAAGGTATGGGTTGCCTAAAGAATCTGATGTGAAAAAATAAAGCAAACCAATTCAAGACAAAACTAGCAAACACGTGATAAAAAAATATGTGATGAACATGATAAACAGAATGCACTCGTATATATAATGCATTATACAAAACCTCAGTGTCTGTGGAAAAGCACTTATAGATGAAAGGGTGTAAATTGTGAAATCATAGAACATAGAGAAGAGAAAAAAAACAGTAACATTAGCTAATAAAGTATGCAATATTATATAGAATGAGGGTATTTAGAAGGGTTATAACTAAAAGTGTTGATAACAGAGCAGCAAACTAAAGTATAGAAAAAAAAGGAAAAGTGCTAGCATACGAAGATCAGTGACAAAGCAGAGCCAGCAAATCGAAACTGTAAGGCAAGCTTTTCCATGAAAATGTATCTAATGAGCAGCTGTTACTGTTGCACTCGCTCAGACTATTCCACTCTCTTATCGCTACAGGACAGAATGAATTTTTAAAGCAGTCAGTACAAAAGGGATATTCAGGCAAGCCGTAAAACAATGTCGGCTGTCGCATCTCTAGTGTATATTTACGTTGCTCAGATCATCGGCAGGCCTCGTCCGTACATCTAAATCCTGTTGAGCACCAGCAGTGAGTCGACAAATGATGCTGTCTACTTCGGCTCCCATTTTTTCCTGCTTCCTTTTAATTTCATTTATACTCGTTTCCATTCCTGCAAATTTACTTTCAATTTTTTCACACCTGTCAGCATCACTTTCTGAAACTTTTTTTATTTCTGTCACACCAGCCGCAGTATGTGAGTTAAGGCCTTGTAGCAGGTTTAGCACATTGTCTAATGCTTCGGTTAGTTCCTCGATCTCCAGACTCATTTGTTTTAAGACAAACAGTTTACTTAAAGCAGAGCATTTACAACTCCTGGCAGCTGTAGTTTCAATTTCCCACAGATTTGACGAAAGACGTAAGTGCTTACCTTCTGGCAACTCCCATAGATCCAGAGTGCCAAAATTCCACATTATCTGGGATGATGGCACATTCCAGGTGGCACGTCTTTCCAGTGATTACAGTTCAGCACTTTCACGTTACACTTTCAGATTCAGCAGTCTTTTCTTCTTCTTTTTTTTTTCGGTGTGTTGCGTCAGTGATATTTATGACCTTGGCACATACACGTTTCAAATACTATCATTTGCCATTTCTTAATTTAGAGCTAATTAGGGTATAGCAATTTTGGTTTCTATGTTTAAGAAACTTCTCAGTTTTCCAGCGCTTATCTGAACGCCAAATTTTCAGTCTCTGACCACAATATTCTTCAAATGAAAACTCATTATATAGAACTTTTTTGATAACTACTTTTTCCACAGATGAGCATATCAGTTCGTCTGCTAATATCAAATATGAGCTGGAAATAGGCTGAACGTGTTTGTTTCCAACAATCATCACATGGACTGCTGCATTGATGCCCATGATGTCAGAGGTGCCACTCAAGAGCCGAAGGTATTCCCCCAGCTTGCACAGAACGATGCAGTCATTAAAGAAAATTCATGGTGGGTGTGATGTAGCCAGGAGTGAATGCATGCCCCTTGAAAACACCAAGCAGTAGGGGTGTGAGGATAGTAATGTTTGATGCCAAATCTAATAGTGCTAGAAGCGAATGGAATACTTTTCGAATAATGAAAAGCCTTTTCCACCATTAATATAAAATGACCTTGACGCGCTAGTACTCGGCTTCCGTTAGTTAGGCCGTTCCAGGACTGACGAAATTGATATAATTGTCCGGCGGGTCAAATTAAACAAGATGCCAAAAAAAAAACTCCAAAACACACCGCTGATTAATTTGGCAGTATCTGCCCTATTCTAACACGTTCCTGAATCAAATATGCACTCACCTTCTGTGTGCCCAAAGCAGAAAACTGACATAAAAATTACATTAAAGCTCCTAAACAAAGTATAAATCCAATGCACACCTTATTTTTAGCAATAAAAATGGGCAAGGGTTTGCGTGTTGCGCAATGGCAGCCAGTAAAGTCAGCTTTGCCGCATGGTTTCTTAACGGCAGCTTTGTTGAAACACATCAGTGTTATACGAGAAAGCACATGCATGCCATAAACGCCATTCTGCTTTCATGTCTCTAGTGTCCGAGTACACCGCGCAGACAATTTTCGGCCCAATTTTCTTGAAGAAAGGAAGGCTCTCATTAGAATCAGATAAATGCCTTAATTAGACATTGGGAGCTACAGTTATTGCTTGAAGATTATCTTACGGCAGGCCGAAAATAAGCATTTTTGATGAGAGACGATGCGTTTTCAGCACATTCACTGTCCCCTAAGCTCTGCCAAGACAAACTCTGCCACTAAAGGGGTCAGGCACCTGCATGCACTCTAAGAAAAGTTTACACCCTTTGGAGTGTATATTTGCCACACAACAATAATCGTCATCTGTCTTGCCCGCATTTCCTTTCTTGAAAACGCTGCGCTCGTTACTTTCCTGTCAGGAATGCTATGTCATGGACCCTGTATGGGTTTTCAGAAGACCTACAGTATTGATAAATAAAAAATAAAAATAAATAACGTGCATGCCGTTCGTTACTGGAAAGTACTGGGCTTGCCGCGTTAAAGAAAGGAAATGCAGACAAGACAGGTGACGATTATTGTTGTGTGGCAAATATACACCCCAAAGGGCGCAACTGTTTTTAGAGTGTGCCGACTGGTCAAGTTCGAATTATCCGGCGAAGACCAATTTTAGAATCGAAATAACGAAAATTTGGGCCCATAGAAATGCATGGGTGTTGGCCGGGACCTTCGGTCCGAATCGAATTAACCAGAGGCGGATTAACGGAAGTCTACTGTATATTCACGATGTGAGAAAATTTCTCATTACATTGCACATTACAAAGTGTTATCTATTAAAAGCACAAATGGAGCATTAGAAGCAACTACGGGGTTTATTTGCATACCCTGGACTCATTGGCAAACGTGAATAATGGTGGTTTAGCTGGAAAAGACTGATTCCCCGAAGAATGTAGTTTGCTTTGCTACAAAACTTCTCGTGTTTTATGTCTGCCATGGCTGCCGGAAAAAAATTTGTTGCACTTTTACTTCAATTTTATGCTTGATCGTGCATGGTTGGCAATTTGAAATACTTGAAAAATGTTTATGTTTACGAATAGTTACTATTTGATTCAAAGACCAAATAGGGCATTATTTGAAATTTTAGAATACTTGCACACCCTTACTGGGCAGTGTAAAGAGCACGAAAAGAAGTGGCACCTGTTACCTATAAGATGGGCTCAGTGTTTATTTACAAATGGCTTTGTTGGTAACTGTGGTGGGAGATCCTTACAGCTTAAGTTTTCATACAGGCAGATGACCATGCTCTTTTAGTCTGCATACCTTTCGCAACTTCACAGTATTAATTGGTTTAAGGGAATCCAGGGATGACTGGCGTGTTTATTCACATAAATGTTCCCAATATTTCTTTCAGCAACTTTTGTACCATTTCCATACGTGCGTTATACTACGACCTATGCGTGCCTCCTGCCTCCCACCCTAATTTAAAGCAAATGCCTTTCTTTGCCTCTTTTGCCAGTTTTCGTGGTTGGCAGTCAGCGGTTGATGGTTGGTGGTCAGGCTTCTAATGCAGAGGTGCCGATACAAATCGCATGGCAGAGCTGCTGTGTGCTTTCGTCACTGAATGCCGACTAGCTTGTTGAGAAGCACATGCTATGGCACATAAGGTTTGCACTTAGCAAGGACAGCCTTCCCTCAATGGAACAGCTGCGGGCTTCGGCAGGAGACGAGCGTTGCGGTCGCATTCCATGCCAGTGCCACTGGAGATGCACACACACGTCTAATTGGCTTACATATAAAGCCTCTTATGCTACTGCCACAGATGTGCTGGCTGTATTCTCTATGGAACAACATGCGCTACCTTAATGTCCCCAGTTTGACGAACACATGCCATCAAGCACATCATTTCTTCAATGGAGCGAATACTTTTCAAGAAGCATTTGGCTATTTGCTTATATTGACAGTTGTTGTCCATGGTTTCTGCACAATTTCTTTTACCTGGACCAAACTGCTTCTGGTAAACTGATCAAAAAAGAGGTTGCAGTGCTGCCACAGAGCATGTGCAGTTGTCACTTAAAATGACCATGCAATGTGGTAAATGTTCTTGAAACAGGGCAACAAGTGTTGCTGAGTGTGATGTCTAGATTAAATAGTGTGCTTAATCACCACACTGCACATTTACTAAATAGCACAGCAAAAGCTTACATAGGTCTTGATTGCAACCAGAGTCTGTAATTTAGTGAGTCCAATGTGTATAACGTGAATTATGAGTGAGACCTGTACTTCGTCATGGTTTTCTACACTGTAAAGATGAGAATATCGGTGAGTATAATTCTCTACCTTTTTCTTTTCTGCTGCAGTGGTCCATATATTAAGCATCTTTGAAAAGTTGATTTCTGAGAATAAATTTTGTATTGCCTTGGCCTAAGTACGAAGCCCTATCCCCATATGCCTTGCAGCGGATTCTCCCAAATAAGAAAGAAAATGCCTTATACAGTTAGGCTTGGCCAGGCAGAATGCCTTGCTTATGAGGTTGTCTCTGTTTGCAGCAATATTTAGGCTGTGCCTGGACACACGACTGGGCTGCCTGCAACCCTCGCAACTTGAACAAGGTGAAGCATCCACAGTTATAGCCGTTGCAGGGCAACTGTTTTCTGCCTACCAGGAGCTCTACTACGGACTTCCCCTTTGGAAGTACATGCACACATCCTCCTACCGGAAGTACACGGAGGCTGAGGATGTCCTGTACAAGTGGGTTTCACAGCTTTAAGTCATGGTGCTGCTACTACAGCTATGTGGTTGCTTTTACAGAATAACACTGGGCTACATCCAGCAGTATGCCAGAAAGACGTCAGAGGACCACTCCTTGGGGAGCAATAAGAGCCTTCTCCAAGCACTTCTTAGTTTGAATGGGCTGTCAGAGATGGACACCCACCTGACAATAATGGATTTCATTGCGGGTGGTGTTTTCACGGTAGGTGTACAATCATTCTGTGAGGTAGCAACATATTTTTGTCTTTCTTGCTCAGAATCATAGAAACCTCATTGCTAGCCACAGAGAATAATGTAAAATGCCCTCCAGGCTACATTGCGCCCAATGTGACATCACAAGTCAGTGATCTTTCATGCAGCATTGGTTTGTTCAGTCCTACGTAGGATGAATATGGCTCAATGGACATTTCAATACACCGAGACATAGGGCACATGTTCCTCGAGGGCATTATAATAACTAGCTTTGTGTGAATCTTGTTTCTGTGCTTGTTTTATGCCATCAAACTGTAAAAGAACAAGGTCTGTTTTGTCAGTTGTTCCATACTCTATTGGATTTTCCACACTGTGATTGACCATTAGTATTAGGAGAAAAATACAACAAAAGTTATCGTGTCTGCACTGCTTTACTGGCTGATGCTGTGTTTCTGTATTGACGGGATATCTTGTTTCTTCTTTGCCATCTAGACGAGTATTGCCTTGTGCTTTCTCCTGCACCACTTGGCCTCCAATCCGGACGTGCAGGAAAAGCTCTACACTGAGCTCAAGTGTGGTGACGAGGACATCAGCAGCTGTTCCTACCTTCGTGCATGCATAAAGGAAAGCTTCCGGTATGGGTCTTGGCTGCAATGGCTGCTGTGGTGAATACCACGCTTGAGCTGCAGCAGTTCTCAGTGATGACATACTTGTTTGTTTGACTAGCTGTGCGATCTGCCAAGTCTCCCAGCCTACTGGCAGATTGCATAGGTTTTCATGATTGTACAGCCAATGTAAAAGCTCTTCAAAAAAGCATACCATACCTGCTATGACCACAGTTCACCTTATGCAGTCGCTCTTCGGAGTTAGTTGTTTTGAAAGTATTTGTGCCACCAGAAGAGGTCGACCCAGTGCTTTCATGCTTGGCAAGTGTGAAATGCATAGCTAATGAAGGCATTGAATAATATGCTTTTACACTACTGTTGGACTGGCTGCTGTTATCACTGACATAACATGTGCTGCCTAAGTCTGTGCAGAGGCCCCTAGTATCGGCATAAAGCTAATGGGACATTATACTGCCACATACTGCTGCACCCTCTATAGGTAGGGTTTAGCATTTTTGATTTAAACTGCAAAACAAAAAACAAATTCCAGGATGCAGTGTTGAGCAAAAAGGGTCAGTGAAAGCATTCTATGACAGTATGCTTTTGCGCACAAACTAGAAAATGAACACAGGAGACTCGACAATCACAAGCATTGTGCTTGTGATTGTCAAGTCCCCTGTCTTCATGCTATACCCTGTTTTCATGCTGTAGTTCGTGTCTTTGGAGGGGGGGGAGTCTCCTTGTAGTCGTTCCATGCGTGTATTAATGCTGTCCTGGGATAACTAGATAATTCACGAAGTTAATATTTAGAGCTCAGAGGGACACTAAAAAAAAAAAAAAACATTTGAGCTGTGTTAGTAAATTGCCTTTCTACAATATCAAAAAAGCCACTCTTATTGCGAGACGATGCTTGGTGCGCCAGAAAAGACACAAGAACAAAACGCAGGTGGCGACGCTGCCCTGAAGTTCCTACACTAACTGGCCCTTGAGGTCATAGATTTTGACACCGTCTGCTCGGGCCTAGTTAAGCTTTTGTTGTTAAGCACGGACTATCTTAACTGAGCCAAAAACAGAACTTAGCAAGTTTCCAGAATTTTCACTATGACATTACACTTGAACCGGGCCCGGGGTTCTGATGCAAAATTAAAAATAATTATCATTGCTGTTAATTTTTTACTCAGTAATCACCATATTACCGCAAAATAAATGAAACTGGAGTTATTCAAGGGGACCTTATTGATCTACACTGATTTAGGGTTTCTCTTTAGTGTTCTTTAAAAGGACTGATGACCGGCCAGAACATGTTGTTGATGGAAATGAAAGGACTCTCAGTATTATAATCAAGAATGCTGTTGGTGAGTGAAGTGAAAATAATTTTAAATTGCCACAGAATGTATCAAGATGTGGCAAGTATATGAGATTACTGTACATACATTGGCTCTTGTAATACCACATACTTGTAGTCTAAAATCGCAGTTGTCATATTATTGGGTGTTTTCATTTTATTACATGCGTAATAAGAAGTAAGGAAAGCCCATACTAATGAGCGGCGCCTGCAGAGATAAGAGTGTACCATACAGGCACGTAGAGTTGGTTGTATTAACTCTATGGCTAAGTTTTTATGACGCAAGTGGGTTGAGTCAAATCAGGTTGAACGAGCCCGACATGATTGTGTTGACATCCAGTAGCTTCTGACGGGTCTGGAGAACTCTGGCACGCAGCTTCGAGCCGAGACATTGACGCATTCAAATGGGACTTCCAGTTCCCACAGCCGGCTCTATCTCATGTTTCTTATCGTTATTGGCACTGCACAATGCTTGTTTTTGCCTTGTCCTGATCCTATTTCCGTTGCCAGTGCATAAAACACTGACATCTCAGTGGTCAAGTTTCAGCGCTGGCTGGCCTGACCCGACGATGTTCACATGCACGCTGCAAACTGGTCAGGCTGGGCTAACTCAGCCTGACCTGACGCTCGTTCATGCTGACCAGCTAGCAAGAACTCGACAGGCCGATTCCAGCTTGACAATCCAACTCGACCCGCTTGTCGGGTTCACATGAACGCCCTGTACAACTAGACAGAGCTGTAGCATCCCTGAGTGCTGTTGTACTAGTTGTACAACAGTTTGCGAGTGAGTACCCAGAGTTCTGTGGTCTCTGTGAGGATGCCATTGACTAATCGTGCTGTGAATGGCTGCACTGCAATAACTGTACTGCCTAGGGCCCTACCACTCAACGTTTTTAGATCTTTTGCTACCACTGGAATATCCTAGCACTTCACTTGGCTTGGCTAAAAGAAAAGCCTGGCGCATGCAGCCAGCAAAAGCATAGCCTTCAAGGTTAGTTTCTGTCACTTGGAGGGAGCCATCACTGGGGCGTAGACTTGGATGCCACTTATTGTTGTAGAAATAATTCAACACAATTCAACAGAAAACGTGAACTGCAGGAACGTTGGCTTGATAAGCAAAATATTACTTTCTTACAGCTAGGGCTGCACTTGTCTGCTTCCCACCAATGCCGAAGTATAATCTCTATCGCACTCGCCTACCACTGTATCCAGTAGATTTCTTGAGCATGACTACATCCTCAATGCAGATAGAAAAATTTGAATAACAAATGCTCCATGGCATTTTCCACATTACCACTGTAGACTGGACGCTCAGACTGGTAAGCTTTCCGTTTCCCTAAATAAAATGGGTACCATAAAAAACAGTGGTCAGTTCCTTTAAGACGTGCTGATGGGCTAGTTCATGATAATGACTTAGTTACTAGCAACACACTTAAAGAAAAAATGAGGACACACACAAAGCGCTGAATTTTTTCAGTGCTTCAATTTTTTTCGCCCATGTTTTTCCAAGTGTGCTGCTTATAACTAAGTTATATTTAGACACAATTTGGGTAATGTTAGCAACGCTGAAGAGAAAAATGTGTCAATTAATAGCTAAATGACAATTACTAAACCTTCAATTTTTGCCTGTGTAGAGGCATTATTAAGATTCACAGTTTTCCATTGCCCCAAAAGAACCAAAGGTGGTAGTAATTCTATGTTTGCAGAGAATGGGGACCACGTTGGTGGGTGACGTGTACTGAAAGTTTCACAAGTGTATTTTGCAAACTTTGCAGGAA
This sequence comes from Dermacentor variabilis, assembly GCF_050947875.1. Lineage (NCBI taxonomy): Eukaryota > Metazoa > Arthropoda > Arachnida > Ixodida > Ixodidae > Dermacentor > Dermacentor variabilis. The sequence goes on from NC_134573.1 coordinate 190,974,106, forward strand.
GTGTGCCTATTGTCATGGTGGAACTCAACGTGCCACAAAGTTGACATTCGGAGAGAATAAGGAGCATATTATGCATGATATGTGAGCGAAGTTTTGTCAGCGTCAGTTAATTACAGCCTTTGTGAAAAACTCCCGAAGCAAGTGCTCAAAGTAGTTACATGGTTATCAGCTGTTTCCCAATGTCCAGAGAAAACATTACGTATCACTGAGTTTACAGGTGGTGAAAACTGGAGACAGGTTGCGGTAAGTGTAATGAGTAGCAAAACGTTAGCATTTCTGGAATAATTATGAGCTTTGGAAATAAATACTCAACCCCAATTTTCTCTATACTTTCATGTGTTATGCAAGGTTTACAGTCGATCTTCCCGATGTCTGTAGTCATTTCAACAATCGTATACCTTGTTTCTATTTTGTGAAAACAAGGGGAATGTCTATGGGCAATGTGTAGGGCGAGGTACAAAGTATGTGGGTTAATTGTAGCCGTTGCAGTAAAGTAGACATCCAAATGGCGCAGAATTTAGCCCACTGTTCTGAGAACTGTCCACCAAGATTGAAATTGGTGAAAGCGGGGGGACATTAAGGTCAATGACCATGCGAAGAGAGGGTTGTGGTGTTAAATTATAGGCATCGTAAAAATTGCTTCAGCAAGTGCTTGAAAGCGTGAGTAAGCGGTTGCTCACTGTTTCCCAGTATCCTAGAATAATTGTGCACGACAAAGTTCACAAATGTGGGCCAAAATATGCGCGATGTATGAAAATAATGTTTGACATTTCTGGCCTAATTACTATCATTGCAAGTAATTGTTGAATATTGTAAGCAAGGTGTTGCACAATACAAACACCGGCAAGACGAGCACAAGGACGGGTGCATCTGCACCCGTCTTTGTGTAATGTGACTGCCAGTCACATTACACAAGAATCTTAGAGCTACAGATGGGCCAAGCTTGCAAAAAAGAAAAAAAAAACTGTCTCATTAAAGTTGCAAATATCCTCCGGAGAATACTGGGCAAGAAACTTCCTGAGGTCTTCCTGGGCATAGGCCACAGCGGCTATATTCACACTTGCACTCTCTCCGTGAATACAGTGCCTTGAAGCTGCTCAGCCCCTGGAGTACTTCAGGTCATGAATGCCTGAGAAAAGACGTGAAGGTACCAAATCCTTAAGTTTTGGCCCACACTCCTAAGTTGCCAGCTCAAAATTCTAAGAAAAGAATTGCAACACAGAAGCATTAGTGTTCTGTGTGCTAATGCTCATCAGTGAATTTCGGCATCCATGCACCGTACGTTTGTCGCAGTGCACAAGTCAGCACGCTGCCACGAGAGTAGCACAGAAGATAACTTATTTCACAAATGTGCTGGTGAACCAAGCGTCGGAAGCACTGGCAATGATAGCAAACGATCACTTTGCCTTCTCTAGCAACATCTCGTCACTCACGACAGTGCCTACAGCACGCATTTCCATGAACAAAATGTTGAGGGTTTCCTCAAGTTTTTCACACTTGGGGTCTTGCTGCCAGCAGGCACCTGAACTGGCTGTTGGCACATTCATCCACTTGTCAGATTCCTTCAAAATGGCATGCACCGTTGACTTGACGAAACAAAGAAAAATGCTGAGTTCTTTTTCACTCCTCTCTATCACATACTGCACAGACAGATGCTGAAGGTGTGTCTGCTTTCAGTTTGCATATTTATTTTTTCAGTTAAGCACAAAGTTCCACCCGCTTAATTTTGCACCTGCCATTTCTTTTTTTCGTCACATCAGAACTGACCGGAAGGCATTTAACATTGCATTTTATATGCCATGCTTTGTGTTGCATATCAGGTTGCTGAAAATTTTGTCAATATTTCGGGGTATCCATATTAATGGGGTCAATATTAATGAGACATGACTGTGTGTATGTGCGTGCATGCATCTGTGTGTGTGTATGTGTGCGTCTATATATATATATATATATATATACATACATACAGGGTTTCCCACGTAACTTTAGCCAGACTTTAAAACTGTGCAAATGCCATGTAGCTGGACAGAGCAAAGGTAATGTTGTTTGCTGTCGCTTGTAGATCAACTCCTCAAATATTATAATTCGATGAAAAGTGTCAATGAAAAAATTGTAGAGCGACATAAAAAACTCCCGATACAGCTTTCTGTCGCTCAATACTTGCTACATAAAAGTGTTTTTCCGAGCATGAAAGAAGCTCGCAAATACATGCAAAGTGCCTCAAGCAACCAGTCTGCCGAGATCCGGTAGTTGAACAGGCACATGTAGGTTGAGGACGCACACATGAAAAAAAAAAAGAAACAATACTTTAGTTTTTACGTTACGTCCGGCCTTCCTCATTCCCTGAAGAAGGCCGGACCCCAGCCGAAACGTAGGAAATAAAGTATCGTTTTTTCATACATGGGGCCTCAATCTGCAAGTGCCTATCATCACCGTTTTATTTCCACTGCAGGACGAAGGCCTCTCCCCGCGATCTCCAATTACCCCTGTCCTGCGCCAGCCGATTCCAACTAGCACTCGCAAATTTCCTGATTTCGTCCCACCACCTATCTTCTGTCTTCCTCGATTGTGTTTCCCTTCTCTTGGTACTTATTCTGTAACCCTAATGGTCCAACAGTTATCTAACCAGCGCATTATGTGACCTGCCCAGCTCCATTTTTTTCTCTTGATGTCAATTAGAATATCAGCTATACCCGTTTGCTCTATGATCCAAACCGCTCTTTTTCTGTCTCTTAAGGTTATTTCTAGCAATTTTCGTTCCATCGCTCTTTGTGCAGTCCTTAACTTGTTGTCAAGCTTCTTTGTCAGTCTTCAAGTCTCTGCCCCATATCCCAGCACCGGTAAAATGCACTGACTGTACACCTTCCTTTTCAATGATAATGGTACGCTTCCAGTCAGGAGCTGATAATGTCTGCCGTATGCGATCCAACCCATTTTTATTCTTCTGTGAATTTCCTTCATTTGATCACGGTTCCCTGTGATTAATTGATCTAGGTAAACGTACTCCTTCACAGACTCTAGAGGTTGACTTTCCATGTTGAACTCTTGTTCTCTTGCCTAGCTATTCATCATTATCTTTGTCTTCAGCATATTAATCTTCAACCCCACTCTTACACTCACTCTGTTAAGGTCCGCAATAATTTGTTGTAACTCGTCTGCATTGTTGCTGAATAGAACAATGTCATCGGCAAACTGAAGGTTGCCGAAATATTCGCTGTCGATCCTTACTCCTAAGCTTTCCTAGTTCAATAGCTTGAATACTTCTTCCAAGCACGCAGTGAATAGCATTGGAGAGATTGTGTCCCCATGTCTGACCCCTTTCTTTATAGGTATCTTACCGCTTTTCTTGTGTGGAATTAAGGTAGCTGTAGAACCTCTGTAGACATCTTCTAAGGTGTTTACGTAAGCATTCTGTACCCCTTGATTACGTAATGCCTCTATGGCTGATGGTATCTCAAATGAATCAAATGCCTTTTCGTGATTTATCAAAGCCATGTAAAGAGGCTTATTGTACTCTGTGGATTTCTCGATAACCAGATTAATAACATGGATGTGACCCATCGTAGAGTATCCCTTCCTGAAGCCAGCCTGTTCCCTTGGTTGACTAAATTCCAGTGTTGCCCTTATTCTATTGGAGATTATTTTGGTAAATATTTTATATAATACTGGGAGTAAGCTAATGGGCCTATAATTCTTCAATTATTTAATGTCTCCCTTTTTGTGGATTAGTATAATCTTTGCATTCTTCCAGTTTTCAGGGACCCTTGCAGTCGATAGACACTTTGTATAAAGAGCCGCCAGTTTTCCAAGCATTATGTCTGCTCCATCTTTGATTAAAGCGACTGTTATTTGATCTTCTCCTGCCGATCTTCCTCGTTTCATCTCTTGCAAGGCCCTTCTGATCTCATCGCCAGTTATAGGAGGAGTTTCTGTATCCTGTTCATTACTGTTTCTAGTGGAGGTATCCTGACTCCTCTGGGTACTGTACAGGTCGGTATAGAATTCTTCCGCTTTTTTTACTGTATCTTCGAGATTGATGATGATATTACCCTGCTTATCTTTCAGTGCATACATCTTGGTTTGTCCTATGCCAAGTTTTTCTCACTGATTTCAGGCTGCGTCCATCTTTTACGACTTCTTCAGTCTTTCTCACGTTACAATTTCGAATATCCTCTATTTTCGCCTTTTTGATCAGTTTTGACAGTTCCACGAATTCTATCTTATCTCTTGAGTTGGACACTTTCATTCTTTGTTGTTTCTTTATTAGGTCCTTTGTTACTTGGGAGAGCTTGCCTACTGGTTGCCTTGGTGCCTCACCTCCCACTTCAATTATTGCCTCTGAAGCCATCCTAGTCACGGTTTCATTCATTGTCTCTGTGCCATCTTCATCTCTGTGTTCTAAGGCTGCATATTTGTTTACAAGTACCAGCCTGAATTTGTCTGCTTTTACCCTTACTGCCTCTAGGTTGACCTGTTTCGTCTTGACCAATTTTACTATTTCTCTCATCAAATTGAGGTGAATCCTAGCCCACTAACCTATGATCACTGCACTTTACCCTACCTATCACTTCTATATCCTGCACTATGTTGGGATCTATACCTCTTATTAAGCTTGATCATGACTACAGCTACCCTCTCATTAATGCTGTGGAATTCGTCTATGTTGCTCGCTATGTCCTTATAGATTAGGAATCTTACCCCGCATTGCTTCTTAACTGGGAGAGCTCTATAGCAGAGGACATGACCCTTATTTAGCAATGTGTAAGCCTCACTGGTTCTAATCTGATGATATCCCAAACAATATCTGATAGTTCCTCAAGGAGTCCTGCTAAGCTAGCCTCACTTGACAGAGTTCGGCAATTCGCCTCTTTCATTTTCCTGTGCTGCCCTCTGCCGCACGCCACTGAAAACGTTTTGGAAGGGTCCCCGGGCTTTCGCCGGTTGACTTGTGCACCTGCGCCCACGTTGAGTGCACGTTGGTTGTGCGTTTCGTGGATGGCGAATCATTATTAATGGCTTCTTCGGGACAACATGTCATTCCTGGAGCCATGTAGCGCTCACTGACTACTGGTTGAGCAGGCCTGAGTGCGCTGTTCTGCAATCAGTGCTGCCGATTAAGGCACGCCGAGTTCCGTTTGGCGGCATGGCTGCATTGGAATTTGTCACCGATTTCTGCACGTGGACATCACTTTTTGTATTCTTTTTACACATTATTTAGACATTTTGCATATTCAAAAGTTCTTCTAGCACAGCCTTCTGCGTCGGATTTATTAGAGCAGTGCACACGTTTACATCGACATCTACAGCTGCAGGTCGTTGCTATTGTCAAATATTGTGAAAAAGGTCCACCGCTGATATGAAATAGTGCCAAATGTATCAAAACATGCATCTCTGCGCATATGTGCCATGTTGATACACCCTGAGAAGAGTAAATATGAGCGGCCGAACCCCTTCAACAACGGCAGCTGTGATCCAGATACATATATTACGGGCTGTTAATTAACTCATTCTCGCTTTTCTTTAACTCCATCATACTTACAGTTTTAACGTGCCATGCTCGCATAAGTGCTCATTTCTAGGCCATGTTGTTCTCTCACAAAAATGCACGGGTGCTATCGCTCACACGGCGTTGGTATAAATCAGCGAGGCGGTTGTTTATGCTGCTGTATACCGAATACACCGTTTCTCGTTTGCCGCTTGACGCAGAGGCAAACAGTGCATCTCTGAAATTGATAAATGTGTCGGCAAAGCAACACGTACAGGTCCACCCATATATGTAGCGAATGCGGCCGACAGCCTACAGGTACGTGCAGATGTTGGCACAGCGTTGTCTCGCCGCTTACTGCTTATTGTGTACGCACCGTGCGAAGTGAAGTGTAGCTGATTTCAAATCACTAAGGCCAGAATTAAACCATAAAAGCAGTTTCGTTCCACCTAACTGCTTACATTTCAGTTCAGGTCCGCCGGAAGCGAGTGCACGAACTCGACAGCGCCAGGTTAACTTTCACTGAAAAGGATCGACATTGGCTCAAACTTCGTGGGCATGGCTTGAGAGGGTTAAAGCTTGTGCATAAATTTCAACTTGGTAGGCATGCTTGACTCATTTTGAGCATGATTAATTATATATACAAGCGAATGCGCTGTCGCTATTGTGTTGTCGGTTCAACGGCTGATCGCGCAGGGTTCGGTCGAACGATGATCGGCACGCTGATTTTGCTGGTGCCTTCGACAAGAAAGCCTGTCGCAGTACAAATCACGCTCGTTGGTTGCGTCGTTGTCGACGTGGCATGATAAAAGAGTTTCAGTGACGCACATTAGTCGGTCGATCATTGGAGTGAGCGTCTTGTCGGTCTCGTATCGACCCAGTGTTGCCGGATCTTACAAGTACATGCAATCAGGAACGCACTGCCACCACCAGCAAGTGAGGACCGACGCTGCAAAAAGTCTTTGTCAGCAACGTGATGTACTTAAGTGTCGCCCAAGTGTAACGCACGGATTTTTTGTTAAATTAGCGAGCCATTCATGACAGGCGGCAACTACCTGGCTCACAGTGCACTCTGGACGACTTGGAAGATGCCTTGACTGCTTTCTCTTTTAAAGTGGAGTTGCGGTCTTACGCTACGCACGTTTTCGGCACTGCACCGACGTCGAGCTACCATTAGAGTTTCAACGCGGTGCACGGCACGAGTGTTTGCAGCCACGCGCGCCCGAGCGTTTTTTCGGGGGACTTTGCGGTCACGCGCGCGACCCTTCCAAAACGTTTTGCGACTAATCCGCTAGGGCAGGGCACATGCGCTGTCACGCCATGAAAGAGGTGGATTAAAGGTTGACAGGGTCAGTTTCCATTGGTGGCCTGTCCGGACCCAGAGAATCTTAGCACCCTCTACTGCGTTACAAGTCTGACCGCCACCTTGGTCAGTTGCTCTGCAGCTGCTGGGAACTGAGGGCCATGGGTTTATTGAAGGAATCATTTGGGAGGTTGTGACCGAATATTGCACCAGGGAGGCCAATTCCTGTTTTGCTGAGGGAGTGTCTTTGTTGAAGCTTAGTGGGCCTTCCTAATTTGGTTGTACCTGGATTAGTATAGCCCCACTTGCTCTCGGCATCGTGTCTCAGCTCTTGGCATATATATACATATTGAAATGGGGTTTATTGCAGCTCGTTCGAGGGATCACAAGGAGCTCTTGATCACAAGTCCTAGCCCTTCGCATCAGCAGCCCGAGCTCGGGTCTCGCGCCGCAGCGGTGGCAGTCCGCACAGCGTTACATGCATATTGCCCACTACAATTGCCCCCGTGGCGAAGAGGAGCCATCCTGGCGACCTAACGTGAAGACACAATAAGGGGGTCGTGGTACGGCTTCAGGCGGCTGATGTGAACCGTCTCGTGGCCATGGCGGCGTTTGTCCGAAGATGGCGTCACCGGTTCGACCACATAATTCACAGGCGATGTACATTCGACGATCCGGTATGGACCCCGATATTTCGGAGCAAGCTTTGAACTAAGGCCTGGAACTTGGAAGGGCAGCCAAAGCGAGACGTGAGAGTCCACGGCGAAGGACTGTGTGGGCTGATGATCGTCGTGGCGATCTTTGTGGATTCCTTGGGTATCCGACAGAAATGAGCGAGCCAGTTAGCGGCACTCTTCAGCATGGCGAGCAACTTCGGAAAGAGGGGTGAATTCAGAGGCATATGAGTGATATGGTAGTACGGTGTCAAGGGTAATGGATGGTTCATGTCCATAATGAAGGAAAAATGGTGAGAAGCCTGTGGTAGCCTGAACGGCGGTATTATATGCATACGTCATAAAAGGGAGGCCATCGTCCCAATTGGAATGATAAGATGCAACATACATGGTGAGCGTGTCACCAAGAGTGTGGTTGAATCGTTCCATTATACCGTTAGTCTGTGGGTGATACGCCATAGTGGTGCGGTGAATAGTGCGGCACGCGGCGAGGAGCTCATTAATAACTTCGAACAAGAAGACACGGCCTCGGTCACTGAGCAGTTCTTGCAGTGCGCCATGCCGTAAGATGAATGCGGTGGTGTCGCGAGCAACAGCCGAAGCAAGTGCAGCAGTTTCGGCATATCTTGTGAGGTGGTCTACTGCAATAATTATCCAATAATTTCCTTTAGCAGTGCATGGAAGAGGCCCACAAAGGTCAATGCCTTTGTGGGCCTCTCGATCCCGATCAAAAGGACGTCCAGGACACGGTAAAGGTTGCAGAGGGCCTGTCGTATGAGGAGATTTCTTGCGTCGCTGACAGGCTGCACATGACCGAATGTATTTGCGCACATAAGAATACATGCCGTGCCAGTAGTACTGCTTGCAGAGCTGCTCGCAGGTTTTCAGGATGCCAGCATGAGCTTGTTGCGGGTCGGCGTGGAAATATGTGCATACGTCGGAATGCAAATGGTGAGGGATGACTAGCAGCCATTTGCGACTGTCTGGCTGGTAGTTTCGGTGGTACAAGATGGCGTCCCATAGCACAAAATGGGTGGCTTGGCGATGAAGGGCTCGAGGGCATGTAGCCATTGAAGAACTGTTAAGAATGTCAATCCACGGATCTTTTCTCTGTTCAGATGGCATGTCAGTAACAGCAAGTGTAGCAACCGGGCACTCTATGGATGAGGGTGGCGTTTCGTCGGATCGCATGGGCGATCGGGAGCGCGCATCTGCATCAGAATGTTGATGCCCGGATCGATAGATGACGTGAATGTCAAATTCTTGGAGCTGAAGAGCCCAACGTCCAAGACGCCCCAACGGGTCTTTCAGTGATGCAAGCCAGCAGAGCATGTGGTGGTCTGTCACATCGTCGAAATTTGCTTAAGGCCCGAACTATAGCCAAACATTCTTTTTCTGTGACAGAATAATTTGTTTCTGCCTTCGTGAGGGCACGACTTGCATATGCAACCACATATTCCGGAAAGCCAGGCTTGCATTGCGCAAGGACAGCTCCAAGACCAATGACGCTGGCGTCCATATGAACTTCGGTCAGCGCACTCGGGTCATAGTGGCGTAGAACAGGCGGTGAGGTAAGCAGACAACGCAAAGTGGTGAAGGCTTGGTCACATGCCGGAGCCCAATCGTGAAGATCACCTGGGCCAGCAAGGAGCTTCGTCAGGGGAGCGATGATGAGGGCAAAATTGCACATAAAGCGACGAAAATAAGAGCAAAGACTGACAAAAATTCGGAGCTCTTTCACTGTAGTTGGCTGTGGAAATTCTGCAACAGCACGAAGTTTGTTAGGGTCGGGAAGGACGCCATCTTTGGAAATGACATGGCCAAGCATGGTCAGCTGGCGGGCTCTGAAGCGGCACTTTTTCAAGTTAAGTTGAAGGCCGGCGGTGGCAAGGCAAGCAAGGACTTTGCGTAGACAAGAGAGGTGAAATTAGGGGAGAAAACTACCATGCCGTCTAAATAACACAAGCACGTCTCCATTTGAGGCCTTGCAGAATATTGTCCATCATCTTTTCGAATGTCACGGGCGCATTGCAGAGGCCGAATGGCATTACTGTCAACTCGTACAGGCTATCAGGTGTAATGAAAGCTTTCTTCGAGCGGTCGGATTCATCTACTGGGACTTGCCAATAGCCTGATCGCAAGTCCAAAGAAAATAATTCGGCACCATGTAGACAATCCAGGGCGTCATCTATGCGCGGTAGAGGATACACATCTTTTCGTGTAATCTTGTTGAGGCGACGATAGTCCACACAGAAATGAATTGAGCCATCTTTTTTTCTTAATGAGTACTACGGGAGACGACCAAGGACTGCAGGATGGCTTGATAACACCACGTTCAAGCATGTCTTCAACTTGCTTGGTGATGACACGACGCTCGTTGGATGACACGCGGTATGGACACTGGCATAATGGTGCGTGATGTTCTGTATCAATGTGGTGAGAGACTGTACTTGTGTGGCCTAATGATGCTTGGTTCCAGTGAAAAGAGGCGTGAAAATCATTTAAAACAGTAATTAGCCACTCGCATTGTGTCGGCTCGAGGTCGTCGGCAATAGAGCGACAAAAAACATCCAGTGATACTCGGTTAGATGGCACATGGGGTGTCACTGCTGTTACGTTGGCAGTATCCACGTCGCCGGCAACAGGGAAATGCACAATAATGTCGGCATCCACAGTCTGGATGGTACCAATAGTCTCGCCATAGTGTATGAATTTGGGTTAGAAATCAGTATTTCTGCAGCACCATGCTGAACTGTGAGGAGGGAAAAAGGCAACAATGTAGGCTGGCAGCAACTGAAGATGGCAGGGGGTGTAAACATGACCGTCGCATCGGCAAGCGATGCACGTGAAAGAGGGATAAATATAGCACAGTATCTGAAGCTACACAGATTCTGCTAACATCATGAACTTAAAAGTCGTGAGATGGCAAATCGCACAGAACAGAGAACTGAACCTCAGCACGTGCACAGTCAATGACGGCATGATGGCGCGACAGAAAATCCCAACCGAGAATCACATCGTGGGAGCAACAAGTTAACACAAAGAAACCAATCAAATACAATATGTCTCAAATCAGCACCCTGGCAGTGCACATAGCAACTGGCTGAACTTGTTGTGCACTGGCTGTTCTAAGCAATAGTACCGAAGGCATCGTGGTCGCTTTTCATAATGCACAGCAAAGCTTCTCACTAATCACAGATACAGCAGCACCTGTATCGACGAGCGCAAGAGATCTGATGCCATCAACGGACACTTCAATAACATTAGCGGGCGAAAAACGAGGACTTTGATGTTCCGACTATGACGCAGTTCGTGCCTCAGTAGTACTGGCACTGGCCTACAACGCATGGGTGAGAGGGAGCGCCGATGAGGTGAATGCGAGCGACGAGTACCATAGAGCTGAAACTGCAATGCTGGTATGTCATCAGCAGCGTAGACTTCCGGTGGTGGCCGTTGAGGCATACGGAATGGTCGGAAGCCGGAGCTGGGTGGTCGCAGGGTGCCCACGAAGGCCGGCAAGCGCCGGCGACAGAAGCGCACTACATGTCCTGGGGTACCGCAGGCATAGCATATTGGGCGGTTGTCAGCAGTGCGCCAAGTATCCAGAGGTTTGTGATGCCGGTTAAGTAGAACAGCATGTTGTGCAACTAGGTGGCCTCGTCCCACTTGTTATGCTGGCTCACCCGCTCGTAAGAATACAACCAATCCTCCACTGGCACAACACACCAGAAACAATGACCGCCGGAGGCTGTGGTGCATCTTCCTGGGTGGTTTCATCAGGTATGGTCACAGCAGTCGGTAGCGTCCGGCTTCGGAGTTCCAGTTTCCGAGGTTACCCAGCAGCTCCACCAAATGAAATGGGGTTTATTGTAGCTCATTCGAGGGACTGCAAGGAGCTCTTGATCACGAGTCCTAGCCCTTCGCATCAGCAGCCCTAGCTCAGGTCTAGCGCCGCAGGGGTGGCAGTCCGCACAGCGCCACATGCACGTTACCCATTACCACACACAGACACACACACACACATACATAGGGGAGAGAGAGAACCCAAACGAAAACTATGCCTATGGCTAATACAGTGATTGGTGTGCAACTGTGGGCCTATGCGCACTCTGATGCAAGGAGCCTTGGCAAGGTCCAGGTCACACTTGCCACCCAAGCAACTTTTACTTTTCCGTTTATAGTTGCATCCATTTTAGTTTCCACTGCAAGCCTTCTTTAACAGTAAAAGTGGCTGTTTTGTCTTTGCAGGGGTGTCAATGAGTAATAGAGCTCGACTTGATATTATTCTTTTGTGTCCCTTTAATTGCTACACCATGATGTTTTCTTCATTCTGCTTGCGCATGTGTACATGCATTTGAAAACAAGTTGTAAAAGCAAGAGATGAAGTTGATACATGAATTGATATAAGTAAAAGCACAGAAAAAGAATGCCCAATCTTGAAGGAACAAATGCCAGAAGTATATGACGAACTACTCGGGAATATAGTGATGCCCTGTGATTGCTTTCAGGTTAAGCCCTACGGTGCCTGGTGTAATGAGGATCCTGCCCGAGGAGGTGGTGCTCTCTGGATACAGGGTGCCCGCTGGAGTAAGCTTCGTTTTTATCCATTCTCAGAAGCATCATGGGTGTGGCCTGCATCGGTCAATGCAGGAAAAAAAAGAAGGCTACTGCAACCAACATGTTCTGTGACTTGCTGAAGTGATGACACTTCACGACTCTTCAGTACAGTCCTCTGCACAGTCCCTGGTAATCCTGACCAAAGACGTTACCTGCAAGTCATTGAACCACATGTTTTTCAGGAGCTACTGCATTGTCTAGTATTGAGAATGCACTCCTCTAGGATTTCTTTTTTTTTTTTCCGTTGTTGAAAAGGAAGAAGTGAACTCGCATATGTAACACAAGGTTCACTTTATCGCAGCATAGCGATGGTTCTGAAGTAACAGCACTTGCAGAAAGAGTAAGTGGAAGAATCAAACTCTTTGTTGGGCAAAGCAAGACTCCAGTGAAAAAAATGTGATGAGCACTCGGCAGTTGCTGAATCAAATCTAACTACATACATTGAAGTCAGCCACCAATTTTAGATGCATTGTTGTACGTTTCAGAGTAGTTGACAGCGCTCATGCTTGTTGGAGAATGTACTAATAAAGCATTCACATTGTGCATACGATCTGATGGATGATCGACCCCATCTTGCTGTCAAAGCGATACCAACGCTTGTGAAGTTCCAGTGCTGCAAATGTGTTTTGCCTGAGTGGTCATGCGATAAGAGTGATGGTTCAATGAAAACGTTCAGCAACAAAACGTAAAGCAATGTATACATTGCACAATTGAGGGACCAAGTGACAATTTATAGGTCAGTTGCTCATTTGGTACCGGCACATGCTGTTATGCTTGCTGTGCACTTTGTGGGGGGAATTATGTGTGAAACAATAAATAGGGTAAACTTAGACGAGGACATACAGGGAAGAAACACGAAGGTCATGCGCTGCCTGCAACTCGATTTTGAGCAGGAATGCACAATAAAAAAATTGGCAAAGTGCATGGAATGGTCAACACGACAACATGAACTATCACTTAATAAAGCCAAGTTGCATTCACCAGTGCATTGCCCGTCCTGCACTGGTGAATACAACAAATTTGTGCTTGAATTGATGGAAGCACTTTATATTTAAGTACAGCTGCAAAAAATGCAGTGATCAGTCTGTTTTGATGAAGCTTGGTATTTGATGACATCTGTAAGACTTTATTTTTGCGCCTATTTATGCAAATTTTGCAATTGGAAAATGATGCCACGCTTAAAGCTAAGAAACACTATGCTAGAAATGAAAAAATAGGGAAAATAAATTCTTTTCAACTAGTTCTGTTGGTTGTACCTTCTAAAATGTGGTGCACTTGATTTACTTCGCTGCACAAGCTTGCACTATGCCCGTCCTCTCAAATGCTGTACGGGGAATCTCTGGCCTCGCAGAGAGGGAGTGCCATACATCTATGAGCCAGGTGGCACGCAGTGGCTTTTTCAGTGAGGCCATTAGAGGCACTAATTCAATTGCATTGCGTTTGTGTCATCATAACAATGCATGAATTAGGTCTTTATTTCAGACTTGAACATGCTGTTAAAGTGGACATCTAAAGGCTGCAGATGGCTTGTACACTTAGCAGGCTTGAGCACCTAAATACGTTTATTTTTCTCTGAGTTTCTGGAAAACAGTATCTGCTGGTGCGCGTGACTAAACTGCGCCGTAGAAGGTTAAGTGGACTGCTCTGTTTCGAAAAGGCAGGAAAATAAACTCTGCCAAGCTTCTGTGGCCCCAATGAGCTGTATGGCACAAACCTAATATCATGAGGCGAGTCCCCGATTCGTGCAATATTACAGGGTTTTACAATATGTTAGCATTCTTACCCCATGCATTTAGACCACTCTGTGCACCTTGCTGATTTTTTAAATATGAATGTGCCTGCTCAAGATAACATTTAGCTGCGTGTGGTGGCTGTGTGCTTCTTCCCTTTTCATCAATGTGTTTGTGTTCAGTGTGTTCTTTCGCCAATAAAAGAACTAACTAGCCCAGCAACACATAGTATCAAACTGCATTCCTTTATGTGCAACTGTTACCATGGTGGCATTACGGGACACTATCTTCAGCTAAGCATTACAGTGGAGCATGGTAACCCTGCATAATTAGGGTTGTACTACTAGTACATTGTGGTCAACCTGAGCACAACGACCTGCTCAGTGGCTGGGGTGCTCAATTCCCAGATGCAGGGACCACATTGGGATAAAGTGAAACACTCGTGTGCTTCGATTTAGGTGCATGCTAAGGAACCCCAGGCGGTCAAAATTAAATCTGGAGCACCCCCATTACAGAATGTCCCATAGCCCGCATGTTGTCCCATTGTTTAATTACCAAGCCCTAATTCCCCCTACAGAGCTTGGCCACTCCCCTATTCAGTGTCGTGCAATGTGGAGCTGACTCCTGCAATGAGCACATATTTGTGAATCTCAGCGTAGTCTTCGCAGAGTGCTCGTCACCCAAACTAATGCTTAATGCTGCCATCGGGGGTCGATGCCTTTATGAATATTGGCAGGTAGTGTAGAAAAAAGGTGCTTGTGGGCGTAGAAAGAAATGCTATCCCTCTGTTAGTGTTTCTTCCCATGTTGGCTGCCCTGATGATTAAGGAAACTCAAGTAAAACTAATGCTGCTATAACAGTGAAGCCAGAGCAACTGCACAGGAAACCACTGGCATTTGTTCATCATCACGTTTTTCACTTCTTGTACTGGTGACATGTTTCACAGTTCATTCGAGTAAAGTCAAAACCATGCCATGCCTATATATATATATATATATATATATATATATATATATATATATATATATATATATATATATATATATATATATATATATTACATACAAACTCAGCATGGTGCCCAGCTCATGTATCACAGACCATAAGGGGGGCACAGCCACCTGGGCGATGAGTGTGTACAAGTGCCTATTGCCCATGCATGTGCTGCGTGCAGTAGTCATTGCAACTGTTCTTTTTTGACAGGTGCCGGTGTTTGCAAATTCGCTGGTGACCTGTCGCCTGGAGAAGTACTTCCCACAGCCAGGACAGTTCAGGCCTGAACGTTGGCTTGGGGAGGAACGGGGACTTATCCACCCTTTCAGCCTGCTGCCTTTTGGCCATGGGGCCCGCATGTGTGTGGGTCGGCGCTTTGCAGAGCTCGAGCTCATGACTACAGCTGCCAAGGTCAGTGACACTTTGACACCTCACTTTATGCAGAGTTCATGATTCACACAACTGCTCAAGTGTCTGAGCCCACTTGTAAACTGCAGCACTGAATGACACATTCTATAGAGCCCTGTCATTCCTGTGATATAATTCATTCAGCAGCAAAGGTTAAAAAGAGGAAAGGAACAACTCTACTCCTTTTACCCAACATGTGGTAAGCACAAAAATGCTCTCAACAGAAGAGTGCTGTACCAACTGTGGAGATAATTGCTTGCCAAAATTTAAGGTTTTCAAGGCATTGCAATGCCCAGTTTGCAACATTGTAGTTTTTCAGAAAGAAAAAAACCATAAATGTACTAAATTGTTCAAGTTTCAAATTAGTAAATATTGTAGTTTTTACGACTAACTCGTCTATCAATTTGGCCAACAGAGGTGGGACTGCTGAAATAGCTTCTACAGCAATTTTTGGAGCAGAATATCCTGAATTTGTAGCAGGTTAACAGGGGGGAAAGAAAATTTCTGAAGCTGCAAACTTGGAACAGTTCATTTGGAGAACACTCCATATCTGGAGCAACTCAATGAACTTAAGCCAGAAGTTTCCAAATTGGGTTCTGTGAGCAGTCAAAATGAATCTGATCCCAACCCCATTTCAGTGGATGTTTAAATTAGAGTTTGAATTTCACCCTTTCAGTTCAGCACACTTTGGCCTCTGCGGCCCTAACCCATGGGCCGCCCTGCTTCCAGCTTTGATCCTCCCACTACCCATTGGGTACCCTGGAGATCCTGCGCCGCCTGCTTTATTATAATCTCAGGTGCTCTCCTGAGGCCTCCGTTTGCCGGTTACATGTGCCTCCTAGAGCAGTGCTTATAAAGGATCCAATCTATCGTCGCAAAAAAAAAAAGCGACCCCTGACTTATACAACACCAGTCAGAACCTTGCCCCTTTAGACACAGCGATCACCAAATGGGGCGTCTGTGCCCACTACCTCACCACGCGGGCAGCCAGCTACGGAGCGTAAACAAACTCGACCGCACTCCGTAATGCCGGTATCTAGGGAACAAGCGCATACAGCAAGCACTAAGAAACCTCCTCTGTAGTGCCTAGGTAGAGTCATATATTCAAGGAGCAAAATCCCCATATTTTTCTCTCTCATGCCAACTCTTACTCGCATCTGTGCACAAATGGCTGGCGATCCCTCAGATGAACGTCTCGTGTGCCAGAGAGTGTTGTGGCGTTGTGCAAGCAAGGACTCGCATCATGCTGAAGCTTGGATAAAAAAGACGCCAGGTACTCAGCATAGAAGAAAAATGAAACATTGTTCATGCAATCCAATGTGACACGAACAAGTCGGCGCTGGCACACGACAGGGATCTACTGTTGACTACAGTGTGTGGCATTTGGAATGTGAAGAAGTTGCTCGGCATCGCTGCTGCGACTGCGAAGAGATGTCGACTGTGAGGTTCGACCTCTGTTGTTGGCGAAGTGTCGCCTAACGACAGTGACGAGGACGGCACGGAAAGCGACAGCACAGGCAATTCAGGCCTGACAGTGGCAGAAGCTGCGCGTTATGTGAGCCTCATGAATGCAATCATCGCGACGAGAACAACACCCCGCAATGAAAAAGGCGCCCCATAACTTCTGCAGCGCTACAGCGCCCGTTCATGGAGAATATGCACTGCCAATGAGGAATCTGCCATGCAAATGTTTGCCGAGAAGAGGGGACTGGCTGAAAAGCTGGCTCGCAGCTTAAATGAGTTTGAGGCCGTTGTCATTGCTGCTAGGCCACCGCAGCATCAAATGAAAATAACACTTTTTGTCGCATGAAGTGAATAAATACTGCATGTTTTTTCCCCTTTCACCACACTCTCTCAGAGTTCCGTTTTTGACAGGTAAGTGGGCGATCTCATGCTATTTCGATTAAGCAGTACTACCGTTTAGTACGTACTTTTTCCGCACTACGGCCAATTACAATTTAACGAGGTTTCACTGTAGCATGCTTCTCATGTTCGCATTTCACGCTTTCACCTAATGGTCCCCTTGGTGCAATTGCCTATAGTACCAGGTAAGAAAAAAAATACTCTACAAAAGCAGTAACATTCTTGTAACATATGCACCTCAAACGACTTTGAACCGAATCTCGTTAGACTCAAATACGACTTGTGCGCTGCTACAGTGTTCCTCACAAGTAACGCACAGCCCATTCGATGCATTGCATTTTCATTTTACAATGCATCTTTGCACCGCCGTAAGCAAAATAAAGTTTGAATGGTTTGAACGAGTATTAACAGTTGGCGCATGAAAATCATTTTCCAGAGTGGCCATCCACTTATTTTTGCATGTGAAGCAATGGTCGATTGAAAGGAGTATTTTGTGTGCTGTAGTCGAAGAAATTAAAGCTGTTCCACTACTCCAAGTGTGGGAACAGTGCACCCCTTGGAGTTATCTGCTCGTGGGAATCATCCTAGAATAAGGATCTGGTGGCCCCACTCCACAACTCGCTTTTAATTCTTACAAGGAATCCTCGTTTTTTAAAAACTGAAGCTTGTCTTTGGGAACATCACCGGATTTTGGTGACTGTAGGGGCTGCATGGCTGTTTTGTCACCGAATAGACAAACCAATCACAGCGGAGGAGGCACGTGACACCTCTGCTGGGTTCCTTGCATCACCACCAGATGGCTCTGGTCTCTGCGCATCCGCAGTGCTGGCCGTGCGGGGGAAAAAAAAAAGAAAAGCTCACCTTCGCGTATATGTGGCTGCACAGTAATGAGGAAGTAAACGCTTCTTGCGGATAGAATAGACTCGAATTGCACTAAGTACATACACACATGCTGCCTCTGAAGCCATCTGTCGTACTCGCTAGTAGTCGGCAACTCCACTTAACAAAAGGCTCGGTATAATGTGTGTGCACCCACGCTTGCATGCATGCGTGTACTCGTGTTTCAACTCTTTATGCACTCACACAAAGCTTCGCTGTATATAGATTCCCACTCGTTGGATCTGCTGCATTTTTCTTCTCTTCCTCCCTTCCCCCACGAATACTAAAATGAGATGGAAGCCCTTGCCTTACATGTAAATATGGAAGCAATTATGTGCTGCATGTAAAGAGCCCATGCAACAGTCTATGCTTGGCAATGCTGTGCCATAACAAGGCAGCCAAGGTTCTACCTGTCTTGGCTCTGGACTGTTTGGCTAATGCAGGTTGCTTGAGGATGCTGGTCACATGCACAAAACTTGGTTGCTGGTGTGAGTGTAGCTTCCACACCAAAACGACACTCTGTCACATCTGTGAAATGGCTTGGTCAGGCATGGATCGCAGTTGGTCAGTCTGCAGCATATATGTAGCAGCTTTTACAAGTAGCTGCTAGGAGGACAGAATCTATTATCGTCCGTTTTTTTCACTCTTGGCGCATGTTTGCTGATGTCGAGTATGCAACAAAGCTAAAAAGGGGCAGTCAGCTTAATTGCGTTCATCTGCCAATGAAAGACATCTAAAATTGGAATGGTTCCCTCTTGCAGATGGTCCAGAACTTCATCATTGAGCCCTGCACGCAACACATCAACACTAGTTACGTGTTTGTGGTGGTGCCAAGCCACCCTGTGGGACTCCGGTTCCGCGACCGAAACTGACCGCCCACTCTCCCAAGGGCGCCCACATTCTCGGAGATATTCTCTGTGCCTGTAACAGAATTTGAACTGCTTGCACACATCATCATCTCTCCTCCCAGCTAGTGGCTTACTACATACAGGTCACGTCTCTCATCAAAAACGGGTGGGCTGTTTTGAGGAGATTTATTCCCCGCCGACATTGCACTGCCATGACTTGCACTATTATACACTAGGTGAAATGAGATGTCCACAAGACTGCTGCATTTACAGTAAGCACTACAACTATTCTAATGCTCTGGTATTGTAGAGATTGACGCATGCCTTACTATGTAGTGACAGGAATGTGCACCTTGAAACTATGCTCCTTTTGTCCTGTCACACCCTCGCACATGGTATACTAGTCTATTAGCAGTTGTAACAGTTTTTTGGTGCAAGAGCTCGTCTATTTTGTAGGTCACACCAAGTTCCTTTCACAGCATCATAACTGGGCAGCTAGCAGGGTATCTTCTTGTCAAAGCTGAAGGTAGCCATTAGGTGTAGTTCTCAGCTAAAAAGAGCAAGCTGTTAGCTGCCTTTACAGGCATCATGTGTGAGCTTTTATGTTATTACTGCATCATTTCATTATTAAATTTTATGCTTCATCTTTTTAAGACTCTCTTAAAAATATGTAGATGAAAATTATAGATACAGACAGGAATGTAGAAAGATGTACAATTCATCTAAATTTGTATTAGGTGCTATGCTGTATTTGTGCTCAAGTCATCATGTTCCATCTTGCACTACATTCTATATTTGCATAGTCCTGTACACGCTATGTGCCGGCCATTGATATCGACAAAGTGCTGTTTGGGCAACTGTTCAGCAGTTTGCTCCTCTCCGATTTCAAAAAGCTTGAGCTCTTGCACTGGCTTTCCTTTGGCAAGCAACTAATATAGCCAGCCGATATCCAGTCAGTGCATGCTCATATATAGAGCATTCCCAAGTCAATGTGAAAAAGAATTCAGGAATGAACAAATTTGACTTTTGTGAACACTGATTTCTATTCTGAACATCCATAGCAGGCTATCTTTGGTGCACGTTAGACTTTCCAGTCAACGAAGAGATGGCTTCATAATGCTTTGTCTACTTGGTGGTACGTACCAAGCTTTAAAGGGACACTGCAACACTTTTTGGACGCTGTAAAAAATGTTTGCAATGTGTAGACAACACTGTCACCAAGCCAAATATTATTCCATTGCATGTGGCAGGGATCTCGCAAAAAACGTCGTTCTCTACCTGTGGCCCTCGCTATAATGCATCACCATCATGGACCCACAGGACAGCCCATAGATGCCAACCATTGAGTGATTGTTCAAGGTTGTGAGTTACTCCCAAGCAAACTGGGACGTGCCTGTTATTAATGCATTTTGCCCATCCTGTCACTCTTCGGCACCTTTGTCAGATGCCAACCTTGAAGAGGTACCATAGGTACACAGTAAAAAGAAAAAGAAAGGAGCAATTTAGGCCAGCCATTGTGATTGAGAGGAAACGGTGCATTGATGAATGATGGGTAAAGTAATTAGACACTGCATTCGTTATGTCATTGGTATTATTAGGCCCTTTCCAAAAATTTGTGTGGAAATATATCGAAGGGCATTTCACTCACTCCACTCTGTTCTCAGTTTTGAAGAAAAAGTACTGCAGGGCCCCTTTAATAAGAAGAGCGTAGAAAATTTTCCACCCATATAACGTATGGAATGCTGTTGAAGGTTGTCATGCCTAGAGCTTTATTCTACATTATCCATACAGTAATTACTGTTGCTCACATTCAGTTATCCAAGGTACAGGAATGAAATATGGTGTGGTGTAAACCATTTTCTAGTACTAAAGAAAAGGGACCACCACTGGCAGTGTACACCAAGTCTTGAATAAAGCTGCAATAAGCTTCACGTTTGCAGCTACCTGAAAACCATCCTCGTGATAGCATTTTTACAGCATGTTTTGCGTGATACTACAGTGCTCAAGTTCATTTAGACATTACTTTGGAGCAAGGTCCCAAGGAACTTGCCATGAAAAGTTAAATGCTACGAGGTATACATGGCAACAAAGTTTGGCAGCAAAACATACTATTATTCAAATGAAAGATTAGTGAATAACACTAAACATTATTTTTTGGCAAATGACTACCAGAGTGCCAACTTCAATTATTATGCTAGTGTGTCTGTAGTGGCCACTGTGCATATGAGAATCTTTGCATCATATTTCTTCAAAATTAGCAAGGTAGTACATACTTTTATATGGTAGGAAAGCCGATTTAGAATGCTACTTTTTCTTTAGGGCCAAGAAAAACTGTTGCAGTTGATTCCATAATAGAACACCTTTACAATATTATCAGGTATCATAATGGAATGAAAAACTTGAGTGCAGTGTTAATGTGAAATTCTCTTGGCAAGCTGCATATTCAAACATCACTTTACAGCATTTTATATTAAATATTTTATAAAACCTTGCAGCCATTGTGACACTGACATTCTTATTTTATGACCACATATGAGTAGGGTTCTAAATTTTAAGATATACATTTAGACCCAAACAACATTAGCCAAGAAACATTTTCACAAATTGCAGCAAACTGCAGATTTATCCATAGATTGTGTTTGTTTTTCCAAGATGAATAACGAAAGTATCAATCTTTGAATAACTTGAAGCGCAACTGACAAGAAAGATTGGTTTGGGCATTTTTTGTTCTGGAGGCGAGTGGACAAGCTGTCGAAAATTTTCATGTTAAGCTAAATCGCACACTGCAACAGCCTTCAGTTAATGTTGCCTCATCTCGTGAGGCTGAGTTTAACGATGGCTACGAGTACCGTGAGTGAAGTCCACAATGCTGACCTCGCATTGTCCTTGAGATTCAGTGAGGTCACAGTTTTCTGCGGCTGCTCAGATGCACATCTGTTCCCCACTGTAATAAGAGGGTATTTACTACACTTTCTCATGATGTAAATCTGTACATGTTTAGAAACATGTGTGGCTTACATATAGTAGCCACATCTTGTCATAGCATTTTCGCAGCTGCTCACATAGGCTCATGCAAGGGAAACACAATAGCTAACCACCTT
The DNA here is from genome assembly GCF_050947875.1 of Dermacentor variabilis. NCBI lineage: Eukaryota > Metazoa > Arthropoda > Arachnida > Ixodida > Ixodidae > Dermacentor > Dermacentor variabilis. Next base: position 190,996,007 of record NC_134573.1, read on the forward strand.
CAACAATGAAGACCTAACCTCATACATAGTGAGAGTTGAGGAACCAACTTCCAGGTGAGGTTGCTGGCGATCAAAGTTTACGCCAAAGTATACCTTGACAACTAGCCCCAAGGTTGATTCTTGTGAGGTCGTTTGCCCACCTTCATTGCAAGAAGATACATTGGCTGGCGATGCCACAAAGCATGCACAATGTGTAGGTCCAGGCTTTCCTTGGGCCAAACAGGGCAACGGATGCAAATAGTGTGCACAGCAGTGCCTTCCTGTAAGCATGGCTGGCACTGGTCTGTAGCAGTACGCATTACATTTCTGATCGATAAAAACATAAAACCCTACTCAAGTAAACAGTCAAGGATGCACACTCTAAGGGCATGTCCTTATCATCTCTGTTGCACAAGACACAAAGAAATTATGTGCCTGCATTTTTAAGAGCAAAAGGTTGTGATATTTAAGAATGGCCAAGTTCGTATCTTATACATTGATATGAACTTGCAGTTTATATAATTTAAGTCTTCAAGTGATGATGCTTATATACAAAGTGAAGAGAAGTAAGGCATAATAATGTCAGTTTCTTGCTCCACATACAAGTTTCATCAGATTTGTAACGTACAAAAATGCTTGTGGTTCTGTCGTGTTTGCTTGTACTATGTATAGCCAAAAAGTGCCCATCTGCCAAAGGAAGATTCTAGGAGCGCCGTAATATTAACAAATATGAAGAAACTTGTGCTATTTTAGAAATAAAAATTGCTTTCAAGGAACATTTGTCCATGTCTTCATTTCCCTAAAAATGATGAAAACCTTTATAAACTAATACCTTTGTAAGCTCAGTGTTGTTTACTTGAACTAAAAACAAACATCCTGCATTACCCCTCTATGAACGAAAACAAAAACAGGATATCTGCACAGATGAGAGACACTATTAAAGGTTACACCATAAAAAGTTGTGTAACAATTTAAAACTAGTAGAGTAATCTACTTACACTGAACTTTTATCAGTGGATACTTGAAAGAACAAAGGAGATGTGCTTAATCATTGCTGTATCAGAAGGCAACAGTGAGTAAGGACTTTTTGCACAAACAATATGACAAGTTCTCTCTGACCGCTTAAGTCACTTTTTTACCATGCACGGAAATACAGCAAGTGTCAGAGTGGGCTAACATTCAGGAACAAGATGCAGTTCCATCAACTGGTTATCTAGCTAACTTTTTAACAGTGACACAACTACGAGTGGTGTTGCTTTTGCCTTAACTTAATCCAATGATTGCAAATATTTCCCCTCTGAATTCTTAGTTTACACAAGATCATTCACAGCTATAATGAGGCACAGATGTTTGCATGCAATCCTTGTAGACACACTGGTGACAAGACGATCAAGACCACCCACAAGGAACAGTGGGGAAAAAGAAAGACATTGCCAATAAAAATGTTTTATAAAAGCGGCACTGAACAACATAATGTAGCTGCAAACGTTTGTGCTCGTGCCTTCTGTTACCAGCAGCAGCAGCCCTGGGGAAGAGTGCTCACTCTCTGGAGCCCTTGCCTTGCCTTTTGCCGAAAGGGCACAGCTCCACGTTGAGACAGGTGGAACACTTGGGACCCACCGGCTTGCACACCGTCTGGCCAAACCCAACCAGCAGGTGGTTTACTTCATCCCACAGCTCTCTGCAATTAGCAATGCACGAGTGATGGCTATGACAGCACATAACTCACACTTGCCTCTACAACCTTGTCAAGTGCAAAACCAATGGTGCCGCCTTCTACAAACAAGATGCCTGAAGGTGCTGGCACAGCACTACCCCTGACAAGTTACGTTATACAGAACAAATGAAAATCCCGTGAAGTGGTCCTGTCTACGATAAACTATGCATTAATGTACCTTAAAAAAATTAAATTTCCACCCCTGCATCAATGGACATAAATGTGTCACAGGAGCATAACGGCCATTGCCTTCATGCATGCAAGGTCCTACGTGTTGATGCATTGCTTGCTTACAATGAGCTTGAGCTGTACTACTGCTCCAAGTGAACATTGGCATGTGCAGTTCCAGCCCACAGGAGGTGGCACATTGCCGAAAGTGCTTACAATTTTGTGACAAGCCCACAGGAGGTGGCACATTGCCGAAAGTGCTTACAATTTTGTGACAATGTTCGGGGAAACAAGCAAGTAGCCTTTTGTAATGCTTTACACATTCCAGCATTGCTCTGTTCCTAGCGGCATTTCCGGTTCTGACAATCCACATTTTAAAAACTAACAGCCAAAGACAGAGCTCACATGAGTGCATAACTATGGTAGGCTCCAGCAGTGGAATGGCATTATCTAATACTTCATGGGCACTGGCTAGCACCAGCGATTGACAGCTATTCCTTTGCCCCCCCACCCCCCCCTCATTAGTTGCATTGCGTGCTGCATTGCGCAGGCATGTCGAACCCACATATAGTTAGAACAGGGAGTTCCAACGTGATGCAAAACTTCACTATTGCTGTCAATGCTGCACCCTTGGGGCGAAAGAGACACATCTTTAGTAGTTTCCATACTTTTCCCTTTATGCAATTTGAACAGATGCCCAAGCATAACTCGGTGGGCACACCTGCGTGCATATGGCTTTAACCCTTTGCGGTCCTGAATTTACAGTGTGGTCCAGAACTGCTTTGATAGTTTTAAGCGTTGCAAGGAGAATATACCCAAGTGCTAAAACACAGTGTAGGATATATATTTCTTTCTCTTCTACTTATTGGTACATGAGAATGGTGTGGTACTGTTCGAAGCATCCTGAAAGGGTAGCCAGAAATTTCTGGTGCATACGTTGCACAAAAACATGGTCTTTTTTCTGTGTCGTTTTGTTTTTATTGTGATAGCAATATCTTTCAGAGACCTGAATGCAGCTATGGGACAAAATTGCATTTCAAGCTGGTTTTTATTGTCTACTGGTATGTTACGAACGTAAAAGACATATTTGGAAATTTAAATACTATGGTTAGATGCCAAACGTTGCATCTCCATGTATGTGGCAGAAGTAACCCTCTGCTCATGTTTGTTGTGGTAAAAACTGCATTTATGGTGAGAATGGTCCTATGTGCTGTACATTGCAATGTTGCTGCTGCGTCCTGGATTTTCAGGCAATCTCAAAGAATCTGAAACACATTTAAGTGTCGCTTGCAACCGTCTGTGACAATGCAGAGGTCAAGATCAATTTAATGTGAAAGTTCTCAAAAGCGGATGACAATTATATGAGTGAACCATCTCCATACAGTTGCAAATTCACCGGAATTCAAATCCACAATGAATGTTTTGAGTAATCACTTCCGAGTGACAATTAAAAAATTATTGAAGGCAATGTGCAATATATTGTGTGGTCAATATATATGTGCAATATGTGCAATATGTGCAATATATTGTAAGGGGTCTTAGGAGGATATGGACACTCCAGGTGCATTGCTGCCGTCTCCGTGAGGTTTCGTATAGAGTCCCAGGGCAATAAAATCATCGCCGCATGCCGGATGTGCGAGGGTGAGCCGGAGTAGATGAGGCCGTGCGCGCACATGCTGCCAGCGAGGGGGGTTCTTCTCTGGCAGCTGCTGTTTACAGCACGGATGTGTGAGCGCTGTATCTTCAAAGCGAACGGCGATGTCGCCAAAGTGCGTGGCTGCACGGCCTCATTTTTTGCCGATAGCTTTGTATGCGCTGTGCTTTCAACGTTTCGTTAACGCTGAAGCAAAAGATGCACAAAGGTCAATTCGATCGCTGCTGCTATTGCGATTCCTTACTCCAGCATTTTGACAGCAAGTTTTCGCCCTCATGAGCGAGATATGTTCATGTTTACATGTGCGCATGTGACACCATGCTTGTTAACTTAGTTCAAACATGCTGGCGGGCTAGCTGATTTGAATCCATGATAGAGTGTGTAAACGCGACTGAATGAGGACGTAGAAAGAAACACACACACGCACTGCGCTGTCTCTGTGTGTCTGTTACTTTCTACGGCCTCTTTCAGTCACGCTTACACATAATATCATTGTTAATTTGGTTAGCAAGCGAATGTTCACAAGTTTATACAGCTGATAAAGCTACTATCCTTACTTTTTACAGCTATCTACTAATTTGGTGTCGCGATCAGTGCTTCGCCTTTTGGGCCAAACTGCGACTTCTATTTTTTTTTTTTTTTTGTCACCGCAAAAGGTGCAATCCTTGCTGTTTCTGTCAGGGTTCTTTTATATAAACTGCAGCCTACCAGCCAACCTTTGCTTTCACTCTACACTTGCAGATGAAGCTCTTCAATCGGACCCTTAAATCGCCAACCAGTTGTTATATAATCCAGCAGAATGCACATGTTTATCTATTGGCGCATGCAAGCAACTGACATGATCTGTGTTCCAACATGAAGGGTCATGCCCAATGCACAACAGCAAAGTTTTCAGAGCACAAAATTTGAGAAATCGTTTTTGTTGTAGCTTTACCACTGAGCCTGAATTTCAGGGGTCCAGTGCAATGGTGACACAAGGAAGCATGCACTGCATTTTTCACTTCTGGTGAGAGTGCCTTATTCATGACGAAATTAGGTTTTTTTCACTGATGTTGTGCATCAATAACTGCAGTGGTTGGAGCTGCTGTATTTCATTATATTTTGATGCCACTTCACAGACTCAAACAATAACATGCTGTAAGTCTGCTCCACTGGGACTCAAGAGTATGCTTTCATCACACATGCTCATTGTCTGTCGGCACTGGGCAGTGTGCCCCAAAATTAGTACCTACATTACACTTGCCGTCCATGTAACATGAGAAGTGAAACAGTAGTAGAGCCTTACGATGATGACAAACCCACTCGGCAACACCAGGTGGGACTCACCTGGGCAGCCACGCCTCCAGTGCTTTGCGTGTCTGTTCTGGTGTCTTGGTGGGTGCAGGCAGCCAGCCAAGTCTATTGGAAATGCGGTGCACATGCGTATCAACACCAATGCCCACAGTGTGGCCCCAGCCACAGCTCATGGCCAGGTACGCCATCTTGGGCCCAACTCCTGGCAGACTGCACAGGCCTTCCACACTGTCCGGAATGTCTCCATCATACTTCTCCAGTAGTACCTTAGCTGTCTGCTTCAGATGCTTGGCTTTATTCTGCATGGCATGCCATTACAAAAGAGCAGACTATGTCACTGTATGAGACCAATGAGATCTGCAAAAATCTGCAAGGTGGCTTCACACAAAATATTGCCATCCACCCGGTAGCACAATGCTGCCATAGAGGGCCACTAATTCAGTCTCCCTTTACATTGCTTCAAGCTTCCTGTGTTCTAGCTTAACAATCAATCCAACTTCGCATTGTCATCTACAAGGATGGGCGCAGGTGGCAGGGTGACTGCGTTGGAAATATCGCAGTTCCAGGTTTGATCCCTGGACTAGTACGAATTTTATATCAGCTCCAGGCAGAAGTGCCCATTTTGAGATGAGGATGGCTTCCTTTGCAGCTGCAGTTAAGTGGACAGCAATTTTTCCAGTGACAACACAACTACGATGGAACACCACTCATTTATCTTACACTCTCACTGAAATTTTTGCAGACACCATGTGCACTTTCGACTCTTTCCATTTTCCCCTAGTAGTGAGAAAAGAAGATCATAGATGGAAACTAGAAAGAAAGGTAGCAGCAGAAAGACGACTGGCAAGTTCAAAAGCAACATGCTAACTTTTACTAAAGTTACTGCAGTGAAGCTGGTAATGCAAGGTGTAGAGATATGTGGCAGTGTCTGCTTTGTGTACCCTACATGTTCCCTCACCAGGCCCCACACAAAGTTGTAATCCAGGAAAATCCAGGGAGCATTCCCTTCAGAAGGAGGTTTACTCGAAGCAGAGATAGAAACAAGCTTGAGCATTCACTTTTTGATGTGAACAATATGCAGATGGTGATAGAGCACAGGCACCGTCCATCCCAGAATCATGCTTTGTGTAGCTAGGTTTCACATGTTCTGCAGCTTTGAGGACCATGCACAACATAGCTGAATTTTCCTAAAAAAACTTAAGAAAACCAAGGTGCTTTCCTAGTATTTTGGATCCGACAGCATGGCATTTGGCATCAACATTGACACAATACAATGGTAACTTTGTGAAAGTTCGACTTGATTTGTCATAAGAAACCTACAGCGAATTTGTAGTTTCAAGGTGTGCAATATTTCAGGTGGCTATGCCAACGTGTGACCTGCATGTACAATATGGCATTTATTTGTGGTTACCTGTGGCACGCAAGAGCTAACTTGCACAAGCTTGCTTTGGGACTGTGTCGTCAACCAATGCACTATGCAGTGGTCTTTGCCAAGAGCAGACCAGGAGAGCTAAATTCTGGTGACATTGCCTCCAACAGCTATGTCACATGCCCTCCTGTTAGAGCAGAAACAGTCAGTGGAAAGTGTAAGCCAGGCACCAAGCAGAAACAGCTCCGTGTAGCCCATAGTTCACCAGATGCAGTTCATTCGGAAGGGCCAACTGAAGTAGACGCCCATCGTAGCATATGAAGTGACAGCTGCATCAGCATGCAATCGCCGTGACTCCTTGAATTACAAGCATCGCTCTTCTGGTGGCTTCCTAGGCACAGATTTATTGTCTAATGCATAGCACTTTTACACCAATAATCCAATATGCAGTTTCTTTTCTCGCTGATCTCTTTTTCTGTGTCCCCTATGATAGTAGGTGGCACCACACTGCTAGGTGGCACATGCTGTTGTACTGTGTTCATGTCACCATCCTTCTGCACTGCTCTGCGTGCTTCACAATAACCCATTAGATCAAAAATTTTTACTTCATAATATTCCAGGCAACCTAGAAGCAATCTCGATAGTTCTCTTTCCATCTCACACTAGTGATCTAAGTCTACCACCACATTGCCATTTTGTGAGCACTGAAGCACCAAAATAAAACTGAAAAAGCTTCAAGAAATATTCCATGCCTGAAGCAGCATCTTGTGAACAGTGGCAAGCATAAAAGTAACAAAATTTCTTCTTTTTACATAAAGCTTTAGAAGACGGGTCCCTCGGCACAGGTAGTATATGAAACCAATGTGTGTTGTTATGCCAGGTGATACTATTATGTACGATTATATTGAGCTTTTAAAGAGCTGTGATGATGTCTGGACTAGCTTGGGTGGAAAGTGAAGTACCTTGATGACTGTTGTGTCATGCTTTCTAGCAGTCACACATATCGTGAAAGCAATTTTACTTGCAATACACTTGCATGCGAAATCTTTGTGAAATACACAAACACTTTCCCCGCAGCACAGATCACATAGACAAATTGCTCTGAAACCTCGCAACGAGACACCTGCCATTTTGGTTAAGGGAAGACATGGCATGACACATTGGTCGCTGGCTTTTGTGAAGATAACTGAAAGCAAACAGCTGTTGCTTGCCACTTGGCCGAAATCGCAGGGATATTTTTCACCTGATGTGAATGGTTATAGGACAGAAAAAAATAATCCCTTATCGAGCGACTTTTCTTTCCTGAAGCAAGATATTTCAAATGAACTTACAACAACCTATGTATGTATGCCCAAATTATTTTTACATTACTCGCTGCATTGGGGTAAAATTTGTGTGGTTGCTATTAAAAAGTGAAATCAGCACTTAGTGCAAAGAACTCCTTCATATCCATGTTCTGTCAAAGCGCATTCTATGACATGGAACTTGAACCACCACATCTTATGGCTCGTAAAGCAGCTGAGTGTTGCGAAAATGGCACGTGCAATTTGTGCATTTGAATGGATGCAGCCATATTTGAGTTTGTTGGAGCAAACAGCCTCGCTGGAGAACTCCGTGTGCAGAGCGTTGTTTTCTACGAGAGAGATGCTCTTGTTGGACAGTAGCTGCACATCTATCACTTCAGCATCTTGCTCTGATCCAAACAAATGCTTCACAGGAAGATAGAAACTTGAAGCCATCTGTCTGCAAACAAGCGCACTTGTCTTAGTGAAGGCGAAAGCTGTTTTCTTTGACAGCATGCCCTTAAATGCTACACGACTCACCCTCCCTTTAGGGGTGAGGAGCACAAGTGCATGGGAGAGAGTAAGGTGAAGGATTAGTAGTGAAGGCAGTGCGTGACACAGCTTGGGGGGGGGGGGGGGTGATCCTCGAGATGTTTTCAATCCACTTAGCTGCGTTATTCCATTATTAATTAATAATCCCATTATTAATTCCCATAGCAGGACACTAGCCCCAATCTTCGCAAGGACAAATTAATAAAAATACAGCTTTTTTCCTAAAACAGCGTAGGACTGGAATGCATTACCCTACAGTTTTTTATTCAAATGATTTTGTCCGCGACTTAGAATGTCTGTATTATGACTGTAATTAGCGTTCTATGTCTTGCATTCTCTATCTTTGTTGTTTTCTTTCCTGTCCGATTGTTACTTGCTTGTTATGAATCTGTTAATTACTTGTATGCCATTCCTGCATGGACCACACAGTGGTCTGCAGTACTGATAAATAAATAAAATAAATACTTCATAACTTCTGGGAGGGTTGAGCATATTCATTGCCTCACATCGCATCGTGGAAGAAGTATTAAACTTTGAATTATGGGGCTGTACATGCCAAAACCACAATCGGATTATGAGGTACACCATAGTGGTGGACTCCGGATTATTTCTGACACTGTGGTGTTCTTTAACGTGACCCTAAATCTTAAGTGCACAAGCGTTTTTTATTTCTCCCCCATTGAAATGCAGCTGCCACGGTTGGGCTCAAACCCACGACATCGAGCAATGCCATAGCTGCAAAGCTGCCACGACAGGCACAGAAGTGTTGATTTGATGCGTGACCCCTTCCATAGTGTCACCTAGATCCTACTGTGTGCTTTAATGTGGCTCTCCTTCTGCGGGCCCTGCATGAGTTGTCCTCTTGACAAATTTGCATGGTGTTTATTTTTCAGAAATGGCATATACATACTGTATCATACCTTGAACTTAAATTTGTCTTGTTTGCCCGTAGCTGCTGTCATATCTATAGTATCAGTGCTTCCTAGCCTCCGCACATCACTTTTTCCCTATTCGACCTCTCCCCCTCCCCTTTGTATGGGAACTGCAAGCAAAGAGTTGCAAGCTGGTTATTCACTCCTTGCACAACTGCGTCGGTTCTACACATCCTCTGCCTATTCTCCCCCCTCCTATTCTATCCAGCATCCCTCTGGACTCGCACGTCAGTAGAGGGCAAGTGCTGCAATTTCTGCAATGCTTTTGCGGGGGTGTCATGAAAGAAGCTAATGTGGTGATGCCCAGGGAGCTCCAGAGGGCATTGTAGAGGGCATTGTACACATTCAACGTGGTGCAAAGGTCCAAATGAGTTTCTCACATCGCCTTTCCTCTATGCCATGCTTCTGTCATGTACACACATGCTGAACCAGCGCCCGACGCGGTGTGCCAGACAGCAGCAGCAGCAGCAGCAGCGGCAGCGGCGGCGGCGGCGGCGGCGGCGGCGGCGGCGGCGGCGGCGGCGGCGGCGGCGGCGGCGGCGGCGGCGGCGGCGGCGGCCGGAAAGTCTAAGGAAGAAGCAAAGAAAGGTTCACTTAAATATAGGCTGCTGCTGATGATGATTGCAGTACACGATATGATTGCAGTGCCTCTTTTATGTTTAACATATTTGTTATACTGATTTCGTGTTTTCCACTGTTTTTCTGTGCTCCACAGCTTATCATAAGCTAGATAAGAATTCCTTTTCTAATTATTTTTTCATGTTCTTGCTTTTGTCTTTTCTTGTATGCTTAATATGCCAATATAGCGATGCATATTAAATGCCTATGTTAACTGGAACATATTTATTATGCTTTTCATGTTCCAATTTTTTTTCCTGTCACTGCTGACAGTGTTTTGTTTTGAGAAGCGATATGTCGTTGAGCATCAAATGTCACTCCTGTTGTTGTAGGTTGGTAAGGTCTGGCAAGCCGTCGTCAAGATTTGCTTTCTTATCAACCCCAGCTATTTTTCTGTAAGAAAACTGAAGTAAAAGCTCTTGGTTGATTTATAATAATGAAAGGAGAGAAAGTGGTTTAAAAAATGGCTCATAAAACTGGAAAAAAGAGGGGAGGTATACCATTAGCTGTGCTCGCTGTAAGATTGCAAGAAGTTAAGCACTGTCATCTAAATTCTTGTTAATAGTATAACATGTAGATTCTAGAGCTCCTTTTGAAACATTAATGACTCTTGGTTGCAGTTAGCTGAACTCGTGGACAAGATATGACATTTTTTTTTTCTCTTGAACGATAGCGTTAGTGAATAATATTTGAAGTTACGATATTGTGGGCTGAAATGTTCTGCAACAGCATTGGGAAGTTTCATCATGGTGTCCTATGCTCCAAGCAGAACACAATATCAAGAGGATGGATGATGGTGCTTCTGCTATTGGCAAGTTTCTTGTATGTAACCCTACATTGTCCATTTAAAGGGACAATAAAGGCAAATATTAAGCCAAGCTAAAGCGATAGATTAGTGGTGCAGAATCTCTAAAGCATCAATATTATCGCAAACAGAGCCTTAATAATCGAGAAATTGAGGTGAATGCAGGTCATGATTAGAGACTACCCCGAGACATTCAAGTACTTGCACAAGGATGAAAGCACTCCTCGGTTAAATTTTTTCGCTAGCACTCAACTACTCGTTCAAAGAAACATCCTTGTATTGTATTATAAGGCAAAATAAAATGCTACTTGTTTAGCTCTATTTGATTTCTAGAAAAAAAAAGTCATTGAAATTTTTCTTGACAAAGACGCGAGTGGTCGAAAGGTTTCATTTCTGCTCAACTCCGCGCCATCCATGCTTTCGAGTTTCAGTAGTGTCTTTGATAGCGTAGCGATGCGCTGGTTTTGCAGGCTCGCAAAACTCGCACAAACTGCAAGTAGCAGAGAACTCAACTTCCATGTGATGTCACGAGATGCCCGAACGGTCAATGCCACATGACCAAAAAGCAGCTGCAGCGGCGAATCCATCGCTCTGTCTTGGCTCGGTAACGCTGTCTGTCAGGCACCATTTTAGTCAACGATGGCAGCAAACATAGAGTTGCTATACTAAGAAGCAAAGGGTGGTGATGGTGTATGCAACGTCACCACTCCCCTGGTCGGGTGGTGGGAGATTTGAATTGTCAGACCCTTCAGATGCAATTATCTTGTAAACTAAGTATTTTCTTGGCATGAAACAGGTGTTGCGAGGTTTCTGGAATAGCATTTAAACAGTCCACGTCGACTTATTATTTGTCTTTAGTGTCCCTCAACATAACACTCATTGGATGTCCTGTTTCACTGATGTGTTACTGTTTGCAGCAGAACGAAGATGCAAGCACATAAATGATGTTGGAGCTAGAGCAGGTAAAGCTGGACTTAATTTCATGCACATGTTCATTAGTGGTTTAACATTATGTTGTTTCCAAGGTGTTTGCAGGTCTTACACCTAGCATGGGAACAGCCTGTTTTGTTAGTGGTGAGTAAAGGGTTGACTGTCATGTGCCAATAACATGTCTATGTTTCTATCACATTATAGGGGACTAAGAAACTCATTGCTTGATATTATTGTGTAATATTTCTGTAGAACATTTATTTATTTATTTATTTATTTATTTATTTATTTAGCATACTTCCAAGGCCCGAGGGCATTACAGGAAGGAGTGGTAAATACAAATATTTACACAGTAAAATACAGAAAAAATATAGTTATAACAAGTAAAGAAAATATGATAGCAAAAGGCTTCATGAATGGCAGTCTTGAAGCTGTTGATGTCAGTGATAGCAGTGATGGATGCAGGAAGGTGGTTCCATTCTTTGCTAGTCTTTGGAATGAAAGATTCGCTGTGGGTTCGACACGATGGCACACCAGCTTTATGGTTACGGCTTGAGCGCAACAACACGTCGACGGGAGCAGAAAAAAAAACGCCTTTTGTAATCGGATTATAATGATAGATTTTGTGGAATAACGAAAGGCGAGAGCATTTACGGCACAAAGATAGTTCAGGTAAAGCAAGTGTTGCTTTCATTGATGATGCACTGGCATGCCGAGAGTAGTTTGATAGAATGAAACATGCTGTGCAATTCTGAATGGATTCAATCATTTCTGGAAGTGTAGTGTTTTTGGGGTCCCAGACAGCGCTTGCATAACCTAATTTAGGGCAAACGAGTTTTATATAGATCTACTTTTACTGACGAAGGTTCTCTGGAAAAATTGTCTTGGAAGTAGCCTAGCATGTGGTTTGCGTTGTTAGTACCATAGTTAATGTATGTGCCAAGGAAGATTAGAACTGATGTGGATGCCGAGGTACTTGTATGAAGTCACGAGATCTAGCAAGATGCCGTCAAGATCATTTATGTTTGGAAATGCTGTTGCTTGGATAGTCTTTTAGGCTGGGCTAGTAAAATCCAAGGGCTCCTTTTAATCTATTCTAGCACTGATGGAGTGCAAAAAGGAATACCATTGGAATAGAATCATTCCGTTATCCTGGCCATTTTATAATGAATGCCGACCTCCTTACCAATATAAGCGCATCCTCGTAGGGTTGATTTAGAGTTAATTGTGGATCATTTCTTTCAGCTAGTACTACTGTAAAGTTATTTTTAATGATGAATGTAATCATCGTCGCTACAGATGCTTCTTCTAAATTTTGTCCATCCAATAAAGATTCCTTACTCGTAGTGTTGCATATGATGACTAGAGCAACTATATAGTAGTATAATAATGACAACTATAGAATAATGGTATAGCATATTGACAGGTGCACTTGCCTATCTTTATCGGGCGACCATGTTTCGCCGCTTAACAAATGTTATCGCACAGCGCGGAACGCGCCTGCATGTATCGAAGTTTCTGGAATGTCATCGATGCTTCTATCCGCTGTCTGTTGTCACCGCACTTTGTGTTATCTGATTTCCTCGTGTGACGCGAATGGCGTAGAACTTTGTGGAAGACACGCGGGTCCCAGCGATTAGTCTCGAACATTCGACGACTGCTGTATAAAAGCCGACGCGCTTGACCCGCTGATCAGATTTTCGACGATCGCCGAGTGTGTTCGCCGCTATCGTTCTTTTGAGTGTAGCCTGCTTTTGAGGGCACAAGTTCGCCCAATAATACGCCAGTTTCTATAATCACAGTTTTGCTACTTTCTTCACCGTCACTACTACGTGACAATATATGCTCTAGCTTCACCCTAGGGGAAGAGTGAGCTGTGTACATAAACGTTACCAAGAGGACAGTTGCTGCCCTGTTTCGTTGTCGAAACATCGTCTCCAGCCCTAGTCTTCCCTTGTTTAAATGGTGTCGATCTGTTCTAGTTTTAGAGCTCAAACAGTATGTCACGAAATATTCGGCAACCAGCTAGAAGAGGTTTAATTTCAAATGTCGAGGCCTGCAACAAAGTAATACACATATGCCATGGCAGTGCTCACCTTGTAGAAGCTAACAGGGTAGATGAGTTGTTCAATATGCTTTTCGTTGGCTGCTGCCATACTTTCCGGAGTCAGGGCAAACTCACGGAGGCGTCCCACTGCTGCATGTGTCACTTCATCTTTTGTCTGGCTCGACAACATCAGTGAAACCAAAAGCTGGTAACGAACAAGCTGCAATGTGAAATGTTTCATGAATTCTGTGACTCCCCAGATGCATTTTAATCATTGTCACAAAGTGTCACACATGCTCAAGTGTAGTCCACATACCAAATGTTACATAAATAGAAGCATGTATACACAGCTTCATGCTAAACTGCTTGTTCACCCACACTCATATTTCACACAGAGGTGGTATTTTGGTAGTGCATCAGAGTGCATTACTTGCCTGTTTTGTCCAGAATAAATTATTGTAAGTACAGGTAGTCTGTAGCAACGCCAGGAAAACAAAAAAAATAAAATGTTAATTTCACTGCAATGTAACAGTTGCACCATCTGTCATTGTTAAGCAAAATCGCAAGAAGACACGTTATGCACTACATTTCACAATTATAGCGACAAGTACCACCACCATTATGTTTCTGAAAAATATAAATTTGTCTGATGTTGTGATTGATCACACACAGTTGTATGCTTTGGACTAAGCCAGGAAGGTAACGCACCCCACCGTGGTTACCAGCAGAAAACAGCACCAATCGACAGGACAAAGAGAAGGACACAGACCACAGCGCTGACTAAGAACCAAGTGTCTTTATTCTTTTAGTCAGCATATATATAATCTACCACTATCGCGAAGAACAAAAAAGGAACAAAAATTCAGCATGCACAGGGGCAATAAATTATAATCAGTGAGATATGGAAGCTGTCTCCTTTGGAAGGAAGGATGCCGTGAAATGGACGAGAAGGCTTACACATGCGTTGCCACTATTATGGATGTGAAAGGTTTTATAAATGAGACGTACGCGGTCATCGTGGTATTCTCTTCGTCCTGTCGTCGAGCGCTGTTTTCTGCTCGTAATCATGAGCCAACCAGCCCAAATGCGTACCCTTCCAACATGGTATTACACTGCGGGCAATGCTGAAATGCCAGCTATTCAGTTGGAAGAGTCACAAGCACCACCAGGCACTCGGCACAAGCAGCTGCACTAGACTTGAGGAAGGAAGGCACGTGTGCCCGTTTCATTTTAGTTCTACAGACAGCAACAAGTCAGGAATGCAAGGGAAGGCGAGTTGAAAAGAGGGGACTTGAGGGACAAGTGGAAGCACAAGTAGGAGAAAGACAATAGTGCACAGCCCACTATGGTGACTTTTGCTGCGTAGGTGCAGGGAAAAGAAAGTGTGAAAAAGAAAAGGGGTATTTAGCTTTGTGTTGCTAATTACGGCCAGCGAGGGCTATTAAAGGGCCTGTCTACTACTAAGAACACGCCTTTGGATTGTGGTGGAAATGAGAAGATTTTGTGTCATATTGATGGAAACGAGCGTGCTTTTACCCCATAAACAGAAATATATTTAACATCTTTTTTTTTTTGCTCTCTGAAAGTTGTGCAAGAATTACATGTGGCAATGTTCAACATTGAAACAGTGCAATCAATCCGTATACCCTCACGCAACCAAAAAAGCCATGCAGGTAGAGTTATTTTGCTCGTACGTACACAATATTACACTGCCTGATATTATATTTAATAACTTCAGGCGTAGCACAAACGGGCAGGAGAAGCAAAACCACAGGAGAAGCAAAAGCAAAAGGCAGGAAACAGGAAGAAAAAAAAAAGCCACGACTCTCCACCAGTGGGGAGTGACACCTCCACAAGCTAAGGATGAATAAAGTTTTTTTTTTTTTTTTTCGTCTCAAAAGGAGGTTGCTCAAGCTCATCTTTGAGTATTTACTTGAACCGACACCGCATGAAACAGTGCAAGACTTGAGACTTGCTGTGCCTAATATTGCACCTGCTATTACCTCACTGCTTGGCATTATGGGTGATAACTTCAACTTTTTATACTGTGATGTGGAAATGCAACCTCCATGCACATACACTATGCTCCCTTGGGAAAAAGTGTGTCAGGCTAATCAATGGGTGCAAGAAGTTGAAATTAAAATGAAGTGCAAAGGCTTTGTTTACAATCAGCCTACACAAAGATACACTAAGAAATATTCTGTAAAATATTGGTTTGATGAAGTGCTTTTCAAGGAATTAAGGGAATTTCTAATGATGCCATGAAGATGTTAGCATAATCAAGAGCCTTGGTTCGTCATATATATATATATATATATATATATATATATATATATATATATATATGAGAGAGAGAGCTAGGTTTTTTTCATTTCCATTTAGGTAGCCAGACAGTTCCAACTATAAATGAAAGGCAAGTTTTCACGACAGCTCTTTTTTGAATTTATGGTAAGCACCAAACAATGATTTGGCTTTTGTAAGCAGATATATCATCCATGTTTTCACTGAGGCTCTAGCAACACTAAAAATGCACAGGCATTACAAAAACAAGCACTATATTCAGATGCAACAGGTCATATTGTTTCTGGTATACCAGACATATATATAGTACATGAGAAGACAGACAGGCAAATGTAGCACTCCTCGTGTCCAGGTCTCCTTGTGTACTCTCAGCTCACAGTATCTGTGTTGCAATAAATGTTTTAAGAACTGCAGGAGGTAAGGGTGGCTATGACAGCTACATGCGCTCTGTGGCAAGTAGGTGGATATTTCAGTATCAGGTGCAACACAACATTATACGAGTGTTGCGAGACACCTCACGAAGTAACGTGATTTGGCCCACTATTATCGCTCTTTAAAAAGTAAAATAAATTGGAGCCAAATTAACTATAAAGTGCAATTCCGACATGTCCGCTGTTACCGATGCACTCAGAGGCTTTACAGCATACTCAAAATGATTCGATATTACTTCTGTCAATTGCGGCACCAGCAAGGTTGTGTGTGTGCGTGTGTACCTAAAAAAAAGAAATACTACAGCAAAAGCAGCCCGGCATCAGCGACATATATATCTATGCAGTGTTCGAGCGCATCTCACCTTTTGTGGAGCTGACTGGTCGGCACACTTATCGCAGCCCATGGTGTCGACAGGGGCTTCGATTGCCTGGCGCATTTTGCGCACATTTCCCAAGACCTCCTCCCAATTTTTAGGCACCCAAGGAAAGTAAGGGGATGTTTTGTCCGTTTCATGACGTGGACCATGCGAATATTCAATTTTAAGCGGCGCTGAACCAGCTCTTTTAGACGTTCTTGAAGATGTGGGTTCCAGCTGCTGCGCGTCAAAGGCGGCAGCTGGTGTCACCTTCGTAACAGGCAACTGTCTTTCAGCGGGATTCTCAGCTTCCGTTCGCTTCAGCTCGGGTTTTCTCTTAGCCGCGACTCGAGGTTCAGTCGGCCTCGCATTGGCAGATTTGGGCTTGGCACGAGTAGCACATCTACTGCTCGAGTCTGGGGAGTTCTTTGCGTCCACGACGTCTTCCTTCAAACACCGTGCTGAGCGCAACCGTGCCTTCATCATGACAGCAAAGTAAATCTGAAAACTGGTAAGTTTTGTCTCAAACTTTCCTCCACTACGTCGTCTGCGCGCTACATGGGCTGTCACGTTCGTCAGAACGTTTCGCAGAAATCATTCCAGCTTTCAGCCCTTACGCTCCTCACGCTTTCCGGTAAGTTAACAAGTGACACATATGAGTGACATACGAGAAAAGCGCATTGAGACTTCAACAATCCAAAACGGAGAAGCGAAACACGCGCGTCCTCGCAGAATCATAGAATAAAGTCATAGAATAAAGAACCAACTTTGTAGAGTTTCTAAATAAATACCCTAGAGGGAAATGTGGCGCTAGTGTCTAGGGGGGCTGCTCACGCTCTCATGAGCGTTGCATTACCTCAACCGCAACCCCCATCGTTCTACTTAAGTTTTCCAGCTCCGCTCGGGAGTAAAGCCCCTGCCATAGAGTTTCTCACTTTAATACCTAGAGGGAAATCTGGCGCCACCGTCTATGGGAGTTTCTTAAGGGGCACCGTGCCGTCATGGGAATCAACCTACATGGGAATGATGGGAAGTACAGGCTTCGGATTGACTTCAATCTTTAGATAGCGGCGTTTGGTTGCGGTGCAGTAAACGAAGCTTTATTCAAATATTATCGCGTAAAATCTAATTTTATTTCTGCAGTATGTTACATATTGTACAACACGCTACATAAACTTTGTATGACTTTGAGATGGAAGCATGGTTTACTATGGTTTGCACCAGGACACACCAGGGTATGCATTCTTGTGCGCTTCTGTTCCTGATTTAACCACAGAGAATAATTATTTATTTATTTTTGCAACAGCAATAACAACCGTACATGTACTTATATAAAAATACTCAACAAGTATTTATGGAAATATAAATGTTGTATTATGAGAAAGTGTTGCGCCCTTGAGCGGAATGCTACAAGTGTCATCTGCTACGACGCCTGCTCGCTGCAAACGCGAGACTTTTCTCGCAGACGACAGGCACTTGCGAACTCTCTCGCTCTTTCGAAGGACTGCGTCAGCTGTCATGATTGCTGAACGTCTTCAAGTACTTTTAAGCACATCTGCTGCAGTGCAGTGCTAGCTAGGACGCTATAGTGGCCTCCTACGAGTATGCTTCATCATATGTTATATTGACGTACCGCTTCCGAAGCGTTACGGCGTGGCTTTGCACGTACCCATTTTGCGACACTGGACTACAGCCAGGAAGCAGCAACTTTTCCTACCACAAGTAAGTTTGTGTTCTCAAAGACCTAAAACACGCATTTCAATGAGCACATAAACGAGCAATGCATAATGAAGAATTCAATAAAATTTGATTGTCAAGCCACTAGAAGTACAACTGTATATGTCTTGTATCAATAGTGCCTTCTTTTTCCTATTGTGAAGTTTCATAAAGCAAGTAACGCTACAGTGCCAACCTAACCCACTTAACAAACCAAGGTCCAAACGCTCAAAACATGTTCTTTCAACGTTTACGATGCCGCCGCTTTCTCGTCAGGGCTTCGACGCCACACCGCGACACAAACATCGTCCCAGTCGCTGGCCCAGCGCGCTGTCACCACTTCGGGCAACAGTACAAAGGCAGAGAGCTTTGCGTTGCACTGTCCCACTGCAGGTTATAGCAATTGCGCTTGGAGCGAAACCAAAACTGCCAAAAAATACTTGTAGACTAGTTCGCTAGTCAATAGAATGCCAATCCGAAGCCTGTACTTCCCATCATTCCCCTGATGGTTGAACAATCGCAGCGCCAGATTTGCCTCTAGGTATACTAATATGAAACTCTATACGGGGCGTCTTAAAATTGCGCAGAGCAGCGTGCTGCAATCGGCAGCGACGTGCATTTTTAAAACGTTATATTAAAGTACACGCTTTACGTGGAGCACTTACATGTGTCAATTAATGATCAGAAGGACCTACTCTAACGACTCAGTACGTTTGTAGAAAATCGTCAAAATCGTTTCAAAGTCCCTTTAAACTACGCCGCCGCTTTTTTTTCTTTTTTTTATTAAGCATGGACTGGGGGGGGGGGGGACAAAAAATTTCACACGGCTTACGGGCAATAGAATATCATGGAGTTTCTCACTGTGTAGTGAGAAACTCTATGTAGAATATGGTATATATAATGGATACCTAAAACTGTTCGGCGCCCGAGGTTCGACCACAATAATTGAACCCGTACCCATTACTCCGCATTCTGTTGCGCGACGAAGACGTAAACATGAATGGAATGTTTCACTGCAGTATTCTTTTTCTGCAGTTTTTCTGTAAGAATACTTCCTGTAAATCTGAGCACATGGTGCTGGGTGAGGCAGCTATGTTTGATGCAAGCAGCAAGGTACTGATGGAAAACTGTACGGGCGGAAATTCACACGGGAGTTGCATGCTTCTTGAAGAACAACAAAAATATGTTCTCCAAAGGGATCCGTACAATAACATTGTAGGATGAAAGCCGACACTGCGGCCGCAATGCACGAACAATCACCGAGCGGCATAAAATAACATGAAGAAGAAAAGGAAAGACGTCTATTCCTAAGGCATAAATACGTGTCATATGCGATTATAAACACCGTTTGAGCGGTCTGAACGCATATACCAGCGCGCGAAGTAGTACGAATGACCCTACGAGAAGTATCGCTAGGGTACCCTAGTATCGCCAGCAGTTTCCAACGGCGCGACCTTGATGCGGCCCAATCCACTTCGATCGCAGCGCCGCTATAGTATTTTTCTTCGTCGCGCGTCACATTGCAAAGCATGCGCCGCCCCATGCAGGCCCCAGCCGCTCGCTGCACTTAGTACGCTCTAGTGGGTATTTACAAAAGCATGGCGGCTGCTCTGAAGGCACGACGATACCAAAATTGTGTGCTTCGTTATAATTCCGACCGAGAGTGCATCGCTTGAGCACTGACATCGAAAATTATTCAGTATGGTAAGCATACCATCCATGTCCAAAACGGGTCGCTCATTCCTATGCCATTATCACGGTACTAGCAGCAAACGGCGCCCTTCTGGCGCGTTCAGTTGACTACGGGCATATAGGAACATTCGTATGCACTCGTTAATGCGCTTTTATAAGTCGACAAAATCTATGTGCCGACGTCGTTATCAAATTACGTATGCCCGCCCTTAAAGACTAAAGATTACTTCCCGTCATTTGCTGCCACATGCGTGGTAGGAGTAGCTCCCCCGCTTGTTTACATGTGTAGCGTCCGCTAATCGATATTTCGATTGATATTTATCTTCAAGATCGCGCCTGCGGGCCTCTCTGCTCATGACAACTGCACCCAGTCTGCCAAGTTGATTGCGTCAACGGAATTACGAGCATGGGTTGGTTTCGCTCACACGCTACAGAGTCTGTGCAGGGATAGCAGGCAGCTGCGACCTACGTTTTCACTCGAGCAAATTATTTTCAAAATCACGCTTCTGTTCTCGCTCAATGTTTGCAACAAGAGCGCACTTTTGTTCCGCATCGTTCAGTAACGCAATCGTTGCAATCGTTGCTGCTCGGTTAATCCTGCATAATCATGGTAGTATGTGCACCATAGTATAATCAGGGTGCGCGCCTTGCCATTGGAAAAATTAAAGCGACGACGTGGACTGGTTTCGCCACCTGCCGGCAGCTAAATAAAACGGCGTGGTCTGAACATGGTCTCCGAGATTCTACACCATTCGCGCTGCACGGAAATCCAACGCGCCCGTCACCAAAAGAGTGTTAACCACTGCGCGCGCCTTGCTGCCCGTAGGTGGCACTGTTAGCCGAGGGCTCTTAGAATTATTGTATATGCTACTATAATTCCTAGCGAGAGTGTATCGCTTAAGTACTGACATCGAAAATTATTCAGTATGGTAAGCATACCATCCATGTCGTACCATACCATACCAAACGTAGCACATACAGTAACTCTAAGGGCTCTGGCGCCCGTGGAGGCAGACGCGTAGAAGGCCGACTGCATGTGATATCAACGTGCGCATTGCCTCTTTTCATGTGTTGCGGAAAATTTTCGCAGGATATATCACAGGCAGTTTTCCAGCTCTGCCTCGAACATTTTGCCATCTCAGCCCTTCAATATTATTTTTCATGTACTTTTTTCTGTACCTTTCTACAGCCTTATCCGTTGGTTTTGTAGTATCTATGGTTCGTATTTATGTTAAATAATTTTTTTGAAATCAATTATGTGTGGGTTCACATACCATCCATTGTCTGTGAACCGATAGCTTATCGTGGAACCCAGAGGTTATTGTCTGCCTAGTTCCCTTTTACAATATATTTTCTTTGGTAATGCAGCCATTTATGTGCAGTTTTTCGCATTTATACACCTTCCTTCTTTGTAGTGCACTGATGTGCATGTAACATTTACTAGTACCGTCCCTGCATACATTTTCCTACCATTGATCTGATGTTGCATGCTATTGTGTTGTGATTTTGTTACGTTGTGCTTTTTCTTTTTCATTTGTTTGTTAAATCACTCTGGTTTTACATTGATGTAACCATACGCCCCTCCTACGCAA
Source organism: Dermacentor variabilis (assembly GCF_050947875.1). NCBI lineage: Eukaryota > Metazoa > Arthropoda > Arachnida > Ixodida > Ixodidae > Dermacentor > Dermacentor variabilis. The sequence continues at coordinate 191,017,442 of NC_134573.1, forward strand.
TTTTTTTCTGAACACATGTAATCCATAAATTATTTAAAAAAGATAAAGATGCCGTAAGCAGACATGCGGAAAAAGCGATTAGTATATTTGTGTTTGATGTAATTAACATTTTAATCATTACTATGTTGAGTTACGGTAATGCCTGTTTGGGCAGCAACTAATAAATAATTGTGTAATTTATCATTTCACACTTGGCACACAATTTCGCGCTCCACCCAGCCTTGAGATTTTAACATGCTGGAGTTAATGGCACCGAAACTAATGTAACACAACACATGGATTTTCTTTAATCCATAAGAATATTTTCTTAAAGGGATCCTGAAACGATTTTGACGATTTTGTACAAACGTACTGAGTTGTTAGAGTAGGTCTTTCTGATCATTAATTGACGCATCTAAGTGCTCCGCATAAAGCGTGTAATTTATTATAAGGTTTTAAATATGTACATCACTGTCGATTGCAGCACACTGCTTGGTGGAATTTTCAGCCGCCCCTACACATAAGACGTAAATCACCAAATTGACGTCAGTAGGGCGAGCTGTCTGATTGGCTGCCCAGGGCGCGTCATCGATAATTTTTCCACCTTTATGGTGAACAAATGATGTTTGTAATAGTTGGAATGTTAGTTAATTTCTTTCTATAAAAAAGAAAATAACCGAAAGAAAATGCACAAGAACAATTTTTCAGTACACTTAAGCACTTCCGGCACACAGCAAGCGTTGTCTGCTTGTGTTACAACATGCTCTGTCTTTCACGAGAGCTCCGCCGTCAGTGTTGGTTTGTGTTTTCGCGAGTGCTATGATTCGACTTTGTTGCGTTGCGGACTGCAAACGTAGCGACTGGCAATATGTCCAGCTGCGACATCGTGTCCCTCTGCAAGCCAGTAGACGAGCAGACTGGCTGCATTGCATCGGACTGCCACTATCCGATCGGCGCCAGGATTTCTGCGTTTGCGGCTGTCACTTTACATTGGAAGATTACTAACACAATAGCATTCCGCAAGTCCGGTATTAGGGTAAACGCAAGCGCAAGGGAACAGGGCCTGGCCGTTTGACCGTGTCGTTTCACGGGATGAGCAGAAGCGCAAATGTGAATGGTCTGCACGGTGCAGCCACCTGGTGGCACAGAGCTCAACCACACACAGTAGCAGTAACGAAATGTACTCTTCTTTGCTGCTGGTGTAAATTTCTCGCAGGAGTGTAATCATTAACACATTGTTTTTGTAAATGTTTAAGATATTTTACACTTGGTTAGAGCAGTATTAGCTCATTGTTTGGCTGGTTAAGCTCTGTGCCAACGGGTGGCTGGACTGTGGAGACCGATCAGGCAGGTCACGTGCGTCTATGCTAAAGTTCCTTCCTCAGCATAACTTTATGCCTCCACCGTTCCGTCGAAATGCCCAGCTCGCCTGTGGTTACCGGAATACCAGGCACGTTCGGCGCTGCGACAGAATTCTTTCAACGCATGCTGCTTCGATAGCTCTCGCTTAGGATCAACTGCCAAGTAGCTGGCGGAGAGTTTGGAGAGGCGTTGCGCGATCGCTCCTAAAGAACTGGAAATCGACGACACGACGTGCCATCATGATGCAGAGCCAGTGAAGGCGGAGCTTAGCCCCGATCACTTGGTGAACGAGTTGAGGAGAAAATGCATGACTATGGAGGAGAGTAACTTGTAATCGTCCGTAGCTCTCTTAATATAAGATGTTTCACACAAATTGTGGTGCAAATGAGTAACATTAGCTGTACCCTATGCATCGACAAAATTTGTCCGAACCGTTTCAGGGGCCCTTAAAGCCTGCTGTGCGATAGCTAAAACATTCTTTGTTCATTTGTACATTTCAGTGACACCTCACCTTGAATATTTATGTTTGGACTGGCATACTTAATCCTGTGAATTAGGTTTGTCCGTTTACTGACAAAGTCAATATTAGCTACATCGACAAGCATAAAAGAAGAGCATAAGATTTTTCTAGCTGTACTCTTGTATCATAATTTTTAATGCCTTTGCTGGTTAGCTGATGCATGCCAATATGCACAACACTTGGTCCTGTCAGTAAACAGGATTTCAAATTTAAGGATCAAATGACAAACCCCAATTCACTTGATTACTTGGCATGACAAAGCGTTACTGTGCAGATTGCGGCAAAAAAATTAATTGATATCTGAGGTATGCATGCCAAAAGCATAATACAGTGTAATTAAGAGGCACGCCGTAGTGGAAGCTGCAGATTAAACCCCCTGGGATTCTCGGACGTGCACGTAAATTTATGTACCCCAGTGATTGAAGCATGTTTCTGTGGGCATTTCATGGTACGCCTTGCTTTACGCACTATCACAACAGCAAAGTGCACAGACGAAAGCAAGTGGCGACGCCAGCAGGCGACTCATTCAAAGCAACCCACAAATTGAGAATTAGAGTGAGTTTCCGGCACACAGCTGTCATCTCCAAATCAGTAAGGGATCACATCACAGCATGACAGCATTTTTTTCTTGCCTCATCGAAGCCCCAGCAACAGTACTGGAGTGTGTGAAAGCCTCCCTGACGAATGAAAAACCCTTTGTTGTGAGTGCCGCGGTACAGAGAAGGAGCTGGCAGCACCCACCACTGAACTTGCGGAGCACGCACAATGTCGGAGGCCATGGTCAAACTCAACGAACCTTCCCTCTCTCGTCTGAATGGCTCTGGCGACCGTGTTGCTTTAAAGAGCCTAAAAATATGCATGGCTCGGCGTCTCGTGTGCATGTAGGATCCCTAAGTTGCTTTGTTTCAATCATGTGAAACTGTTTTGTGATACTAAGCAAAGCGATGACAAAAAACAGAGTTTTCCCATCAGGCGCACCACTACCACTGCTACTACCTCTACTCACTCACACTGCTTTCTTTATTTGTCGACAGATAGCAAAACCCATCCACGTCTCTAGTATGTTTTGGAAGAAATGCCAATGGCTGAAGTGGATCCTATCCTGGCTTACTACCAGGACAAGCTTTTTTTTTTTCAACAACAAATCTTTCTTTCCGAGAAGCCTGCATGGTTTTCTTTTGTAGCTTTGTGCTGTTGTTGGGTAGATGACAGTCCAGGGTTCGTACACCTCCTTGAAATCCTTGACGACCCTTCCATTAAAAAAAATAATAATATTCAAGGAAGTAATTAAGGGAGTATTCCCTTAATTACTTCTCTCCACCTTGCGGGTTTGTGCATAACTATTATGTTGAAATTCAAGGATATTTAAAATGCATTTAAAATAAATGTGCTCCTGGAATTCCTTGAAAGCTGGGGTTGGGGGCAACTTTTGAACATTCAAAGTAATACCCGTGTCACAAGCCACTTTTGATCATGATTAAGTCTGACCTGTATCAAAATTCTCAACTGCAATTGGCTCCCTTTCACAGATTGAGAAAAGAGCCAATCGCGATCAAAAGCATGCCGTGTGACACCCATATAACAAAAGTCGCATAAGGGCTATAACATGGCAATGTACTAGCTTGTTCACAGCCACCAACGACAGGCTTGTTTAAATCACCATGGCCATCGTGGAGCTAGACAAGGCCAGATCAAGTGACCAAGCCATGCCACTATTTTGTTGTTTGCTAATTCACACCCCAGCAAGCATGGCTCAATTTCTGAGGCCTAGGCTCTACAAACGTCTAGCAGAAATTAAGTTTCAGCCATTTGGCTTTAACGCGACAAGTATCCTTGGCTGGAATCTGACATTATAGGCCTCATGCTGTGCGCCTTTGAGCTGGACACCCTGCGCCATCTGTTGTTTGGGGCCGACACGTCCTCACATGGTGGTCTAGTATGGAGCATCGTGGTTAAAAATTGAATTCCTCGCAGTTAAAAAGAAATTGCACCTATGTACTGTCTCCTATATAATGCCACGAAAGCTGAGGAAGTGCAGTCTGGAATATTTCGAATTCCACAAAATTTTTTTGTAGATGCTGTACAATGACAGGTGGCAGTGCTTGGTCAATGCTGCTGACATGCGTCTTCATTTACACTCGAGAGGCGTTTACGTATTGTCAAGCTGCCGTAAGCAAGTATTTTCCCCAAACCTGCCTTCATAGCCTGTACCAGTTTCTGAACAGAAACTCATTGATAAAAATTACACAAACAAGCAGTCTATAAATAATTAAGCAACAGGGATGTATGTAATGCATTTATGTTTTACTAGGTCAACTATTATGTTTTACATCGTGGAGTTTAGCTTAAACACATCTTGATAGATCCTGTTCCGTTTGCTATTAAAATTGACTGTTTTTCTCCATGATGCTGAAATGTGAGATGCTTTACGCTGCAGGTAATGCTTTAGTGATACTTCAGTCTTGCTCTGCAGCACTGAGTCGTGAGTCACATCAATGCATTGTATCCTTTTTTAATTTGACTTTGAGGTTCTAATATGTGTTCACTTCTTGTAGGCACAAGCAGTGAAGAATTGGCTATCAACAATATTTGACCCCCATGTTTGCTTAAATGACGATGCCACTGACAGGCACACGACACTTTGTTAGGTATACATAGTGTTATTGCACAGGACACATTCGTTTTAGAAATATTGGCTCTCCCTATGTGAAAAATCGTCGGTAGCTTATTGTACATTTCTGCACCAGGTGTTTTGCCCGCAGCTACCAAACACATGGTGCCCTTCTGCATGACATAAGTGGCAGTGGCAAACACAAACTGGTGTTGCTGCAGCACATTTGTACAATGTGTGACATTCTGTGATTCTTTTTGGAGCTTGCACTGTGCCCAAATTTTGCTTCTTTTTTCTTGCGATGATAACCAAAATTAACAAATGATTATAAAGCATGCATTTGGAATAATAAAAACAGTAAAAACGATGCTTGCTCATAAGCGCGTCTCCACTATTCATATGCCCCGCTAATTTTTCTGTTATGTACAATATACATGTGACATAGTGCATCGACTTTTCTTTCTCGTTGTGGATGCCACTTCAGTGTTGAGGCAGCACACACAATCAACATTCAGATGGTTCTTTTGCAACACACAATGGCGTTAAAGCAGCAGGCTTTGCTCGCTCTCTTGCTGCCTAAGGTCTGCACGCCTGAAAGGCCCCAGCCGGAATGTACCAAAATCCGCCGCAGTGGGCACTGCTCGTCATGTGCGGGAGTTCCACCATACCAGTGCATGAGGGTTATACTAACCATCATGCCAGAAGGCGATTGATGTCGTTACGATGGGAAGGTAAACTTAGAGAAGTGACCTAAAGAGCTTGAAGCATGTGCCCAATGCAACAGCTGCTCAGCTGCAAGAAATTGCAGCTAAGAAAAAGAAGTATTCACTATTTTTCAGTGTATGTGTGCGAATAAGGTTTGTTTTCCCCTCCTAGAATTTTGGCCTTGAATTTTAAGTAAGATGTTCTGTATGAACCCTGTGACACGACAGCTTTCCCTTTCATGAATCTTCCTCTACCTCGCAGATTTTGGCATAACCGTTGTGTATAATTATTGAGTATAATTGTATAATTATTGCCCAAATGTTTCCTTTGTAACATGCACAACACAGGACAATCAGCAGCCTCCTGCGAAGTGCGGCAGTCTTCAAAGTGGTGTGGACGATGCTGAAGAAGACGGCGACGAGGAGCCATCATCCCATGCCTCTGACAAAGAGCTACATCTGATTGAAAAAGTGCGTGTGGCACATTTTGTGTATGTAGCATGTACTCCACGCCATGATAATAGAGCAAAATGTGTTCATATGGCAAAAACAGGTCCCAACTAACAAGTATATTTTATTGTAATTGCTTGTAATTGCACAGAACACAGGAAACAAAAACTGAGCCAGCAGAATTATTTGTTGTACATTGCAGTCCAGGATTCTGCCACTGCACTTGCAATAAAAAAACAAAGTCAATGCAGCCATCGTCAGGGGTAAAACACATGCCTGCACATTATCTGCCGATGTTGCATGCAATAGATGGTGGTTGCTGGGCCCTACCTTTCTGTTCATTTCTTCGTTATCAATGTGTACAGATAATGTAGTCTTTAAGGCGTAGCCACTTCTGGCTGTGATAATAGCCAGGGGAGCAGCCCGAGGGGGGGGAAGTGGCTTATGGGGGCTTCAGCTCCCCCCGTCCCCCGAAATATTTTCGTGCTGTCATGCACCGCCAACCCAAACAACCCCCAGTGCCGGAAATCATTCTGGAATTTGGTTGGGATGCTTTTTTTGAGCTCGAACAGACATTTCGGCATGAACATTGCGAACTCGGGCTGGATTTCGCGGCGACGCCCATGCACCGGGCGTCACATAATGCAAGGAGCCTCATCCAAGCGAAAAGTGTCAAGACTGTTTTGATGGTGAGCAAGTTCGTTGTGGCATGTTGCGGAGGCCGCGGAATCTACGGAGAACATGGATTTCAATTCCGCAACTTTATGGGCATAAAGTTCTTATAAACTTCTGATGCGAAATGTGCATTGACATTTCCATGCTTTAGATTTTTAATTCCGGAACTTTGTGCGTTTAATGTTCTTATAAACATTTGATGCCAAAGGTGCACTGACTTTTCTAAAGTCGTACCTCGCACCATACAACGAGACAAGCCAAATCAACACACTATCAGACAAGTTGACAAGGCACGCAGGGAAGTCTGATGAGACGAAGCGTTGTGGTGGTTCATTTGTGCCGTCATGTCACAGAAAAGAATATCAAAATTTTTTCACCCACACCAAAGCATCCATGTGAAGCCACTAAAGTCAGCAAAGGTAACTGCGACCTTATTTATTTTCCTACTTTGACTTTTATTCGTGAGGACACTGAACCTCTTCAATTTTCTTGTTCTCGCTACCCGCGGGCTGCCAGAGCCAGCTTGCATTTTTCTCGCATGCATATTTCTCGTGTTGCCCTGACCACCACGTGATGCACTTGGGTGCATGTTCGTTTTCTCCTGGCTGAGAGAATTTTTGCATAACAGAGTTTTGGACGTTTTCTGGGTAGCAGACAAGAAAAAGAAACAATGGTCGCTTGCTGCCATCATTGGGGGGACTCGACGGATTGCACTGCGTTTGCTTGAGTGCAACCTCTCTGGAAAGTATTGTTTCGCCAGTGTAGGATACCGAGCAGTATGCGTATAGTTATCTATGGACCAAACGTCTCACATTTGCTTCGATATTCCTTCAGTAGCCACATTAAGTGCCCAAAGTAGGCATTTGATTGTGGCCAACAAGCTTTCCTTCGAGTTTTTTTTTTTCATTTTTGTGCCCCCGCTTTACAATATATAAAAAAAAAGACGTTGCGTCGCAGCGTATGGGGAAAGTTCAATTTTGTTACTGTTACTTCGTCTTTTGCGGAAAGTAATGGGCCACAGGACGCTTCCGTTACTGGATACTCTTATTATTGCGGTAGCAATTATATGGATGCTCCATGCAGACGCATTCCTGCCACTGCCCTCATGTTCCGTATGAAGTCCAAGGGCGATAAAATTGAGACCATGTGTCGCATGCTGTATGCGCGAGTGAAACTGTTGGGGGGTGGGGGGTGGAATTGGGTGAGCCGACAAAGTGGTTCAGTCTTGTGTGCGCAAGGGAGAAAAGTGGGGAGGAAGCGCGCTGCTTTCCGTCGTGTGCGATACGTCGGGGAGCCGATGGAATGGGGGTGGGATCTGGGATTCTGTGAATCTGTGATTACGCAACATGTTTATTTGCCTTGTGTTTGACACATTATATACACAGACTTTTTCTTAGATATGTAGATTTATTGGAGACTTATACATATATTTAAATATCTTTTTGCAAAGTTTTGTGTATACGAACAGTGAACTTTGTTTTCAGTGACACTTTTTTGCCCATTATCAAGCTGTATCTTCTCATTTCTAATGTATGAGGGTGAGTCAAATCAAAGTGAGCCTACTCATCTCGCACAATAATGGTTCGGGTCATTATGTGCGAGGCATGCGCGTAGCACATAGGCATCTCTAATTTACAGAAGTGACACGCAGGTGTGAGGATAAAGGTTCTTTAATGCTCTCATACACTGGGTTGAACATGGTTGCGTGACATAACGGACACTCCAAAAGTTGAACAGCGTGGTGTAGTGAGGTTGTTGACAGCTGAAAGTGTTTGTCAAAAAGAAATTCGCCGTATCGCAGCCGTGTACATTGAACATTGCATTTCATTGGGCACTGTGAAGCGTTGGAGCAAACTGTTCAGAGAAGGACATTAAAGTTGCAAAGGCGATCCAAGACCAGGCCGAAGTCACCGTGCAATCACCCCCAACACAACTGCAAAGGTTGATGAGCTGATTTGACAAGAACGGAGGATAGGCATTGATGAACTGGCAGAGCGTCTGTAGTTCGGTTCGTACCATAATTCATGAACATCTCGGTTATCGGCTCTTGTGTGCGCAACAGATGCCGAGATTACAGAAATCACCGCCAGAAAACGGAGAGGTTTGGCGCTGCTTTGACTCATCTGATCCAGTATCACAATAAGGGTGATGACTTCTTGTCTGCAGTTGTGACCGGGGACAAATAAAGGTGCCGCTATTATGAGCCTGAAACACGACAGCAACGCTTACAGTGGAAACGTTCGAATTCACCACCCCCAAAGAAAGCAAAGGCCTTCATTTCTGCCGGAAAGGTGTTATTGACTTTTTTTTAGATCGTCAGGAGCTGTTACTGGTCAAACTTGCTAAACCTGAAGGGACTATCAATCGTTTCCGATATTGTGAAACGTCGGATTGGCTGCGTGTCGCACTCAAGAACAAACGATATGGAAAATAGACGAATGGGGTCATCTTGCTCATTTAAAGTTATCTTTAATGGTCATCTTAAGTTTAACGTTAACATTAAACTGGAAAACTTCAAGTGGGAAACGCTGCAACATCCGCCATACAGCCCAGACTTGTCGCCTTGCAACTTCCACATTTTGGGGCAATTAAATAACCAGCTCAAGGGAGCCAGGTTCGTGTTGGACAATCTAATGAAAGAGTCAGTTACCGACTCATTGAAGCAGCAACCCAAGAAGCTTTATGAGACGGGAATCTCTCTGCTTGTTAGTTAGTGGGACAAATGTCTAAATGCTCATGGAGATTGCTTTTAAATAAATCACGCTGTTTGTCGTATGTTCGCATTGGCTCACTTTCATTTGACTCGCCCTTGTATATTTTGCAGAACTCCTGCTTTCTATATGTCCTCTCTGTTGCGACTATAATTTCAGTGCGATTACTCACAATGCACAACCAGTGACAGCTGCTTCTGTGCAGTACTTTGGAACAAAGGACAGCATCATTGAGATTTTTCCCTGGCCGTTGTATATGTATTGTGGGGATGTGCGACTCTCACGCGTCCCCTGATATTTTTTCTCGCATAGCTCCTGTCTCCTGTATCCGGCTTCGCTGCATGGCTTTACTGCGGCGGTCGGTATGTTTGCAGGGTAGCACGAGAGATGGCGCGAGTGTTGCTCTGCTAACGCCACTTAAGGGCAGGGTTACTTGGGTGCAAAAAGGAGAAGGCTCTTCCTCTTTGGCTCGGGGTCGGCAAGTGGCGCAGACGTTCTGTGCATGCGCCGATCCATGCTTCTGTGAGACCGTTTCGCGAGGCTGACCCCATAATGGACGAACACGATCGTTCGAACACTCCACCGTTCGTGTGACCGTACGCACGAATGACCAAGCGTTGGTGTCCAGCATGGGGCGAACATATTCGCTTGTTATCCGGTTGCGGTAAGTCGGACATTCGCGATTTGTCGTGCGCCCATTGGCATGTTTTGTGGATAGCAACTCGGCTAGCAGGCATTAGTCTATGAAAGGTGCAATAAATGCCCTTGTGATTGTTTGCACTACTGTGTTGTCGTTCCTTTCTCCTAAGAGCACGAGTGAGAACCCCACAGTATAAATTTGTAAACAAGGTTCTTGAATGACGTTTTATTAAAATAAGCGTCTTCAACTTGTTCATTTCATGGACCTTACCTTTTTCATTTTTTTCTTTAACGTGCCAAAACCACTTTATGATTACGGAGCATGCCGTAGTAGGGGTCTCTGGAAATTTGTAGCACTTGGGGCTTTTTAACGTGCACCTAAATCTAAGTACACTGGCATGTTCGTATTTCACCTCCATCGAAATGCAGCCGCCGTAGCCGGGATTCGATCCCACACCCTCATGCTGACCAGCGGCAGGTACATTTTTCATATCAGCAGCATGCACTGTTTTGCTGGTTTGGAACTGATATGATTGAAAGTTCGTGTGATATTTTCTTTACATAATAAATAGACAAAAAAGCATGGAACCATTAATATCAGTTATTCCGGGCACATTTTTTGGGATATACGAGTATATTCTTTTATGAGAAAAATATTGGACTGTACTTGTCTTGACAGTGCATAGCGTTCAAGAATTCGTTTGCAGCATCTTTGGCAATGGCAGTGCAGTTATTCATGTATTTGATCCCTTACAGATTCGATAAGGAGGCGGCCGAGCTGTCATGAGCCTCCCCCCCCCCCCCCCCCCCACCAAACGAAATACCTGGCTGTGCCATTGGTCATAGCACTAGCATTGCATGATAGTTTTGTAACAAGTACTATTGGGGCAGTTTAGTTATTGTGCCAGTGATAGCACTCTCTAATTACAGGGTGTTTTTCTTTTAGTTTGAGCATACTAAAAGAAAAACTGTCTGCCCTCATAAGTAAAACTAACCATTTTAATGTAACCTTATGTGACATTTCATTCCAAGCTTTTTCATGTATTTTCCACATGTTCAGCAGCATCATTTGAATTTTTTTTGCCAGAACTAACTATGAATTATGTACCCTGATCTGTATACTAATATTGTGCAATATTAGTTTACTCATAATGGCAAACCCTATATCACAATTCGAAAATACGGAGACGTGACAGAGACACAGGACAGTGCTAACGTCTCTGTCACGTCCCTGTCTTTTTGAATTGCGCTAAAGGCTTTGCGATTATTAGTGAACTGTACCAATTAGCCCAAGAATCAGCCTTGTTGAACTTCAATATTAGTTCTTAGTTGTAATGTGGATGCTCTTTTTTTGTGCATATTTTATCTCGAACTTTTTTCCCCATCCCTTCTGTAATGCCTTTGTCCCTGAGGATACAATTCAAACTAGTTAATGAAGTGATGATCACGCTCAAATTATTTCATTAAATCAGGAAGTTCATAAAATTGAAAAAAGAATTTTTCGGTCCTTCGAAATCTAAAATTGTAACGTAGCGACTCACAAAAGCTACCGCAGCATGGTATTTGCCGCTAATCCAGCCATCTGTCGCATAAATCATGAAATAATGAAAGCAACCACCCTGTGGAAGCGGTGTTGAGTTGGCTGTTCCGTGCATGGGCGCGGCGTGCAGCCTCATCAAAATAAAGCTAGAGGTGTGACCATGGTGCCTAGAGGTTTTAACGCGATAGCTTTAGAGCACATGCTCGAAGAAGAACCCATCTGTGTCAGAAGCGGAAAGAAATCACTGCTTTTTTTACTCGTTTATTTCAGGAAAAACTTTGTTAAATCGAGTTCGGGCAAGTTTGTTTCGTGAATTCGGGTTCCTGATAACATTGAACCCTATGGGTACCTGCCGGGCAGTGGAAATATTTTCATTAGATTGGGAACTTCATAGAATTGGGTTTCGTTAGATTGAGTTTTAACTGTATAATAAATAGACAAACAAACAAACAACCATGCCGTAATTCAGCCTGTTCAGAAGGATTACCTAAAGCAGCAGAAATTACTCGCACAACAAATCACAGTGTCCAGATAGCTCACCAGAAAAATTCACTGATTAACTTTTTATTCACTTTAGGCGCACTTGTTGAAATTGCAAACTTGGAAGCCAAGCAGTAGTGAAGTCATGTTTGCTTAGCATAAATCTTAGGAGTAGCACCAGTTTCTACATATCCATCCTTAAAATACGCTATAAGACACATTGGCATACCAGTTAGCAGTTTCTCAAAATCCTTCCTGTAGCAGTTTAAGGCAATCTTAACCGGAATGCCAAAGCATCTTTTAGCAAATTTGGGGATGGATTCCTTGAATGGGGTATTAGTATTGTGATTTCTATTAAGCAGCCATGACTTCACTACTGCTAGGCTTCAATTTTAACACAATAGCGTTAAGGGCCCCCTGTCGTAGAAAATCCGGTGTAGGACATTGTTTCAGCAAAAAAATTTTCGAACCACCTGTACCCAGGCCCTCCATGGGGCACAAGGAACCTACTGAATTAAATGAATTTCTCAAGCTAAAATGCGTAGAAAAATCTTAAAGTACGACTTACACACAGCCTACAGACATGATTGTGCAGATTGTAATTTGGCTATACGAGAAAGCATAATATTGCTATGCCAAAACTCAAAAGAAACCCATTTTCCAGCGTTTCTACCATTCATAGACTGGTTGTGGCATTCGCCATTTGCGCGCGCCGGCGCGTGAATATCTCAGGGGGCCATGGAGTGATGTGCCTGGTTTCTTGCAATATCTCCAGGTGGCACTCGCCTCCGCCGCATCCATAATGGAGCACAGAGCACAATAGGTACGAGGTGCTCTGGGGTATGTGGAAAGGTGTAATGGCTCCAGGACTTACTTTTGGAAATGCTGTTGTTTGCTTGAAATTAGGGGTACAGGACTCGATGGCAACCAAAGGTCAGTGGGATGCCTTGCATTGGGCACTCACGGGGAGATTACAAATGAAGCTGTGCAGGGTGATAAGGACTGGACAAGTTTTGAATTGAGGGAAGCTCACAGTAAAATGGATTATGAAGAATGACTGAGGAATATGGAAGAAAGTAAGTGGGCTTGTAGGGTGTTGAGGTATTTGTACAGAAAAAACATTGATTCACAGTGGAGGAAAAGAACTAGGAAGCTAACCAGCAAGTATGCGGCCTGTAGGGTGGTCAACACAGCAACAAAGAAGGTCAAGGGGAAAGTCAGAAAGGCTGAAGTAATCTCATGGGTGGTGGCAATAGAAAAGAAACCTGCCAAAAGTAACTACTTATGAGGAAAAAACGAAATCGGGAAAGAAACAATTTATGATAACTCAAAGGGAAGCTCATAACTTTTCGAAGCGAGATCAGGATGCCTTATAACATGCACTTATAAAGCGAGATATAAGAAGGAAGAAGCAGCATGTGCTTGATGTGTTAAAGCTAGGGAAACGATGGAGCATGTTGTATTAGAATGTGAAGATATCTGCCCAGTGGTTGATTAGGAATCACTGGCTTCCTGAAGCCCTTTGGCTCAGCGAGCGCAGGGGGAAAGTAAACATGTCCGCAATAGAAATAAGTAAGGGGCAATTGGAAGCTTGGTGGAAGTAGGGAAACGACAAACAATGGAGGCGTACAAAAACAAAGTTCTCAATAGAGGTTCAGAAAGTTTGGTTATGGGAATTCATCGTGTTTTCTTTTTTCTTTTTAAATATAGGTAGGACATTAGGTAATAAAATAACAAAAGCTTGGTGGCGCAACCCACCACCTCGTTCAAAGGGGACGCTCATAACATCCATCCATCCATCGTGGACCACGTGAGAGGCTGCGTTTCTACTAGAAAGCCAGCCCGCCTTCATGCATAGCGTTCGGGGCCAGCGTTTCCCGGCAAACATTACAGTTTCATGCGCCCCAGTTGCCAGGAAGCGGAGCAGTCAGGAATCTTTGAATGCTATCCTGTTTCATTCTTAAAGGCGAAGCTTAAGCGTCCTCCATCTTTTTGCAATGGCAACATGCACCCTAATTTGAATAATTGTAATTGGCTAATTTTCTTAGCTGCCTGGACATAGTGATTTCTCATGTAAGTAATTTCTGCCTCTTTCAGCAACTCTCCTAAAAGGCAGAGAAGTGCTGTTTGTTACAAGTAATAAGAAAAATGGTGGAACTAAAAAAAAAGATTGTAGGCTTCTCACGCTACACTTAAAGGGTCCCTGCAATGCCGCTTTTGGGGCATTCTATTTGCTCTATATCAATTCTCAGCATGTCATAGGACATAGAGCAAAAGGAATTATCACAATTGACCCACAGAAACCCAGGTTATCCGTCAGAGAAAATTAAAAATACATACAGTCAAAATGAGAGTTGCCCTCCACTGGAATTTTCATGGCTCTAGATGTAATATTTCACTCTCCCATGACGTCGTGTGTTGACACCGCAGAGCATCAGTGGTAGTCGGCATGCCAAGGTTGCCAAGCTTGCTCAGCTTGTTGATAGCATTTTCATAGCCTCTGCAATCAGGTTGCTTGCAGTGTAATCGTGGAGGGCATGGTGTCACTTGTGTGTTTACAACCTGCTTTTGCGAGGTGCACCAAGATGCTCAGCATGTGATACGTCATTCCCATAGTTTCGACGCCTTGCAACCATGGGCTGTGCGATACCTAACGGTTGTAAAACGTAATGCCATAGTTTTTTTTACAGTACTCGTGATATCATGCAAACATAAATCACACCTTACATTTTCAACCAGTGACCATAGCATCACTCCTTGACATCATGTCCTGTCTACGAAATATGCAAAATCTCTGCATTGAGTCAATGCCATCAGTAGTGCTCAACAAGCTTTCCCTGGCATGTTGCAGGGCCCGTTTAAGAGAAATGTCAGCATGCGATAATGATCCTCTGAGGGACGAGTCTTGCGCACATTGTATGTGTCCAGCAAAACATAAAACTGGTCGAGTTGTAAGAGGTTGGCCATCTTGAACTGTAGCATAAAAAGTCAAAGCGTGAGAGAAGATGGAGAGAGACACAATTGCTACACTTGCAAATGAATTTTTATTAGGAAACAATGAGCTTAAATGTGCAGCTACAAGAGCATAGCAACTCTTTGAAATGCCCATGGTGTTCCCGCCTTGTACAACATTAGGCACTGTGGATGCAAGCTGCTGTTTAATGAAACCACAGTGCTGTTTTGTCATCAAGACATTCAAACAAGGGAGATAGTGGAGGCACATTTTACATGCAGACACATGTGTGAGTCAGCCCTCTGTACACCTAAACCTGGTTAAAATTCTGTACATCGATTGGAAACGACTTTTTTCGAATTTCTATTGAGGTTCTGGTGTTGTTTTGTGAAAGTGGCATGTTTTATGTTCCACTGCATGTGCACTCCTGGTTTTTAGTCAAGCTGACGGCTTCCTAATAAATATTTAGTTGCAAGTGTAGCGATCATGTGTGTTTCCTCCTTCTCTCGTGATTCATCTTTGTGTGCTACAGTCCATGCATGCTTGAGCTCATTTTCCTCGAATTTATGGTTTAATTAGCTGTGGCGGATGCAAACTGTGAAGGGTTACGAGCAATAAAAACAGCGCTAAACGACAGGACGAGCGAAGGGACACGGACAACAGCGCTGTCCTTCGCTCGTCCCGTCGTTTAGCGCTGTTTTTATTGCTCGTAATCATGAACCAACCAGCCCAAATGCGTACTCTCTTGTGAAGGGTTGCTACTCATACTCTGGTTCTGCTGTTGTGCAGCCCACTTCAGGCAGCGTACCGGAAGGCTTATAGCATCCTCCATAAACTGCACTGGTATGCAATGGGGCACTCTGGGGCGAGGTTCAAATGATGGAAAATGGAGCATTATGGCATCCGGGTGTAATTTATTGAGGATTCTATGAGCTCTCTTCTGTGGCAGAGCTCTGTTAGCATATGTTACCTCTGTTACAATATGTGTTGCAGGCAAAGCAAATTTACCTGAAAGGAGTATCTGCTGAGAGATCTGGACGAATGCATGATGGTGAGATCTGCTTTTTATGCATTCTTTTCACTACATCTTCAGAAATGCCTTCTGACAACTCCTCATTGCTTCTTCAGCCATCTCACACTACAGGAGAGCTTTACAAATTGTCCCAGACATTGAGTTTCGTTTGGCAAGCAGCAGTATATGGTCTGTTGGTGAGTTTAAATGAATTTCTAGCATTGCGAAATACATGTTCTTTTTGCACTCACAATTGACTCATATACATGATTTCAGATGAGGAAAGCAATGGCTCAGAAACAGAGTGAGTATCTACAATATCTACAGGAGGTCCCGATACAGTCTTTGACTATGGTACCTCCTTATGTATAGTACGCACATTTAATTATTTGTATTTTTACTAATAAATAAATTATGAAATTATGAAATTATAATTATGTAATTATGAAAGTGGTTATTTCACAGACTGTGCAAATCTTCCTGTTGTGTACTGAAGTCCTGTATTAATAAGAAAAGTGACACTTTTACATTAACGAGATGAAAGGGGTTTAACCGTGGGGCCCAATTCTTTTTAATAATGTCATGAAAAGCCAACAAACAAAGACACCGAGGGAAACATGGGTGAAATTACTTGTACATACTAATTGAATTGAAGAAATGATAAATTAATGCCAATGAAACTGAATGAATAAACAACTTGCTGCAGGTGGGGAACGATCCCACATCTTCGCATTATGCATGCCATTAATTTATTGTTTCTTTAATTCAATTAGTAAGCACAAGTAATTTCCCCTATGTTTTCCTTGGTGTCTTTGTTTGTTGGCTTCTTATGACTTTTACATTAAGGCACTAATTCCTCTGTTCTGCTTTCAGCACCATGAATAGTCAAGCTCGGCGGCATATTGCAGCTTCATTCTCCTGGTAGTTCTTTCTGCTGCAAGGTTATAAATGTGCCTCTTGGTTTCACAAATGTTACTAGTGTAGACCTTTTCGCTGGTTTACAAAGGTGCTGCCTTCCTATGTCACCCACTGAACCTAGCGAACAGGTTAGGGAATGACAGCCTGTGATCATATGCAATAGTTCTGCTCTGCAGCATATCAAATTTTTTTCTAGCTGTCCTTCCTTAACCAGTTAGCTCCTGATAACTTTGACATCGATAGCAGCAATATTTAAAACATCCAACATACCGTTCCCAAAAGAAAGATAACAGTAAGAAAATGAGAGAGACGCAGTGCCACACTGCAGTATTCAGACCATTATTCTTTCCACGCACTGTATGTAAGTGGAACAACGTGCCTGATGGTGGTGCTACCATTTCCAGTGACTTATTTGCCATCATACTCGTGTGGCATCAGCATGATATGCAGTCATGATGTCGAGCTTATGTAATTTACGCCACAGCATCTCCCAGAACGTTTCTTACAGTTTCACCTCCGTATACTTTATTTGCAAGGTCTGACGCACTCTATGGAATGCCAGCTAGCTGAACTAGACAAGAATTAGAACACACTAGGAATCGAGAGGGTTTGACTCGCCACACTAGGATACCGAACAAATAATGTTCACCCATGCTGCACATCGATGCCCAAGGCGTTTGCAGGTGCAGTCTTGCGAACGGAGACATGTTCGAGCGATCATATTTACCCATATACTACGCCGCTTTTAAGCCTTCTGCAGGGTGGTCCTGCAAAGCATACCAGCAAGCACGCGGACTGACAGCACGTGCTGCATCCTCAAGCCAAAGAGGAGGAAGCAAGTTCTTGTTGCCGAGTGTACATGCTGCCACGTGGCGCTGACATTGGAACGCTCGCAGTTTTCTCATAATCGCATATATAATACCCAGTTAGCTCAAGCAGTCTAGCCGACTATTTGTTGGAACCTTGTTTCGAAGAGGATGCCAATAGGGATCATCATCGCCATGCTACCTCTCGTTGTACTGTATTTTTAAATGCGACACTGACTCCCTCTGCCGCATCTGCGCTTTGGGGCGAAGCTGTATGCCAGGAGACATGAGCCATGTGGGGAGACCATCAGAAGAAATAAGAGAGTCGAGCACCCTTGCAAACTGACACGTATGATTATTACTTCATACACTGTCATTCCATTTTCATTTGTTTTCTGTACTATAGCTCTAATTATAGTTTTTTGTTTGTCTTGTTTGTGATGTACCTCTGCTGCCTTAATAGTAGTCTGGATGGATAAATAAATAAATAAATAAATGGTACATTGCCAAAGAGCCTTGAATGTGTTAAACTGGTCAAAAGAGTTTGTATGACAGATACATAGCACTGATGCATCAGTGTTGGCTAGCCACATAACTCTCTGCAGATGAGGTTAATGCTTACACAGTGCATCTCTGTGTCCCATGTCTGATAAATTGCACACAACTTTGTTTCCAGTTGTGAAGACAATGACTCATCATGTGGCAATGACAACACTGCGTCCCTTCATCAACGCATCAAAATGAAAACTCCACCTGCAAACATCTGCTCTGTGGCCTTGGAACAAAAAGTACTCAATCTGCCTATGCGCAGTGATCAGCCTTCTTATTTACTTTTGTTTTTTTGCATATTTAGTCCAAATGCTGTGCAAGACACGCTCAGTTGATATATTTCGCTTCTTGCTAAATTTAGTAAGGTGAGGTTGAAATTGTATTGAAAGAAGTAGTTCTTGGGAAATATGTGGTTAAGAAAGCCTGCATGTGTATTTGTGCTTATGCATGATTTCTATGTGCAGGAATGCGACAAGTCAATAAACACATTGTGGTGTACATAATAATTAAAGGTTTTTATTGCTGGCACTGTCCGATTAATGGTCGTCAATAATTATTGCAGGCTACACACATCTCGGACCTTCCTCGAGAAGTCTTTATGTTTATACTGCGATGGGTGGTCTCTTCAGACTTGGACATTCTATCACTTGAAGCTGTGTCAAAGGTATGTGCTAGTACTGTCTTAGGCTGGAGGCCTGGGCTCACACCTTTGTCTTGGCAGGTCTGTCGTGGCTTCTACCTCTGTGCAAGGGACCCTGAGCTTTGGCACACAGCTTGTGTAAGGTGGGTCCAGTGTGCCATGCACTCAGTAAACTGAACTATAGTATACTCGGTGTTAACTGTAATCAGTGGCTGCTGTACCACTTAAGGCAAACTATAGTTGCACTTTTTATTTTGCGAGTGTCATGGAAATTAATTTTTGGTTTTAAAGTTAGAATACATTCCCCTTCGCTCGTACAGATACATTTTGTTGGCCTAAATATCTCTGTAGCAAGAGCATTATGCACTGAATTCCTGAAGGAAGAACCAAGACGTTTACAAAATACTTAAGCTGTTTCTAACAGCTTCTGAGTGCATGCAGCTTTGTTTAACATTTCTTGAGCTTTCCTGTATAAAGTCTGGAGGCAAGTCATCTGGTTTAATTTGAAGTGATGCCAGCATGTAGTTCAGAGTAACAGAGAAGGTGATGGTTAGATATTGATGCTTATTAAGAGTATATTAATGTTTATGTACGTTAGGTACTGGTGACATTTTATCTGTTGAGAATTAGTGTTTAGAAGCTTTTTGAGTAGCCTGTAATCTGGTTTCATAAATTTGTGGCAACTTTTTCAATTTGTGCTAAATAAGGAATTCTTGAGTTTTCATATCACTTAATAACACCAAAGCTAATGTGTTTCATATATATGCTGTACGTTACTGTTTTACTCCATGTAAAAAGTTTAAGTGGGTTGGGGACCTCGTCAATAGATATACAGCACCTTTTGTTCCTGGCCTTTTGTTGCCTAGAAACAGTAAACTAGGAATGGCAATGTATTAAAAAAGAAAAGGTGAAGTCATGCAACAAAGGCCTTGTGTACTAAAGTGGTTTTCTGTGGTATATGCTTTAGAGAGAGTGAAGCCACAAATGTGAATTTCAGCACCAAGCTCATCCTTGCCACTCACTGTAAAGCTATCTAAACAACAACTGTTTATTATAGATTGCTACCAACTCACCCAAACCCTTCTCACTGCCAAGGTTTACTGAAGCACTATGTATGTATTTCTGCTCTGAAGCCATTCTTGTAGTGTTTGTAGGCTTATTGAGCAAAACGAGAACAAGGTGAAAGCAGGAGCCAACGTTTCGACAAGTGGACTTGTCTTCTTCAAGGCGACATATGCTTTTCTCGCCACAGCATATATAGCTGGGGTTCTTCTAAAGGGGAGAGGGCGCAAGGCAGGTGGGTGTGGCAATGAGCGAACTTGTGTTAGCGGCGAGGGTATCGAATTGAGAATAAGAGTGTGCTGTGCACAAGGCCAGGGACACGGCCGTCTGTCAATCACGTGTCAACGGCGTGCACAGCAGCCCTCTATTACCTGTTTCGCTGGTGGTCGTGGGCTATCATCTCTCTGAAAGAGATAATAGAAGAAGCGGCAGAAACCGATGCTCGTGAAAAAAATAAAATAAAATGTAATAAAAAAAATATTGAAATGGAATAAATAAATAAATAAAAGGAAAAGAATGCTAAGAACACAAAGGAAGTGTTGCTGCCAATAGCTTGAAATTTAGCATAGCGAATAGATCCACAAGTTGCCCTCGATAGAGCTTATGATGTCATGTCAAGATTGGAGAGACAGTCGGAATTAGCGAAGAAACAGCCTACACCAGAATCTGACAGACCACCAGCCTTTATAACAAAATATTCTAATGCACTCCCAAATGTAAACAACATCCTACGAAAATACCACCCAATATTATCAAGTAACGAGCGTCTGAGAATAGCGTTCTGGGATGTACCAAGGGTTGTACCAAGGATGTACCGAGAGCAGAACTGCTTGTGAAAAGTTGCTGTCAGCTGCTCGGAAGAAAACTCTGAAAGCATATAGGCTGGGATTTGACACAAGCAACCTCGTGTACATAAATGAGCACTTGTGTGTCGAGAACAAGATGCTGCTGGGTAAAGATTGAAAGCTCAAAAAGGAGAAAAATTGGAAATACGTGTGGGTATCACAAGGAAAGATTTTAATGTGCAAAAGTGAGAACTCTTCAATTCTGCATGTTACCTGTGAGGCTGACCTGGTGAAGGTCGCTTAAGCGTTTTTGTTATCAGCACATAGACCGCCAAAATAGAATGTTACTTGACAAGTATAACAACTGGAAACATATGAATATGACTTCTCTTGTTTGTGTTCTTCGACACTTTGACATTTAAAACAGCCATTTACTGCTTCGTCATCTTAACTTTTGTTTCTGCCAGCGATGCTAGACTAACCTCTAATAAGGTTTGTAAATACCTGTGTGATGGCTGTACTAAGAGAGTCTGTAGTGCCTTTTTCCTCGATGTAGATTTAAAATTTACTGACTTTTATGCCGTCCCCTGTAAAGTGTACAACTTGTGCACAGACGTGGTAAAAAAAGTAGTTTCTGTGCCATGCTATAAGTATGCCCATTGCAGTTTACATTAGAATTTTTTTTCAAAGCTTCATTTTTTAAACTCTTTTGGCTTCTTCGTATGGCTATCGTTCATAGATTGCAACATACTGTAGCTTCGATATCATGGCATCAGTGAACGCTTCAAGTTATGATTTCTTGACACCTTACGAGCTGAGCACCCATTATCAGACAAAAAGAGGTAACATTTCGTTTCTGCATCTGAATGCTCGATCAGCGTGAAACAAAAGCGATGATATATGTGCCTTTCTTTCCAGCTTTAGCTTTTCGTTTGACGTTGTCATGATCTCTGAGACATGGTACGAAAGCCACTCTGCTGTTCTTGAATACTCCACATTTTTCCTTAACCGGAGCTCTAAGAGAGGTGGGGGGGTTGCGATGCTGTCGAAAACACTTTCGAAATGCGAATTACTTGACAATTTCTGTGTTGTAACCAACGACTACGAGGTGCTTACCCTAAAATCTAATTCCTTGCTTTTTACTGTCACATACCGCCCACCCAGAGGAAGCAGTAACAAATTTCTCCATTTTATAGACGAGTACTTCAGCTGGGTAAATGATCATAAATACACACTCATATTAGGCGGTGACTTGGAACATAAGCTTGCTTGAAAAGTCAACACTTCAACAAGAGTTCTACGCTATACTAGAGACCCCAACGCATTTTTCAATATCATAAATCAACCAACACGCATTACACCCGAAATATCAATGTTACTAGAAACCTTCATCACTAATGCATGTGATGAATTGTCAATATCCGGTGCACTGGCAGCTTATCTTAGTGATTACCTACCAATTTATTTAATTACAAATCTCACAGTCCCCTCTAACAAACCTGCAAAAAGGTTTATTGTGCGTGTTCAAGACATAAACTAGACTACTTTACAAACATTTTATTATAAACTGTTGCAAGTAAACTGGAGCAGCGTCAATAAGGAAACCAATGACTAATGTTGATGAAGCTTATAGTATTGTTATTTCCACCTACAGGCAGCTGTATTATGAGTCTTTTCCATACAAAACAAGAGTGCGAGCTTCGAAGGCGCGTAAGCCGTGGATAACTAAGGAATGCCTAAATGCGATACGAATTAAAAACATACTTTTTAAGTGGTTTCTAAAAACAAAATATATTGACGATTTGAAGAAGTTTAAGGCTGCGAGAAATAAAGCTAACAGTAATAATCGGCAAGCCAAAAGAAACTATATGAGTAACCAATTTAACGACGAAGTAATAAAGCACTCCGATATTGTTTGGGGGAGGCTCAATAATTTGCTAAACTTAAAGGAGAAGACTGTAGTAGATGAAATAGTCACGCATGGCACTCACTTGTCCAGTTCTCAACTAGCAGATGCTTTCAATAATTTCTTCGTGTCCATCGCAGACAGCACGCAGCCCAACCAATACCTCAACAGCATGAGTCAAAAGGTTAGCGAAACCGCATTTTTAACTCCTGTTACAACTAACGAAGTTCTGTCGTTCCTACAGTCGCTGAAAAATAGTAAAAGTAAGGACATTGACGACCTCCAAATATTGCCAGCGAAGTACACATCCGACATACTTGCACCGATATTAGAGTACATAATAAACTTGGCATTTTCCTCAGGAACTTTCCCGAAAAAGCTACAGGTTGTCAAGATTACCATAATTTTTAAAGGAGGAGACGAAAATAATTTCTCCAACTAGCGACCTATAGCGATCTTGCCAGATTTTTCTAAATGTTTTGAAAAGCTTTTACAAGTGCACTCCCCCCCCCCATTACAAGTTTTATTAACAAACACAAAGTCATATCAGCTTCCCAGTTCGGTTTTGTTGCAGGAAAATTAACAAAAACAGCATTATTAACCATGAAGAAAATTATATTAGAGTCATTTGAAGAAAAAGAACTAACTCTCAGGGTTTTCGTGGATTTTTCCAAAGCATTCGACTCCATATATCACAAAATATTATTCCTTAAACTTGAGCACTATGGATTTCGCGGCACATTCTTTCAGCTTTTAATAACATATTTAGAGCACCGCCAGCAATGGGTTGTAATTAACAATTCATCGTACTTTAGATCCATTCATTCTGGCATACTGCAAGGCAGTATTCTTGGATCTACACTCTTTAACATTTATATTAACGACATTGTGACCATTGATAACAGCGCTAAATGTGTAATGTATGCAGATGATGTCAGCATATTTTTTAGGGCTAAAACACTTAATGACTTGACATTAAACGCTAATGAAAATCTGCACAAATTGGTTGAATGGAGTACTGAATCTTTATTTAAAATTAACGCTACCAAAACTAAAGCTGTACTTTTTAGACCTAAGAACAAATCACTAGAACATTTACGTACACTAAGGCTTGGTTCTCAAAGCATTGAAATAGTGGAGTCAGTAAAGGGTCTAGGTGTGACACTGCAGTGCAATCTTTCATGGGACATACTCATCGACAATCTGGTTAAAAAACTTGCAAAATGCACAGGCATGTTACCTCTGAGTGTTAGACGTTTAGTTTATAATGCACTATTTCTATCTAACCTTTCATATTGTCATCTGGTGAGGGGTACAACAACATGGTCAAATACATATAGGTTACAGAAAATACAGAAAAAGGTTATTCGTATCATTGCGAATGCCCTGTTTACTGCTCACACTCAACCTCATTTCGCATCATTAAAAGTAACTGCAATTAATGACCTATATAATTTATTGCTAAGTAAACGATATGAAGGAAAATGGTAAGATCATGATGCATTCTTTGAGAACACAGCTAACTTACGGCCCAAAGCTAATTACTACCCAACACGTAACAATGACGTCTGGTATGTGCCATCCATTATGGTCGTCAAATGCTCCGACATATAATTCCAACTCTTCTTAATCGGCACAATGAGCACTGAGAACCTAACAATACATTTTTTTTTTTACTACAAGCTTGCGCCTTCTTTCTCCCCTTTTCTTTTCTTATTGTTATTCTTCGTTTTGCATTCTTCAGGGTTCCTGAGAGTTTCGTGTTAATTCTGCTGCTTTCATTTATTTGTTATTGCAAGAGGATGTTCACAAGTTTTTTATTGAATATGATTACCTATGCAGTGTAGTCTTTTTTTATTGTTGTGTCTGTGTTCTGTTGCTGCCGGTTTTTATGTACAGGGGTGCGCCCCTCTGTCAAGCCAGTCATAGGCTTTTTGGGTGCACCCCTAACATCCCTGATGTTGAAATAAAGGTATTTGTTACCTATCGCCGCAACAGGAACCTTAAAGACATGTTAGTGCACGCAAAAGTCAGCCAACCTCATCCCCTGTAATAAAAGCATGTTGTTGCCCCAGGTGCAAAACCTGCAGGCACCTTCAAAGTGACATTAAAATTAAAAGCACCACAAATAATTATGCACACGAAGTCAAATCTAGCTTTACTTGTACAAGTTTGAATGTGATTAATATGTTTGAATGTTCATTCTGTAAGAAACAATATATAGATGAAACGGGACAATCAATGAACTCTAGATTAAACGGATATTGTGCGGACACAGCTAAAAACTTCCCAAAGCCTAGCATTTCAACCAGCCAGGTCATAACTTTGATGAACTTAAACTCTACATCTTACAGTCAAATTTCCGTTCTGAACGAGAAAGAAAATATAGAGAATCATACCTTATCCATAAGTTCAAGACATTGCAACCAATAGGCATGAACGTTTCAAAGGGTGCTTTAGAATCTATTCACTATGCTAAATTTCAAGCTGTTGGCAGCAACACTTAGTTTGGTTTCTTAGCGTTTTATTTTTCTCCCTTTATTTATTTATTTATTCCATTTCAGTATTTTCTTTTATTATATTTTATTATTTTTTCACGAGCACTGGTTTCTGCCGCTTCTTCTATTGTCTCTTTCAGAGACATGATAGCCCATGACCACCAGCGAGACAGGTAATGGAGGGCTGCTGTGCACGCCGTTGACATGTGATTGACACGTGACGGCCATGTCCCTGGCCTTGTGCACAGCACTCCTTTATTCTCAATTCGACACCCTCGCTGCTAACACACATTTGCTCGTTTCCACACCTACCCGCCTTACGCCCTCTCCCCTTTAGAAGAACCCCACCTATACATACTGTGGCAAGGAAAGCATATGTCGCCTTGAAGACAACAACTTCACTTGTCAAAATGCTGGCTCCTGCTTTCACCTTGTTCTCGTTTTGCTCATTGTCTTGAATTTTCATCTCCCGCCTTCCCCGTGTTTTCCATTGTAGACTTATTGCATTACACAGGAGCCAAAGACTGAACATTGCCTCTTTCGAGAAGATTGACCCGTGCCACAACAGCCAATTGTGATAGAACTTCATTGAAGCACGCCGTGGTTGCTTAGTGGCTATGGTGTTGGGCTGATAAGCATGAGGTCGCAGGATTGAATGCTGGCCATGACGTCCGCATTTTCGATAGGAGCGAAATGCGAAAACACCCGTGTACTTAGATTTAGGTGCGCGTTAAAGAACCCCAGGTGCTCCAAATTACTGAGACCTCCACTGCAGCACGCCTCATAATCAGATTGTGATTTTGGCACGTAAAACCCAGTAGTTATTATTTTAAATTTTTTTTTATAATTGAAGCCATTAAATTCTGTCATAGGTGAAAATCCAGAAAAAGAAAATTGTTTTTAGTGCACGTATTGCCAGTTTCATAATTTATATATCAGCTACCAGCACTCTAACTTGGCTTCCAAACTCGCAAAATTTCGATTCCTTTTTACATGTATTGCTTCTTGCCAGTAGTGCATTAATTAACAGAATCACTTTCTGTAATGTAGCAAAAAGGTTTGTTTTGCTGTGCAGCTAAAAAAATATACTATATTACATTAAAGACCTGCATCAAAGTTCATCAAAGAGTGGTCGTCAGTGTACCAGTCCATTGCCTGGTGTAAGTTGCTCTGGCATGAGTGTTAGTGAATGTACAGTGCAATCCCAATAATTCGAAATCTCTTCATTCAAATGGATGGACAGTTCAAACTACTCTGTTTGTCCCAGAAAAGTCCTATGTATTTGAATAGAGAAAAACTCCTGTCAATTCAAACCTAAAGACCACGCAGAGGTTATTTCGAACAAAATCTCTTACTCCCATGTTCCACTTTTTGGACAAACCCAAGCCGAAGGTGAAAGTTCGATGCATCACTAGCTACTGTACTGTTGCGTACCGTAAAAATGTTGAGGAAAGATGCACAGAGCAGCATGCAGCTTAAAAAGGAGTGCAAGCTACCCCCCAGCAGCGTGCACTCGTCTCCAACGTGGGGCATGTGGGAGCACAGTGTGTGTCATACTTTTTGGCTCATCCTCGCATTTGCTCTCTCGCACCCTCAGTAAACTTGATACGGAACCTAAACTTTTTCAATGCAAGCCTAGTGACTGTTTTGCAAGCAGTGCCGCACATTTGAATGGGCGCTATATTTACGAGGTTTCTCCTAGTTCGAAATATGTTTTATTTGAATAAATTTCCAGTCCCCTTGGAGTTCTAATTAACAAGATTCTACTGTATGCTTTTCTATGCAGGACATGGGGTGAAGATTGTGGTCAGTTGAACCAGTATGACTCATGGAGGGAAATGTACATCTGCCGGCCTCGGATCTGTTACAATGGTGAGCGGCCGCTACTGCTTTTCACTGCCACCTTCAGCTGTGACATCCGGCAGTACATGTGGCACAATTAGTGTGCCGAGTACGCACAGCTCTCTGTTAGGTTTAAAATTAAATTATGGGGTTTTACGTGCCCAAACCACTTTCTGATTATGAGGCACACCGTAGTGGGGGACTCCAGAAATTTGGACCACCTGAGGTTCTTTAACGTGCACCTAAATCTAAGCACACAGGTGTTTTCGCATTTCGCCCCCATCGAAATGCGGCCGCCGTGCTCTGTTAGGTGCAGTGCGTATAAGTACTAGAAGTGAACTCAATAATGTACATGAAATATAGAAACATAAAAACAATGATTTTGTCAGTAATTAATTGTGCTGATCTTCTTTCCTCCAAATTTGCCAAACTTCAGCAGGTGACACAATTCTGATGCTGTCGCATCAACATTATAGTGCTGTAGAAATATGGTACATGTGTCAGGGAAGGCACAAACATTACACAAAGGCTTAGAAGCTAAATCTGCTACATATGCTTCTTCTTTGGGAATTTTTAAAGCACTTCTGCTTTCTGCATTGGATGACCGATATGATGCTGTGGATATGTGCCAACAGTAACAGTATTGCGGTGATTTTTTTCATGATCATGTTTGTGTGTTAAGAGGCACTAGAGAGAAAAGTTATTTGAGCTGCATTAATAAATTATCTTTATGCAGCACCAAAAATATAGCCCCTGTTACGGTGACCTTGGCCAGCCAGAAAAAACCCAAGAACAAAGGATGCTGCCTTGAAGCTCCTGCACTAGCTCACCATGATGATGGTGTCATGGCTCCTGTTCAGGCACAGTTAATTTTAGTGGCACGAGCATCGAGTGACACTCTTGCTTCTTGTGCAGCACTTCCGGCTCACCTTCTGAGATGACTGGGGACGAAATTCAAAATAAAATAGAAAAAAAATAGTACAGTACGAAATTCATGAGTTTCATTATAGATATGACATCAGAGCATAAGTTTAATTACAAGTTGAGTTGCCGAAGTGTCTGAAATAGTTAGAATTAATTAGAAATTACTGATTACGGCACATCAAAGCACAGAATCATAGACTTTAGAGACCCGCCACATGAGCATAATTTTTGTGAAATTCCTGTAAACCAGGAAGTAGAAAGCGGAAGTAGTGATATCACTAATGACGTCACACACAAGAAGTTGGCTTGATATTGTTACACGAACAAAAGATTAACAACTGGAAACTATTTACAAAGTATATTTACAAAGGATAATGCAGCGCTGGTCAGTTCAGCCGACAGCTCAGGAGCCAGGGAGCATACGTTGTCTTTGTCGGGGCGCCCGCGTGCATTGTCCCTCAAGAAACACGCAATATGCATGTAATCATTATCCCCGGCGGCGCAAGCATCGTCCCGGTGCATATAAATATAGGTGATAACAGGAGAGTAATATGGTTTGAGGCATGCAACATGCACAACGTCAGTGGAATTTGAGGCAGATGAGGCACTGGTACTGATTGGGGCGATTTCGTAGGTAACAGGAGTCACGTCACGCAGCACTTGATATGGGCCTGTGTACCGAGACAGGAGTTTTCCTGACAGGCCTGCGTGATGAGTAGGGGGACCACAGGATTACCAGAGATTCAGGCGAAAAGTGGACGTCTCTGTGTTGGCGATCGTACAAATGCCATTGCTTCTCTTGTGAGGTCAAGAGACGAGCGCAGGCAATTTTGCGTGCTTGGGCTGTCCTGGTGATGGCGTCAAGTGCATACTCACTGGTCTTTGCTGTGGCGGATGGAAGGAATGCGTCCAGTGGCATTCTTTCTGTTGTTCTCGGCCGAACAACAGAAAGAATGGGGAATAACCGGCAGTGTCGTGGCGCGAAGAATTATATGCAAAAGTGACAAAGGATAGGGCAGGGTCCCAATCAGTATGGTCGGACGAGATGTGCTTAGCAAGCATGTTTGTTAGGGTTCGATTCAGACGCTCAGTGAGACCATTAGTCTGTGGATGGTAAGACATAGTCAGCTTGTGCTTGGTGGAGAAGGACTGCAGGATGTCGACGATGACTTGAGAAAGAAATGTCTGACCACGGTCTGTGAGCAGTTGGTGTGGAGCACCGTGCTGCAGAATCACGCCGCGTAAACGAAAATCGGTGATATCTGTGGCGCAGCTTGTTGGAAGCGCTCTGGTGATGGCATAACCCGTTGCCACAGCGACCCACTTGTTGCCAGACGTGGATAGAGGGAAAGGGCCAGGTAAGTCCAAGCTAACGCAAAAGAACGGCTTCGAAGGAATGTCGAGCGGTTGAAGGCACCCGGCAGGCAGCGTCAATGGTGTTTTTCGGCGCTGGCATTTCTCACACGCCGCAACGTATTTTCAGACGTGGACATGGTGAAGAATCTGAGCAGACGTCTACTGAAAACATCGTGACGTGGTCATCTCCTATAGTATACAGGGTTGCAACCACATGCCTTAGGGTAGAACTTCGTTTGTCAGGCCAAAATTGACGTGGAAGTATGTCCGTTTATCGGCGATGGTGACGATGGAGTGGGGCACAGTGATATTGACCGTCAAAAGGACATCCGGAACAGGTGTGGCGACGTAATCACTATCGGGAACAGGAAAAGATGATAGCAAATCTACGAAAGTCAAGGCTTTAGGCGGCAGGCGGACGAAGGCAGTCGTACTAAAGTTGTTTGGCCGTTCGGCACAAATATGCGTGAGTAGAGGAAGTTCGAGGCAAAGGGTACCGGCAGAACAGTCGATCAAAGCTGAATGCACTGTAAGAAAGTCGAGTCCGAGGATTAGGTCATAGGGACAATTGGTCAGCACTGTAAAAAGAACAGGAACGTGATGGTTGGCGATACTGACACGGGAAGTACACATTATAGTGACGTCAACAGTGCTACCATCAGCCACGTGTATGGCTCGAGTAGTAGGAGGCGTGAGAACCTTCTTTAGGCGACGACAGAGGTTACAACTCATTATGGACGCCTGGGCTCCAGTATCTATTAACGCCGTCAGAGGGGCACTGCCGACGTGAACATCAAGTAAGTTCTGGCTTGTTGGGAGCGTCATTTGAGGATTTCAACATGACAAAGATAATGCAGCGCTACCCCCAGGAGCTGCATGGTCTAGTTTTCTGTCTGGGAGGGTCCATAATTGGACGACGATGAATAGCAGCGTGGCTGGGGTGACAAGGACCGACGGCGCTGAGGTGATGGCGAGCGAGCAGGACGACTGTCATCGACGGATACGCCTGATGTAGGAGGCATACGGGGAGGCGAGTAACAGCGCGAGTCGGCATATGGGCAAGGACAGGGGGAAAAGGAGCTAGAATACGGCGACGTCCAGGAGATGTGGCAGTGGCGAGCGATGTGGCCAATGCGGAGGCAACGGAAGCAAATGGGCTTGTCATGTGGAGTTCTTCACTCGGTAGAGTTACGGTATCTGGGAGGGGAATACAGATTGCTGTGAGGCGGAGCTGTCGGCACCGATCGGGTGTCACGTTGGGAGACTGAGCAGGCAGCAGGAAAACCGAGGTTGGCGAATTCTTGCCGCATCACTGCATGAATGAGAGAGATCATTGAGGCCGGTTGGTCAAAGGTCGGGTCAAGGGGGCGTGGATGGAATGGCGCAGGACTTGTAGCATACGTGTGGCACGCTCGTGTGGCACAATACGTGTGGCATGCTCATTTAAGGGTGGTGAAGCGGTAAGGTCGATGCAAGACGACGTCGCAGCCGTGTTAGGGAGCCGGGAGAACTGTGGAATGATGCGGCGGTTTTTGGCAAGCTCAAAGCGGTGGCATTTCTTGACAGTGACATCGATGGTGGACACATTGTTCAATACCAACAAGTTGAACGCGTCGTCCGCTATCTTTTTGAGTACGTGGCCGACGTTTTTGGCGACTTTCCGGCAAAGAGCGAGCACATCTTGTATGTACGGGACATACGATTCAGTAGAAGACTGAACTCGGGTAGCAAGCTCTTTTCTTGCAGCCAGCTGCTAAACGGTGGGATTGCGAAAGAGGTTGCCGAGCTTCCCCTTGAAAGCATCCCAGCTAGAGATCTCGCCCTCATGTGTCCGGAACCAGACACGAGGAGTTCTGGCCAAGTAGAATAGGACATTCACTAGCATAGTGGTAGGGTCCCAGCAGTTGTTTTGGCTAACATGCTCATACAGGTGGAGCCAATCCTCAATGTCGACATTATCTTGGCTGGAGAATATGCCAGGATATCAGGGGTTGGTAACTGTAACGTACGTTGCTGGTGGGGTCACAGGAGTAGAAGCAGACTAGGTGTCGTCACCAGGAGCCGGCTAATTAATGGAAAACAGTTCCCTGGCATAGATTGAACATTTGCCTAGCAGAGCAGATGTTACGTCACGCCCTCCTCCCTTGCTTCTCCTCCCCTGGCGCTCACCTGCTTGCTCGCTTGCTTGCAACACCTGCACGCACGCTCGTTACATGGTCTGACGTCAGCACCGGAGAGGGTGTGTAAGGTGCACTTCGTGTGCCACTTGCCAGGGGGCTATGCCCCGCCAGGTGGTGCGCGTGGTGCTTCCTCCTTGCCCTCCCTTTCTTCTCATCCACATATTGTGCTGGGGGAAAGACGTTCGCTCGTTTAACCTAAAGAACAATACCGAGTGCGCGTGCCACTAAGAGACACTTAAGTGAAAGATTAGGGTTGCTTACCATTTTTTATTGCAATAACAATCATATAGACGCTCCAAGCGTATTTTTGCTGTCGTTGTCACTGTGAGGTTCTGTATAACAGTTAAACCTCGATGTAACGAACTTCAATATAATGAAATTCTCGATATAACAAAGTATTTAACTTTTCACAACTTTTTGTCATTGAACACCATGTATTTAGAACCTCAATATAACGAAGTGTGTTTGTATGCGATTTCAATATAACGAAATTCTCGATATTTATTTATTTATTTTATTTATTTAAAAATACCTTACAGGCCTCAAAGTGAGGCATTGAGTAAGGGGGGCAGTACATAGAAAATACATTGAATACAAGACATCTATAAACCGTATCTGTTTACAACCTACAACCAAAGTACAACTGAAATGAAAAAAGAATTATTTAGATCACGATTCACTAGGAAAAAGAAGAAACATAAAAAAACATAATATAATAACAAGGAATAAATCGCACAGATTGTTGTCAGTGAAGTCGTGTAATTAATAAAAACAGTAATGATGAAAAACAATGACAGAAAAGTTACGGACGCGACATTCCAACGAAACGGTAAACATAGCGACATAACAGTAATAATGCGAAAATAAGCTGTAAATATAGTGCAAGTATAGAAAGCATTGTGCGACAAACGTAAAACTTCACTTTTCTTTAGTCATGTATTCAATCAAAGTATCACGGAATGAATCGTAGTTAGATTGGCTTGCAATGCTGTCCGGGAGTGAATTCCATATTCTGATAGCACGAGGAAGAGCAGAGTAATGGAATGCCTTTGTAGACCCGTAAAGGCGGGCATAGCTGAAATGATTATGAAGCCTATGTGACGTGGAGTAGGGTCGTTTCAAGCATGCGGGTGTTCGAGTGGAGTGAAGGAATTTGTGGAACAGTGTTAAAAGGGCAATGTCTCGGCGAGTGCTCAAGGATTGTAATGAAAGCTTAAGTTTTATTTGTGTAACGCTAGACTGGTAGCTGTAATCGTTTATGATGAAGCGGCTTGCTCTATTCTGGATCCGTTCTAGCGTTTCAGTTAGGTATTTCTGGTGAGGGGACCAAATGGGAGATGCATACTCGAGCTTGGGACGAACGAGAGTTAGGTAAGCTAGCTTGCGAACATTTGAAGGAACATTTCTTAAGTTGCGTCGCAAGTACCCCAACGATTGGGAAGCATAAGCTGAAATGGACGTGATATGCTCTGTCCAAGAAAGATTTGATGTGAATAGAACCCCTAGATACTTATATTGTGTAGCCGTTGTAACAGTGTAATTGTTAATATGGTAGGGATACTGTGAGGTTGCCGACTTCCGGGTAAAAGACATTACTTTGCATTTTGTGGTATTTAAAGTCATTAGCCATTTATTGCACCAGTTATTGATTTGTTGAACGTCTTGCTGAAGAACGAGATGATCATCTGAGTTTTTAATAGGGCGATAAATTATGCAGTCGTCGGCAAATATTCTGATGGTGGAGGACAAATTTTGAGGTAAGTCGTTAATAAATATTAGAAAAAGCAAGGGACCGAGGACGCTACCCTGTGGTACACCAGAAGAAACGTCCGTTACGGAGGAAGAGTAGTTATTTGCAATAGTAAACTGCTGACGATTAGACAGGAAATTTCGGAGCCATGACAAGGTAAGACAGTCTAATTTAAGTGCGGAGAGTTTTGATATTAGGCGACAATGTGCGACACGGTCGAATGCCTTCGAAAAATCAAGGAACAAGCAATCAGTTTGTAAGTTATAATTTAGGTTAGTGTGTAGGTCTGTTGTAAATTCAAATAACTGTATCGCACGAGAGGCCCTTCCTAAAGCCATAACGAAGTATTTAACTTTTCACAACTTTTTGTCATTGAACACCATGTATTTAGAACCTCAATATAACGAAGTGTGTTTGTATGCGATTTCAGCATAACGAAATTTCGCTTCTGCCACAAAGAAATGCCAAGAGAATAAATGGAAACTTCCGCAGACGCAGATGGTCAAATGATCGAATTAAAAGCTACTGCTTGCAAACACACCTTTCAAATCGTATGCAGCGCAACATGAGCGAACGCCGAAGTGGAGCCGCATCACATTCCGTATAAAGTTCAAGTGTGATAAGATCGATCCTAGCGCGCCTCGCGCACATTGTGCTGTGGGTGTGAGTGAAAGTGTGCGAGGGGGAGACAAGAAATATGGTGGCTTCCAAAGTGCTGCCTTCCTGTGCGAGCAAAGGGAAAGGGGGGAGGGGAGCGAGTTCACGCTATCGGGTAAGGTGGCGCGCATTTGGGCCACGGCTGTGCATGGCTGTAAAGGTGGCGGAGCGCATACGCAGCATTGCACCCTGCTCAAGAGGTAATCTGCAGCATGTGCGAAGAGTGGGTGTGCTGGGACAGCATACCATCACATAAGCTGTCTTTCCGCGTGTTTGTTACGTAATCTCGAGTTTCGGTGACCCGTTGGAGCGAAAGGCAGATGAAGCATTCGCTCCCCGCTGTCGGTGCTTTTCCTGATAGCATTGTCCCAGTGCGAGTGACGCTATCGACCGCAGGGGCGGAGTTCACGCTGTGGGGTCTCTCACACCCGTGCTCTTGGGACAAAGGAACGACAACACAGTAGTGCAAACAATCACAAGGGCATTTATTGCACCTTTCATAGATCAGTGCCTGCTAGCCGAGTTGCTACCCACAAAACATGCCGATGGGCGCGCGACAAATCCAGAAGTCCGACTCACCGCGACCGGAAGCGAGCGAATATGTTCGCCCCATGCTGGATCCCAACGCCTGGTCGTTCGCGTGTATGGTCACGCGAATCGTGGCGCGTTCGAGGGCGGCCACGCGAGGCGGTCTCGCAGAAGCATGGGTCGGCGCGCACGCGGGAGACGTCCCCGCCGTGCGCCGACCCGCCGGGAAAGAGGGTCGCTGCACGTGCGGCGCGGCACGTCCGTGCTGCTTGCTGTCTCGAACCCCAGAGAGCAAGCGCCTTCCCTTCGGCGCCCAGGTAACCTCGCCTGTCGGCGGCGTTAGCAGCGCAACACTCGCGCCATCTCTCGCACTGCGCTTCAACCACATCGGTCGGCGCAGGCGTCACGCAGGCCACGCGGCGAAGCGGGAGTACAGGAGACGCGCTATGCGGGAAAAACATCAGGGGAGGCGCGAGGGTCGCGCATCCCCACAACGCGAAAGCGTGGCTGTCTTTGCTTAATTGGTATCACTGATGTGAAGTCATCGTCGACGTACGTGGCATGAACAGTGTCACATTCGTCACCGGCTCCCAACTTCAGAATGAATTATTTTATCATTCAAATTTGCCTTTTTTGATTGCCCGATCATTTGGAAAATTCTGCGACCCTTTTCTGTGTAAGAAAAATCAATCGGCGACTCTACTTATCTGCATACAAGGTCGAATTTCAATACAACGAATTTTGTATAAAACGAAGCAAATTGCTGATTTTACCTACTTCGTTATATCGAGGTTTAACCGTATTTGCATATGTGTATGCTATATGCCAGGCTATATGACATGCAGTATATGCGGGTTATACAGTAAAACCCTGTTAATTCGGATTTCACAGGACCGGAGGAAATGTTCGAATTAACCGAATGTTGAATTAACGAGGTTTCGACAATAATAACTCAAAAAATGCCTAAAACATCAATATACCTTTACTTTATGCTCGTTGCGCGCGAGAAGTTTGCGTGGAAAGCACAATTTTTTGGAGTTCTTGTAGGTGGTGAAGTCAGCACAGATTGCCGGGAGAAATGAAGCGACGGGTACACGTACGATGTCAGGAAAAAACAAAGTATAAATGGAAAAAAAGAAAAGTGCAAACAAATTAACGGGAGTTTTATGCCATAGGGTTATGTACATGTTTGATGCACCAGACGGCGTGTCCAAATTGACCGAATTTCCAAATTAATGGAGACCGAAATAACAAGGTTTTACTGTATTGCCACACCATTCTATCACTAAAGTTGCTCATGGCAGGTTTTACATTCTTAAGCAGAGTTTGGGTACAGGCTAGTTGGTATTCCATTGCAAACATAACTTACAGCGTGTACATAGAAAGGGACCAAAAGAAAGACGAAGACAAGCGCTGCGCTGTTTTCCCATCCACTTTCTTCAATATTTATGTTTTACTACAAGAACTAACCCTGGGAATGTTAGCCAGCGCCACCACTTGCAAACCTTGGTGGCGGATGTGGAACATCCTTTCTGCTGAAGGCGTCACGGGTATGTGATCTTTTTGGGTGAAGGCAACTGGTCAATAAACCCACATATGCTACCTGAAGGCACCAATGTTGCTTGGATTTGAGGTTTAAGCCGACTACAACATCGATTTAAGAACTGGAAACCCTTACTAGAGTTTTCGATATTCTGGAGGGAGTTTTCAGTTCTATATAGTTCAGCAAACCAATTACTAAATAATTAATTACCATAATAATCAGTATTTAAACAATTATAATTTCACAGTTTTTTTTCGTACTAGTGTACTTTCAATGATCAGAAATAAATATGAACAAGCTGTATTAATTTTGTTTGGGCTTTGTGGGGTTAAAGTTACTTGGTTATTTGTATTATGTGTGGGAAGAAGGAGCGGAATGACTGTTGCTAGACTCGCTTCAAGAGGAATGGGCAATTCTTTTGCATGGTGCTTTGAAGTGAATTCTCTGAGATCAGTTTGAAGGATCCTTTTTTATTTGCAAAATTGTGAAGCTTCATTGTGTGGATCTGCCTGTGTTACTGCTAACAGTTTTGCACTTCCTTCAGGTGTTTATATCAACCGAACCACATATGTGAGGCATGGCGAGTCGTCGTTCCAAGACTCAAGCTATCGTCCATGCTTTCTGGTGGAGTACTTTCGGTACCTCCGTTTCTTTGCTGATGGTGAGTTGTTGTGTTGTTAACAGCTGCAGTGCCTGCAAGTCTTTATTTGCGTAGCAGACCGATGAGTAAGTGAGTGAAATAACTTTATTAGGTCCAGAGAAGATGCAGGGGAGACCCCGCGCCACCCGGCTAGTCCCACGTAGGGACCGCCAGCCAAGCTGAGCTTGACGGTCAGATCGCGGGCACTCTGGACGGCCAGGGTTTGGTCGTTGAGTGCGGGGCTGTCCAAGAGCGCAGCCCACCTATCCTCGCTGAAGGAGGAGCCGATGGCTTTACACTCCTGCAACGCATGATCCAATATTGCCCTTAATCCACAGGCAGGGCAGTTCGCACTGGGATACCTTTCAGGGTATATTGCATGAAGAGCCGCAAGGTTAAGATATGCACGGGCTTGTACAAGTTAAAGGGTCACCGCCCGCGCCTTGCATAAGGCGGGGTGCAGGAGGGGGAATACCCGTCTTGACAGATGGTCGTGTGCGGTAACCTCATTGAACTTGAGCAAGGGTTCCCCGCAGGGCAGGGGGAGTGCGGAGGTGGTGCGGTCCATGAGTCCTCGCGTGGCCTTGTGCGTGGATACCTTTCAGGGTATATTGCATGAAGAGCCGCAAGGTTAAGATATGCACGGGCTTGTACAAGTTAAAGGGTCACCGCCCGCGCCTTGCATAAGGCGGGGTGCAGGAGGGGGAATACCCGTCTTGACAGATGGTCGTGTGCGGTAACCTCATTGAACTTGAGCAAGGGTTCCCCGCAGGGCAGGGGGAGTGCGGAGGTGGTGCGGTCCATGAGTCCTCGCGTGGCCTTGTGCGTGGCTTTGTTAGGGTTAGAGGGAGAGCCCTCAGTCGACCCCAAGTGAGTGGGAAACCAAGTGAGAGAACGCGGAGAGATACTTTTGGCACTTTAGAGAATGCGGAGGGCATCAGGGAGACCATCCCGGTTTGGTAGGCCTTAATGGCTGCCTTAGAATCACTATATATTGCCTCTCTGCGACCATCGAGCACAGCCAGTACGATTGCAACCTGTGCGGCTATTATAGGCCTCAAAGTGCGTACCGTAGTGCAGCAAGTGAGCCTGGAATTGAAGTCAACGATGGAGACGATGAATGCCTCTTATCGGACATATGCCATGGCATCCATGGAGCTTGCCTCAATGTGGTTGTTGCGGACATGCTCGAGTAGAGCTCTACACCTGACCCGGCGTCTGCCGACATTGTTTGCGGGGTGTATATTGCGGGGAATGGGTGCGATGTGCAGTTGAGACCTGATGTCACTGGGAATGTGCATGGTGTCAGGGCACTGGTTGACAGGGTTGAGGCCGGGGTGCTGGATAGCCTGAGCAGCTGTGAGCGCTCTTGTGCCTTGATTATTTTTTTGAGCATGTTGTGGACTCCAAGCTTAAAGACCTTTCTGATGAGGGAATTGAGTTGTTCCTCTCTGCAACATGCCCATTATGCATGGCCACTGAGTATGAAA
Organism: Dermacentor variabilis; assembly: GCF_050947875.1. NCBI lineage: Eukaryota > Metazoa > Arthropoda > Arachnida > Ixodida > Ixodidae > Dermacentor > Dermacentor variabilis. Next base: position 191,055,152 of record NC_134573.1, read on the forward strand.
GGTGGCAGAGAACAAAAGCATGTACAATGCGGATGAGATTGTAGCAGACCAGTAGTTCAAAATTTTACTTGAATATCTTGAATTCAAGCTTTTCATTTTTTTTTCAGTAAATGAAGGTCTTGCAGCTCTAAACCTCAGAAAAAATACTGGCAAACCTCAGAGTGCCCTAAATAATTTACCATAATAGCTTTTCGGTTTTGTTTCCCAGGAGGTATATGTGTCACGACGCAAGCAGTAATCACATCACAGTAGGACACTACAACGTTTTGAAACTCACTGCGGCTCGCTAGGTCATCCGCTATGTTGCTACATCGACCCTCACAACGAGTAGCAGTATAGGAGGCAACGTAGCGAGCCGAAGCGAGTGCCATAATGTCATAATGTTCTACTCTCACATGATTACTACCTGCATCACGACTAGAGACCGAATGATGGGTAAATGCCTATTTCTTTCTTCTCAGGGCCACACCCCTTTTTGTGTACAAGCATTAATTATGGGTTAAGAAGTGTTTCAGAAGTGTAACCCTTAATGACCATCGGTTACCTTCCCTCCTCATTACATGTCCTGCCCATGCCCATTTCTTTTTCTTGATTTCAACTAAGAGGTCATTAACTCGCGTTTGTTCCGTCACCCAATCTGCTCTTTTCTTATCCCTTAATGTTACACCCATCATTCTTCTTTCCAAAGCTCGTTGCGTCGTCCTCAATTTAAGTAGAACCCTTTTCGTAAGCCTCCAGGTTTCTGCCCCATATGTGAGTACTGGTAAGACACAGCTGTTATACACTATCTTTAACTATCTATCACTATCTTTCAGTATTTTTACATACGGCTCATCTACACCCTGATTCTGTAATGCCTCCATGACTGCTGAGGTTTTGACTGAATCGAACGCTTTCTCGTAATCAATGAAAGCTATATATAAGGGTTGGTTATATTCCGCACATTTCTCTATCACCTGATTAAATAGTGTGAATATGGTCTATTGTTGAGTAGCCTTTACGGAATCTTGCTGGTCCTTTGTTTAACGGAAGTCTAATGTGTTTGTGATTCTATTTGCAATTACCTTAGTAAATACATTGTAGGCAACGGACAGTAAGCTGATCGGCCTATAATTTTTTCAAGTCTTTGGCGTCCCCTTTCTTATGGATTAGGATTATGTTAGCGTTCTTCCAAGATTCCGGTACGCTTGAAGTCATGAGGCATTGCGTATACAGGGTGGCCAGTTTTTCTAGAACAATCTGCCCACGATCCTTCAACAAATATGCTGTTACCTGATCCTCCCCAGCTGCCTTCCCCCTTTGCATAGCTCCCAATGCTTTCTTTACTTCTTCCGGCGTTACTTGTGGGATTTCAAATTCCTCTAGACTACTCTCTTCCACTATCGTCGTGGGTGCCACTGGTACTGTATAGATCTCTATAGAACTCCTCAGCCACTTGAATGATCTCATCTATATTAGTAATGATATTGCCGGCTTTGTCTCTTATACATCTGATTCTTGCCTATTCCTAGTTTCTTCACTGCTTTTAGGCTTCCTCCGTTCCTGAGAACATGTTCAATTCTATCCATATTATACTTCCTTATGTCAGCTGTCTTACGCTTGTTGATTAACTTGGAAAGTTCTGCCAGTTCTATTCTAGCTGTAGGGTTAGAGGCTTTCATACATTGGTGTTTCTTGATCAGATCTTTCGTCTCCTGCGATAGCTTACTGGTATCCTGTGTAATGGAGTTACCACCGACTTCTAGTGCATACTCCTTAATGATGCCCATAAGATTGCTGTTCATTGCTTCAACACTATAAGGTCCTCTTCCTGAGCTAAGGCCGAATGTCTGTTCTGTAGCTTAATCCGGAATTCCTCTATTTTCCCTCTTACCGCTAACTCATTGATCGGCTTCTTATGTACCAGTTTCTTCCGTTCCCTCCTCAAGTCTAGGCTAATTCGAGTTCTTGCCATCCTATGGTCACTGCAGCGCACCTTGCTGAGCACGTCCACATCTTGTATCATGCCAGGGTTATCGCAGAGTATAAAGTCTATTTAATTTCTAGTCTCGCCATTCGGGCTCCTCCACGTCCACTTTTGGCTATCTTGCTTGCGGAAGAAGGTATTCATTATCCGCATATTATTCTGTTCTGCAAACTCTACTAATAACTCTCCCCTGCTATTCCTAGAGCCTATGCCATATCGCCCCACTGAATTGTCTCCAGCCTGCTTCTTGCCTACCCTGGCATTGAAGTCTCCCATCAGTATAGTGTATTTTGTTTTGACTTTACCCATTGCCGATTCCACATCTTCATAGAAGCTTTCGACTTCCTGGTCATCATGACTGGATGTAGGGGCATAGACCTGTACGACCTTCTATTTGTACCTCTTATTAAGTTTCACAAGACCTGCTACCCTCTCGTTAATGCTATAGAATTCTTGCATGTTACCAGCTATATCCTTATTAATCAGGAATCCGACTCCTAGTTCTCGTCTCTCCGCTAAGCCCCGGTAGCACAGGACGTGCCCGCTTTTCAGCACTGTATATGCTTCTTTCGTCCTCCTTACTTCACTGAGCCCTATTATATCCCATTTACTGCCCTCTAATTCCTTCAATAGCACTGCTAGACAGCATTCTAGCATTAAACGTTGCCAGGTTCAGATTCCAATGGCGGCCTGTCCGGACTTAGATTTAGGTGTATGTTAAAAAAAACGCTGGTGGTCGAAATTTCCGGAGTCCTCCACTACGGCGTGCCTCATAATCAGAAAGTGGTTTTGGCACGTAAAACCCCATAATTTTTTTTTTCCTAGTGCAAGCCCAAAATAAGTGTTTTCGATAGGAAATGACTTGCATTCAACACATTTACTGTTCACTGGTAAGACATACGCTGCCACTAAAGGGGTTGGTATTGGGGTCCCCATGGGAGTTCGATGTGTGCGTGCTGGCTGGTCAAGTTTTAATTATCCAGCGAAAGCTAATTTTAGGATTGAAATAATGAAAGTTTGGGCCAGAAATGCATGGATGCCGGCTGGGATCTTTGGTTGGAATCAAATTAACCAGAGTCAAATTAACCGAACTTTACTCCGTAAAAAGAGAACCTATGGAATACAGTTCACAAGGCGTGACACAGCTACCGCATTATAACAAAAGTTCAGTCTATCAAATGTGCATTGCAGTAGCTGTTGAGAATGTCTGTGCAAAATTACAGTCTATGTTGAAGAAATGCAGTTTCTATGGCTTAAAAATATTTCTGAGGTTCTCACAAGGGAGCAGACAACAGATCTGTTACAATGTTGAGTGCCTGTTTTCATCCTGTACAAGCTTACTGTGAGTGGGAAGAGGCACAAGCTTGAACTTCCAAACCCCAAGGGATGATGATCATGTGTTACTGTGATAGGTTTAAAAAATACTTCTAAACATAGTGTTCAATGCTCCTTTTCTTACTGTAACATTTTTTGACTTCAACTCATGAGGCTCAAATTTTCTGCTTCTCTCATTAACCATTTAGTGGGTTTCCTGGTCTATGTTCTGTTTGTGCTTGCTCCACTTGATGCGATTGTAAACGAAAAAGTTGAACTATATTAAATTTACACTACCTGCTAATTGTGCAAGAACAGATGTATTAAACAGTTCCTTTTGTGTTGCTTTTACTAAAGTATTAAACATGTTGGTTGCAGTAGGCAGGTTGACAAAAAAGCGGCCCCTCATGCACACACCAAAGCCATGGCAATCAGTGGCTTCAAAATAAGGTTGCTACCTCACAAGTAAATGCTACTTTAGTTTTTTTTACCACAATAATAAGCAATGAACATTCAACACAGAAGACAAATCACAGTTTGTAAACTATTTTTGGTGCCTGTGTCAGCCCCAATGGTGCCTAAAACGAGGCTGCAGGTGCCTATTTTAGGCACCTAAAATCTAGTCATGACACATATACCTCTGGGAAGCAAAATCAAAAAGCTATTATAATAAATTATTTAGGGCACTCCGAGTGTTGCCTGTATATTTTCAAAGGTTTTGAGCTCCTAAACCATTATCTACTGCAAAAAAAAAAAAAAAAGGAAAGGAGAAGTCAGAAATGTCATGTCAGAAGCCCTTTAAGGTCCTAAAAATGTGTTTATAGAGATAGTGGTACTATACAATTTGCCAAATGTTTAGCCGGCTCATGTGAGTGCCGCCTTTTCTACTTTCAAGTGCGTTACAATGGAGCAGGCTTGCGAAACGGTCAAGGTGAATTTCATGCTTAGAAAACAGGAGAGTCATGTATGTTAGGTTATTCTTGTCCTAAGGCAGAAGCCTACAGAAAGTTGGTGGCCAGGTGAGCCAGCTGTAGAGATTTGGCCAGCTTTAGATTTGGCCAATTAATATAACCTGATATTGATTCACTTTAGCATGCTTACCATGTACAGTGTTTACTGGAAGCTCAAGACGAAGTGCGGAACGAAAGTCCTTGTTCTGTGGTTCTTCAAAGTTGTGCGACTTCTGGATATCAGGAGCTTCCGCGAAAACGTCGTCCTCTGGAATGGGTGACAAAGGACCTCTGCGCCCTCCTGACAAGGCGAGTCCCGCAGCGGTAGCCCTGTCTGTGGGAAACCGCGACATCACTAACTATAGGCTTCCCGATTCATCTGACAGCTCAACAACAGGAGAGATGGAATCGGACAGTGATTACACGCTAGTCCAATTGCGCGGCTTGAAGTGCAAGCTTCGCCGGACGTCAGCAGGCAGTGATTCTACTCATATAAGCAGATGTGACGAACGGGTCTTTTCCGGGGGCTACACCCCAACTACGGCAGGGACGTATTTGAATTCGTTGAACAGACAATCGCTGACCAAATACTTCGATCGAATAGCCTCAGGACATGTGAGAGAGATCTGCATTAATGCTCGGAAGGACATTTTGATGGTGGACGGGAGTTCTCGGGCAGTGTGGGAGGCTTTGAAAGCCATGCAAGTGGTTGCAACATCCCAGTTCACTCTTTCCTAGCGTACGGCAACGATACCTGCACTGGTGTTGTATCAGATTTGGACATTGACATCAAGGATGAAGACCTGTATCTCTTCTATTGTCGACAGTGCGAATCCTCGACATCCCCTGTCACGATCCACCTGGGTTCGTGAACCAGGGAGGGCTCGAGGCACCCTCCGATAGACGGACGCTTCGCAGCGTGGTGGTGCTGAACGATGACTGACCGCCGAGCAGCCATGCTCATCGGCGTTTATTGTGGTACGGTGACCAATGTTGCCTGCCGAGCTTAGCAGGCCACCGAGTCTGGTGGCGAACGAACATTGTGCCTGAGGGGGCGTCACATGCTTGCTACACCCCCTTACCCCCAGTTTGTTTGTTAAATAAAATACAAACGTCCATGTTCAAAATATGAGGCTCTACCTCCACCCTAGCTGGGTCGACGGTGCCTGCTATCCAGGCGAGTAACGGTCCAGTGGCCTCCGCCGTCGAGTACTCCGCCTGGGCACCGGTGTTAATGGGTCGGGTGTGGCAATGCCAGGTGCTACCTGAGCCAGCCTCGCTCCACCCGGAGGGTCTGTAGTGGTTGGCCTCGTGAGTGGTGCTGGGCTCCACACCAGTCCAACGGGTGCTGCACCACTGGCTACAGTTGCCGCTTTCGAGGTGGGTGGTGCTTGGCTGGAAGCGACCGGTGCTACCACTAGTCCTCCTGCGGGCTGGAACTCGGAAGTGGCAGTCGAGGGTGCTGGCCAGGTCCTGAGGCGAGGCCCGACATGGTCGCCGTGTCTGTGCCACATGGCCTCGTCTGGCATGCGGATTAGCAGCGATGAGGCGCTGGCAGGAGACACCACCTGTCCGGCAGACCAGGGTGGGCCAGGACGGAAGTTCCTGGTGAAAACTGGAGCTCACAGGGGGCACGGCCAGTGACATCATGGGGCGTGGTCCGATACTGAAATAGTATCCGGGCAATCTGCATCTGGAAATCCCCAGTCTGGCTCTTCTTGAGCTTGTCTTTGATGGTTTGCACCACCCGTTCGGCTGCACCATCTGAAGCAGGGTGGTCTGGCGCAACCATCATCCGGTGGATTCCGTTCTTCGTTAGCCAGGCCAGGTACTCTGTGCTGGCGAAAGTAGGACCATTGTCGGACACGATGATATCTGGCAACCCCTGGGTGGCGAAGACCTGTCGTATTGCTGCAATGGTCGCGCCTGCTGATGGAGTGGCGACAGGTAGAACCTCCACCCACTTTGAAAAGGCGTCCACCACTACCAGGAAGTAATGTCCATTGAAGGGTCCCCCAAAACCCACATGTAGGCGGGACCAGGGTCTCTGTGGGAACAGCCAGGGGGCACTTTCCACATGACGCGAGGCTCACTGATGCTCCTGGCAGATTTGGCAGCTCTGCACTACATGCAGGCTGGCTTCCGGGTACTCTGGCAGACGAACGCCCAGTGCATGAATCCAGTTTCGGCCCAGCAGCGTCGGCGACGACCCCTTCGTTAAGTAAAGGGGAAGGGTTGCCTCCCTGTCACCATAACGAACGCTGACCTGTGCCGGACTCTGGACCTGGGAGAGTTGCCTGGAGGAGCTGTGTAGCATCACGCCCGAAGCCTCGATGGACATGCCGGGGAAAGTACACTTCAAGAGTTTCCCGGCCATTACTGACACGCTGGCCCCTGTGTCCAGCTCCATGGAAATGGGGTGCCCGCAGATTTCGACGGTCAGCATGTAAGGCGGCACAGATGACTGTACAAAGCCTGTGTGCCACATGTCGAAAATCGGCGGGTTCTCGGCCACGACGTAGAGCCTGGCCACGGAAGAACTTGAGCCTGCTGCTGCACGCCCCCGCCGCATACGTTTGCGACGGCTACCCTGGCCGCGGGCTTGTGTGGTACCTGGGTTTGAATCAGGCTGCTGCTGCTGTTTGCTGTTCATCCTCCCCCTTCGGCATACACATGCCAGGTGCCCAGTTTTCCCGCACGTAAAGCATTGTGCACGAGAAAACTGTGAGGGGGAGTGGGCACCACCACAGCGACCGTAGGTAGTGGCCTTTGTCGCGAACTTGTTGACTGCCGCTTCCGCCGACGGTGAGCCAGTCGCACGGGCAATCTCGCCAGCGTCCTTGGCGGCAGCTTCCATTGCCAGCGCTGCCTTCACGGCTTCGTCCAGCGAGGGGTTGGGAAACTCCAGGAGTCGCGTCTGCATGGCGAGGTTGTTGATGCCGCAGACGAAACGGTCCCGGAGCAGCGAGTCCAGCTGGTCCCCGAAAATGCAGGCACTCGCTAACCCTCGTAGCGCAGCAACGAACTGCCCGAGGGTCTCTCCTTCCCGGCGGCTCCGGTTGTTGAAGCGGAAACGCTCCATTAGTGTGGACGGTGCTGGGTTGAAATGCGAGCGCAGTATGGCGAGCAGCTCACCGAGCGTCTTAACATGTGGCCTGGCTGGCTTGAGAAGGTCGAGCAAGAGGCTGAAGAAGCGGGTCCCGCAGCTGGCCAGGAAAATGTCCCGCTGTTTGGCCTCGGGTGTGTCGTTTGCCCGGAAGAACATGTGGACTTGCTCCTCGTAAATTTGCCAGGCGGACCCATCTCCCTCGAACGGCTCGAGCCTTCCATACAGCGGCATGGTGGCAGCAATGGGGGGCGGTGTTTCTCCGCTCTCGGCGGCGTGGGATGATCCATGGGTACTCGTCGCCAGTGTCACGATTCACCCGGGTTCGTGAACAAGGGAGGGCTTGAGGCACCCTCCGATAAACGGATGCTCCGCAGCGTGGTGGTGCTGAATGATGACTGACCGCCAAGCAGCCGTGCTCATCGGTGCTTATTGCGGTGCGGTGCCTGCCAAGCTTAGCAGGCCACTGAGCCTGGCGGCGAACGAACATTATGCCTAAGGGGGCATCACATACTTGCTACGGCAGGAGATATGAGAAGTACGGCAGGAACGAATTTGAATTCGTTGAACAGACAATCGCTGACCAAATACCTCAATCGAATAGCCTCAGGACATGTGAGAGAGATCCGCATTAATGCTCGGAATAACATTCTGATGGTGGACGGGAGTTCTCGGGCAGTATTGGAGGCTTTGAAAGCCATTCAAGTGGTTGCCACATCCCAGTTCACTCTTTCCTAGCGTATGGCAATGATACCTGCACTGGTGTTGTATCGGATGTGGACATTGACATCAAGGATGAAGACCTGCAATCTCTTCTATTGTCGGCAGTGCGAATCCTCGACATCCACCAATTCGGCCGCCCCCGGTGCATCAAGTTAGTCTTCGAGTCAGACTCTTTGCCAGCATCGATCAAAGTAGGTTATGTGAGGCACTCAGTGCATCCATATGTGCCATGACCGTTACAGTGTCACAAGTGTTTCAAACTGGGCCACGTGAGTGCTGTGTGTAAGAATCCTACGTCGTGCCGAAGATGTGGTGGTGCTCATCAGGTAGACTCCTGTGAGACTGACGCCATGAAATGTGCAAATTGCTCCAGAGCCCATGAAGCGACATCCAAGGACTGCCCCAAAATGGCAGAGGAGAGACAAATTCTGAGACAAATGGTGAGGGAGAACTCCACGCACAAGGAGGCTGCCGATTCCGTCTGCAAGAAAAGGCGCAGGTTGCGGCAAAGGCCTCGCCGCTCCCAGAGCAAGTCCCGGCGGAAAGAGGCACTTCCTTTGAGTACTTGGATGCAAAACGTGCCACACAGAGAGCAAAACCGACACACACAAGATGCGGCTCCCCCAGTACCTCCGCGCCCCTCAGGGAACGAAGTGTCATCCAACTTGCGTCCAGCCTCTTCGGCTGTAGAGTGGCCTTCGCTACCACAAAGGGCTTCAGGTGGAGATGCTCCTTCGGCGCGCCCCATGAGCCGGGAGGGTAATGAAAAGCTTGGAAAAGAAAAGGTGATAGACATGCTTAAACAGCTAGTAAACACTATACGTATATTGCTCTCCCGATTGGAAACACCAACTGCACTATCTGTCGTGAAGGCGTTAGATGCTATAGAGCCGCTATTAGCAGCTCTAAAATAAGGGTGGCAATCATGGCTCTCACGATAACACACTGGACATTGGAACAGAAGATGCATCATTCTGTTATAATGAGATGGAATGCTCGATGTCTATGCAGCCGCGTGTCTGACTTTAGGCAACGGATTTTCAAATACCACTTCCCAGTGATCCTGATATGTGAGCCAAATCTCACGTAGGAATTTTGCCTTTACAGATACGTTAAGCTCTGGTCACGTGAAGATGGGCACAAGAGCAAAGTGTTAATGTGTATACGCAGTGACATGACGTATGTTTGGCACATGATCACTCCACATGACAGCAATGAATATGTGTGTGTGACACTAAAACAAACTACATGTGTTTTCGATCATCGGTGCCTACATACCTCCTAGACAAAGACTTGACCTCTCCTACCTATCCGCTGTGTTACAAGGTTCCCCAGGCCCTCATGTTGTTATTGGAGACTTCAATGCTCATCATCCTTACTGGGGAAGTGCTGCAATAAACTGTCGGGGTAGGAACTTGATGGACTTCATAGACACTGAAGGTCCGACTATCATCAACGATGGGTCTCCAAGTTACATCCGTGGCACTGCCTACGGAAGTTGCCTAGACCTACTGTATCTCAGAGCCGCCTGCCCTCAGTCGGCTGGTGCTTGGACATAGAAACACATGGGAGCAATCATATACCAACATATGTGCAGATGAAGCGGTTTGTGCACTCAACTACATCTGCTGTGCACTGCACTGATTGGTCCACATTCTCTACATGTGTCGAAGGGTATTGTGGAGACATCACTTCACCATCTGATATAGAAGACATTATTGTATCGTCAGTGCAGAAGACAACTAAGCTTATCAGTGCACCTACATCCGCAACGGCGATTGATATTGAATATAAATGGCTCCGTGCGATCTGTCGTAGAGTGGAAAGGAAGGTTAGGCCAACTCAATCATCATTAGACCTTGTCTTATGTCTATGAGCTCAACGAAAAATATGGAGTCACCTTCAAAAAATGGGAAAACAATGGTGGAGCACCTTCTGTTCGTCTCTGGATCCTCGAAAGCCACTTTCTAGAATCTGGCAGATAGTACGGAGCCTTCGTGCCCCTCCTCAGCAAAAATATCCTTTCCGTGCTCTAGCACTTCACCAATCTCTGACGGAAGTGCAGGTTGCCGAAGACTTCTATAAGAGAGTCACCCGTACCGATATTTCAACTTGTCTAAAATTGGATTGACCTGTTTCACCTCCTAAAGTTGCTCGTCTTGATCTTCCTTTCACGATGCCAGAATTGGAAGCTGCACTTGCTGCTTCAAGACGATCTTCTGCACCAGGACCTGACGGTATTTCATATACTGCTCTGTGCCACCTTGGTGTGGAAGGTCGGAAAGTCCTGCTGTCGTACTATAACGACACATGGTCATCCAGTACAGACCCGAAGCAGTGGAAAACCAACCGTTTGGTGGCTCTCCTAAAGCCAGGAAAATCGCCTTATGAAATGTTATCTTACCAGCCAGTAGCTTTAGCTAGCTATGTCGGTAACGTGATGGAACGGATGGTGCTCACTAGATTAGAATGATTCATGGAAAAGAATGAGCTTTATCCTGAAATGATGACCGGATTTAGATGTGGACGGTCTGCAATAGATGGTGTCATTGATCTCGTGTCCATGATCAAACACGAAAAAAGGCGACACTGACTTGTAGGAGAAGTTTTCTTAGACATAAAAAGAGCCTATGACAGCGTACTGCATGAAGCCACTCTTGATGCCCTCAGTAATTTGGGCATTGGCGGCCGTCTCTACATGTGGATTGAAAATTACCTCAGAAGGGCAGCGGATTGGGCGAGTTGGTGTTGCATGGTAACAATAAAATTCAAACAGTGCTAAACGACAGGACCAGAATGAGGAGAAGACAAACACGGCGCTGAACTTGCTACTGATTTATTTGAAGTATTCAAGCAAAAGTCGGGGGTGTGTATTGGTGCCAAAATTGCCCCAATACTTAGTAATATTTTTCTAAGTTATGTTTACAGGAAAGTAGAGAATGACCTAAATGGAAGGTTTATTCGAATTTTTCGATACGTGGACGACTTCCAAATTATAGTTAAGTCTAAGGGTGCTGAATGTGTGCCTGACTTACTCGATGTTTTTTCTAAGCATGGGTCAGGACTGAGCTTCGCACATCAGATCCCACAGAGCAACGTCCTGCAGTTCTTGGATCTGAGTTTGACCTTTTTGTCTAACCATGTATGCTGGCGATACGCTTGAAAAACCTCTTGCAAACTACGCGTCTTGTCACTCTAAGCTTGTTAAATTCGGAATTGTAACAGGATGTATTGGTATGGCTGTCAAAAAATCGTGTACTCATCAAATGTCCAGTAGCCTGATGGTCCAAGCCCAGAGATGCAGAGAGGCCGGTTTTCCAGATTCTGTAATTGTGGCTGGTGCTAATAATAATATAATAACGCTGAAATGTTCGGAACAGCCCAAAGAAAATGTCGCGGGGAAGAAAGTTGTTGTCATGCCTTATGAGCACGCGTTGTCACATCGTTTTAAGGGAGTAGGGGCCAAGTATGGTGTGAGGGTCGTTTTTTCTGCTCCGATGAAGCTGGGTAAATTAGGGGCAGCAGTTCAGAGGAAGCAGGAAGGCGTTAAACGGAATGCTGCATGCAAGGTAAATCATGTCAATAAGTACATCAGTTGCAAGAAGGGCGTTGTCTACCAAATTCCTTTATCGTGTGGCCAAACTTACATAGGCCAGACAGGCCGTTGCATCAATATTAGACTAATGGAGCATGCCAATTCATTAGACAAAAAAGACACTAACCTGGCAAAGCATTACAGTATTTGTAAATGCGTACCTTTCTTTGGCGATACAAAATTGTTATTTTTTCATAGTGACAAGACTACCAGAGAAGTCGCTGAAGCATTTGATATCATCAGAAAATCTAATAGTTGCGTTAGCACAACATCTTTAATCTTGTCAACGAAAGAAATGGCATTGCTGCATAAAGGGTAGATTGCAAGGCAGGTACAATGCGTGCGAATGTTGGCTGTCCGGAGTTTGTATCTGATCATCAATGTATGACCGGGTGCATGCGTGCCCAGTTTTGTACATATAAATGTTGACTTCTTACTTCAAATAAATCAGTTGTAAGTTCAGCGCCGTGTTTGTCTCCTCCTCATTCTGGTCCTGTTGTTTAGCGCTGTTTGAATTTTATTGTTACCATGAAAATTACCTAGATGGTCGCACAGTCTTCATGTCCACGACTGATGGCGAAACGAGAAGACATGTTGTTGTCCGTGGAGTGCCTCAAGGAGGAGTGCTGAGCCCGACTCTTTTCAATGTAGCCCTTATTGGCCTTGCGTAAATAATTCCTGATACAGTACGCATCAGTACCTATTGTCAGAGTTGTCGGACGATCCCACCGCTGTTAACCAGATGTAGGAGTTGTTGGACGATCTCGCCGCTGCCACCATCTGAAGGAGTTGACGGTCGTAGAGAGGGACTCGGTGAACAGGATTTACTTACATTATTTACATCTTAGACAGGACACACATTGACAGTCTAGCGTGACTCCCATATGGAGCCCGCAAGACTAACATACAGCAAACAGCTTATGAGCACACAGTTCACGAGTACATTTCTAGCATGACAACGAGCACTCAGCTCCCGACGACGAGCACACTCTGGCAGCCGACAATCGCTGCTTATATCCTCTCCGCTTGACGTCATAGTTCGACGTCCTTGAAGATGACCCGCCCTTTTGGAGGAGGCGGGCTCACATACACGTGTTGCACAGGTTTCGGTGCCGCACACACACACACAGGTGTAAAGGTCTGGAGCCGACGTCAGAGGGGCTTCGTAGAACTCTGCTCCGTCCCGGTTGGCACGCCGGGTAGCACATTCCTGAGCTGACCCCGCGCCACGTGGCTGCCGCTTATTTGCAGTACTCTGAAGTGTGCCCCGTCTGGTTGGATTGGAACACGTGCAGCGGGCTGAAATAGCTGGCACGTTGTCACCCCGTACGGCCATTCCTAACACTATGCAGACGACATCAGACGCAGACGCATCATGCAGACGCAGTCACATGGCCGCAAATTCGTGCAAGGTTGCAGCGAGCTGTTTCTTTAATGTCCCAGTACCTGCAGTGCCAAGGACTGCAACTGGCCCCAGATAAGTGCGCTGCGATAGCGTTCACACGGAAGCTTGTGTGTTGGTATCCAATTATGATCAATGGCAATGTCACCCCATATGCGACCCACCACAGATACCTCGGCGTTGTCATTGACCGCGGTGTTTCATGGTTGAAGCATGTGGCAATGTTAAAGAGAAAATTAACTGGGCTTGCTCAAGTTTTTTGCTTTCTGGCTGGTATGAAGTGGGGTCCATCTGAGCATTCGCTACTCTGGCTGTACCGGGCTCTCTACGTCGACTACATTCGGTACAGCCTGCCAGTTTTATCATGTATGAGCCGGTCATGTTTGCGTATGCTGGAAAGTGCCCAGGCACAGATGCTGAAAACATGTCTCGGTGTTCCACGTTGCATCTCAACCTACGGAACAATTGAGGAGGCTCGCCTCACCCCTTTACCTGTCTATCTATGATGCGAACCTCTTCAGAGTATTCCTGCGACTGCTGTGCCGTCATGGACGCCATCCCTTATCGACACTTCCCGTCATATGGTGGGACTCCACTTTTTCAAGAGCCATTAAATGCCAAGAATCTGCCATACCATCATTGCCCCTGCTAACCTTGCACGTATGCCCCTATGGGTAATGCACAAAATACAGGTACATCTATCTGTTCCCGGAATTTCTAAAAAATTGCAAATAGCTACCGTCGGCCTCAGACATTTAACACTTGAATATATGTTGAAGGAATATGACTCCTCGGTGAATGAATATACAGATGGATTGGTCTCGTCGTATGTGTCTGGTGTGGCTTTCGTCGTGCCTGTGCATCAAGTCATTCAACGGTTTCGTCTGTGTAACAAGACGACTACAACATCTGCAAAACTAGTGGCAATCAGAGAGGCCGTTCACTATATTTTGCGACAGCCTCCTCAAGTATGAACAGTCTTCAGTGACGCAAAATCGGCTCTGCAACTAGTTAGAGTGGTCTTGAAAGAAAGCGCTTACAGAGTATTGGCTCTTCAAACTGCCGAGCTCTGCACTTTAGCGCAAGAAAATGACCACCACATCACATTTCAGTGGATTCCCAGTCACTGTGGTAGATACGGCAACGAACTGGTTGATGCCGAGGCGAAGAAAGCACTCGAAGAACCAGAGTCACTGCTTGCAATTCCTTTTTCAAGAGCAGACGCCAACTGCCTCCTCTCCAGTGTCATCCGAAAATCGACAGAAAAGCACTGGGACAATCAGGATAATCGCCACAGACGACTCCAGAGATTGGACCCTACCATGAAATTTAGGCTACCACCAAAAATTCAATGCAGCTGCGCCAGTCTTCTGCACAGACTAAGGCTGGGGGTAGCGTTTACGCGCGGTATGTGCACCTCATGCGACGCACTGAGTCTCCAGACTGTGAGTTGTGCAATGTGAATGAGACCATAGGTCGTGTGCTTTGTGACTGCCCAAAGTACGTGGAAGAGCGTCAAAATTTTAACAATGACCTTACGCGTCTTGACAGCCTACCGATGTCGGAGGACGTTATTTTAGGCCCTTGGCCAGACGCTCAATCGAGTTTCAAGGCCATCCAGGTGTTATTGAACTTTTTAAAAAGTACGGGCCTGGACTGTAGGCTCTGAGCATGCCAAATTGCTTGCCATATGTTTTACATCCTCCTTTCGTCATCATCACCCATCATGCACCTCTTTCTTTCCCCCAACGTCGAGTAGCTGGCTAGAGGAATATACCTCAGGCCGACCTCTCTGCATTTCGTATCATTAAACTTCTCTCTCTCTCTCCTGGAAGCACAAATTTCAGGCACAGCCATAGCAGCCTGAATGCTTTAAGTTTGGAGCTGTTAGCAGACTATGGCCACTATTTATTTTCTTTTGCTAACTTGCACTGTTCTCATTACCTGTGGTGTTTGGCTGTTATGTGCCCATCTAATTTTCTAGTGACATCAGAGCAAATCAACAGCACATTAGGAGTGGCTTCAGAATGTTACAAAGATACACTAACAAAAGGCGTACAATTTATCAATGGACCTGCCAGTGTTTAACTGGCCAAAGTCTCTGCAAACGTGAAAAGATATTTGTGGTCTCTCTTTGGCGAGGTCCTGTTGTAATCAGCTGTCTGTGTTTACGCCTTAGCCACAGTGATGACGTTGGATTGTGCAGGTGTGGTACTAATGCTGACCACACCCGACAACCCGTACGTCTCCCTGGGGAAACTACGGTCTCGTCGACCAGCCTACACCTCTGTGCTACGAGGAAGCTTCTGGCTTGAAGGCACCAGGGTGAAGGCAGTGTTGAAAAAGCCTGCTATGAAGACACCGCGAAACACTGGCTACTGGCGAGGCGTCAGGCACAGCATGGAACCACAGCCAGATCAAGTCTTTCACCTGGTGGGTTCCTTCTTTCAGGGGTGGGTAAATAGAAGCACTGCAATGGTGTATACATTGGTGCCAGTGGGTGTAGGACCATCTGATGGTGTGCAAGCGTGCCGGCTTTTTCAATGCAACAACAGTAACCTTGTCAACACGTGTTGAATTGAATAGGCCATTCAATAGGCTTCAGAACAAGGTGGCAGTCTTTCTGAATTTAACGTGTTGACTGTTAAATGCATTTCTTTTCTTCCAATATGTGCCCGCTATAGAAGTGCCACTTTTACATTTTTTTGCACTTGTTTTGGGCTCCCTGGGAACACAGCTATGTCAGGGATACGTGCATCTATGAAACTTACAATTGGCTGCAACTTGAGTTGTAACAAGCTCAGAATAGTCTTATTACAGGCTTCTTTGTTAGAAACCTGTGAATTAAAATAATATGCAGGGAATAAATTCAACATAACATCTCTATGCATCTGGATTAAATGCATTTGCTGTTCACAGCTCATTCCAAGCCAGTTTGCACTAGTCCTTGCAAATATACGCCTAACCGGCTATCCGGTTTAACTGGAGATAAGTGAATCTGGTCTTGAAAACCGGTTATCCAGATTTTAAGAAACGGATATTCAGGACATCCAGTTTAAATAACCGGTTAGCCAGATATTCGAATCTACTAGATTTTCCCACACAAATTGATCCAAGCACCAGCTACTTTAGTCCAACTGCCAGTTAATTTAACTCAACTGCCACACATTAATTCTTAGTGCCAAATAATTTATTTACGCACCACATATTTTAGTCCTAACGACAGTGAATTTTAATCCAAAGTAAAGATGCATTTGTGGAGGTGTTCTAGGATGTTCAATATAATGACAAAATGTTAATTTTGCGCTGACCAAACATAACTGAAGAGCTTTCTTGACGAGTGTCGTCATGTGACAACAAAAATGCCTGTCCTGTGCGATACATGATCTAAATAATGCACTGTTATGGACATTACTGCCATGAACAGGTTATGTAAAATGTAGCTGTTTGATGGCTTTGCTAACATGCATTGAAACAAAGGGGCATCCAACAACAAACTGTTGATTTCTAAAGCTGATAAAAACAGGCTGAAAAAGGCGTCACGTGACCTCTCATCATTTTGTTTTCTACAGTGCCCGTTGACATGGATATCAAATGAACAAGCTTCGAACAATCTCTGCTATTATAACCACGTAATGCATCTGAGATCATATGGAAGAGGGTGCTACGGCATCTCACGTAACATTTGCCAGCATATTCCTGATTCTCAACCATATTGACATGGATATCAAATGATTGGGCTTCGAAGGAGCTTTGTGATAATAACCACGAAGGGTACACTGGACCATGTGGTGAAGGATGTCATGTGACCTTGCGTATCTTTCTGAAGCCCACATGTGGTTCACAAACACAGCAAGATGGGAGCCATACAAACGGGAATCGCAAGAGCTATGCGATGGTACACACGTAGCGAACATCAAATCACATGGGAGACGCTGTCTCGTGACCTCACATATATTTCGCTGGTCCATGCGTGATTCCCAATCATACTGATGTGGATATACAACGACCAGGCTTCGAACAAGGTCTGCGATGGTATGCACTCCGCCTACTTCAGACCACGTGGAAAAGAGTCGTGTGACATCACGCAACTTTAGCCAGACCATGGTTAATTATCAAGAATGCTGACATGGATATCAAACAAACGGGAATATCAAAAGCTATGCGATGGTGTACACGTAGTTGACATCAAATCACGTGGGAAAGAGTGTCACGTGACCTCGCTTATCTTTCGCTAGCCCATGCATGATTCCCAACCATACTGACATATCAAACGATCGGGCTTCGAACAAGGTCTGCTATGGTATGCACTTCGCATACTTCAGACCGCATGGAAAAGAGTCACATGACATCACGTAGCTTTAGCGAGACCATGGGTAATTATGAACCATGCCAACATCGATATTAAACAAACGGGAAAATCAAAAGCTATGCGATGGTGGACACGTAGTTAACGTCAAGTCACATGGGAAAGGATGTCACGTTACCTCACGTATCTTTCGCTAGCCCATGCCTGATTCCCAACCATACTGACATAGATATTGTCGCGAGAGGAGAAGGCAAGCAGTTAGTTGCAAGCGAACGGCCGTTTACTGTCTGTTTCTGCAGCAGCTACCATGCACTCTTCTTCATCCTCAGCTTCTAGTGTAACTAGCGCGTGCCCATTACCCCTCCCTCAAAAAAAAAAAAAAAAGGGAAGAAAAAAACAGACTACTTCTCCATGCGACTAGAGGAAAGTGAGCCCCCCCCCCCCAAAAAAATAAATGGGGAGATGTTAAATGCCACAAGGAGAAAGTAAAAGAAAGACAACGGACATGACGACAGGGCCCACACCACAAAGTTTGTGGATAGGAGTCAGCGCGAGTGGTAAGACTTAGTAGTCTCTCTTCTTTTTGTCCTTTTTTTGGAGGGAAGGGTAATGGCAGGCGCTAGTTATGCTAGAAGCCGAGGATGGAGAAGTGTGCACGGTAGCTGCTGCAGAAACTGACAGTAAATGGCTGTTCGCTTGGAACTGACTGCTTGCCTTTTCCTCCAAGTGCAATATTTCGATGATATATCGCTTGGGAAAGGCATTTCTGTAGTCCCATTGCTCTTCAAGAAAGCTCTTCAGTTATACATTCCGTCATTCTTCTGAACTGCTATAACATATCCGCAAATGCATCTTTACGCTTCATCATAAACGATTACAGCTACCAGTCTAGTGTTACACAAATAAAACTTAAGCTTGAGCACTCCTTGAGGGTGCTCAAGCACTCGCCGAGACATTGCCCTTTTATCACTGTTCCACAAATTCCTTCACTCCACTCGAACACCCGCATGTTTGAAACGACCCTACTCCACGTCACATAGGCTTCATAATCATTTCAGCTATGCCCGCCTTTACGGGTCTACAAAAGCATTTCATTACTCTGCTCTTCCTCGTGCTATCAGAATATGGAATTCGCTCCCGGACAGCATTGCAAGCCAATCTAACTACGATTCATTCCGTGATGCCTTGACTGAATACATGACTAAAGAAAAGTGAAGTTTTACGTTTGTCGCACAATGCTTTCTATACTTGCACTATCTTTTACAGCTTATTTTCGCATTATTACCGTTATGTCGCTATGTTTACCGTTTCATTGGAATGTCGCGTCTGTAACTTTTCTGTCAGTGTTTTTCATTATTACTGTTTTTATTAATTACACGACTTCACTGAAAACAATCTGTGCGATTTATTCCTTATTATATTATGTTTTTTATGTTTCTTCTTTTCCCTAGTGAATCATGAACTAATTAATTCTTTTTTCATCTCAGTTGTACTTTGGTTGTAGGTTGTAAACAGATACGGTTTATAGATGTCTTGTATTATATGTATTTTCTATGTACTGCCCCCCTTACTCAATGCCTCACTTTGAGGCCTGTAAGGTATCCTTAAATAAATAAATAAATAAATAAATATATGGCTCGCACGAGCGGTTGCAAAAATAACTACAAATCTAATACAAGAGAGAAAGGGAGGTAATTTGGGCACAAGTACAGATGAACAAATACCAGGGTATCCGAATATCCGGCTATCTGGTTAGTAATAACCGAATAACCGATTACTCGGGTTATCCAGTTTTCAAATTCGAATAACCAGATAACCAGTTTTTCCGCAAAACCAATTTGATGTTGCTGCACTAGTTGGACCCATAGCTTATGGCTACTTTCAGTCACCCTCATGTCATATAACCACTTGTGAACTTTTATACCTTTGCTCTAAAGCTTTGCTCTATGCCTTTTATGACTCACATATACACTCATTAGATTTGTGCCATGCAAGTGAGGCAGCATCACTTGCTTACTGTGGCCCACTGCCGTTGCACGATGAACCATCAGACTTGAAGGAATGCTGGCTTTGATCGTTTTTATAAGGCCGCTGATCACGATTTTCATGCAGGAGCTGGAGCTGAGAAGCGTGCGAGGTCGTGCAAATGCACAGCTGGTGTGGAAGAGCTATGCCATCCACAGCTACTGGTTAGTCATACTTTCTGTGGCTTTGTTAACCCCCACTTCCTGTTCTGTGCAGTTAGGTATTCCCCAGAAATGGAGCAAGAGCAAGCAATTTCTTCTTTATAGAACGTCTTGGACTACAGCACTGTTTAGCATTGCTTTGCTCAGGGTGTGCACAGAAGAGAGCAACAGCATGTGAAAAAAATAAAAAGAAAGGAGACTCGCTTTCTTTAGCAAAACAGTAGTCTTGAAAAAACCGCATAAACCACCAAAGCTGGAGCATGTGAAAGTCCTTGTAGGTCCTATGAACCAATTGAATGTAAAATTTATTGTATTCTAAGAATTTGCAGGCAGGCCTCCCTCACGAAATGTAAGGATAATTTGGCATCCCAGATTGAGCCAGATGTGTCAGAGATATAGGCGTAGTAAAACCCTGTTGATTTGTTTTTCAAGGGACTGTGGAAAAAATTCACTGACGATTAAAATACTCCCTAATGTGAAATTTGAGCACAGCTCTCTATATGTGTTTTCATTGTGCGTGTCAATATTTTGTATTATGATTATATAGGTTTATATGAGGAAGAGAACGCTGTGAGTAGCACGCTTTGTTTCCATACAGATGACGCATGCTACTCCAGCGCCATATCGTAGCCATTGCTGGCGCGCAGCCCAGATGGCACTACACTTTTCTTCTGACGCATTCATTCTACCAATGACGAGAGCAGCCCTTCGTCGTGGGGAAATCGTGCCACCAGTGTCAGCGGCGACTATACCCAAGGGAGCGTCACATTCAGCCTTACTCGTAGCCGCTCGCCATCGCCCCTTGCAAGAGCAGTGATGCGTGTCATACACGCTGGTACCACAGACTGACCTCAGCAGCTGACGCTGCAGACGAGCGTAGCTCCCCCCACCTCACGCCACCCTGGCCCCCCTCCCTCGGAAGCGCAGATGAGATCGCCCACGTGGCAGCGAATGCCGTGGCTGCCAGCAACTCAGCGAATGCACAGGCTGTTTCCCCTCCGCTCCTTCTCCACTTTCCTCTTCTTTCGTCTACCGCTGTGCTCTGCGTTCGCTTTTATCTTTCGCTTGTGCTCGTCTGCTCGGTTACGAGGTGTATTGCCGCTGATGCACGCCGACGCTCAACGCAGGAATGGGCGCTTAAGAGCTGCGCTCTAAAAGAAAGCGTAACAGTCAGGAAAATGTAACCATGAAGGACACAAATTGCCACAGCAACGTCATAAACAGCTCTGAATGGCTGCCAGTACAGTTATTCGACGTCTCAGCGCTCCTACTGCGACTGGGGATGGCGCATGCGCACTTGTATAATTGAAGGCCACATATGGTGTCCCGTGACAGTGGCCCATTTAAACTCTTCACTACATAACACTGCTGTATTGCGGCGAAGCTGACTAAAGAGAACCGGCAATTATGCAGCACATAACCATTGCCTGCCCCAAAATAAATGTAGCCCTTCGCTCAGCGGATCTGGCCCAGTATGGCCCAGTATGCGTGGTTCTCGCTAGGTTTTTACCAATGCACGTCTTCCAGTGACTCACCAACTGCAATGTGCACACTTTCTCCCGATATGCTTGAGCAGAGCGCCTGGCCCCCCTTGTGCAACTTCGGTCACTTATTGCAAACTTTCGTCGCTTGCTGCAGTGTGCCTTATGCACTCTTAAATTTATGTGCACGCTGCGTTCAAAATCAATGCAAGATATGGGAACACTGCAGAACGACGACGTATCAAAGGGGACATAATATATGGGAGTCAATGGGATTTAGGTCGGGACTGCGAAAACACAACGTATTGACCAGGAGAACACAACAGTGAGGAACGTATCAACAGGGTTTCACTGTACAAGGATGCTCCGTTGTGATGAGTTGGTGAAGTACATGAACAGTAGAATTGCAGCATTATGTTTCAGATGCGTTTGAAGGTTGTGACGTTTGAGTCGCCATTGCATCTGCAGGCAGCTTCTACCAAATTCTGGCATTTGATTGTTCCTCTCTCTCTCTCTCCTTCCATCCTAGGCTGGGCCAGGAGTCAGTGGCTACATTTGACTTGACAACCAATGCTTTTCCGCCACTGTGGTTTTCAAGAGTCAAGAGCTTTACTAATGTTGCAGAGTCCCCACTGTGATGACATACGAGCCCTGAAGGAGTGCAACATATGCTATGTTACAGTTCGGACATGTAGGCACGCACCCGTTTCTTGTGATGTTCTCTTTGTCAAAATATGTTTGTCTCAGTCATTTTACAAATGTGGTGGGAGGCTGTTTCTTTTTTCCCCCAAGGACTTGTAGACTGGGCAATAAGAATTGAGCCATATTAGTGTTACAAAGGGAATGTTGTGGGTATAATAAAAATTCTGTAATAAAGATTCTACTTGTCAGATGTTGGAAAACTTTTGTCTGCTAGCGTCTTACTACAAGCACTCCAAATATGAACAGGTAGTCTTTTTAAGTGCAATGCCATGTTTAGATAGTATGAATTTCGTACACACAAATACTACAATCTCCACTCGTGCTTGGCCTGCATTCTATCCTTCACCTGAAAGTTGATGCAGTATCCCAGTGGCTATGGTGGATCCCTGCCGAGCTCTAGGTTGCAGGTTGGATCAGGGTGTGTATTCCGATGGGGCTGGAATGCAAAAAAACACTTGTGTACTGTGCATTAGTGCACATAAATAAGAGCACCAGGTGGTCAAAATTAATCTGGAGTTCCTCGTAATCAGATTGAGAGTTTGACACACAAAACGCAATTGTTTTTAAAGTTGATCGCCAAACTTCTGATGGTGCTGCCCTGACAGTGCAGGCTATTTTCTTGCACTGGTTAGTAATGCCCTGCTGCAGCATCGGTTGAAATGGGAGCAGTGGTGCATGTGGCTTCCTGTACATGCAGCAGAGCATAGCAATTGGTGATGCAACTTAGTGTTCGTCCATTCAATTTGCATGTTTTTTTTAGGTGTTTAGCAGGACAGTGACAAGAACTTTATTGGAGTGTTCTGAGGAACATTACTGGGGAGAGCCGAAGGCTCCGCTAATCAAGTCGGTGGCTCCGCCAACGACGGGACAGGGAGGTCGTGACTCTCCGTGATGTGTCGCGGGCCCTCTGGATGGCCTGTTTTGCAGGAAGAAATTTTTTTGGAATGCAGGGCTTTTGGCAATCCTATGGTCATGTTACCTAATTTTTGCTGGCAAAACTACAGTTGTCACAAACATGCAGCTAACCCAAATCTTCTAAGTTAGAGCAGCGGCAGACATCAGGTTTTGCTAGAAGCCGCCTCTTGTGCTAGTTCAGATAAACACAGACTTAAAATGTGCTGTGAAGTGCATTGCTGCTCTAAACTATTTTATGCAGCATTTTCCCACAGTGCAGAATATGTTAACTAAGGTAGCAATGTATTTCACTTTAAATCTTGAGGACTTAATTCTCTCAAAACTGGTGCACTGCACGTACAGCAAAGGTTATGATATGCCTTGAGTACTGGCAGGCTTTAATTATGCCATTACAAGATGCCCTCTAAGGATATTGATTAGCAATGTTAAAAAAGAAATGTTGGTATTAGCCATGGTTGCTGCTGAGCACGAGGTCGTGGGATTGAATCCCGGCCACGGCGGCTGTATTTCTATGGGGGCAAAATGCGAAAACACCCATGTACTTAGATTTAGGTGCACATTAAAGAACCCCAGGTTACAGACACTGTACCCAGGTGGTCAAAATTTCCGGAGCCCTCCACTACGACATGCCTCATAATCAGAAAGCGGTTTTGGCACGTAAAACCCCATAATTAACAAAAAATAATAATGTTGGCAATTACTGCACAGATTCTGTTCTCTCACTGCTATGAAGCGTGGTCAGCAAAAATAACAATTTTATTTGTGTGGATTCAATAATTGGAGACAGTCGTCGCAGAAACGCATCGCACAGTCAAACCTCAATGTAGTGAAGACAGATATAATGAAGTGTTAAAATTTGATTGGCGATTTTTTATTTCAATAAAGTATTATTAGGGTTCTTCTATAGTTTTCTGGTGGTTAAGAACTCGCATGTATGGGAGCACTCCACATGGCACCCACAGTGGACGCAGCGCGGTACGAGTAGAGCAGACGCCCGACAGATGCCACATGTACTCTGCGCACATGCAGACCTTTCAGGCTGTCTGCACCAAGTTGACATTTCCAAATTCCCCCGAGTTTTCCAGGTTTCTCCCGAGTGATACAGAACTTTGCTTTATGTCAAGATGGGCTGACACCATGTTACCTGATGCTGTCACTCTCTAGTAAGCATGTGAAAAAAAATAACTCAGTTTTAACAGCAAGGAATAGTGTTTATTTTATTCAAAAAGAAAACAGAAGGGAGGGGTAAGTAAAATGCACAGCAAATAAGATATCTTTAAAAAAAATCGTAACACCCACTGCAAATCGAGTCAAACATTTTCAAATACGAATAAAAAGGAGTTGCATACAGAAGCAAATATTTTCGAATACTATGAGCTATTTCTGTCAACCGATAGTAAGCTCATTGGTATCAGGCCCGAACTTTGTCACATGCGAGATTCTCTCTCAACAGCTGGCGATTCAACCTCAACTGTCCTGACATATACTCTTAGCCCCCACACAACACCTCAGTGTTGCGTTTGACTGCTTTAAAGTTTATTTTGGTTTGGATGAGGGACACCTGCATCTCGGCATCAGCCAACACCGTTTTTCGAGCTCAATGCATGGGTCCTTTCTGTTCTCGTTGTCCTTCTGCCGTGCATTTGTGCCACAGACCATTTGAAGCATATTCTTGGTCAGTTGTGCAAATAATGTCGCGATTTTTCGGACTCCCTAGGCGCCGCGAGAGTGTCCGAAAATTCGGGCAGTTCGAAAAGCTGGATGCATGTCTTTTACTCCCTTTAAAAGCTCAAGTTGGCACAGCACATCCGAAAAAGCTCTGAAGACCTACGAGTACACTTATTAGCCTTATCAGTGTTCGTACTGTGGCAGGACATGGAGGGTGCACACACATGTAATTAAGGAATACCTACTGCATCCCGTTACAATTGCCCCAACCCACGCTTATGCTTCACCGCTTAACATTGCTGTATTAAAAGGACACTAAAGTGAAAAATGATTTCTGCTGCATCAGTAAATTACCGTTCTTCAACACCAAAAACACCACTCTTACAACGATAAGACGTTTGGCCAGAAAAAGCCCAAGAACGAAATACGGGTGGCGACGCCTACTTAAGTTCCCGCACCTGGGGGCTGTGACGTCTTGGATTTTGATGGCATTTCCTAGGGCCTACTAATTATATATAGCGCTACAGATTGACTACATTGTGTTCTAAAGGAACCAAATATTAAACATGTCAAGTTTCGGTAACCTTTACTCAGTCAACGCAGCCCAAATGCGAAAACATACCTTGGGATCCCTGACGTCGCGCTGACCTACCGGCGCTGGGGCTTCGGTGCGAAATTCAAATACTGATACTTGGACCTTCATTTTCTCATCTAATAATCAAACTATTTTTTTTAATGACTACCTGCAGGGTTTTCAAACAATGCTTCATTAGTCTAAACTGATTTATTGTTTCGCTTTAGTGTCCCTTTAAGACGAAGCTGACTTTTGGGGACCGGCATAATGCAATGCGGCGTGCTTTCCGTGCTTCAAAGCTAATCGCGAAAACCACAGAGGCGGAGTCGGGTGACATTGCTGATAGTGGCAAATTATTTGAATGAAAAACACGGCACCGAATGGCAAGAAGCTTAACAGCGGACGTCGAAGCAGCTAAGCCTAGCGTTGCTGCGGTTGCCAGCGGATCTGCGTGCGAGAGCGCCGGTTTGAGGCAGTGAGGTAGTCAAAATGGCGATGGTGGTGGCTTTGATTAATATTGTTTTGGACCTGCAGTCGTGGCAAAAAGTCCTGAATATTGGATGGTTGAAGGGTTCTTTCGTCCGAAATTTCAGATGTTCTTAACATTGACTCTATGGGGGTACGTGGTGGTGCCGCGAAGCTGTGCACCCGGAAAGTCTGTTGACTGTACGCTGGCAACTCCTCCAGCCGATGACATGGCACCAAAGACGATTCGTTATGATTCCTTTCTCTTACTCAGGCCAGCATTACCACTACTTTCATTCCCTTTCAATAAAGTTACAGCTGATTATCCCCAATAGAAACACAATTTCTCCGAGTTCTTCCTCAGTATTTCGACTATTCAAGATTCCCAAGAATTTCCAATCTTCCCAGTTGGTAGACACCCTGCTTTTGTGCAATGGTAGACTACAGTTATTGTGCCAATGTTGTCGGCACAAAGTGCACTTTCCCACTTTGTTTCTTGCTCTCTCTAAATCTTTCCTAGAGTGGTGACAGCGACAAAGCCTAATAATTGTTCTGTACCTACCTGTTAGTCTGGCTGCAAAGGCGCTGAACAAAAGGTATTGACCTGTGGCTACGAGAGAAGTGGAAGCAAGACATTTGGTGGCAAGAGACGCTTGGCTTCACATCTATTTTAAATATATTTGCGTGTGTGAAAAACATTTTGATGCCAAGGTCATCACTCGTGAATGTGTGTGCAATGTGAAATGGAAATGCTGTGTGCCTGCAACACGAGTGACCTAAGCTCAAAAAGATGTTAGTTCCACAATGCAAACAGCATCTTCTAAAGCAAATTGGTTTTTTTGCCTGTTTTTGTGGTTGGCAGTCGGTGGTGGACTTACCGCCGATCCAAAGGTGCATGTTCGAGTGGCTGAGCTGCAGATGACCGAGTTGCGCAGGCTAGCTCAAAACATATGCTGTTGCGCCTGGTCTTTCAGACTTCCAGACGGCTCAAAGGAGCCGTCTTAGGTGCTCAAGTGGAATGGTCGGGTAGAACAGCCCTCCTCGGGCCGCTCCTCCCCTCCCAGTACCCTGTGGCGGCTGCTGGGATAGGAGGATGGCAGTCGCCTTCCACGATGGTGCTCGCGCAGCTAGAGATGACACACATACGATACCCATCTATCTATACAACTACTACAGATGTGCAGGTCAACGGCTTTGTTCTCTAGCAACTTACATAACGAAACAAGCTCTACCTAAATATCCTGTGACAAATACATGCCAACAAGCTTATCATTCCTTTAAGAAAGTGACTAGCTCACTAGAAGGATTTAGATATTCACTGACAAATATTGTTGATGGTTTCTGCACGATTTCTTCTGTTACTCAACAATCGGCAGACATTTATGCTTTTTATTCAATGTGGCAGATTTTAAAATGTCGAATTTTTGCAAATAACTGATGAGCTCTGCCTTCCAAAGCATATTCATAATTTTCTTAATTTAAGCACTAATTCACTTATCTGGTGGCAAAGCCTGAATTTGTACATACCATCCTTTAGACACTGGCTGTGCAATGTCCACGTGTTGAGGAGCCTGCACAACGGCTAGAATTTGGGCGTGTATATAGGGTGTCCCAGTTAGGTTTAGTTAAGGCGTTTAAAGAAAAAAAAATATTTTAAAACATACGGTGCAAGATACAATTATAAGACCGACGGTGTTCAGTAGTCAGACCTACAATGACCTAGCGCCATAGATTTTATAATCGCATCTTTCACTGTGTATTTGTATTATAATTCTTTTTGAACAGCTTGGCTGGTATTAGCTGGGGCACACGGTATGTAGTACAACTGTGAGCAAAAATATAAGGTCCAGGGACTGCATGATAAAACTCATTTTCTCCTCTGTCTGTGAATGCAACTTGAAATTGAAGACTACAGTCCAAACTTGGCATTACGAATTTTCTAGTGCACTTGTCAGTTTCCATTTATTTGTGTTAATTACAAACAAATTAATTTTTTCGCCAACCCTGTCGTCCGTATACTTTTGCTCGGAGATGTACATGCATTCACACCACTGGGGAAATGTGGTGTTGGCAAGCTGAGGCATTGGGCGAGCAATGCTAGTAAATGTGTTGTTCATAATTGTGACCTCGGTCTGTCTGCTTCGCTGTTCAAATGGGCAACAGCCGCTCTGTGCCCACGTGGGCCAACCCTTTCACACAGGGCAAGGTCTTGCAGCTGTGCATTGCCAAGTCTACTTCAGCATGCCGAAAGCCATGGTTTCTAGGTGGAAACTCCAGAGTACTTCACATTCAATGGGACTGTTATTCCAACAGTGATTTTTTTTGTCAGCAATAGAAATGAGGGCAAGACAAAGGTGTGTGCACACAGATTTCAATAACTTCCAGTCGGAAAGCATCACAATATGTAGCTTGGGAGTCCGTGCTCTTGGCACATTGTAATAGCAAACACACTCTGCAGCACACTTGAATGAAGCACCAGACTGAATGATTAGAAAAGAAAATGAATTTAATTTTCATTATATTACAGCACACTAAATCATTAGACCTCATTTTACATCCAGGAAAGTAACGTCAATGATGGAGTTTAAGAAAACCTTTTCCAGGTTACTCATTTTTTCATCGCCAACTTTTGATGACGAAACTGTTTGGGCAGGATTGCGCATGCAGCTTGGCTCAATGTTATGGTTCCCAAAGCAAGCACAAAAGTGCCTCAAAGCCAGGCATGCGCCTTGGAGAAAGAAAAAAGCAGAAAAGGGTTGTCATGTAAATGAAAACTTGCTGCGGCTCGGGATTAATGCCTTCCCCTATACAACAGAATCAAAAGAATGCACCATACAAGCGAACCATTAGCTCAAATATCTAGCACAGTATTTACACATTAGTACAAAGAAAAGCCTGGAAAAATAGCCTTCATAGTATTTACAACAGCTCGTGGACAGACAGCGATGCACAAGTCTTCACGCTACCATCAACAAAGTGCGGTTACCCTGGACCTGATGCACGCTGCACGCCAGTAACGTCGAAGAACTCTCTCAACACCATTTCTGTAAGCAACTGACATGCTTGCATACTTGTGGCGCAGCAGGACGACACAAGAGAATATCTCGAGAATGAGAACACTGAATGTAACATGAACTGTTTTCTGCGCTAGAGAGCTAAAAAGAAAGCAACAGAAAAAGGAGAACTGAGGACATATGTACACAGCTACTGCAAGGCCTGGCCAGAAAAAATGTATGTGCGAGCAAAGACGCATCACATGTCTGGTTGACTTAAGTATGGCACGCTAAGCCAGGTGGCCTAATTAAAAAAGAGGATTGGAATGCAGATGCAAGATCCATGCACTAAGACAAAGGTTTTCTGGCACTAGACAGAGAGGATCGTCCCCACACCCTGAAAGCACCACATTAAAATATATTCCAACTGGAACCTCGCGCTTCCACGAAAATGATCAACAAGTATCTTAAGTGGAGCTTTACATGTTCCAATGGCAGCTTCAATTGGTTGATTAAGAGAACTCTGGCAGAGCTTCAACATTCGTGTAAGCTGTATCACGATAATAAAGTATTGTAGTGATCACTATCACCATTGGAGCCCACTTCTGCTTGCAAGAAAGTTTTGTTGTTATCCTACACGACATTTGTAGCACTGGCAGAGCACTCTGGAATGACTGGTTGAAGATGTCCCAAGTGTGCCCGACACTAGTGCATATCTCAACAAGAATGCATTAGTGCTGAATGTTATATTCTTATGCAGACAAGCATTTTAACAGCTAGCACCATGAGGCAGCAATATCGATCTTGCTCGCTACCAAGCCCGACTTCTAGGCACACTTTAAACATAATAATATACACGCCTGAAGTGAAAGCGCAGTGACACCCTCTTTGCCTGCTGCATGTTTGCTTTGCAATCACTCACACCTATTGAGCAATCCTTTTGGTGAAAGGCTACCTTTTTGATGCCATGCTGAACAATGTATAAGCATAGCCAGACAAGTGTTCACAGTTGACAATGAGCTACAGTCAGAGTGATAGTCTGGGGATTGCATGAGCCACAACTGAACAATGCAAGTCTTTTTTTCACCTCGACATGCCAAGTCTAGGGGTTAAATGCATATGCCTGTCAAAGAAACAAGTCTGGACGGCCCACAGGGTTTCCACTCGTAAGACACATGGGTTGTTGTAACATGACTCCGCATAAAATGTACATTAAAATTACTAGCTGCATTTACAAGGCAGTGCACACCAGTCTGCACCATTTCACCAGCCACATTTCCAAGCTGTGCTGCTGTTGCTCAGATTTGTGAACTGGCAACTGTGCAAATAAGGCCGACAGGCTTCCCATGCATATGCAAGCACAAGCATGTTAGTTTTCGCAAAAATAAAAATAAAATAAAGAAGACGGAAAAGAAAGAAAAAGAAGAAAGCTTGCAATGCCCTGACGTGAAATAAACACTCTGTTGATGCAGCCTAGACGAAACGCAAAGTGGTTTGTTCATAACATATGGTACAAAAGGAGGCATTTTGCGAACTAGAAGGCTGCACAGTTGCTGCACCGTTAACTATGCCTTGGAGTTAATATGCACAGAAAAGTTTTATAAAGCGCTCACTGAAAACGACATAACCACTGCATAACACACACTCCGCAAAGCTATCTGGCTCAGCCACGCAGACTGTCTGCAACATGAGGTACTTCACCATCCATACACGCAAAACTGTTCACAGAATGCAAGTTAAAGGACAAAACATTTTACTATTTGTTACCAGCATGATGAAGCAGCTGTTCACCTAAGGTGTCTTAACAACAGAATATTATGTACAAAGAACAGTGTGTGGAGAAAATGTCGCACCGAGTCTGCCATGGTGCAGATAAAATGATGAAGGGACATTGGATTGTTCCTGCACTAAAGTGTTTGGCATGAGAAACGGTTGGTGTCAACAAGGGATGCACAGAAAATTAAATCATTCTGCACGGTTGAGTGCTATATACAGGAGGGAGAGACTTGCCAAGCCTTCGTTGGCCTACTTGCATTGCTGGTAACAGGCCCTACTTGCAGCTTTTATAAAGAAGCTGTTGCAATGCTGTAAAATACGAAAGCAAGTCAGATGAAGTCATGCCAGGAATTTGGGTAGAGTTGCTGCTGGCCACAGCCTTGACAAGCTGTTCATACTTGGCAGTGACTTGTACAAGTTCACTCAAAAGCAGACACCATTCATGGTTTTCCACCAAAGGGGGATCCTGTTCTAGGCATGACAGATTGTTACAGGCAAGCTCCAGCCTACCCTCAATAAACCTGCAAGTAACACAACTGTGAAAGAGTTGGTCTTTGAGAGATACCCACCCACATGCACAATGGTCTCCTTCCTGTTGCAGTATGCCAACACCCTAGTGGGCTAGCACAAGAATGTCAACAGTGTTTTGCGTTGGTATTGGTGCACACCTGGGGTCCCATCTAGTTGAGCATGCAAGGAAGAACTAAATCCAGACACCTCCAGCCACCAAGCAGAACTCGGTGCGGAGGGCCGACGGTCAAGGAAAGCCAGCCTAGAGAATGCCATTTGTGAAGTACTGGAAGTTGTCATACAGACGTGTAGTGAGCGAGTGCATACTGCTTTCGACAAGCGAGTCAACAAGCATCTGCAGCCTCTCGTCGGTGCAGCCCATGTGGAAACGTTCACGAAGAGCACGCACAGCACTGGCCCCATGCCACTGGAAGCAGGGAAGCCGGGCATTGGACTGCAGGATCTCCACCAGGGTGATTATGCGCTCGTGGTGCTTGCGTGCCGCCACCAGCCCTTGCAGAATCAGCACCTTGAAGTAGTTGAACATGTTCGAGTCCAGGCCGCCCATCACCTGTACGATAGCAGTGGTTGATCAGTGCCTGTAACCTCTCCTGTGCATGAGTGCACTGAAAAAACTTTCACTATTCCACATCACTATGCTCACTGAAAAGGTGCACATGTCAGAAAAGTGAAAGCAAGAAACTTGATCTACCCAACAGCAGCAGCATGAAACTGCAGAAGAAACTGATGTGGGCACTTCACAAAAGAAAGCTTTTGCAAGGCATCTGCTAGATCTTCAGTTTATACTTCAACTGCATAGCTTACTGGGAATACTTTGCAGCTTCTTGCTACTTGAGTGTATGACATAAAACTTCCTCCACAGAACTTGTCCTGCACCTATGTACGAGTTTCTCAAACTGCAACAACAAAAGCATGAGAAACATGCGTACGTATATCTGCCCTGTTCACCACCATAGGAATGGAGAAAGTTGGCCTCTTTGTTAAGCGACAGGAAGAGTAGGGCAGGTCGTTCAATACGCAGGGCAGATAAACGGTGGCCTTTTAGAGTAACTAGTGCCAAAGGAGAGGAAACGCAGTCGAGGACGGCAGAGAACGTGGTGGTGTGACGAAATGAGGAAATGTGGGGCCACTGAAGAGATCGCAGGGACAGGCCTTCTTCCTGCAGTAGAATGACACAGTCTGATCATGATTTCCATGTGACAACCGCACTTTGCCCAGCTACAGTCACGTCCAAGATAAAAAGGCCTTACTTTGTTGAGATTAATAATGGTAATAAATGTGGCCAAGCAGTGCGTGGAGCGGCAAAGTGGTCCTGAAAAGTTAATGTCAGTGGTGGAATAGTCATTTCACCTTTCAGCGCAAGTCCTGGCGCAGGGTCAAACGCATGTGTGCTTACCATATACCACACCAATTTTAACTGATATAGTCTATATGTTGCAGAGACGGGTTTGCATGAGGCTTAACTTCGAGCACAGTCACTAAAGGATGCGACACTCCTTCACACCACAACACAGATAGGGTGTTGCGGCTGGGTTCGTTGACTCTCCGATAAGGTGTGGAGGAGAAGGCACCACAGACAGACCGTCAACAAATGCGTGTTTATTAACCCAGGATGTAACACAGTGCGACAGTCACAGCTTGTGGGCAAAGGCTCACCGCAAGACCGATCGAGTATGCGCGCCTGCACTGAACATGACATCATGCAATACACTCATGTCAGGCCATGCACATTAGGGAGTATAGTGTCAGTGCAACTGGGAATGCACGAGACGCGAAGAGGGTTTTGCATGTGCGTCGCTGAGGCTATTTTGCCGACATAGCACAGTGACTCAAACTCGGCAAAATAGTTTTGCATCAACAAACATGGCGGCACTCACTGAAGTGGCGGCCCTTGCCGTTTACCACATACGACCTCAGTCCTCGTAAATCTGCTACTATCAAATGCGATAAATGGTGCCATAGGTTTTCGCTTTCTCTCGTTTGATTTAATGAAGCATGGCACAACATAAGAAAGTTATGCAAAAAAATGTTACTTTTGCACTTTTGCAATATTCGCATTAAAAGCATTCTTGCATCCCTCTTTCATTAATATGCAGCTGTCGCAGCAGCAAGCAAACCCGCGATCTTGAGCTCAGCAGTGCAACGCCATAGCCATTGTAAAGGCTACCCCGACGGGTCACGAACTTTGGGGCACATTGATAGGTAAGTCGCAAGTGCGAAATGATGTAGCGAAAATCAGTTGCAATATTTGAACATTGAAATAAGTTCAAGAATACATATAATTTGACTGTAGAACACACTTAGGCCAGTGACGAATACTTACACGGTTCTCTTTCCTTGCCACTTCTAGTACATGCTGCACAGGCGTAGTCAAATTAAGAAGTTCAAGACCATTTCCTGCCGTCACGTTCTAGGCTACTGCTCAGCTTATTGCCGTTTTGCAAGTGCACCAGAGGAGCACTACATGCCTCTTATTTCATACAGTAGTCTTTGGTAGGCACAAGTACACACTTCGGAACCACAAATACTTCTGCTGGCGTCCCATAACAAGCATTGAATGAAATCGGAGGCTTGTAGCGTTGTGTGGTGGTGATGCAGCAGCACTGTTGGATCATGGAAGTAGAGTGGCTGTTGACTCAGTAGTGTTTTGTGCATGACCGTGTGGCAGTTTTGAACTGTGGCACCAGAGAAGTTACTAACAGCATTGCATGCCACCAAGTTTTGGCCTACAGTATTTACACAATTTTAACACGCTCCCGAAGCTAGCATGAACCGAATTTTCATGGGCTTAAAAAATATAAAAGCGCACCTGAATCTAACATACATTCTGGTGCATTCCAATCGAACTCAATGTGCCACAACCAATAACTATTCATCTATTTTGTCACCAGTTACATCCGGAGTGCCACAAGGATCCATCTTGGGGCCTTTACTTTTCTTGATTTATATTAATGATCTCCCTAACTGTGTAACAATATCATCAATTAGTCTGTCCGCAGACGATTGTGTAATATACCGAAAGATCACTAAACCTGATGATTCATATACATAAACTGCAAGGGGATCTTTACAATGTGTCACTCTGGTCTAACAAATGGCTTATGAAACTTAACGCTAGAAAGTAAATTGATGCGCATACAGTATCATGTACAGACAGCAATGGCAGTCAGTGCAGATATGTACTGAATGACACTATACTAGCATCTGTAAGAGCTTCTTCGCATGAAGCATCTTCGTCGTAATTTTTCTACTGTTCCTACTTCTGTAAAACTGGCACTCTCCAAAACCCTATTTCGCTCAAACCTGATTGCTATCCCAAATGCATCCGCCATTTGGGATAGCAATCAAGAATAACTAACCCTTACACTTGAAGAAATTCAAAATCGAGCAGCTCACTTTAGTTTATCTAACTATTTCTGCCGTGCCAGTGTAAGATGCATGAAATAACCCTGAATCTACCAGATCTTTCATTACGCTGCAAATGTGCTTGCCTTTGCCTATTCCACAAAGTTTATCACTCTAACCATGTGCTCAAGAATCAACTAATCACCCCATTTTTCTACCCTTTATTCAGATCTCACCACAGATATAAAGTTGCCGTCCCATCCTGCTGAACGAACAAGTACTATGATTCTTTTTTACCCTGCACAAGTGTCGACTGAAACCACTTTCCTGCTTCCATCATTCACATCGTAGATACATCTTCATTCAAAACAGCAGTCTACCACACTATTGCTCAAAATTTTTTTCCCTTTATATAATTGTCTGCATATTATTTTTACTTTGTTACCACTCCTTTCTGTAGTGCCTTCGGGTCTTGAAAGCATGTATAATGAATGAATGAATGAATGAATGAATATCGGCAATTCAAAAAGAAGTACAGCATGCCCTCCACATTCACGATCAGAAAAAAGCAGTCCCTCAGATTTTACCTTCACTGATGGAATTTTTTAATGAGCTTTCATAACGAAAGCGGCATATCACACCGCCATTTGTGCTCCATTGGCCACAGATTTGACCAAGCACACAGGGGCGGTATTCCTGGGCAATCACTTTTAGACAGACACACACATACTACTATATATCCACTTTCGTGAGACTCGCAATCAGACTTGTCAAAGAGTGCATCCACCAGAACTGATACTGTGCTCAGACAGTGAGCTTGGCACAGCGCCAGAAATTTTCAAGGGAACTGTGATCACATCGACACACCCATTAGCTCATTATAATGATGTGCTACTGTATGCACAGTTTCAAGCAAACAATTTTGGAATTAAATGTAAGAAAGTTGCACAAGATAAAAGTGAGTAGGAGAAAACTAAGAACTTTGCCCAACACTGAAGTACATTCCAGAAAAATTCTTCCATTGATCACAATGGCAGTGCTTTCGTACAAGTTTGACTGAGTACATCACTCAAGTGACGTTTCACTGTGCCAACGAGCACATGCAAAACCATATTTGAGCAGGGGTTGACCAGTGCCCGAGTGTGCACACCTGCAAGCCAAGAATGAAACATGCAAGAGCTTCTCTCACATGTGGAGCACGTACTGGACAGAGATCATTAGTGCCAGCCCTGCACAAAACTCAAAACACAAAACACAACACTCTCGGTTCGGAATGCATTCGTTTGAAACAGAACCTGGGAGTCACCACTAGCACTGAAAATGGTGCAGCCCTGGGATGTCAATAAAAGTGGGAGATGCAAAATTCCTTACATCAACAAACTCTTGCGTCAGCTTGAATGGGGAGCTCTCAAAGCCGAGGTTCTTGGGTGACGAGGACAGTATGAAGCCAAAGTCGATGTGAATGATGTGGCCTTCCCCATCGAGTAGGATGTTTCCATTATGCCTGCCAAACAAAGCAAACATGAAGGCACTAACAATAACATGACGCATTTGCCAATGACTGCTTATAAGAATGAAACATACTCAGAGGTTTGAGGCTCAGAGGCAATGGCAGACTTACAGGGATAAAGCACTTGCATTTGGTTCGACATTAAAGGATGGTCATCACATAGAGATGCAAGTGGAGACACTAGTGTCTAACAAAATGCTACTTGGGAAAACCGGGGGAAGGCGGGAGATGGAAATTCAAGACAATGAGCAAGACGAGCACAAGGTGAAAGCAGGAGCCAATTAAAACATTAAATTATGGGGTTTTACATGCCAAAACCACTTTCTGATTATGAGGCTCGCTGTAGTGGAGGACTCCAGAAATTTCGACCACCGGGAGTTCTTTAATGTGCACCGAAATCTAAGTACACGGGTGTTTTCGCATTTCGCCCCCATCGAAATGCAGCCGCCATGGCCAGCATTCGATCCCGCAACCTCGTGCTCAGCAGCCAAACACCATAGCCACTGAGCAACCACGGCAGGTGGAAAGCAGGAGCCAACATTTAGACAAGTGGACTTGTCTTCTTCAAGGTGACTATGCTTTCCTCGCAGCAGTATATATAGGGGGGGTTCTTCTAAAAGGGAGAGGGTGTAAGGCGGGTGGGAGTGGCAACGAGCGAAGGTGTGTTAGCGGCGAGGTTGTTGAATTGAGAACAAAGGAGTGCTCTTCACAAGGCCAGTGACACGGCCGTCTGTCAGCCTGTTTCGCTGGTGGTCGTGGGATATCGTGTCTCTGAAAGAGATAATAGAAGGAACGGCAAAAACCAGTGCTCGGGGCGTGGGGAGAGAGAGAAATAGAATAAACAAATTAAAGAAAAAAAAAAGACCGGGAAGAAAGGAAAAAAAAATATATTAAGCAACCAAACTAGGCGTTGTTGCCTATAGCTTGAAATTTAGCATGGCTCAATTTCAAGCTGGCAAAACCCGTAGTTTGGTTGCTTAGTGGTCTTTTTCTTTCTTTCTTTCTTTATTTCATTTCTTTTTTCTTTCTTAGTTTTTTCCCCACGAACACTGGTTTCTGCTGCTCCTATTATCCCTTTCAGACACGCGAAAGCCCGTGACTACAAGCGAAACAGGTAATAGAGGGGTGCTGTGCACGCAAACCGTTGACACGCCAGCTGACACACGGCCGTTTATGTGTGATTGACAGATGGCCATGTTCCAGGCC
This sequence comes from Dermacentor variabilis, assembly GCF_050947875.1. Taxonomy (NCBI): domain Eukaryota; kingdom Metazoa; phylum Arthropoda; class Arachnida; order Ixodida; family Ixodidae; genus Dermacentor; species Dermacentor variabilis. Next base: position 191,091,869 of record NC_134573.1, read on the forward strand.
TTGTGCACAGCACTCTTTCATTCTCAATTCGACACCCTTGCAAACACACCTTCGCTAGTTGCCGCTCCCATACGCCTTACGCCCTTTCCCCTTTAGAAGAACCCCACCTATATGTACTGTGGCGAGGAAAGCATATGTTGCCTTGAAGAAGACAAGTCCCCTTGTTGAAAAGTTGGCTCCTGCTTTCACCTTGTTCTCGTTTTGCTCAATGTGCTGCTTGGTCAGACGAAATACATAAGTGATCATCATGAAATGCAAATGTGATTTTCACAAATCCTTATCTAAGGAGATACAAAAGATTCCAGGTTTTTTTAAATTTCAACAGCACATCTACAATGTCTTAGGTAGCTGGTGCAGGAGTAGCTAAGCAGTATAACCCCATCTTGTTTTCTGTGCCCATTATGATTATGGCATACTGAGATCATGGCAAGACCCGCCACAGTATGTGCAACTTGAAGCAACTTAGCTTCACAGAAGGGTTGACAAGCAGCGTATCACAATCAGAAAATGGCAGTGCATTAATAGAACAATGTCTTAAAGTTATCATGAACTAGACAACACAGTCAAACCTCATTATAACACAAAAGTAGTTTCACTATATCCGAAATTTGTTAGAAGCATATGCGGTGATATAGAAAAGAAAAAAAACTATATATATATATATATATATATATATATATATATATATATATATATATATATATATATATATACCCACAAAAATTTGTGAGCTCAAGAGATTTTATAAATTTGCATACCAACAACACCTGCTCTCACAGGTCGGAGTGCAAAGCCACACACGAACACATACGTGCTCTTTTAACAGCAGTCAGCAGCAAACTCTTTCTGCTGAACAGTTGTGCTGATTCTTTATGAAGCCTTGTCCATTGCACCTTCTTTAGCATATGTGTAATGTCCCATAGAGGTCTTTCACCAGTGCTACAGCTGCTGGATTGTGCATGCCCATGGAATGCCACGCATTGCTGGTCGGAGAATAATCGCTTCACTCAGCATCTGGCGTGATGGTAGTAATCTCAATAAACTGCACAAAGTAATTGTCTGATACACCATATTTACTCGCATAATGATCGCACTCGCGTAATGATCGCACCCCTGAATTTTGACGTCAAAATTCATTTTTTAAAAATTTCCCGTGTAATGATTGCACTTACCATCTGTCGAATGCTACGCGAACGACTCAGAACAAACCAAGTGGTCTGCATGCACCAAACATTCTTAAGCAGATGCCTTATTCCATTCCTTTCATCACTTTCTGCACTTCCATGACAAAAAAAGCTACAACCAAACTTGCCTTTATTATGTGTAGGCTTTATAATGGTTGTGGTCAACAACAACAACAAAAGCCGCCTTTGGATTTTTCTCGTCTGCACTCATGGGCACGCAACAAATCGCGAGCGGCAACGATAGTAGCCATGTTTACACTGATACGTTAGAAGTGTACCCTATTCATACGCCGACGCTTGTAACACAGCTAAGATATTCGCCCACCCTTAGCGGAAACGTGCCATATTAGGATAGTAGTGAAGACAAATGGCTGCAGTTTCCACGGCATGCCTGCCATGTGTTTCTAAGTCACTGGCAGCTAAGCGCGCCTATATGTTTCTGTACTCTCAAAGTGGACATGACTACGTTATTGCCGCAAACTTGCCAATATTGATGATATTATCCATTCCTGATACAGAAGAAACTGTTTTAATGCACATAATGTACTCATGAGAAGAAAAAAAAATCGCGTTCGGCGCATTCGGCTTGCTCTGCCGGCCGACATTTTTGTTATGGTGTCCCACACTACATACAGCGGCAGCCGCCTGCCTATTTGTTGACCTGTTGTCATCCCGCAGCAAACATGGGATGAAAAAAATTTTTGTTTTCTTTTTGCGGGAAATTTAACCCGCGTAATGATTGCTCCACCTGAATTTGCGTCAATTTTTTTTTTTACAAAAAGAGGCAATCATTATGCGAGTAAATACGGTAACTTTTAAAGGGCCCCTCACCAAGTCTGGCCATTTTGACCTGACAAGCACAGAGCATACATTGTGCGATAAAGATCGTGTCTGCAAAGTATTACATCGCTACCCGCTGTGGAAAGATCTGAAATTTTAAACCGAACGCCGTTTTTCCTTCTCCTCGCGGCCGCCGCACTCCAAGCTGGAGGATGACGTACTCGTGTCCCTGCGCCTACGTACTGGTGTTCGCAGTGCCGCGTCGCTCATGGTGACACGCGACTTCAAGAAGTACAAGACATCTGTTATCTGTGCGATCTGTTGCTTGAATTGAAAAATCGAAGTTTAGAGAAATAATAAAACACACAAACGGAATGTCTGCGTGTTTTTTTGTTTTACTTTGCACCGAAGCAAGAGACATGCACTTCCGCTTCATCTGCTTGTTCCCACAGTCGTGCAGTCATGTGCGCAGGTACCGAAACTATGCCATTTTCTACCCAGTTGCAGTGCGTGATCATGCTCTGCGATCCACTTGTTCTGCCTCAGTATTCGTGTAGCACTGAATTATACCGCTAATCATGTTTCCTTGTGCACAGCGTGCAAAATCGTGCGCTGCGCGAACAAGACAACAGCTCGCGCGTGACACCATCAGTGGAAGTGCGTAACACCGAAAAAAGAAAGCGAGGAGAAAACAAAAATGAAAGTGGGGCCTGTATTGTATGCATCCCGCGATCCTCAAGGTCTGGTATGGGAGAAAGCAGGGAAAGAATTTCGTTTGGGGAGGCTAGACGAGGTGAGTGGAGAGGGCGTCTTGCTTGGCAATGGAGCCTGCCTGCTGAAATCATGGGTTCATGGCACTGAAATATTTCTCTCTCGGCTATTAATGAGCCAATTTGAAAACTTTTTGCGGCACAACGCTCAGTGCCAACCCATTTTTCGGCGACTCTTGCCACGATCCATCACGCACGGTGACACCAAGCCACCAATGTGCGCATATGCTACATGTGTTTTTTGCGCTAAATCGTCGATTTCTAGAAACCAGAGTTTTCTGTAGACCGCCAGGAAAGAATTGCCAGTTGGTAGAGGTAAACAGCTTCGCTGTGAAAACGATGTCTATTCACTACCCCATATAGATGGTGCCCTTGATTGTCTCTATGGTGCCCAGTACTTTTCATCCATCGACCGTTGGTCCGGGTATCGGCAAATTGCTGTGGATGATCTCGATTGTGAAAAGACAGCCTTTATAACACCACATGGAATTTAGCAATTTAAGGTTATGCCCTTCGGCTTATGTGGACGCTACTGATGAAGCGCATGATGGACCCTACTTCAAGGGTTTAAACGGACAACTTGTCATTGCTACCTGGATGACGTTACATCGTTCTCACCTACGTTCGGCACACACTTTGAGCGACTTTCAGTCATTTTTGGTACTGTTTGCATGGCTGGCCTGCAGCTCAACTTGAAGAAATGCCATTTTGGCCATCGTCAGATAACTGTAGTTGGATATCTGGACAATGCTTCTGGAATACGACCTGACCTAGGAAAAATTCACACCGTCAAAGACTTTGTAGGACTTTGCTCTTACTTCTGCGGCTTTGTTAAAAGATTTTGCCACCATAGCATGGCCTCTCACAGACCTCCTGAAGAAAGGTGTGCCTTTTTCATGGGGCTTCTGCCAAGCTGCCGCTTTCTCTTGTCTCATGACTTTACCTCCTAGGCCACTTCGACGTTTCAGCCCCTACTCAGGTGTGCACCAATGCAAGTGTCCACGGAATCTGTGCTGTTTTGGCGCAAGTTCAGCATGGTCATGACCAGGTTATTGTGCACACCAGCTATCTTTTGTCTCCTTGAGAGTGAAACAACTTCACTACCAAGAGAGAGTGTCTGGCTTTTGTCTGGGCGGTTGCGAAATTCCGTCCCCACCTATATGGCCATCCTTTTGTATTGTCACCGACCATCATGCTCTCTGTTGGCTTTTGTCCTTAAAAGACCCCACAGGGAGGCTTGGATGATGGGCTTTGTGGCTGCAAGAGTATTTCTATTCGATGGTGTTGTATATTGTAACCAGCAGGGGCCACGCTTGTGCGCACTCCCAGCGCCACCATTACAGTATAAATAGCCTACCCAAGCAGGGGGGCGTGTCTTGAGATATTGTGTGATGTACCGGCCAGTTGTCGTCAATAAACCTCTTGCGCAACTGTCATCTCTTTAACAATGGCGACGAGGGTGGGACGAACCGCCGGCCCTGATTCAAGCAGCAAGCAGCAGTAAACATCATGGACTACGATCTGCCACAGTCTTCTAGCCACCAACCGTTCTTCGGGTGCCTGACAGAATTCTGTACCACGACAGGTAACATGGCTATCTACTTCGAGCGGTTTGAGGCTTTTGCGAGAGTGAATAAGCTGGACGAACAAAGCAAGACGGACATTCTTATCACGATAGTAGGTGACAGCGCGTATGCCTGATGTTTCCGGAGGCTCCTGAAAAGAAGACGTATCAAGAGATAAAACAGGCGCTTCTGAATAATTACGCGCCAAAGCGGTCGATAGTCACGGAGCTTTACAACTTCCATAAATGCACACAGGGACCCCGGGAGGTAGTTGATGACTTCAACGTGGAATTGAAGCGGTTTGCAACGAACTGCTCGTTTGGAACATTTTTAACTGAGGCGCTCAGAGACCAGCTCATCGTGGGTGTGCGCAGCGAGGCTATTTGATGCAAGCTTTTGGCGGCTGAAGACGACAAAGGCCTAACATGGGACAAGGCATGTGTTATCGCCACGTCCATGGAAGCTGCAAAAAAACCATGTGAGGGAGATGCTACCGGGACGAGACGTGACCCGAGAACAAGAGGACGACGTCAAGTAGCAACACGGCGACAGCGCATCGGCTAGGCAACAGTGCAGCGACTACGACCATGCGAGGGATGTGCTACCGGGACGAGACGTGACCTGAAAAGAAGAGGACGACGTCAAGTGGCAACAGTGCCGTGACTACGCGCTCAACCAGCAACTGTCGGCGACGTGGTACGGCGGCTGCGAGGAAAGGGTCCGCTGACAAGGACAGGATGCGGCCGTGTTTCTGTTGTGGGGGTAGGCACCACCAGCAGGACTGTCGGCACATAAAGGCAAGGTGTTACAGTTGTTCCCAGACGGGACATTTAGATATTATATGTATGAGAAGGCAGAGCAATTTCACCGCGGAAGAGGACGTGTCTAGCTTAGAATTGTACGCGTTAGGAGAAAGAGTTGAGCCGTACAAAGTTGATATGAATGTAAATGGGCAAACCATTACCATGGAAATAGACACGGGCTCAGCAGTATCTATTATGCCTGATAGTGAATTTGTGAAATATTTTGGACGTCTGCCATATCAGCCCGTGCAGTTTTGCTTAAGGATATACAATGGCTCAAGCGTTCCCTTGAAAGGCAGTGTCACTGTAAGTGTAACTCATGAAGGCAATTCTTTTAGACTGCCGCTCGTGATAGCTGTGATTGAACAGGAGCACACGGTACTGGCATTGCTTGGCCGAGACTGGTTGAAGCATACTCGCCTAAACTAGTCGCATGTTTTGCGAGTGAACACATTCACTAAGCAGGTGGGGTTGCTAGACAAGCACAAGGAAGTGTTCACAGGCCCAATTGGAACCATTAAGGGGTTTGTGGGCTCCATTGTTCTGAAGCAGGGAGTGCAACCTGTATTCTGTAAAGCCAGGCCAGTGCTGTACGCCCTGAAAAACAAAGTTGAAAAAATTGGCTGCGGCTTAGCTAAGGTTAAGCCTGGATATCTCGAAGTGAAAAGATTCGGTGATGCTTATGGTTTAGCTTATGGTTATGCTTTATGATTTAGCCTATGGTTATGCTTACGGTTTAGCTTATGGTTATGCTTTATGATTTAGCCTATGGTTATGCTTACGGTTTCACTTATGAATATGCTTTGGTTAGCTTATGGTTATGCTATACATATGCCTTGTGTAGTTACGCAAATTGCTTATCAATGATATACCATAAGTTATGCAGGATTATTAAACTTCTTTATTCATCATTGTTGGGCTCACTGTCTTGCGATATCTGTAACGCCATAAACACAGCTCTCTGTATCGGTAGTATCACTCTCTTCTCCTTCCATGTTGAATGTACACGCGGTTATATAGTCGGCCTCCACGATAAACGTGCTTGCGGCGAACGTCAAACGATGACGCATAGCGCGCGGCAGTGGTCACCTGCGCCGACTCTGAACACGCTTACGAAGCCAATTCCGACACGCGCTGGCTCACGCGAAGCGCGGTGTTGACTAGTGTAGTGAAGCTTTTCGCTTCAAAAGAGTTGAAAGAGTTGGAATCGGCTGGTGTGTTGTACCCAGTGCGTGAAAGCCAATGGGCAACCCCTGTCGTAGCAGTTCTGATGAGTGACAGAGAAGCCGTCAGGCTCTGTGGTGACTACCATGTGTCTTTAAACCCCTGTATTACGGTTGCCCACTACCCGCTACCATTGCTAGAAGATGTGTTCGCTTCATTGGCAGGGGGAACTTGTTTCAGTGTGCTTGATTTATCGAAAGCGTACTTGCAGCTCCGAATGGATGACCCTTCGCAAGAGTTGCTAAAGATAAATACACGCCTTCGCCTTTTCCGTTTCACGCGTTTACCATTTCGTGTCGCGAGCGCAGCTGCCATTTTCCAGTCAGTAATAGACCGGGTATTGGCTGGCTTGAAGGGCACAGTGTGCTATCTCTATGATGTTCTCATAGCAGGAAAGACCGAACACGAGTGCCTGAGACGCACCGAACAGGTGCTGCAGAGACTACGGAAGCATGGGATACATGCCAACGCTGATAAATGTCAATTTCTTAAAAACTGCGTCCGCTATCTTGGTCACGAAATTGACGCGGTTGGTATGCATACCATGAAAGATAAAGTAGAAGCTATATTGAGCGCTCCGACTCCGACTGGTGTCTCCGAATTGAAGGCTTCCCTAGGGGTTGGTGAACTTTTAGCCTAGGTTCCTTTCCCGAACAGCCCCAACCTTAGAACCGCCCTACGAGCTCCTCAGAAAAGATTGTCCGTGGGAATGGACAAAATGAGTGTGAAACCAGCTTTCAGAAATGCAAGCTATTCCTGAGCGAGGATTCAGTGCTAGCTTTGTACGATGGAAACAAACCGCTGCGCCTGACATGTGACGCATTGGCATACCGCCTTGGAGCAGTGCTCGCGCACACCGAAGGTCGCGGCGAGAGACCTATCGCATTTGCGTCACGCATGCTTACAGCGGCCGAAAAAAGCTATGCACAAATTGAGCGCGAAGCTCTAGCCATTTTGGCATAGAAAAGTTTCATAAGTACTTGTTCAGCCGACAGTTCGAAATAGTGACTGATCATAAGCCACTGGCGCAGTTATTTGATCCGAAGAGACACAGCAGTCAAGTAGCGATAGCAAGAGTGCAGCGATGGAAAAATTTCTTGGCTTGTTATCAGTATGTCATCAAGTACAAGAAGGGCCAACAAATGGGCCACGCATATGGCTTATCGAGGCTTCCATTGGAAACAACTACAAGGGAAGAACAAGAAATAAATATTTTTCGCCTCTATCAGAGGTTCTCCCTTTACAGCCCAGGAAGTGGCTCAAGAAACAAACAGGGATGAGGTTCTGAGAGCGGTAGTAGACATGACATGGCGCGGTTGGCCTGAAGAAACAGAAGAGCAATACCGCCTATATTTTAATCGTCGCCATGAGTTGTCGATAGAGCAGAGTTGTTTGTTGTGGAACAGTCGGGTTGTTATCCCGAAAGCTCTTAGGCCAAGTGTTCTGTCTTTAGTATACGAGAGCCACCCAGGAATGACAAAAATCAAAATGCTGGTGTGAAGTTGGGTTTGGTGGTCAAATCTTGATACAGAACTAGAAGACATGGTACGAGCGTGCGAGGTCTGTCAAAGTGTACAGAATTCAGCGCAATCAGTACCGGTGCAACCATGGCCAATAGCTAAAAATGCTTGGGAGAGGGTTAATTTAGATTTTGCGGAAGTGGAAGGGAGATCATTGCTGCTGATGGCAGGCGCGTACTCAAAATGGCTCGAGGTAAGAGTAATGCACGGCACATCAGCCTTGGCCACGGTGGAGGCGGTAAGGAGCAGCTTTGCGGCATATGGCCTGCCCAATGTCGTCGTGACCGACAATGGTCCACAATTCAGATCCAGGGAATTTCAACGCTTCTTGGAACAAAACGGTGTAAAGTCACTTTTCACGCCCCCCGTATTACCCCCAGTCAAACGGTGCAGTGGAAAGGTTGGTACGGACCACGAAGAGGGGTATCTTGAAATTACAGCTAGAAGATGAAAGAGCCGGCCGGATACAGTCGTTACAACACCGCATTGATAATTTCTTGTTTTCATACAGGATGACGCCGCACTCGTTTACAGAATCGGCGCTCTGCGAGTTGTTTCTTGGACGAAAAGTCAGAAGCAGACTGTCCATGCTGAAACCGTGCAGGATGAAAGTGTGGAAAAACAGAAGTGAAAAAAAAAAAAAAAAAAAGCTCACAGCAGATGCAAGAAGGGGTAACAGCTGTGACTTTACGCAAGGCAAAGAGGTATATGTCCGTACTGTTCGCAACGAAAGGGTGAATTGGTGGCCAGGCAAAATTGTAAAAAAGGTGTCAAAAGTGACGTTCCTGGTACATGTAGGTGGGGCCCTTAGGTATTGCCATGCCGATCACTTAAGATGTAAAGTGGAATCGCCAATGGCTCCCTGGTCCGAAATAATGCTGTCGGAGAACGCAGATACCCAAAGTGACGTACCCCAAAAAATTTTACCGAGGGAGGGGGCATTAGAAGAAGTCATGTCTACTCAGCAGGTGGCACCATTAGCAGAGGGCCAAGCAAAGTGCCCCTGCGGCAATCCACTAGGATCCGGCGAGTGCCCAAAAGGTATGGGTACCAGTAGCCAAATAAAGGGAAGAAAGGTGTATCTTGTAACCAGCAGGGGGCCATGCTTGTGGGCACTCCAGCGCCACCATTACAGTATAAGTAGCCTACCCAAGCAGGGGGGCATGTCTTGAGATATGAGTTGTACCGGCCAGCAGTCATCAATAAACCTCTTGCACAAACGTCGCCTCTTTAACAGATGGTCTACAAATAAGGGCGCCAGCATAGCAACGCTGACTGCTTGCCCCTTTATCCCAAACACATGCCCAACGGTGACGACGGAGAAGCTTCCGCCTGCGTTCTCTCCATCTCCCAACTTTCAGACATGACCAATGATCAATGCCATGACCCCACTTTGCGGACCCTCATTGAGCGAGTTGAATCTGCAGCTACTGACCGATCCTTATGGTGGTTCGTCCTTTAGAATGGCGTTTTGTACCACCATAATTTTCCCGTTGACGGTCCCTTCCCTTCTCTATGTTGTCCCTCGACACTTTCGCTCAGCCATTCTCCATGAGCTTCATGACACACCAATTGCAGGCCATCTTGATGTCACTTGCACCTATGACCATGTCCGCTATCCCTTCTACTGACCTGGCCTTGTTTGCTCTGTACGGTGATACGCTGCGTCATGCGAGCCCCGTCAGCATTGAAAAAAAAAAAAAAACCCGCGACACTTCTTGACAGATATCAACCCCTCAATATCCCAACTGAGCCATTCTTATGAGTGGGCTTAGCCCTTCTCAGTCCTTTTCCCGAGTCAAGTCCGGCAACAGGTGGATCGCTGTGGCTACGGATTATGCAATGCGATACGCCATAACCAGAGCACTTCAGACCAGCTGTGCAAGTGACGTCGCGTATTTCCTCTTCTGCGCCATCATTTTAGTGCATGGTGCCTCACAAAAGGTACTTGCGGACCGTGGTCGTACCTTTTTTTCCCAAGTCAATGCCGACATTTTGCAGTCCTGCTCTATCAAGCACAAGCTCACTTCGTCATACCACCCTCAGACCAGCAGCCTGACTGAGCGACTGAACTGGAGCATCACTGACATGCTGTCTAAATACGTTTCGCCTAATAACCACTGTGACCGAGACATTGCACTACCCTACGTCACGTTCGCTTGCAATTCTTCACGTCACGAACGTGCCGGTTATTTGCCGTCTTACCTGTTTGGTCGCAACCCTGCATTGTCCTTAAACGCTTGACTTCCCTCTGCTAATGCCTCGAGGAGCAAGTGTGCCCACGATGCCATTTCCCATGCTGACCATACGAGGCAGCTTGCCCGTACTCGTCTGTTGGCATCACAAGAAAATCAAAAGCGCGTTTTCAATCAGCGGTACCACGACGTACATTTTTCACCAGATTTCCTTGTGCTCCTTTGGTCCCCTTCCTGTCGAGTGGGGCTCTCGGAAAAACTTCTTTGCTACAAAGGCCCTTACCGCATCTTACGTCAAGTGACCGATGCCACCTATGAGATCGTCCCTGTCAGCTCTACCACGTCATCTGGCCTCACCTCACCTGATGTCCATGTTGCACGGCTAAAACCTTACCATGCTCTTCCTGCCAGTCCCGTTTGATGCACCAGGAATGTGCTTTTTCTGCCAGGGGTCATGTTATAATGAGGCAAAGAAAAGAATGACAATGGTCCTGAAGAGGACGAAAAGTGGACACAGCCCGGCTGGGCTCTCTTCCGCCTCCACAAACCTTCACTCTTTGTAAATATATTGTAAATAGTAGTTTTATATGCGTAACAATAATGACCACCACCTCACCGCGGCAGCCTGCTGACCACCAACATGCCAGCTGGCAGCAAATTTTTGTCATGGCCGCATGACACCGCTAGGCCTAACCAGCGCCACTTCGTCAGTATCCAGCGGCGAAGAGTCAACCCAAATCTTAGTAGTGGCTGTATGGCATTCTTAAAGCTGTGAGATTCCCTCGCCAAAAAAATTGGAATATAGGAGACAAATTGAATGCGGCAACTTTGTTCAAGGCTGCCATGTCTGCGACAGCATGCACATTATGTTAGAAAAACGGAGCGAGACACCTATAGGAGCGTCCGAAACTTCGGTCACCAGTTTAACATTGGTCATAGAGAAGAGGAGCACAGGGTCTGGCTTGGAGTCAATGCTATCACTTGCTGCTGCCTGCAAATCGATGCTGTCCCGTTGCTTAAGCAACCTGCCCGCGGCTGGGCGGAAGGTAATGCAAATAGACAACAGCTCATGGAGGAAACGGTGGTATTATCCAGGCTTAATTCGAGGATTTCGGCTCAGTGCACTGCAAAGCTAACACAGGCACTAGTCCAGGCCATACCACTTTGGATAGGCCAGAGAAATGGCCCTTGAGGACTTAGCTGTTATTGAAAGCCTGGGCAACCCTTTCGTTGCAGGGTGGGCACAGATTTCTCATATTTTGCTGAAACATAGCAGGATGTAGCAGATTTTGTCTCTGAGTGCAACTGGCACAGTGGTAGGCATCACTAATTAACGACCACACAGTCCTAATATCAAATTACAGTCAACTTCTGTTAATTATATCCTGACGGTACCAACAAAGCTGGTCAAATTATCCGGCAGGTCGAATTACACAAAGGGCAGAAAAAACGCCAGAACACGCAGTTACGCTGCCTAAAGAAAGGGGGTCAAGTTATCATGCTAGTGAAAGGTAACATCTGCTGTGTTATTGTGGAGGCATTTTCGAAAATTACTCCTGACTTTGAAATTCTTGCCACCCAAAGCAGTGTTCGAGTGTACAGTGTAATGTATCATGCAACTAATGCGAATGTTTCCAAATTAAGTACATTTTTGGAAACTTTCCTAAGCTATATTAATGATACTGTAATCCTTAGAGGTGACAAATATTGATTGCTTGCAGCAATCATCAAATCGTGACAAATTTTGCAGAATCTTGCACGCAAACAACTAGAGTGAAACCTCGTTAAACCGTAGTTGGCCGGAGCTCGGAAAAAGTAGGTACTAAACGGTAATGTTGCTTAACTGAAATAGCATGAGATCGCCCACTTACCTGTCAAAAATGCAACTCAGAGAGAGTGCGATGAAAGGGAGGAAAACATGCAGTATTTGTTCACTTTGCGCGACAACAGTGTTATTCTTGTTTGACGCCGCGGCAGCCTAGCAGCAAAGACTGAAGCTTTAAACTTACTGAAGCTGCGAGCCAGCTTTTCAGCCAGCTCCCTCTTCTTGGCAAACACTTGCATGGTGATTCCTCATTGGCATTGCATGTTCTCCGCGCATGCGGGCGGTAACGCTGCAGAAGTCGCGGGGCACCTTTTTCATTGCGGGGTGCTGTTCTCGTCGCGACGATTGCATTCATGAGGCTGACGTAACACGCAGCTTCTGCCAGTGTCGGGCCTTAATCGCCCATGCTGTCGCTTTCCGTGTTGTCCTCGTCACTTTCGCTAGTCGACACTTCGGCAACAACAGAGGCAACGATGGCGAAACGTCGAACCTCGTAGCTGACATCTCTTCACGGTTGAAGCAGCGCTGCCGAGCAACTTCTTCGCATTTAATATGCCACACACTGCAGTCAACTATAGATCCCTCTCCCGTGCCAGCGCGGACTTTGTGTCACGTTTGATAGCATGAGCGATGTCTAATGTTTCTTCTATGCGGAGCACCCGGTGTCTTTTTTATCTGAGCTTCAGCATTACGCGAGTCATTGTTTGCATTGCACGACGTTACAACGCTCTCTGGCACGGCGCTGAAATGATGTTGATGTGGCTTCATGCGCAAATGCACAGGGTGCTTGGAGGCCATTGTTCTGATCTCTGAGGCTTGTTGTTCTGCTGGGCCGCCCGATGGAGGCGACAGACCACTGTGTTTGCGCGACGAAAAGTCGAAACACTATGTGTTAACCAATACGTACGTAATAAGCTGGTACAATTTATATGGATACAAAACACATTATGTTCAATGGACGCTGAGTCGAAGATTTGACTTTGCTACTTTTAAAACGAAACTACTGTTTATGCGAGTACGGTTTAACGTTTTACTGTACATCAACACAATTAGCCTACAGACATGAGTGCAACCAACTTCGACTCTACTAGATGTCTTTATTACCAATATTGCCTCCAAGCATCCTAGTGCTGGTGTTATCAGCTCTCAGAAAAGCAATCACTTACCAGTTTATGTTTTAATGCAGCACGCTAAACTATCCAACTTATCAAAACCACGGCCTGAGAAAACTTAGACAAATTCTTGTGCACTGGAATGATTTTACTGTAATTTGCGTCTCATGGACTGGAGCTAAGTCATAGATTCTAGTGAACCAGAGGAAGCTTATGCAGAGTTCATAAGCGTTTTTAAGGCAGTGTACAACTAAAGTTTTCCATGTACATTAAGAAAACGAGCTCGGAAAGCCCATAAGTCATGGGTCACATGGGAACACTTGAAGAGTATGAAAGAAAAAGAAACTCCACCAGTGTTTCATGAAAACAACAGACCTAGCTGACTTGCGTGTCTTTAGGCATTTCCGGAACAACCTAAACAAACAGCTCCGAGAAGTGAAACGGATTTACATGACCAATCATTTTTTCTCCCGAAGTGTGAGAAGACCTCACCTAATGTGGAAACGGTTAAATGCCATACTGCAAGGTGACGCCAAAGAGGAATAAATTTTGTCAATCACCAATAGAGGCGAGACATATACAAATACCCAATCAGCAGATTCCTTAACTAATACTTCACATCATTAATCAAGAGTAAGCACGATCTTGATTGCCTTAAGTACTTAACAACACCAATAATGGATAGTGCATTTTGTTTCCCATTACGGTGCACGAAATTGTAACTTCCCTCATGTCACTGCAGAATAGTATTTGTACTGATGCTGATGACCTCCAGATACAACCCGTAAAATATCCTATCAATACAATCGCACCCATCTTATAACATGTAAAGAATTTTATGTTTTCCCCCGGCACATTCCCCATATGACTTCAGATATTAAGAGTAACGGTGATATTCAAGGATGGTGATACCAATAACTTCTCTAATTACAGGCCAATTTCAATTATTCCCGTATTTTCAAAATGCATTGAAAAGTTGATATATCAACACATGTTCAGCTTTACAGTGAAGAACATCATTATCACGCCATGCCAGTACAGCTTCAGGAGAGCTTGCTTAAACGAAACGGCCCTTCTGTGCCAAAAAGAACACATCTTGCAGTTTTTTGAAAATTGGCTATGAACATTATATGCATATTCGTGGATTACTCTGAAGCATTTGACTCAATCGCCACCCCTTACTTGAGAAACTGGAACATTATGGCTTTAGAGGCACTTTCCTAACACTTTCCGCATCATATGTTCATCATTGTCAACAGAAATTCACTGTTAATGGCTTTCTATCTGAAGCAAAACCAATTCAAGCTGGTGTGCCTCAGGGCAGTATCTTAGGTCCATTACTCTTCCACATATATATGAACAATATCAATATAGTAAACATAGGCACTAGCACAAAATTTATTATATACGCAGACGATACATGTATTTTCATAACAAGATGTGATCCTTCTACCCTCATAGAAAAAGGCAATGTAATGTTAAGTAAACTTCACGCTTGGAGCGTCGCCTACATGTTAAACTTCAATGCTGCAAAGATGAAAGCAGATTTACTGTGCCCTCAGCTTAAAGCACTCAATATAACCAGAAGTTTAAAATTAGGGTCATCAGATATATCAATATCGCGTGAAGCTAGAAGTCTTGGCGTTGGTTTTGAAGAACACATGACGTGGACAGTTCCAAGTAAATGAAACATTAAATAAACTTCCAAAACTGTAAGGGTTTTGTGCAAATATTGCTACATCCTGGCTCAGAATATAAAATTTTTAATTCACAAATTCCCGTTTTTGTCTAAATTATTGTACTGCTACTTAGTCTGGGGCATAACAACAAAAACTAACACTCAGAAACTTCAAAGAAAAGCCTTTCGCAACATTGTTAATGCTGCATAGGATGAACACATGGAACCAATCTTTAAGGCTCTAAATACATTACCAGTAAATGACCTCTACCATACAATGTTAAATGAGCGCTATAAATTGGAATTGAAAAATAAAATTCCTTTCTTACTGAATTGTAAGGACTAAATCAGTTTGAGTATGTCCGTACAATGAGGATGCGTGGACTCTGGAATGTGCCTAGAACATGTACAAACTGCGGCACTCAGACGTTAAAACATCAGACACCTATGCTGCATAATAATTCAGAGCTCCAAATATAACACAATCACATACCTATTTGTTTTATTTGATTTGCTGTGATGCTCCTATTTTCTGAGAGTTTTCCTTTCGCAACACGACATGTCATTTCATGTGGTATTCATATACTCATGTGAACCTGCTGATGTCTACAAGTGTTGTTTGCACAATGGCTTGTTATTATGCCTTTTTTTTACTAGTATTTATGGCATTAATGACTGATTTAGGACCTTTCAATTAATACACCTAACTTCTGTACCCTCTTTGACGTATTTCTGTTTCTGTTCAAGTGCTGCATTTATCATGCACGTTGCAGTCGGGGATGCAGACCCTGTCAAGCCTGATAGACGGCTTCTTGTCTTTACTTGTCAAGTGTCTTTGATACTGATATAAAAATGATTGATTGATTAGGTAATTAAGTTGGCAGTATTTGCTGTTACAGTTAGCTTCACTGCAATACAGTTGTGTTATGCGATGAAGTATACCAAGCCAAAAAAAAAAAAGGTGCTGCTGTTACTGGGCATAGCACATGTTCCTTAATTTACACACTGAGATGAGCAGTCTCTGGTCACAGCACAAACACCAAGACACTAGTAAGTTTACTGGCAGGCCTTCAGAGCTTTAGATAGACCCTGCTTTTTTGCTGGCTTTAAACGTCCCCTAACTTTTGCAGTTCTCTTCTCTTACTGACCCCCCCCCCCCCCATTCCGTTCTGCTAGATTTCCCAAAACACAGATGGTTTTTATCCACTTCTCGGTGCAAGGCATGTATAATTTAGGAATGTATTCTAGGCCCCATTAATAGTTCCATATATGAGAAACGTATGGCAGGTGAAACAAGGGCTCAAATCGCCATCCAACGTCACCCAACAGCTCTGAATGGTGCTAGTATAACTATTAGGTTTGTAGGTGTTCTTACTGTGAGCAGAGATGGTGGGTGCATGCCTGTATAATTAAAGGACGCATACTATGTCCCGTGACAGTGGTACCTTTCCCTTTTTTTTATATGCTTTAGCACAAAACACTATTGTGGCAAACTGACTAGTCAAGTTCAAATTATCTGGCGAAAGCTAATTTTGAAATCGAAGTAACGAAGGCTTGGGCCCACAGAAATGTGCAGGCACTGGCTGGGGCCTTTTTAACTGAAGTTGAATTAACTGAAGTCTACCCTATTGATATATTGAGCCATTTTGCAGTCTTTTGAATTGGATGCATTCCAAGTTTAGTCGAATTAAAAGTGCTACCAGTCATGGCTTAACCCTTTGAAGGTTTTAGCCGTACATGTACGGCAGAGGTTTTCTGTCCCACAAGGTCTTTGCCGTACGGGAACGGTTCCGACCCTCCGTTTGAAATTTCGCGCCATAATGACGATGCGTGCTTACTGAGAGGTGCTGCCACCTCTAAGCACTTACAAGAAACGTTTGAAATTTGTGCTACCTTCTTGGGGAGATAAACAGGACTGATTGCTAGCTTCAGCGCGTCGCTCAGACTGCGGCAACGCCCCTTTGGCGGTTTCGGTTTTGCCGCGTGATCGCAACGGAGGCGCGCGAAACGCCATTTTCTTTGTCGGCACTCTCTTGCAGGGCAGTGGAAGCTGATTTCTATCTTGATTGGTGCTGCTCTTAGCTTGTTTATCAGCGCTGTTCGCGAGGTATTCTCGCTCTCAGTTGCAACGCGCTTTCGCGGTTTCGGTTCCGCCGGGTGATCGCAACGGAGGCGCGCGAGACGTGGTTTTTCCTCTTTGTCGGCACGCTCTCGCAGGGGCGGCGGAAGTTGATTTCTATCTTAATTGGCACTGCTCTTAGCTTGTTTATCACCAACATCTTAGTTTATTGCCACCGCTCACGAGGTATTCTCACTCTCTGCGGCAACACGCTTACGCGAGAGGGTGCATCAGACCTCTGCCCAAGGCAGCCACACGCAGAGATGTCATGTGTGCGCCTACACAACTCCTCACTCCAAGAGAACAGACACGCATTTTAGGTGTGCAGACTGCGATAAGGCGCTGTGCGTAGACCCGTGTATCAAGGAGTACCACGCTCGGAAATACTATTGAACATTTTGCAGTTCTGAGTGATGCCGACACCAAAATACTGTTCCTAATTATTTTTTAGTATTTTTTCCCGACTTTATACATTTTGTACATTCATGCTCTGCAATAAAGTAATTTGACCACCTGGGAAAGTTTTTTCCAAAATAATTCGACCCTCAAAGGGTTAATACAACATTATTCAAGTGGTCTTTAGAGCACTAACAGATTACCAACAGCATTGTGCAACAACAGTAAGTCTGGTTGAACTAAGGTGAAAGAAAATGTGTGTAGAGGCAGTGTGAACCAAACATCCCTTACCTGTCCTTGACCTGTATGAGGTACGAGATGAGGCAGTATGCAGCACAGCTCTCAACAAAGCAGCGCTGTGCACTCAAAAAGGCCTCACTGGTTGGTGGCCCAAACTGCTGCTCGAAGTATTGCAGCAGTGACAGCTGTGAGTGCTTCTTCACCTGGTGCAGAGACATGGTGTCCAGGATGGGCTCCACAAGGCCACTGTCAGCTGACGTTACGAGGATGCGGTATGGCCGAAGCCACAGGTTCACATGCTCCTGCTGCCAGATGTTCTGCAGCAATGTAAGAGATGCATATGGTGCACACACGTCGCAATTGCAGAGATCTAGCCCAATAAGTATGGAGCCACGACCACTTTGATGACATCCCAAGACTAGCACCAATTTCCAGCCTAATCTGCTGAGAGAACATGTTGACATGCCAGTAAGTTTCGTCCGATGCTCATTGAGGAAAGCTTCAGGACAATTATTGACTGGAACACCGATGTATTCCATGGTACATCTGTAAGTACATGTCCAAAAAATTGCGCTTGTCTTGGGATATCTGCTCAGTCGTTATTGACACACTCATTGGCATCACAAGGTGCGCTTGCCACTTGACAAGCTTATAGCGATGCTGGAAAGGTAAGGGAGAATGTGCAAGGTAGGTTGTCACTAGTATTTAAGTCAAACAATGGAAGGCCCATTGTACTTTTTTCCCCCTTTTGTTATGAATGTGTGTTCACATGAGCACCTTCTGTGATATGCAAACGTAAGTTCTTGAGGCATAGTGCACTCGGCATGCAGCTTTTTGTTTTCATTCAGTCTGGAGTGTGATGAACTGGCTACAGTCACCAACCGATAATTCGGACTCAACGGGGACTGCCTAGAAGTGTGAATAATCCGGGTGTCCAGAATTCAACATGTAAAAAAAGAAATATATACCCCACTATGCCGCAACAGAAATTTCGCCTTTTTGGAAAGCAGAGACCAGTCTACCAATGATTCCGGTTTCAGCTTGATTGTGCTGATGCCTGCACCATTAAGCATCGGAAATGCATGGAAGTCTGATGGTGTCCTCAGTAAAGAGTACAACCACATATAGGCATGCCAGTGTGATTTGTTTCTGCCAATCATATCATGATAAGCATCTTCAGCTATCTTCTCAGCAGTGTATGTATGCGTAGTGCCGTTGTAGCATACTGTACACTTTTAATACACGGTAACCCAAACATGCTGCCATTGTCTTCTTCCTCTTTCAGTTAGATTGCTTCAAGTGTGCGTCACTTACAGAAACAAAAGCAGCATGACATGTTGGCTCAACACGATACATGCTGCCTGTTTGCATGGCCAGGAGGGGTGCTGGTTTCGCTTAGCAGCAGTCATCATACAAACATGCACTCGCACATTGGGGAAAGCGGGACAAGTCGTCTGCTCTGTCACCGTGTTCCCTGCCAAAGTTATGAAATGCTGCTTGTCTTTGACCTACGGCACAGTTTCAAGGCTATGCTTTTGCTGGTTGCATGGGGCGTAAGCAATTGCACATGCCAGAAACACGTCATTGATGCGTGGCTTTGGACACCACCTATTTTTTTTTTACAGCTGTGGGAAAAACAAACCTTGCAGTGCATACTTTAAGCTACATTTACTGTGGCATATCACATTTATTCCTTTGTTGGAAATCTGAAATCGAAATCCGAGCTCATAAGTCAGGTCTACTATTTACAGTCACCGACTAATAACTCAAACACGCTTGCTCATTTGGACAGCTTCGCAGCACTGCTACTAGGCCCATAGACTTATCGGAGAACCTCGTTGACATGTTTTTCGAAGAACTGCGTGAAAAAAAAAAAAAAAATGTGACAACTGGGAAAATATAACAGTGAGGAAGGTCCCAAATTGCCAAAGCAATGTCAGAAACAGCTCTGAACAGCAGCTGGTATAGTTATTATACATATTGACATTTGTAGTGTGACCAGAGACGGCGTGTGCATGCATATATAATTGAGGGAAGCACACTACTTTTCATGACAGTGAGCTCTTTTCATACTTTATATGCTTCACTGCATAAAACAGATTTATCGTGGCAGAGATGTCTTTAGATAACTGGCAAGAACCACAATCACCCCGAGACACGCTTACTTGGACTGACAATCGTGTACTTCTGGCATTTCAGGGCAGGTCCACAGGCAGGGCTTGAGAGTTTTAACTACGAGTATGCATTTATCATCTTCATAGCAATGCGCGAGAGCGAATTAGCCTCTGCACCGCTAAATTTACAGGACCGCTGTGTTCACAGTGGTGGAATAGTCCTTTCACCTTTCCATGCAAGTGTTGGTGCAGGCAAAAGGCTGATTTGTGACAGGGTCAAACGCACGTATACTTACCATATACCATACAAATTTTAACTGATATACTCAATATGTTGTGGAGACGGGTTTGTGCAAGGCTTACTTACGAGCGCGGTCACGTAAGGACACAACACTCCTTCACACCGCAACACAGGAAAGGTGCTGCGGCTGGCTTCGTCGACTCTTCCATAAGGTATCACAAACAGATCATCAACAAACGTGGGTTTATTAACCCAATGTGCAACACAGTGCGACAGTCACAGCTTGTTGGCAAAGGCTCACCGCAAGACCGATCGAGTATGCGCGCCTCTACTGAACATGACACCATGTAATACACTCACATCAGGTCATGTAGATTAGGGAGTTTTTGAACAAAGAAATAGCATCAGCGCAACTGCGCATGTGTGAGACACGAAGAGGGTTTTGCATTTGTGTCGGTGATGCTTTTACGTTTGCGTCATTTGCGACACTTTTGCGTTTGTGTTGGCTACATAGCACAGTGTCTCAAACTCTACATAACAGTTTTGCGTCAACAAACATGGCGGCACCCATCGAAGCGACGGCTCTTGCTGTGTACCAAATTCGACCTCAGTCCTCGTAAATCTGCGACTATCAAATGCGATAAACGATGTCGTAGGTTCTGGCTTTTTTCATTCGATTCAACAAAGCATGGCACAACATAAGTTATGCAAAAAAATTTTTATTTTTGCACCTTGCAATTTTTGCATTAAGAGCGTTTTTGCATCTCTCCCTCATCAATATGCGGCCGCCGCAGCCACAAGCAAACCTGTGATCTCGAGCTCAGCAGTGCTGCAATGCCATAGCCATTGTAAAGGCTACCCCGACTGGTCACGAACTTCGGGGCGCACTGATGGCCAAGTCGCAAGTGCAAAATGACATTGCGAAAATCAATCGCAATATCTGAACGTGGAAATAAGATCAAGAATACATATAATTGGTCACTGTAGAATGCACTTAGGCCAGTGACGAATACTTACACGGTTCTCTTTTTCTGTTTTCTTCCTCAACGGGCTCCATGTGTTCACACTGAGCGCTTATACATAATGCCAAAATTAACAACTTGGCCCATATCCATGCAAGCAGTAAAACTGGTAGTACTATTATAAATCATAATCTATTCACTAACTCAGACGTTGAGGAAGCTGACATGTGCTTGCTAATACCATTCTAAACTATGCACCACTTGCAATACTGATCACAGCGGCTCTTTTACAAAAACCTGCTATCACCCATAAACATTGGATAAGCTAACATTTAATCCTAGAATGTGACATCCTCCTTCGACAGACTTTGTAGTACCATGCAGATTCGATGGACACCGAAATAAAGCGCGAGCAAGATGGCACAACAGCACTACATTGTACGGCTGTTGGAAAAAAATACAGGAATGATGAACCAGATGACTCTGATGTGTCTCAGCTTCCTTCTACAATGATGATGATCGCATGCTGTTGGTTTTGATTTCAGTTTTGCTAGCTGTGAAGCATTAATGGAAGCAGGATTTCACTCTTATGCATGCTTTGGCGCAGGCTCGGCGCAATTTTTTGCTAAAATGTCATTTTCACGCAGGATGGCACAAAAGCCTACTTTTGGCGCAGTTTGGCGCAATTGGCACAGCTGTTCCACTACTGTTGAAGTCAGCTTTGCCGCAGTACAGCAGTGCTGTGCAACAAAACATAAGCACAATGCAAATACAGTTTTTGGCTAAACTTTCATGGAGAATATAGGCATGTGCAAGAATTGGGTAAATACCATAATTAGACATTGTGAGCTACCCTTATTACTTGGAAATCTCCCTGGGGCAGACCGAAAATAGGCGATTTTAAAGGGAGATGACGTGTGTTCAACGCATTCACTGTCCCCTAAGCTCTGCCCAAACAGACATCGCCAGTAAACGGGCCGCTATTAGGGTCAGCCATATTGGATGTATAGATCAGGCGCATGCATGCTGACTGAACATGATGATGATGATTTGGGATTTTAATGCCGCAGCAGCTGTGCAAGCTATAAATGCGCCCAGCACATGTTTTTCGAAGTAGCTTATTTGTTCAAATGTGGCAAAATGGTGTAAATGGGCAAGTAAAAATATAAGAGCATGAAATGTGCTACAGTTCCTGTAGGTTCCTGTGGCCTTTAGATAATTAGAAGTATCTTCATAGAGCACAAGTGGTTCATCAATCAATAATAGAATGGGAAGGAAAAGGATTCTTTTTTCGTAAAAAATTTTGAAATATTTTTGACTCCATTTTTCCAAGCCGAGATACATTATTAAAATGTGTAGCACACATAGTTCGCTGACACAGGAAGAGACTGCAAATGGCAGCACAACCGAAACTTGAAGAAGTGTTGTTAAGATGGATTGCAGATTCACGCGACGCATAGCTGCCTTTGAGTGGCGCCCTTATCTGTGTGCAGGCCGAAAAGTATGCGCTGAAGCTCAGCATCGAAGACTTCAAGGCATTGGAAGGCAGGATCGACCGATTCAAGAAAAGACATGGCCATGGTCTTCCGAAGCGTATGCGTCGAGAAAGGGGCTGCGAATGAAGGCGTTGTTGAAGATTGGAAGGCTGGATTACCCGCACGCCTGGCCGATTATGATGCCTGCAACATTTTTAACACAGATGAGACGGCCCTCTTCTACAAAGCCCTGCCGGATAAAACCATCACATTTAAGGGGGACCCTTGCGTTGGCGGTAAATGAAGCAAGGACAGAATAACAGTTTTGCTGGCTGCCAACATGACTGGCACGAAGCGGCTACCGCTATTGATAATCGGCAAAGCAGAAAAGCCGAGATGCTTCAAAAGCATAAAGAAACTTCCTGTAGACTATCGCTTGGATCGAAAGGCTTGGATGACCTCAGCGATATTTCAGGCCTGGCTGCGCAAACTGGACTGCCGTTTTTATAAAATCGTGCAAAGCGCTAATTGTTCTAGATAACTGTAGTGTGCACAATAATGTGTCGGGGCTGATAAACACACAGCTGCTTTTTTTGCCGCCAAACACAATGGCTTCCCTGCAGCCTCGGGATCAAGGAATTATTCAGTATGTGAAAGGCTGATACAGAAGACAAGTACTTGAGCGCATATTGCTCTGTATGGAGGCAAAGAAAAAATATGATGTAACTCTGCTCAGTGCAGTGCACGTGGTGGCGCATGTGTGGAGCAACACGCCGCCCGCAGTAATTGCAAACTGCTTCCGACACAGCGGCTTTGTCCGTGATGGCGATTCTTTGGAAACCGGGGATGCGGATGTTAACCAAAATGCCGAGGAAGATGACAGTTGCTTCGACAGACTTCTGCCTCCAGACGTCCCACTAGACGAATACTGTATTTACTTGCATAATGATCACACTCGCGTAATGATTTCAGCCCTGAATTTTGTCGTCAAAATTCGATTTTTTTCCTTTCCACTGTAATGATCGCACCCCGAACTTGCCACAGCGACATGTCCTGTGTCAACTCTAGCTAATGATGATCGCGCTTACCATCTGTCAAATGCTACGTAAACGACTCTTCAAGAAATACCAAATGGCCTCAACACCGTACATTCTTAAGCAGATGCCCCATTTCATTCCTTTTATCACTTTCTGCACTTCCATCAAAAAAAAAAAAAAAAAGCTACAACAAAACTTGCCTTCGCTTTATTATTAGTAGGCTTTATATTAACAACAACAAATTTATTATAACAACAACAACAATTTATTATAACAACAACAAAATAGGCGCTTTTCGATTCTTCTCGTCTGCACTCGTGGGCACGCAACAAATTGCAAGTGGCAACAATAGTAGCCATGTTTACACTGATACGTTAGAAGTGCACCCTATTCATACGCCGACGCTTGTAACACAGCTAAGATATTCGCCCACCCATAGCGGAAGCATGCCGTATTAAGATAGTAGTGAAGACAAATGCCTCAGTTTCCGCAGTGTGCCTGCCATGGGTAGCTAAGCATTCCACTGGCATTGCACTGGCAGCTAAGCATTCCCATCTCCGTTTTTGTCTCCTCAAAGTGGTCATGGCTACATTATTGCCGCAAACTTGCCGATAGTAACGATAGTATTCATTACTGATATGGTAGAAACTGTTTCAATGCACATAATCTACAAAAAAAATCGCGTTCAGCGCGTTCGTCTTGCTCCGCAGGCCGCCATTTTCGTCTTGGTGTTCCGCACTGTTACAGCTGCAGCCGCCTATTTGTTGACCTGTTGTCATCGCGCAGCAAATGTGGGATGAAAAAAAAAATGTTTTCTTCTTGAGGGAAATTTAACCCGCATAATGATCGCACCCCTGAATTTGCGTCAATATTTTAAATAAAAAAGTGCAATCATTATGCAAGTAAATACAGTACATCCACATTGATAGTGACGTTGCCGTTGCCGGTCGCCTCAACGACGACGAAATACTGGATGTACTAGGCGACGAAGAGCCCGACTCTGATAGCGAAAATGCGCCCATCATGGATGCATGTAAAGTGCCGCGCCACACTGCTAAAGAGGCCGATGACGCCCTAAGTTTCGGAGGACATCTGTGTCATTTCTCCTGACAGTCTGCGCGGACTGTACCACCTACATGAACTCCAAAAAATTGTGCTTTCGGCGCAAATTTCTCGCGCACAACAAGCAACAACAACCAGTTATGTCACGAAGTAAAGGTATGTTGATGTTTTAGGCATTTTTTAGTTATTATTGTTGAAACCTCGTTGATTAGACATTTGGTTAATTCTGACATTTTCTCCGGTCCCGTGAAATCCGAATTAACGGGGTTTTACTGTACGCGAACAGGGAAGCAAGCGAAGGAAGCATTGTCCTGATGCACAATTTAAGCATATGAGGGAGGTGTATAACGGCACAGAGTTAAACACACACACACACACACACACACACACACAAAATTAGTTCGACAGGTATGGCTTCATCCGTACCACATGCACCACTTCAGGTAAGTGCTTTCGGTGACTGGAACTATTGTCACCATCAAGAACGACCTTGTAATTCACGTTGCTCAGGCTGCGGTTCACTCTGTACAGCCCAAAGTACTGTCATAGGAGTTTTTGGGAAAGTCCATGAATTTCTGATGTTACAACAATATACATATACTTTTTGGACCAAATGGCCCTTACTTTTTGAATAACCCTTGTATAACAATTATCGGTTACAACAATGAAATTTTTGTGGCACTTGAATATTGTTATAAGTGGGTTCAACTGCATTACAGTAATTAAAAATTCATTTTTCCATAAGCACATGCAAGTTCACTTCTTTCTGGAGCAAAATAAAATAGGAATGAGACAAAGCTTTTGTGTCTGTCTCCCGTTCACCAGAATTCAGGGTAAGTGCGCAGTGTGCAAGTTACGCAAGCAAGTGCTCACTCACACTACAAAGGACTAGGATCCTTCATTCGAAAATCCTCCATCACATACATGGATCTCCATTACAAGCGAAATTTTCATGGACTTGTTGCGCCCCCCAGCAACACTGCTGCACAGCTAGCTAGAATTGCGAAGTGTCACATGGCGGTGGCCTCTAAACCTGCTATGACCAGTAACCTGCCACGATTATGAAAAGTGTGGAGGAAGCACCTGCAGGAGCTTGAGCAGCTGATAAGCCATGAGTTCCTGGCGCAGATCATCACCGCACTTGACAATGGCTGCCCGCAGCTGCCACCCAGGCAAGTGGCTGTACGGGGAGGACTCACGAATGCGCTGCACCTTCTCTTCCCAGGGCTCCTTGAGGGCAGCTGCTGATGGGTCCTCAGGATCACGCTGCACATGAGGAGGTCAGCCATTAATACTGTTCAGCCCAGTATGATGAGAATGGGTGCAAAGGAAAAATGCCGTGTAATAAAAGCAGTCAGCCCCTTCTAAGCACAGACTAATGTAGCAAGGAGCATCCTTGCTTCTCAGTCCTCCAACCACACTCTACCAGCTAAATCTTGTTTTTCGGCAACAATGGCAATGGGAGACTGCGTCTTGTGAGAATCAAATGAGCAAGCCCCAAACAAACCTGCAATACTAGGTTTGTGCAAATATAAATTTTTTGTTTAGGTTAGTGGTTCAAATACGTAGGATGTGCATAAGCCAGAAACTGAGAGGGGCTTTTTGCAAGAGCAAGGCCTCACCTTGACTGTATTCTTGGGCACATGAGAGTTCTCTGACAGCCGCCGGCGCACGTCACTGGCTACAACAAAGAGGGGCTCTTTGCTGTCGGCACTAGTCCCACTGTCCAACGACAACACCGACAGCGTGTCTCGCTCCTGCGCTTTCTGATTCCGCAGAAACTGCAAGAAGACAAACACAGCACACTCATGCATACTGATGCAATGCACAACAGTTCAGCAACCGCTACAAGGAAAAAAAAGTTTTGGCTGCAAGTTAGTTCGCATGCACACCTGTGTATTTTCTCTTCTTAAACTAAGGGGCATATTGTACTAAATGAACACACAGATGTTCTAATCGGGTAAGGGGGGGGGGGGTGGAAGAATTTCGACCAGCTGCAGTTCTTTAATGTGCGCCTAACTAAAGCACAGTACACAAGCCTCTGCATGCTCCCCCCATCGGGACGCAGCTTGCATGGCGGGAGTTGAGCCTGCAACTTTGCAGTTAGATGCAAAGTGTCATAGCCACGAGCTACAGCTAAAGCTCCCTAAACTTTTTAATGGCATCATATGGGCCCTCGAACCGGCTTCATTTGTTTACAGTTGCTCTTCAGCGCCATTTTTGCTTGAGAAGTGTCTACGGAGTGGCGAGGAGCGCATTTTGGCGCCGTTGCTCTTCCGTGTTGTTTGGTATGCGAATGCCTTGAACTAAGTTTTGTGGAAAATGCAACGCCGCTTTACAGCATTTTTTATCGCCATAACCTGCTGTGCCTTCGTATGCTAAAATAATTGAAGCAAAGACAAGAAGCTCTTCTCGATACCACCAGGTAAGCGCTAAGGGTTAAGAAGAAAGACATGGATTCAACGAATTGGGAGGGAGAACTCCAGACCAACATTCTCCACATGACTATTGGGGGCGAGCTCTCCCACTGGAAAAGCTGGCACCACCGTCGGGGTGACGTGGCATGAGGGATCACGTGGACACAGCGGCCGCATCGGCTGCTTTGGAAGCGCCGAAGCGAGCTGGAAACGAAAGTTTAAGGTCCCAGTTTCGCTGCGGTTCTGATTAAGTGGTGCGGCTTTACCGCCTTGGGTGTCTGCTTGACAACATTTGAAAGTACTATAATAGGTAGTGGCTACCTTTGGAGGCGTGCAGTGGTAGGCTACTGCTCGGTGCCGCAGTGCCGGCCGCACACAATGGAGACCGGTGTCAACCTTATCCACACGTAGCTGCAGGACAAGTAGCTGTGTGAAGCTTGGCTCACGACAGACAGGCAGCCATCGGCAGACAGACCGGCAGACAGCCATCAGCTACAACTTGAGTGTGCGGCAAGCACAGACGTGAGGAAAATTTTGCTATGGTGCCGGGACTGCGATGTTCGGCGAGTGGCAGAAAACGCATACTGAGAAGCGCGCCCACACCTGCTGCCCGGCTAATGTCATGACGGTTTGGTCTATAAACTTGTTGATGCTAGATACTGGCAAGTTTACTGGAACCGAAAGGGAGCGGTGAGACGCGCATTAAAAAAAAAAAAAAAAAAAAAAGGCATGGCATATGGTCATGTTTGTGTTATGAATTAATGCACTGGTTTACGAAAAAGAAGCAGAGGGAAATCGCATGCTGAGAAGACCAATAAACATACAGTGCGACGCAACTTAGAAATAATATTGAAATGTCCAAGAATTTAGAAGACAAAAAAGATTGAATCGTCGCGACGGCACATCACAGTCGCCGTAAGCATCGAAGTCTCTATAACGAAATTATTTTTGAACAGTTCTGATAGCGCCCAGGCAACTATGGTTGCTTGTGTACTGTCAAATGCTCATATGCTGCGGCCTAGCATGGTGCGAAAACGCGCTCACAGCGGAAGCATAATATTGTGCGCAGACATGCATGCAGACGCACAGTCGGTCGCTACGAACCCATGCGGTCGCTGCACTGAGGCTTTGTTCTGTTATGCTCCCTTCGGTTATACAGACAGCCCACTATATAAGAACATATTTCACAGTTTCCTCTCAGTGTTTGCCTACCTTTCACGCAAGAAGCCAGTTTGGGAGACTCCATCGCGGCGACCGCGCGCAGTGGCGTTCACTGTACGTATTCGGTAAAGAGATAGAGTCTGTAAATGATTCTGTGCTTTCAGTTTGCCCAAGATTATTATACCAACAGTCAAAAACTTTCCTCGTTTTGAGAGTGCTTACATAAACGTCCAGGAGGGCTGCCGCGTGGTGCTTTTATTGAGCGTCGTAAGCAAAACCTATGAGGAGCGTGCCGCGTGATCCCTCACACTATGCAAGGGAAGTGCTTTGGACAGATGGCCACTCCGTAAGTCCTCGCCCCCAATACGAGGTATTGGCGAGTCTCTCATAGTATAGTATATGTCAGGCTTGCTGTTGTGGGCCATAACGTAGTAGATATTGCACAGTTCACTGAGGAAGTTGCCACTTGGCTGCATACTTTCATAGGGTTCCTACACGATGTGTACTTTGTTTATATAAGCAGTACATGGTCGTATTTAGTGCGCTTAATCGTAATGTACGCCAACAGACATAAATTCGCAGGCACCCAAGGCTGCGTGCGAAAACGTGATTATGAAACCTTTAGGATTCTGCGCATTCCTTTTAACAAAATGTGAGGCTCGAGCGTAAAAATAATCTTAGGAAAGCAACTCTCTGCATTTTGTGGTTACTAACTAGCCTTCTTTAGAGTGAATAGCTTTGTTTGCCTTTTTTGTTCATGTTTGTCATTGCCAGTCACCCGGTGGATTTCCAATACAAAGGAAAAGTGTGCGTGCTCTCCCGAAACCAAGTTTGTCGCTGAACGACAGCATCATAAGCCTTGAGACGTACATGTTAATTCATGGCAGCTTTAAAGTGTGTGTAGGTTAAGATGCAGCAGTGCAGCACTCTCAAAGAAAACATGCAGTCACTCGTTTGTTTGCTGGCTCGTTTAACCTTCATCTGCTTGTTCGTTTAGTTGTTCGCTTACTAGTTCGTTCGCCTATTAGCTTGTTCGACCACTGTCTCTGAGACACACGTAATGAGACAACAAATGGTGCCTCAATATGAATGACTGTATCATTTCACTTGTTGCAATTTAGGCCGCGTCATAGCGCGGCAATTCTTTGCACGGTCATCCCTTTACTAAAGTTATATCTCGCAAACATTATTTTGGAGTGAACGCATCCGGTCCTCAATGCATGCACCTTAATGCAACTCGTTTCCCGACAAGTATGACTTCATGAATGGACAAGCTAACGCACAATGAAATGTAATTCATGAGGAGTCCCTAAGGTAAAAAAAATAATGCACTTGTTTGATCCTGAATGAAGCGCTGTTACTGCACTGCCACTTTGCGAACACAAATACTAGAAAACCTATTTCATTTTTATATACGCAGAATCCCAACTCGATGATTGGCTGCATGTATTTATGTCGATTTTGAGGCACGAGAAACATAAAAGCAAAAGCGTCCACCTCTGAGCCTTTGTGCGTGCTTGGAAGATTGGCAAGCACGCACATTGGTGGCAGTGTAGCTTGTAACACTCTTTCGAGCTATCAGAGCAGCGTTCATTCGCTCCCTCTGTCGGCCTTTGTGTGTCATAGCTGAAACGGTCGCGCGAATTATTCAGGCTACTGAGGGCTTGCTGGAGGTCAGGATGTTGGCATTCGATTGTGCATGTTTTATTTACGACCACTCCTAACAAGATATTGCGACACGCACTTTAAAAAATGTTGCATACCTAATTGTAGCACATGCAATACATTCAGAGTCATCATGCCACAGCGTTAGTGCTCATTCAAATACTTTAAAAAAACATTGTTATCGAAACAGGAAAAAAAAAGCTATTATCACTGAATTTGTATAACTGTCCATATAGAAATTCTATGCTGTACACAAACTTACTTGGAGCTAGAAGGCCAACACAAATGCTTAAAGCGCAACGCCTTGCTATGAGTGCATTTAGTCAGCGAAAGGTCGTCTGCTACTCTCGAGTGGTGTGGGCGGTGCCACGGTCGAGGAGGAATGTGAAAGAGAGGAGAAACGAGGAGTACAGGTGGAGGAGGACAGTGTTGCTACTTTACGAAGTTTAAGGGGCTTTAGCTACAGCAATGGACTGTGCCCCCCCCCCTTTTCTTTTCTGAATGACAAGTCAGCACAGGTTTGTAACAGCATACTTCAAACAGCATAACATGATTGTCTGATACTTGTATCAATGTGTGACAGACATTCAATGTGATACTTTATTGAAAACGGGACCTCAGGCAGCTAGCTTTTGGGATTGTATTCTCAGGCGAATGCTCTAGTCGATGCTTTGCACAATGTAGCATATGGTGCCACACCTCAGTGCCACAAGAGTCGTTTTGATGGAAGGCACAGCCAAATACAGTAGAACCTCGTTCATATAAGCTTGAAAAAAATGCAAGAAAAAAAAAGTACTAAACAAGAAAATGTACAATTCAAAGTCAATGAAAAATTTGACAGACTCGACTGTAGTTGACGTCTACATAATGTGAAGCATTGTGCAAATCATTGCAGCGTGAGATGCCAATTCGCGTCAAGCTGGTGAGGACTGAGCAGCCACAGACACACCTTGTCATATTCCTATTGCATAATGTTTTAAGACTGCAACAGGAAACCGAAACGAAATCGAGCTGGTGGGCAACATTGTAATATGATGCCACCAGAGCGAAACATGACACTCACTTTGCGCAGCCTAGACCAGAGAACCGCAACGTGTTTGGGTTATTGCCTACTAAAAGCATGCAGTACACTTCCAATTTCTAACAACACTATACCACACGCACGTAATGTGAAACATATGTGAAGATCCCTATCGTAATAGGGTTGGTGGCATGTGATGACTCGCGAGATTCGCTGGTGCCAGAAAAGGAATGCGTGTGTGCCAGCACTTTTATGTGATACAGATGGGCGAGTAGTGCGATAAAGCTGCCGTGGCGGGTGCTTACTGCCCTCAATAATGCGAGTCTCATGCCATTTCTTGTTTACACAGGATCTAGTGGTGAAAAAACTTATCATATGATTGCAATTTGTTGATGTACTGAACGTTGGTACTGAAAGATAGCGTTTTCTGGTAATGTATCAACCGGTAAAAAAGAAGCGCAACTGTATTGCGACATTTTTTATGTTTTCGATCATGAACTTTGGTGCAGAGAAACCATACAAAATGGATCATATCAACAAGGTTGTATGGTGCTGCCTGCCGAAACTGATATCCCCAAAGGTGATCAACATGATGCAGCCCCTGCTCTCATACCGTATTTCCACTCATGCATTACAACAAATTTAATAAAGAAAAGCATGCATGCACGAATGAGACAAGGGCGGGGGACAAGATTCAGTTCAATATAGCCGAGTTTGCTGCTTCAGAAGAATGGTTCTGCTATTTCCATGAGATGCCTAACGCAGTCTGTCATAACACTTCTTTCATACTTACGTTGTCATTTAATTAATTTTTTTCTCTTTTTTCCTTCCACCACCTTGCTCGTTTACTCAGTGCCTCCAGTTTCCTGACCCAAATTATGTTCACTTTAGTTAGACTGAACATCGCCTAATTCAAGCTATTTTGTCCCCCCCCCCCCCCATGCAATTCGATTGAACAAGTTTTTGTTGTGGGGACATTTAATATATAGCCATTAAAATGAAGAATTGCACTTGAAAATGGCGCAGTATTTTTGCAATTATTCATTTTGATGACTATATATTAAATGGCCACACAACAAACACTCACAAAATCGAATCACTCAGGGGGGACGAAATAGGTACAGTGCAGTTTTTGGGAAGGAAAAACAAAGACAGGAAAGAAAGCTGACTTTCAACTCACTTTATTGAAGAAATTCCGGCTGGTTTTATACAGGCGAAGAATTGGGCACATGCACAACACATATGTGATTATACTTATATAAAAACAGTGTTGACTCTAACTGTGTTAATCTTGTTAGTGTTAATCTAACTAAAGTGAACATAATTATGGCCAGGAAACTGGAGGCACAGAGTTAATGAGCAAGGTGATGGAAGGAAATAAATGAGAGAGAAAGAAAATAGCGATTAAATGACAACATAAATATGAAAAATGTGGACCAAGTTATGTATCACATGGAAACAGCAGAATTACCCTTTTGAAGTAGCAAAATCAGCTATACCGAACTGAAGCACAAAATCAGTTGCCCTATTGACAGTGCCGCTGAGAGGAGCAGGTTGCACTCATTTCTCATCCACGCAACTACCATAAAATCTCACGAGATAGCCAACCTAAAATCGAAACAAAATGAGTGAAAATATGAGGTTGGCTAACATTCAGTGTGCTGGGTAAAGTTCAGGTGGGTAACTATCAGTTTTTTGCTATGTGGCCCCACACCAGGACAAATAGCAAATTTTGGTTATATGCTGGAAGTTGTTACGTGCCTTCTAGAAAGCGTTCTACTGCAAGAATTTTTCATATCGCTTTATTAATAGCCAAGGTAGAAATATTTCAGTCACAAACTGATGATTTCAGGAGGTGAGCATCATCACCAACATAGATGCTCTCTCTACTTGCCCCCATCTAGCCTCCGCAAGCGAAATTCCTTCCCTGCGTTCTCCCATACCGAAGCTGGAGGCGGATTGTGCAACGCATACATCATGGGCCCCGCATTTTTTTCTTCTCTGAATCTTTTGCTGTGTGGCGCACTTCTGCTGAGATTCTCACAGCGCAAGATGTGTGCTGTGCACAAGAAGACCTGACTAACGGTATAAGTCACTGCTACACGAACAGTGAGGCAGATGCAAGCGAATCATGAAGCACGTTTTCATGCTGAAATACGTAGAAAATGACAGTTTTATTGTCTACAAGTGAGGCTGAATTATGCGGGAACAACCAGATGAAACAGGAGTACACCTCTCTTGCTGTGGTGCAAAGTAAAACAAGAACACGCAGACATTCTTTAATTATTTCTTTAAACTTTGATTCGTCTATTGAAGCTACAGATTACTCAGATGATTGTTGAAGTCAGTTGTCACTATGAGCAGCATCACAGCGTATACATCTATAGTTGGATACAATGTTAGAAAAAAAGGGGGTGTTTACTCCTCCGAGGCGGATGCACACGAACATCCACCAATGGGCGCGCACTCTGAACCGATGTCATGCGCCGGACGGCCGGTGACCCCGCCGTCGGAGAAGATGGCCGCCCGGGCTGCGAACTGGGCCAAGTCGCGTCAGCTGTGCGTGTCAACGCCTCGTCACAGTGAATTCCCGAACTGTTTGTGATTGTCTATCATGCCGGAAATATTACTGCGAGCTTACGATGCGGCATTTGTGCCACGTGCGTTTATTCCAAGCCGTGATCCGGCGAAGAAACAATGCAGCGAGCATCACTGACGCTGCATTACGCTTTGCCTAAAAACAGGATCCCACGGCGACCGCTGCAAACACACATCCTACCTGTTTGTTCCATGTCTGTTTTATTTCGCTCCCGAGTGAAGTTACGACGAGAAAAATTTGCCAAAGTCTGGTGCCTACTGTCAGCCGCGGGTGTGTTCGCGTACTGTGTCGCTGCGTTTCTCATCGGACGGGGTGAAGTGATGAAGCAAAATCATTCTCAGGAGAAATGGGAAAAGCGTGCGCGCCTGAAACAAACCTACGAGCCTCTCAACAGGAAATATTTGCAAAAGAAGCCTCTAACGCAAAGATTTGTTGCCGTCAACTTAGCGTGAACGATCGTTTTCAGCAGTAAGATGGCCGAGCGTCTAACGGCGGTGCTCGTGCGTTGTGTGGCACCGTCGATTGATTGCTTTCCACCAGCGCTCACCGCGCGCGCAAGCTGTAGAATGCACGCTGTGGCACAGTCACGCATAAGTTGTGTCGCCCGCGCTCGATATGGTTTCTCACAACATAGCTTCTCGCTGCTTTTCGATTCTTGTGATATGTTGCAATTAAAAATTCCCAAGACAGTGTTAAGAGAACGGTTAAAAAAAGAACATACGAGAAGGTAGGCACAGCAGCTTGTGAACCCGCTCCTATAATACCTCTGCCCAGGTCTGTTTGTATATGTGTGTATGCTTTCTTGCGTTTATTAATTTTTTTATTTCCCACATTTTTTTAATTTGAGTTTTTCTTAGTTTTCGCGTTTGTGTGCCTGATTCCATGCACATTTGCGCGTACTCTTATTTCTGTCCTTTTATTTTATATTAGCATTTGTTTTTGCTAGTTTTCTTTCAGCAAAGTCTTTACACATTTTCATTAACGAATCTCATTCAAAGCACTAACTCCTGTACACTGCAGGGCTGGCCTCTTCCATCTCATTAAAACCTTTATCACTGGTCTACCTCGTCTTCTCAATCTGCCTACTCACTGTGTTTTCTGTCCTTGCTTCTTGTGTTGTTGCTGCAATGTGATTAACCAACTTGCTCAAAACAAATTTTGATCACCTATGAAAATAGAAAGGTTTAGAGATACATTTTCTTAAAAGCGTCATGTGGGTTGCACAGCAACTTTGCCTCTTACCTCTGTTCATGTTTATGCATCAGTACATGTGGCAGCTTGCCAAAAGTGCACATGAAAGGCTGCATATTGCGAAGCAACATCTTTCTATGCTGTTGCATTTTTCATGCATTCAGTCTTAGTAAACAGACGGTTTCGCTGCCCATCACATATGATGGTAAGAGTTTTCAACACGAATAATACTGTGCAGTGGGGAGTCATTTCCTGCCTGACGCTTTCATCGTTGCAAAGACATATTTCAGTTAATGGAGCCCAGCGAAGCAGTGCACTGAGAGCTTTTGCAACTTTCACCATTTATTACTTCACAAATGTCATTGTCTGAACCTGGCTGTCCATCACTATGCCGATGGCTTGTGAATTAAATAATTGCCTCAATAAAACACATTCAACTTCACTCAGCATTTTTAGTACAAACAATGCTAGCAGAGCTATTCAGGTTGAATAATTGTGCTTACATTGGTGTTACTTGCCAGGTCAGATAAACAAATACAACAATGGCTGTGGCATGACTGTGATTTGATGTGCAGACTGCGAACGGTGCCTTTCAAGCGTGCCCTTGACTACTGCTATTAATAGTTACCCGAATGAGTATTTTGGGCCTAACTAAGCTAATGATGTTTGATAATTGTTCTCATTCGCAAAATTTGCCTGGGCCTGGTAACCAAAATAAGCAATGCCACCACATGAATGTGTTTTTGCATGCAAGCTGCCAACAGCAGCTGTCATTTTCGCGTCGATTGCTGCTGTTTTACCAACAGTGGCGACAGCTTGACTGCGCTTTGACGTGCAGACTGCTGATGGTGCCTTTCAAGCGTGCCCTCGACTACTGCTATTAATAGTTACCCGAATGAGTATTTTGGGCCTAAGCTAATGATGTTTGATAATTGTTCTCATTCGCAAAATTTGCCTGGGCCTGGTAACCAATATGAATGTGACCACATGAATGTGCTTTCGCATGCAAACTGCTAAATGTGGCGGTCAATTTCGTATTGACTACTGCTGTTTCACCTACAATGGCTACGACGTGGCTGCGCTTTGAAGTGCAGATACTAAAGGTGCCTTTCAAGCGTGCCCCGATGACTGTTATTTCATCACAGGGCCCGTAATGCTCGTAGGTGGCTGCCCAATAGAGTATTTTGGGCCTTCTGACATTGGCATTATTCATCTCAACAGGCTGGAAAAAACAATAGGGGCAGCACAACTGCACGCAAAGCACAATATGCTTTGGCGTGCAGGCTGCTAAGAGTGGCTGTCACTTTCACGTTGACTACTGCTTTTTCGTATGAAGCTGGACAGTGGCTGCCCGAATGAGCATTTTGGGCCCCACATAGTTATTCAGGGTTAATAACTGTATTTGCATTAAGATTTTCCAGCATTCCAGCACGTTTCCATGCCAAATCTTATATTGAGCACGATCTGTGCAGGACGATGCTTTTTCAGAATTGGGCTTCCATTAAAAGAAATATTTCACCAAATGAACTGCTTATTTGAGAGGCCACGGGAAAATGCTTGGCTGCTGCAAACCCACCGGCAAAATTTTGGTAGCCCTAATAAGGGCTGTTCTTTTGTTAATAAGAAGCCGTTATGCTTCATTGAGTGGCTAAATGCCGGACAGCTCACAGTCGGAGTCGCTTTCTTCACTGTCATCTTCACCCACTTGGATGATGATGATGGGTTGGATATGGTTACTTCCAGACGTATCAAGCCTGAACTTTACCTCCAGGTCCATCACGTGGTGAATGTTCTTCCTCCAGTCTTCTGCCGTTACGTGCTTGATTTTTTCTCTCAAGACGTCTTCGACTGTGGACAGCTTGAAGTCTCCATTGTCCGCAGCGATGCCATTTTTCACCTTTGCCCACACGAGCTCGATAGGACTAAATTCGCAGTGGTACGGTGGCAGCCTGAGTACAATGCATCCAGCCCTTTCAGCTGCATTGTCTACGATGTAGCTCAGAAAGCGTGGCCAACTCAAGCAGCTGCTTTCTAACCATCCTTTCGCTGTAGGTGATGGTTTTCCTTTTGAGCCACTCCTGTATTTTTTCCTTCTTCCAAGCTGTCATCGGCAATTTCTCTTCTCTCCGGGAATGGTAAGGTGCATTGTCCAGAACAATGACGCTACCAGCAGGCAACTTCTGCAGAACGTCATTGAACCATCCCTCAAAGCGATTGCCGTCCATTTCATTGTGGTAGTTGCCTGTTTTTTGGCCATGGAATCTATCTAAGCAGCCGTCGATGAAGCCATCCTCGCTGCCGATGTGCGTCACAATCAGGCGCTGGCCTTTTCCAGAAGGTTGTTTAAGACACGTCAGACTGGCCTTCCGTCAGGCAAATCCCAGGGCACAAACATAACACCATATACGCTTCGAGAAATCGTTAGTGATCACGACCGCGTCGGTATCTCGTTGCGGCGAAAGAAATCGTGCACATGACCTCGGCACGCACAACGTGTAATACTTTGTGTGAGTCTTCTTTTCTCTGCATTTCGTGGGCGCTTTCGCGACGGCGTCGACAGTTTGCCACCCGAAATATGTGAAGCTTTGACCTCCCTCCTCACCTTGAACACTGTGCTTTCGCTGACACCGAGCATCTTGAGTTTGTAATGGTTGTGATAAATGCATTGTTTTATATAATTACTTGTTTAATATCAACTGATTCATTTGAAGCTCGGAACAGGAGTAGTATATTTGCTGTGTACATGTAAACAAGCGCAAAAGCCATGCAGGGCTGCTCTTTGCAATGAAGCTAAAGAGCAGACGACGGGCAGCGTTGTGGAAGGCACGGGGTTATTTTTCTGTCGCGATCCGGCATGTGCTGTAGCACATGAGAGCTCTACTAAACCAGTCATCAAAATACAAGAGTCTTTATTTATACCGAGAATTGCAAGTTTCAGAAGCACGATTTTTTGAGAGGGATTATTTTAGTCGGGGAGGCTATCGGACGTCGCGCTTCGGTCATCTGGGCGGGGCCTCGGCGGGGCCTCCCCTTTTTTCTAAAGTTGTATCCGACTATACGTGGGTGCACTTGCACATACAATGGACTCTCTTTAACTCTTTCGTTACCACGAGAAAATGGTTGTTTTTATACGTCTCGGGAAAAAATTATTTACCCCTACAAATAATATTACAGCATACATTGCAGCATAGCATAATGCACATAATGAAATGCTCTTTCCAAAAACGTACATTGCCAAACAAAAAGAATTATTAGGTAAAATAAAATTTATAGAAAGCACTATTTTTGCTGCCAGTTGATAAAAACATAAAAAAAACATGATATCTACAATCACATCAAAGGAAATTCAGAATATAAATTTCAAAGAAAAATAACCCAGGAGTAGTGTCTGAAAAAATAAATGCTCAATACACCACCGTTCTTTATATATACAAAAAAGTTCATCTCTCATGCCATGCGGTGAATCAGTTCCTGGATTTTGTGACGCATAGGTGCACTCTGCAATTTTTACACAAAACGACTGGTTTTCATTCAGCTTTGCGTTCCTGTAACACATTTTGCAGTTCCGCCCTTTCGGCATCTTCTGAGGATGGTCCGATGAGAAGTCCAAGGAATGTACTTCACCAATTTGTCTCATCACCTCTTCTAGGACAGATCGCTCTCAGCATAGCTGGGCAACTACAAGATTATGTACTCAAGCATATCTGTTAGCATTTTTGCAGATTGTCTTTATAACCTCTACAGAGAACAAGAGTAGAAGGAAATCCCACGCCGTTGTAAACTGTCTTGTGCTGATTCGTAGTGATGGGCCGAGATGTGCTATGGGCGGCCTTCTTTGCATGAACAGAAGTTTTTTTGCTATTGATGGCAGCACACCATAACCAAGCGAAGTATGCACCCTGAAGATAATCAGTAGGGCTCTCAGGTCGTGCAAGAAGATCGGCAGATAAGCGCACACAAGGAAGGAGACCGCTCAAGGTGGTAAAGGAAACTCGCCGGTGAACAGCTGCGGATGTCTCGTGCTGATTAAAAAAACAGTCACCGTCAATCTTGAATCTTCAGCCTGAATCTGCTTTGCTGTCATCTTCGGAATCGTAATGCGAGGTCTCATTGCCAAATTGAAGTGCGGGTACAGCATAAGTTATAAGCACAATGCTTTTCTTGCAACACAGCCGAGTGGGATGACGCCACAGGAGCGATTTTTTATAACTGCGTAGTAACACCAGCAGCACCCCCTGCTGGGATTTCACGAGAAAAGCTAAGTGGACACTACTGGAAACTGGTTGAAAATACTAGGTCCACATGTTGGATATGCGGCGGACCTTCATAAATATACTTTGGCTGAATAAAACTACTTGGATTCCAAACCAAAGCACTAGTGAACAGCTGGCATCATTTTTGGTTAAATATCACTGCCCAGCACTGTCGGACGGCAAAGCCGGCAATATAATTTACTTCTCGACTTGCTGGGAGTCATTTGATTACAAAATCTTGACACTAGTGCAGTGCAATCACAAAGGGCATGTTTTTTTTTTTCTCAAGCATAGCAGAAGGTGACAGCCACGCCTCTTTTCGCTACAACATACGCACATTCGTTTGGAAAAAGGTCCATGAAGAATCACACCATCACCCGGAGCGCAAAAATTTAAACTGATTGTGAAAGTATAGTGCCTGTACTAATACTGGATGGCCTTAAGGGGGGACACTGCTCTATAAATAATCTTCTTTATTTTCCTATATATACTAATCAAACTGATCGGTCTTATTAATATTTTCACACCGATTTCAAATATGTACTTAGTTTTGACGTAGCGCAATTAATTCTTAAGGTAATTAACATTTAATTCCCTTTGTTTGCAGCCTCAATTAAAAATAAATGGAACAATAAGAATTATTTGTAAGGCATGGTTAGATAGCATAAGGAGTAAGGATTGAAGTATAGCAACACTCTTTTGATGCGACCATTAATAGATACTTTACAGCCTATTCAATGTAAGCCCACAATATGTGGCAACCACGTGGCACAAAATGTAGCAAAAAATTAATTTCTGAAATGAAAGGTAAGAAATCTGCTTGCTATCTTTCATAGAGTCCACATTAGACTTCATTCTGCAAAAAGAATTTCAGTTCTAACTGTTCTAGGTGTTGAGATATTGAGGCCTCAATATTGCATGGAGCCAAAAATATGTGTTTTGAGAAAAATGCAAAAAACAAACAGCACGAAATTTTATGAAAATTAACATATGTTTTGTACATATTTACACACGTACATTCCTAATAACCACCAGGAATGTAGTCTAATTGCCTGCTGCTGTTTAAATGTCTTCTCTTCAGTGCCCCTTGAACACTGTCGGCCAAGGAATGACTCACTTTTTCCGCCGCATGAATGTGATACCTCCGCAGTTGGAACACGAGAGCGCAAGTTTCACAGCGAGGCCGTATTCTCGCTC
The DNA here is from genome assembly GCF_050947875.1 of Dermacentor variabilis. Taxonomy (NCBI): domain Eukaryota; kingdom Metazoa; phylum Arthropoda; class Arachnida; order Ixodida; family Ixodidae; genus Dermacentor; species Dermacentor variabilis. Next base: position 191,131,675 of record NC_134573.1, read on the forward strand.
ACCTTTCTTGAATGCAACGTTGCTGCTATCACACGCTGTGCACTTTGTAAACCTCAAAAGCTGGTTTTGCAGATCCAAACTGGTGATTGTGAATGCCGTCTCATCAAGTGCACTGTTGACCACGCCGCTGTCACAGTTAAAACAATCCGATTTCCGCTTCGTCGCTGCTATTGACGCGAGTTCCAGGAGTTTTTCCTCGGTTCAAATCCTGTGTTCTGCTCCACATCGGAAGGCTGCAGCATCACCGTGTCAAGGCGGACGCTGTCAGCTTCGCGAGCTGGCGCACACGCTGGACCCATAGTGTTGTCGCCAACTTCTACTCGATGTAGCCTATACATCGCCCTCGCCGCATCTTGGGTAAGTGCGGCGACCTCTAACATTGCCAACCATCGATTTCTTCCGCTTTCTGCCGAATTTGTTCATCATATGAAATTTTCTCGCTGACCTGGGCATTGTTGTTTCAATATGACACATGTTTCAACGTGACGGCGGTGCGCGGACTGACTCGCTTAGCAGACGACACCAGCCAGCTCCGTCAAACGGGTGGCGCGGTCCTCTTACGTGGGCTCGTTCAGCTAATAGGAAACAAATAATGTGTTTTTTATTGATTTATTTTGCACCATCCAATGGTCAAAACTGAGTGGCGGTGGCGGGAAACTTAAGGAGGAATCCTGAAGTTAAACTTGCAGCGCAAACACCTAAGATGAACCACAAAAGGAAGATATGACACACACTGGCGCTGCCTAACAAATTCTTTATTTCTTCGTCGTCGATGCATATATAAACCCTAGGCCACACAACTAGTGTTCAGAATTATGTACCAACTAGGCCCAAATGAAGTTTTACTTAAGCAGGAAGGCAGCTCTTTCAAACGAGACCGAGATGGAGGCGATAGGCAGCGTGAAACGGCAGCTGCGCGACGGGTAGAAAGGGCCATTTTGGGGCTCATTTTGGCTGGAATTCAGCCGGAACTCATTGCGCAAATTATTATTCCGCCTAAAATACTGATTCTGGAAATGAGAAACTTGGTAGATAGGTAGAAAAATAGTTGTAGATTTCGAAAATAACGCTTCCAAAGTCTGGATTTTTTCATGATTTTTTGGTTTTTAAGACCCGTGTCCCCCCTTAGGTGGATAAGAAATGGCTCCAACATCTTGAAATCGCCGATCTAAAGCAGTGATCACGGTGATCAATTTGAATAAGCGGGGTAACGAAAGAGTTAAACGGCACCACAAGGGACCAGGAAAATTGGTTCTGTTTATCAGGAGTTCGATTTACTGAGAGACAAAGCTGAATACAATTGCATGAATACAAAACCAACCAACCATGAGAACGGTTTTCCGTACAAGCAATTTGTTTAACGCGGTTCACTGTATACGTCAACCTTCAGTCTTGGAGCGCGGCACCCGCAAGGAGAAGGGCAAACATCATTTAGTTTGAAATTTCAGCTCTTTCCGTGGCATGCAGCCATGTAATTCTTAACAGACAAGATCATGAGCATGCGTTGTAAGCACTGCGCTTGTCAGCTCAAAATGACCACACCTGGTGAGGGGCCCTTTAAGCCAGGAGCTTAGTAGGGGTGGGTTGTCCTTTGGGGGTGGGGCACTTCTTGAAATTTTATGGTAGTGCTTTGTCTAAGGCCAGCCGCTTGGCAGTTCGAAGTTTATTATGGCTTCATAGGCACATTCAATTGCTATTGCTTTTTATATGTACATCAACATCATGGTCTTGGGTATGCCACATTTTCTGGCAATATCCTGCTTGGCTGAATTTCCAAGGTCAACTTCACGAATATTGCAACCTTTTCTTCCAACATATAGGTCTCCTACTTGCTAAGAAATGAAATTGTGTATGTGTGAAATAATTTAATGTTGCAACTACCAAACTTTCTTTCTGACTCTTCCAAAACTACATGATACCGTGACTCCTTTGATAATGCCGGCTGCATCATCTCATACATGGCTATAGCTTCCATATTTGATAGTTCATTACCGATTTTTTGGACATGCCTGATTAATGTTGCAACTAACAAACTTTCTTTATGACTCTTCCAAAACTACATGATACCGTGACTGCTTTGATAATGCCGGCTGCATCATCTCATACATGGCTATAGCTTCCATATTTGATAGTTCACTACCGATTTTTTGGACATGCCTGATAATTCAGATGCCTTTGCGGCACTGCCACATGCCCAATAGAAACAAGGTATAAGAACATCTGAAATTTTGGACGCTGAAAAAACCCTTCACCGTTTAATTTTTCGGACATTTTTTCGTGACCACAGGTCTGTAATGGTATTACTCAAAGCTGCCACTGCCACCATTTTGATTATCTCACAGCCTCAAACCAGCGCTTTCACACGCCATCTGCTGGCTGCCATAGCCACCACCATGGTAAGATTAGGCCTAGCTGCTTCGACGTTGGCTATCAAACATCCTGCTGCTCAGTGCTGCGTTCTTCATGTAAAAAATTCACCGCTATCAGCAATGGCACCAACTTTGCCTTTGTCATCCTTGCCGATGGCTCTGAAGCGCGGAAAGCACGGCAAGAGTCAAGAATTGCATAATGCCGGTTCCCAAAAGCCAGATTCGCCACAATACAGCTGTGTTGTGTGGTGAAGCATACCAAACTAACACGGGGCCACTGTTACGGGGCACGGTATGTTTTCCTTATGAACGCGTGCACTTGCCGTGTCCTGTCACAGTATGAGCAACGATAGCCTAATAAATGTACTGGCAGGCCTTCAGAGGTATTTCTAATTTGAGCGCTTGATTTGAGCCGTTGGGGGCAGTAAAAGGCATGCATTCATTTTTTTTTTGACTGCCCGATTTTTTGGATGACTTTGGAGCCCCTAGGGAGTCTTAAAACGTCGACTGTGGTTCTGTGGCTTCAGTCTGCAGATCGCAGAGGCTGCACTGGACATACTCCAATGCATTGCACAGGGTAATGCAGGTTCTCACAATGGCCAAGTGTAGCAATGCACAGTTTGAAGTGCCAGTGGCAGAATGAATTTGAGCACAAAATCATGATTTGTATTATACACAGATTTAAAGGGACCCTGAAACGATTTTGATGATTTTGTACAAATGTACTGAGTCGTTAGAGTAGGTCCTTAAGATCATTAATTGATGCATCTTTAATTGATGCATCTAGTGAGTCCCAGACGGCCATGCGAAACTTCGCCAATGGTTGAATCTCCCCACAGGCACTAAGACTCCTAAAATTAGCTAATAACCACGACAAAAGCGTCAATCTCATCTGGACACCTGCTCACACACTACCAGACGGTAGCAATCAGGCGGCGCACCGCATGGCTCAAGTGCTTATAGACCGAGCCTCGGTTAGCCCCGCCTAACCGACTACCGATGAGTGGGAGTGGGAAGATCAAATGACCAGATTTCAGGAAATTACACAACACCATAGATTGCAGAGGCGTAGATTCTCGCTGCCACACCTGAAATTAAGCAAAAACCAGTGTGTCGAAAAGCGGCAGTTACAGACCAGATCCTATCCGAGTCCAGCTATTATTCACCTAATACACCCAGATTTATACCCGATGGGCAAGTGCAGACATTGTGACTCTAGAGCCACCCTGGAGCATATCCTATGGGAATGTACGGCTATAATATGGGATAACAGTGATGCAGCCTCAAACAGCGACAGCCTCTGTGCGCGCTGAGTGTCTGCATTGCTCAGCTCGGACCTGCAGCACCAACTCTGGGCCGTTGTGGGGATGCGCGACTCTCACGCGTCCCCTGATACATTGTTTTCCCGCATAGCTCCCATCTCCTGTGATCCGGCTTCGCCGCGGGGACTGGTGCCTGCGGCGGTCGGTGTGGTTGAAGTGCAGTACGAGAGATGGCGCGAGTGTTGCGCTGTTAACGCTGCCTCATGGCAGGGTTACTTGGGTGCAGAAAGGTAAAGGCGCTTCCTCTTTGGCTGCGGGTCGGCAAGTGGCGCGGAACTTCCAGGCGCGCGCCGATCCATGCTTCTGCGAGACTGTCTCGCGTGGCCTCCTTCGAATGCGCCACCGCTCGCGTGACCGTACATGCGGACGACCAGGCGTTGGGATCCAGCATGGGGCAAACATATTCGCTCGCTATCCGGTCGCGGTGAGTCGGACTTCTGCAATTTGTCGCGCGCCCATCGGCATGTTTTGTGGATAGCAACTCGGCTAGCAGGCATTGATCTATGAAAGGTGCAATAAATGCCCTTGTATTTGTTTGCACTACTGTGTTCTCGTTCCTTTGTCCCAAGAGCACAGGTGAGAATCCCACATCGTCCAGCGAGCCGAGGAACCAAGGGCCAACAACCCTTGGCCGAAACCTAGGCGGGGTCCGGCAGGGAGTCTACCAAGTTGACATTTCCAAATTGCCTGAGTTTTCCAGGTTTTCCCTGGGTGCCCTTGCAAAATTTCCTGAGTGACACAACACTTTGTGTCAAGACGTGCTGACACCATACCGCCTGATGTTCGTCACTCTCTAGTATGCATGTCAAAAATTAAAAAATGACTTAATCCAGTTTAAATACAGTCGAGTCCACTTATAACAATGTTCAAGTGCCATGAAAATTTCATTGTTATAAACAGGTTGCACGAAAAAAAGCATAACAACTGCAAAGAGGGGTCACAGACGGCAAGTGACATGCCAGCTCCGCCGAGGCATCGTTTTAGAGGTCCCGAAAGGGGCCTTGTAAAAAATACGAGAAGGTTGCCGCGGCTGCCTCTCAGCTTGAAAATCCCTTAGCGCCCCCCCAAAAAACAAAGAAAACATGAATACCTAAGAGCATTTAATGAGGGCAAAATAGCTTGCACTTCTCACTTCTTTGCTGAAACAAACCCGTAATCGGCGAGTTTCGACTGCTTCGCGGCAATCTTGCCGATGTCTTTCTGGAGGGCATCCAAATGTTGAACATGTCCGAACGAAAGGTTTTTTGCAAAAATGAAGTCCCGCAGGGAATCGATAATTCTTGAGGCCTCCTGTTGAGACACAACTTGTACAGGTTCCGGTTCATCTTCGTCGTCACTGCTGTCATCGTCTTCCACGCCGGTGACTGCTGCAACGATCGCCTCGTCAGTAAATTCTCCGTTTGTCGCGACTGCATCGTCGGCGTGCAAGAATTCTTGAAGCCCCTCCACGTCGCCGTCATCACCACGCACCGTAGACCAAAGTTCTGTAATGGCTCCATCGGCCATTACAGTCACACAAATCGAGTCACACATTTCCAAGTATGAATAGAAAGGTGCATACAGAAGTAAATATTTTCGATCATGAGTTATTTCTATCAAGTCATGCAAGCTCATTAGTATGAGGCCCAAACTTTGTCACAAGTGAGATCCTCTCTCAGCAGCTGGATAGTCAACTTCAACTGTCCTGACATACTCTCTGCCCACGCACAGCGCCTCAGTGTTGCATTTCATCACTTTAAAGAGTTTATTTTGGTTTGAATGAGGGACACCTGCATCTTGGCGTCAGCCAACACTTTGTTGAACTAAAGCTCCTTCAAAGAAGTGGCGGCATACTTCCTTCCTCATTCATCCCTCAATGCTTGGTCCTTTCAATTCTCATCCTCCTTCCGCTGCACGTTCGCCTCTTGGACAGTGTTAAGGTCAACGCCTGACTTTTCGGACTCCCTAGGGACCGCAAAAACGTTAAAAAAATCGGGCAATAAAAGAAATGTATGCAGGCCTTTTACTGTCCTCAAGTTGTTTTTTCATCCACTTTATTTTCCATTAATTCTTCGTTTCTTTATTTCATTTATTAAGCACAAGTAATTTCCCCTATGTTGTCCTTGGTGTCAATGTTTGTTGACTTCTTATGATATGACTAATAAAATCGGGACCCTCGGTTAACCCCCTTTCTTCTCGTTTATTACATAACGAGGGTCTCGAATCCGGCTACATTGATGCCTTCAGGTAGCATATGTGGGTTTATTGACCAGTTGCCTTCACCCAAAAGGATCACGTTCTCGTGACGCCTGCGGCAAAAAGGACGTCCCACGTCCGCCGCCAAGGTCTGTGTGTGGTGGCGCTGGCTAACACTCCCAGGGTTCTACTAGGACACATAAATACCCAAGAAAGTGGATGGGAAAACAGCGCCGCGGTAGCTCAATTGGTAGAGCATCGCACGCGAAATGCGAAGGTTGTGGGTTCGGTTCCCACCTGCGGCAAGTTGTTTTTTCATCCACTTTATTTTCCATTAATTCTTCGTTTCTTTATTTCATTTATTAAGCACAAGTAATTTCCCCTATGTTGTCCTTGGTGTCAATGTTTGTTGGCTTCTTATGATACGCCTCCAAAGAAGGCACACGGCCAGCCCTCGGGGGCAAGGTTATGCTCAGTCTTTTGGGACCAGCACGGAGTAGTCTTGATGGATTTTCTAGCAAAGGGTGCCACGATTACTGGGGCATACTATGCTTCACTGCTGCGGAAATTGCAGGAGGCCATCAAAAGCAAGAGACGTGGCATGCTCACCAAAGGTGTCCGCCTTCTGTAAGACAATGCCCCAGTTCACAACTCACATGCACACGGCCAGCCCTTGGGGGCAAGGTTATGCTCAGTCTTTTGGGACCAGCACGGAGTAGTCTTGATGGATTTTCTAGCAAAGGGTGCCACGATTACTGGGGCAAACTATGCTTCACTGCTGCGGAAATTGCAGGAGGCCATCAAAAGCAAGAGACGTGGCATGCTCACCAAAGGTGTCCGCCTTCTGCAAGACAATGCCCCAGTTCACAACTCACATGTTGCCCAGATGGAAGCACGCTGTATGGCTTTGAAATTCTACTGCATCCCCCTTATTTACCCGACCTCGCACCATCGGACTTTTACCTGTTTCCAACAATGAAGTCATATTTGAAGGGCAAGCATTTTCCAGATGATGAGACTGATTTCTGAAGTCACAACATGGCTTTTAGAGCAACCTGTCGACTTCTACAAGCGAGGTGTTTAGAGTTGCATAAAAAGATGGAAGAAGTGTGTCCCTGGGTGGCACCTATGTAGAGAAGGACTAATAAATCTGCAAAGTTTCATTGCTCTCCATCCACAGATAGTGGGTCAGGAGAAATCTTTATTGAACGCCCCTCGTACGTCTGAAAAAAGCTCTGAAGGACTGCCAGTACACTTATTAGGCATATCGGTGCTCGTAATGTGACAGGAGACCACATGTGCACATGTGTATAATTAAGAAATACATACTGGATCCAGTGACAATTGTCCCTTCCCACACTTAAGCTTCACTGCAATACTTTTGATATGCTTAACCGTGTCACATTTCTGTTTGAGGCTAAGCTGACTTTCAGAGACCGGCATTGCGCAACGCACCATGCTTTCCGATCTTCGAAGCCAATCGCGAGGATTACAAAGGCAGAGTCAGTGCCATTGATGACAATGGCGAATTCTTTCAGTGAAAACCATACCACTGAATGGCAAGAAGCTTAATAGGGAATGTCAAAGCAGCTAGGCCTAGCGTTGCCACGGTGTTTTCCCATGGCTACGGCTGCCAGCGGATCTGCGTGCGAGAGCGCCGGTTTGGGGCGGCGAGATAATCAAAATGGCGAAGGCGGTCGCTTTCATGGCGGTCATGGCAAAAAGTCAGGAAAATCGGAATGTGAAGGATTCCTGCATCCAAAATTTCAGACGTTTTCATACATTGACTCTATGGGGTACGTGGTGGTGCCACGAAGCCATCCGAATTATAGGGCATGTCCCAAAAATCGGGTGTCTGGAAAACCTGTCGTTGACTATACACTGTCTTATATAATCTGTCATTTCTATGCAAGGAGGTCATATACTTAAACTTCTTGAGTACCAGTCCCAGTCCGGCCAACAAAACGACGTCAAAAGACGATTCGTTACGATCTCTCTCTGTTACTTGAAGCCAGCATTAGCGCGACTTTTGTTCCCTTTCAATAAAATTACAGATAATTTTTTCCTGATTGAAGCCCAATTTCCCTGAGTTTTCCCTGAGTATTTCCAGACTATTCAAAATCCCTGAGAATTCCTGGTTTTCCCGGTTTTCCAGTTTGGTTCCTGACAGGCCCACCCCACCAAATCGCAGACACTGAATAAAGTTATTTGAATGAAGGAAGTGCTCCGCGTAAAGCGTGTAATTTATTCTAAGGTTTTAAAAATATACACCACTGCTGATCACAGCACACTGCTCGGCGAAATTTTCAACAGCCCCTATCCAGATGTAAATCACCCAATTGACGTCAGTAGGGTGAGCTATCAGATTGGCTGCCCAGGGCGTGTCAACAGTAATTTTTCCACCTTTATGGTGAACAAATGATGTTTGTAATAGTTGGAATGTTAGTTAATTTGTTTCTATAAAAAGAAAATAACGGAAAAAGAATGCACAAGAACAATTTCTCACTACACTTAAGCACCTCCGGCACACAGCAAGCGTCGTCTGCTTGTGTTACAACATGCTCTATTTTGACGAGAGCTCCGCGGTCAGAGTCGGTCTCAGTCTTTTTGCACGCACTATGATATGACTTTGTTGCATTGTGGACTGCAAACGTAGTGACTGGCAATATGTCAAGCTGTGACATCGTATCCCTCTGCAAGGCAGCAGACGAGCGGACTGGCTGCAACCCATCGGACTGCCACTATCCGATCTGGGCCAGGATTTGCATGTTTGCGACCGTCACTTTACACTGGAAGATTACTAACACAATAGCATTCTGCAAGTCTGGTATTAGGACAAACGCAAGCGCAAGGGAACAGGGCCTGGCCGTTTGACCGTGCCGTTTCACGGGATGAGCAGAAGCGCAAATGTGAATGGTCTGCACGGTGCAGCCACCTGGTGGCACAGAGCTCAACCACACACAGTAGCAGTAACGAAATGTATTCTTTTTTGCTGCTGGTGTAAATTTTTCGCAGGAGTGTAATTGTTAACACATTGTTTTTGTAAATGTTTAAAATGTTTTACAATTATAGCAATATTAGCTCATTGTTTGGCTGGTTAAGCTCTGTGCCAACGGGTGGCTGGACTTCATCAGCTTGAGTTCCTTCCTCAGCTTTAGTTTATGCCTCCACCGTTCTGTCAAAACACCCAGCTCGCCTGTGGTTGCCGTAATACCAGACACGTTTGGCGCAGCGACAAAATTCTCGCAACGCAGGCTGCTTCGGTAGCTCTCGCTTGGGGTCAACTGCGAAGTAGCTGGCGGAGATATGGAGAGGCTTCGCGCGATAGCTCTAGAGAACCGGAAGTCGACGACACAACATGTCATGACGCACCGCCAGTGAAGGCGGAGCTTAGCCCCGATCACTCGGCGAACGAGTTGAGGAGAAAATGCATGACTATGGAGGAAGGTAATTTGTAGTCGTCTGTAGCTCTCTTAATATGAGACGTTTCACACAAATTGTGGTGCGAATGATTAACTTAAGCTGTACCCTATGCACCTACAAAATTTGTCCGAACCGTTTCAGGGGCCTTTTAACCCTTTGAAGGTTTTCGCCGTACATGTACGGCGGTGGTTTTCTGTCCCACAAGGTCTTTGCTCTACGGGTACGGTTCCGGCCCTCCGTTTGAAATTTCGCGCCATAATGACGATACGTGCCCACTGGGAGGTGCTGCCACCTCTTAGGACTTACAAGAAGTGTTTGGAATTTGCGCTACCTTCTTGGGGAGATAAACAGAAGCGATTTCTAGCTTCAGCGCATCGCGCGGCAACACCCTTTTTGCGGTTTCGGTTTCACTGCGTGGTCTCAACGGGGGCGCCCGAAACGTCATTTTTCTCTTTGTCGGCACTCTCTTACTGGGCGGTGGAAGTTGATTTCTATCTTGACTGATGCTGCTCTTAGCTTGTTTATCACCCCCGCTCACAAGGTATTCTCGCTCTCTGCGGCAACGCGCTTACACGAGAGGGTGCCTCAGACCTCTGCCCAAGGCAGCCGCATGCAGAGAAGATGTCATGTGCGTGCCAACACAACTCATCGCTCCAAGAGGAGAACAGACACGCATTTTAGGTGTGTAGACTGCGATAAAGCACTGTGCGTAGACCCGTGTTTCAAGGAGTACCACACTCTGAAATGCTAGTGAACATTTCGCAGTTCTGAGTGATGCCGACACCATAATACTGTTCCTAATTTTTTTTTACTATTGATTCCCGACTTTATACATTTTGTACAAGATCCACAATAAAGTAATTTGACCACCTGGGAAAGTTTTTTTCAAAATAATTCGAACCTCAAAGGGTTAATGCAGAGGATGCGAACTACAAAGCAATGAATTATTGAAGTTAGTGAGAAATTTAAATTAATGGCACGTAAATAAACGAGCTTTCACTGTATATGCAGACACAAATGTTTTGTGGTCTGATAAAATAATAATACACACACAAACCTTATCATAACAAAGCAGGATATAGTGAAATAACATGTTTAACAAAGTAAATGCAATTCCCCTTGAAATCTCCATAGATATCTATGTGTTTAAACCTGGGCCCGTATTCTGAAACGTTCGCCTTCCGCGAAACTATCACCTTGGCCACGCCTCCACCAATGGCGTGCCTTGATTGGCTGTTTTAGCAAAGCCGGAAAATAAACAGCGCCATCCAGTAGTTCCGGCTCATGTCATTTTAATGTCATGGTGTCGATGGGTGCTCTCGCCATAAATTGAACGAGCACGTCCTTTGGCATCTTCTGGCATTCGGTTGGTGGTGGAGTGTACTAGAGATAAGATAGGGGGTAGATTATAGTAGTCTTCTTGGTGGCGTTTTACACGCGCTGTTTTGCGGCGATATATGTTGATTCATTTAAAATAAAACATTTCACACTTCTTTATTCAATTTATTTTACCTAAAGCAGCCGTAACCAACCATAGTCAGTGCGCAGAACCCAAACTGCAGCCACTACACTCGAAAACAACACACCCGAGCCACTCTGCACTCACACGGTGCGCTCTCTCATGCGATGTGAAGCATTCAACAGCGGGTGTTGGTAGTGCACACTGACGTCACGGGTAACCAGTTGCTTGATTTATTGAATGTTACTATCGCGGCGGCAAAACTTTCGCGAAACGCAAACCTTTCAGAATATGGCCCATCTTGAACCAATGAAAAGTGTCCTGCCAGTCCATACATACAGTTGCCGACCGATTTTCCGGACTCCAAAAATTCGGACATGCTTGATTATTCAGACTGCTTCGCGGCACCATCATTCTCCCCATAGACCATATTGTATAACAACTGCCAAAAGTTCGGACACCTTGCAACCTCTCATCTGATTTTTCGGACACTCCTTGAGCCAACTCGATCGAGAGCACCATGCACCGAGTCTGACCGGCGCATGGTTCGACTTGCTGAACACCATTTTTGTTTTGAACGGAGCCTCCTTGCTGCCCCACGAAGTGGCGCTACTGCAAATCCCTGCTCATCATCACCGTTTCTGCCTGGTTCGATAGAGTGGCTCTACAGCAGTTCCGGTTTCAGCTTAAGCCCTGTTCAGTTTAAGTTTCAGTTTCAGTTTAAGCCCTGTTAAGACAATCCAGCAGCTGATTTGTTTCTTCGCGCACGACGCTGCGAGTAGGCCACGTTTTTCGTTTGTGCGACTGGTGTCGGCATGGTGGTGTTTGCTTTGTGTGCTGTGTCGAGGTTCCGGTGACCCAATGCGGCATACGGAAACATCGCATCAAGTGTCTAATTGTGCCGACAGTGCCCGCGCAGATTGCGCTGGGGAATGCCGGCAAGCGGGTGCCTGGAGGCCAAGGATATGTCGCCTTCTGATTTGCTCCCGACTGACGCTGAAAATGTTCTGCCGAGACCTGCACAGTGGTTGCATTGCGATTCCGGGCACCGTCTCATTTGACAGTTTCACAGGTGCTGACACTGCTGTACTGACATGCGCAGAACTCGACAAATCTCGGAGAAGGTCATACGGTCACTATATGCAGCTGAATGCACAGTCGTTGCTTGTACAAGCTCCGCATGCGATAGCAGCATAGCACATGGTGCGCCATCTTCCGACTCGGAGTCGTCGTCCGGCGGTGCAGCAGAAACCTGATGAATGATCTCGCCGACGACGGCGATCTCATTCAAGTTTCTGATTTACGGACGATCAGCATAGGTCCTGCGAGGCTCTCGGTAACTGACGTGCCCAGGTGACCGGTGGTACATGAGAACGATCGTCAAATGCTCACTGGTGGCACACATGAGCGTCGTCAACAACTTTAAGGCATTCAAGCTCTTCTTTAACCACTTGCCGAATCACCGAGGATGTCGTCATGGGCTGGGACGGACACACTTGCAACAGTAGTGACATTGTCCAAGTGTCCGAACGTTCATGGTTATATTGCGCTCAGTTTTACACGGACGATAAACCGTGTAAAACTGAGCGCAATATAACCATGAATGTTCACCAACTAGCCCCCTTCATTGCTTTACTAAAAGTCCGAACTTTGGTTCAATCCTTCTCATTTTCAGCGTTTCAAACCCCTGGCAGTGTTTTTTCAAATCAGACAGTACTAAGATTTTGCTTCGTTATAATAAAATTATAAACATCTTCAGCGATTCTTTAAGCAGATGTCCTACTTTGTCTCTTCTGTCATGGTAGCGCTGACGATTCCGCATAATTTCAAAACAGCCTCTATGCACGTTGTGAAAGTTTCGCCAGGTAAATGAGTTCGTCAGGAAAGCGTCTGCTCAGTCTTCTTTTTCTTAGAGATCGGGTCCCTGAAGCACTTAGTGAATTCTACAAATTTATCCCAGCTTGTCAGAACGTTCTCGTGGTTTTTCAAACCAGAGGAGCACGGTTCCAGCGAGAAAAAAAAAAAAAAAAAACGTTATCGAGCTGCTTCGTAGTGCTCCTGAGGTTGTGCTAACTCACTCTGCTGAAGTGTTTCAGCCAGTTGTCGATGTCTTCATTCACCTTCGCCGAAAAGGTGGGTGGCTCTCGCAGCGGTGCCCAGTAGCCAGCCTGCCTTGCGTGATAGCAGTCTGGTTCGCCACAGATGGGGTCGTCATTGCCTTCTCCGGAATCGGAAATGTCCGCTGCTTGTGGTCGTAAATCGGCCAAGCGTCTACTCCGTCAGACAGTTGGTAGAGCTGAGTCGTCCAGGATCGTCCAGGATTTGCCCTCCACGTCCACCAAAGATGTTACGAAAGATGCTTATTTACAAGGTGGAACAAGGTCCAGGAGGAAAAACAGCCAAGGCAGAGTACCCCAAGATAACGCACGTGCACTCTACTTCTTTCTCTGCTTCTGTCGCGCAGGGATGCGACAACATATTTTCGGCTCCTGAATTTTTTCCCGAGCTTGTGAGACACAAAAGCATGGCCATCAAAATCTGGCACTTGGGGAAGTTGCTTCGAGGGGGACGTTGGGGTGAGTGTGATTCGGACACTACCTACACGTATTTCCACCGCCAAAAGTATCCAAGTTGCCAAGCACAGTTTTCGGTTGCCAAGAGCATCTAAATGTAGCCAATTTCGTGAGAAATCGCCAAAACTGGCAACCCAGCTGTGAGGGCCGAGTAAGCAATCTGTGAGCAGCGCTAGCAGCGTAGTTGGCGTGGTCTATTCGTGTTTTGAAGGGTGACGCGGCGTAGAGCTATGGGCACAGCCCGTTCGTGCCCGGCTGGGTGGAAGGGCGATGGGAGAGAAGCGCGCGGCGGCAATAGGGGTGGTGGGTGATCGTGCAGCATCTCGCATATCACTTTTTCTTTTTCAAGGATATCGTGTTCCATTACCTTTCGGTACAGACACCCAGCAGCCAGACTTCATCGTTATAACCGATAATGCGGCATGGGGACATTGTAGTAAGCGGGTTATTTCCCCATAAAGGACTTACAAAAGTTGCCGGTGCAGCAGCTTTTAATTATTATAACCAATATATTGTTAAAACTGGTATCATTATAAGTGGGTTCCATGGTATAATAAACTAGATTCGTCTCTAAAACCAGAAAATACTGACCATTGTGCACCAAGTATATTGCTTTCTGCCAGGTTCGGCACTCATTCGGGGCATCTTTTATATTATATTTTGGGTATTTTTAGTGTTATTTAGGATTAATTTTTGCCCTTCTGAAAATAACTTTGCTGGCCACGAGCAAGTTTTAGGATGGCGACACCTTTTCAGTGGATACTTCCACGCAGCGCTTGGCCGCAGACACAAGGTGGTCGCGTGCAACGTGCATCGCACTTCTCTCTCTCTCACTGCAGCGCGCAGCTGGTTGAAACTAGGCCTAACTGCAACAGCCTGTGCACGGGGCACGTGAAAGACTGGTGCCTCACTGCAACACGATGCAAAGACTGGCAGAAGGTAGACGCAGCCTCCGAGATTGTACCAGTGGGATCTCAGAGGCTCTGAGCTGGCCAAGCCAAGCCGACACACTCACTCAACAGGGTTGCGGGGCCACAAGAGAGCAGTGGATCACCTGCATAATCGAAATGCCATGTTGCATGCCATGTGCTGCTTGAACACGATGGATTCGCATCACAGCGTGCTAGCTGTTTTTTTCCAACTGCGTCACCATTTCACCAGTTTTATGACATTATAGAGTAGAACCTTGCTGATACGATTCCGTTACGTAAGACTTCCTGGCAGCAGTGTGCGATCAACAGAATAAGAGAAAGCAAAGCACGTCTCGGGTTACTTGAGCCCAAAAGCCCAAAGCGCATTGGTGTAAAAACTTCTTGCCCAAAGAAGCTGCTGACAGAGGCCAAATTCGAGAAGCGAGAATGTAAGGGTGCCAAAGATGCAAGAATGACAACGCACGTCTCAGGCAAATCAATGTCTTGTGGAGAAACAGTTTGCACAATGCTTTCAATTACACAGGTGTCAACTACACTTGGATTATATGTTTTCTCCTGTCAGGACGTTTTTTTTTCACGTCTTTTTTTTTCTTTCCAATACGTATGAATGAGGTTCTACTGGAAACAAGCCAAGTGGGAAGTGGAAGCAAAAGACCATCACATTGGAACGGAAGGAAGCTATTGTAAGAACTGTCACGCCAGGTGCTAAAACGTCGCATACGACATGCCGTGGATTCTTTTGCTGATGGTTTATTGGAATTTCATCACATACGTTGGTGCACAGTAGTTCAATGGGCCTCGGAGCCATTTTCTTTACATGTTTAAGGTTGTGCACACCACTGGGCATATACTGAAGCAAAAGGGTAATAATCGATATAGTAATGAATATAAAAAAGTAATTTCAGCTCACTCTTCAACTTCATTATAATGAGGTTTGAGTGCAAATAATTATCTCTTTATTCAATTATAATGCAACTTATTGCTTAGCACAATTACAGCCAAGAACTTAGAATATATATGGAGAATTTCCAGACACTTGTTTTTCAAGTATTCACTCAGATCATTTCTAATTTTCTAATGACAGTAAACGCTCAGCTTAAAAGCTGCGAGCAGCACAACCTAACGAAGCAGCCAGGCCTTCATGGCAACCTTAGCCTGTTGTCACTGTTTCACCATGCTGCAATAGCTGGTGTCCTACGTATGCATCAGTATGTCATGCCTTGTATGCTAAGTATGTCATGCCTTGTCTGCCTCGAGGTGGACAAAGCATGACAAGTTATGCTAGTATGAAGAAAACCTTAAAAAGTTTGCTCTGCACATACAGCTACTTATTTTTTAAGCAAGAAAATTTCAGCAGTTCTAACATGAATGTCTAACAGCTGAAAGCAAAAGGTCTGCGCAACAAAAAGTTTTACAGATTTAAGGTACAGTATGTTGAACCCACTAACAGCACCTTCAGCCACAGAATGAGTTTGCCTGTTTTTGCCCCCAGCAGTGGAGATTTGTGAGCAGCGGTGCTGGCCACCTGATCGCTCTGTCAGCAGTTACCTGCATGGAGATTTCGTCATCCTCTTGGGTCCAGCATTCAGCATCATCATCCATGCCACACATGGAAAAGACAGATGCTGATTGCACACCAAAGTAGTCAGGGAGGTTTTCTTCTGAGCGTGTCAACCGTAGAGGGTTAAGGACCTTTGCAGGAACAGGTGACGTCTGGATGTCATCTACAGCGACCACTTCCACATAGATGAGGTACGGTGCCTGTTGTCATATGGCAGATGAAAAAAAAGTTTACTTCGATATGACAGCAGCACTGTCACATGATTCTTGCACTCCATGACCTCTCACTTAGTGGCACCATCACTGCACATGCCATAAGTTTACTGTGTCAACACATTGAGATGGCATGTGCCGTCGATGATCTTTAGTCAAAGGAAGGTCACTGCCACAAACACTTACTTGCAACCACTCTAATCTGTACAGAAATTGATGGGAGAGCTCATGCCATTTTAAGGTGCTTGAATATTCTGAGTTGACGAAAATTCATAGCAGCAACCGAGAAAGTGATCCAAATAAGTTTGACTACAGTTAAAGCTCGATATAATGAAATCAGTAAAATCGGCACTTTACTTCATTGTATTGAAATTCGACATTCTATACAAAGTGAAAAAAAATTTAATTATGGGGTTTTATGTGCGAAAACCACAATTTGATTATGGGGCACGCCGTAGTGGGGGACTCCGGAAATTTGGGCCACCTGGGCTTCTTTAATGTGCACTTAATTCTAAGTACACAGGTGTTTTCACATTTCGCCCCCATCAAAATGCAGCTGATGTGGCTGGGAATCGATCCCGCGACCTTGTGCTTAGCAGCCCAACACCATAGGCACTAAGCAACCATGGCGGGTTATGCAAAGTTTTTCGTGGCAATTGAAAAACTATTATGAAAAACTATTTTGCAATGAGAAGCAAATTATTTCATTGAACTTGAGAGTCTGTGACCAAAGATAGTTTCATGCTGTGTCAACGATACCTTTGCAATGGCAATACGAAGTGAAGCCTATAACACTTTTATGCGAACTCTGCGCCTGCAGCTGATGTATTAACGGCAGTGGGAAAACACTATCATGAAAAGTGCAGGCAGACGGGTGTGAACGTTTTGTCTGCCTCTCACTTAATGTGTCTCTCAAACTCGAGATTACGCGACCTCCAGCACTAAACCCGCGAGAAGACAGTGCACATGAAGCCACAGCCATCTCAGTGCGTGCAGTTTTTGCAGCCTGCGTGTGGTAGGGGGCAGGTGAGATGTATTTGCGAGCCCTATGTCTTGTTTGTATCTTTATTGTTATCAGCAAGATATGCCCAAGCTAAGATAGAAATGCTCAACCCAATAGATCCTACAAATAGTTTTCTCACAGCAGGTACAACACAAGTCAGTCAGAACATCCATGAACCCGCTCACCAACATCTAGTTGCAATGATGAAAAAGAAACAACGAAGCAACAGTAGGTAGAACATGGCATGAATAGTGGTTTCTGCAGATCATAGCTTGGAGCAGGTACAGGACAGCTACTGAACAGATCTATACCTGGAGGATGCTCACCTCATTTCAGCTGGTATACAAGCATCACTACTCGACCTGTACAGTTATAAGCTCACACACATACCATAGAGGATCACTCATTAATCAGCCGTGGCACACTTCTCAGCACGCACCTCAGCTCAACTCAGCTATGGGAGGCTCAAGTCAGGCAAATTCTACTGGGCTCCTGAGAGACGTGAAGGTGGAAACGAGAGAGAAATGGCTGCCCGTACCTTGTCCTTTGAGTTGAGCACTGCAGCTGCTTGTGGGGGCACCCTCACCACAAGGTGGGGAAACTTGTCAGAGTGCAGAGGAAGCCAGACCCGTGCCGGCAAGTTCAAGTTGACCAATGAAAGCTCGGCTTGAAGCCTCTGAGCTGTAAGAAAACATTGCCCACAACTACATAAGCATATCGCTCGTGCTGCCATTTCAACGAAGATCAGTGTAAAAAAGCTGGCACCATATACCATGCAAGATCAGGAAACTAACCAATGATTAGATTGATCAATCAATTAATAACATACCTATTTAGTCTTGAAAAATGAAAAAAAGAAAATTATGCAGGTCCATGCACTGTGGGAATCCGTGTAATTGCCTTCTATAGTGTTTGCATTATTTGAGTTTTTTGCTGTGTTGTTGATGGTGAATGTTTAAGTTATTGAATACGACAGTGGTTAAGTGGTGTTCCTCTTGCATGTACCCCTCATGCCTGTCCATGTAGTACAAAGAACACACAGTGAGCCGTGTTTGCTTGAGGCATTGTAGTGGGCCATTGTTCACAGCCTGCGAGAAGGTCAGCACTGCAATAGCCTCACATGGTGCACCACATCGTGGCAGAACTGCTGAACTTCAATTAAATTATGATACTTTACATGCCAAAACCACAATCTGATTGTCAGGCACGCTTTAGTGGGAGACTCTGCATTAATTTTGATTACCTGGATTTCTGTACTGTGCACATAAAATCAAGTGTGCAAACTCCTCGCATTTCACCCTTGTTGAAACGCGGCCACTATGCTCGGGATTCAACCTGCTACCTCGAGCAACGCCATAGCTACCAAGATACCTCATCAGGTACGTAATTTTGAATTTGCTGGGTGACTGCTTGCTTAATGTCGTCTTGACACTGCGGTAGTCTACTGTGGCTTTGCGTCTGCACGCCCTGCGTCAGTTCTCCGCAGGACTAATTTCCATGATGTTTATGTTTCAGAAATATCAGAAACTTACAGTACAGCCACCGACCGATAAATTGAGACACCAATAATCTGGACATGCTCAGTAATTCGGGCAGCTTTGCGGCACCATCAATGGCCCCATAGACTTAATGTATAAAGACAATCGATATTTAGGACAGCCGCCAGCTCTACATTTGGTTATCCAGACTGTCCGTGGCTGTACGCCGACTCTGCCGCCATTACCTCCTCTGGCAACCTCGACGAGACATCAACTATGGCCTCGGAGACTGCATGCTAAACAGTAATCCCTGAGTACTTGTGTTGGGTGCAGCGCTGTGCCTCAGAGATTTAAGTGCAAATGCCAATCTTGGAGGCTTTGCATGAATTGTGAGGTCACATCAACATTGCAATCATAACATCCATTCCGGCACTATCGCGCATGGCCCGCTATTCTTTGTTGAATTTGCCTTCCCAACAGCGTTCCGCCATTCTGTGCTTGTTTGTTTGTTTAGTATGCATTCCAGACAGCACTCTGCTGGCTCCAAGAAGTCTTTCTTGTAAAGCTACCAACAGTGCGCGTCAAATGGCACCAACGGTGCCTTCGCAGTTTGACTCCAAATGAGCTCAACTTCGCGACTGAAGAGCCTGAAGTGCCGCCTACCACAACGAGCTCAAATGTGGACATCATTTATGACCTGCTAGGCTGCGGTGTGCGAATTTCTACCACTGTTACATTTGGAGACGTTGCAGACGTCGACACCAACATAGTGTCGTCGTGTGCCGAAATGAACGATGACGAAACAATTGAGCAGTGCTCCCACCGTCAAACAGCAACTTTAACTCGGATGATGATGATGATGATGATGATGATGTGGCCGGAGCTTTCACATGCAGACCTGACTTGAGCCTTTGCAGTGTTTGCATCAGGGTACAGAGACAACATAAAACTGGCAGAAATACAGGTGGACTTGGTTGCACATAAGTGGAAGTGCAGGCAGAAATGAACTGATCCCTTCTTCCTTGCATAGGGGCTTAAACCTTCCGTAAAATATTTTTTGGACACATTCGTTTTTTCGGTCATTCGATAGTTCGGACTTATTTACGTTCCCTGTAGAGTTCGAATTATCAGTTGTCGACTGTACTATGCACTGAACGAACGTTTATCCGCTTAATTCTCAACTGTTGCCATGTGCAGTAGTAGCGTTTCCTTTACTGACGAAGCCCTAAACGATGCAAGTTTCTTGATGTCATGTTGCCCCTCTCCCGATGTCATGTTGCCCCTCTCTACTGTGTCAGTAGCTGAATGGGCAGGGAATCTGTTTCTACACATTCTCTTCTCTCTACTACTGCTCTGGACTGTTGCGTTTGAGCACAAAGGCAAGTGCTGTAGCTTCTGCAGTGCTTTTCCGAGGACAGGGAATTGTGGCGACTACCAAGGAGCTCCAGAGGGCACTGTGGCCGCGCTCCCACTAAACAAGGCATGCTCTTTGACATTTCCTAACTCTTCTCCCGACCTCCTATTGCGTGTTCTCAACTCCCTATTGACACGGTGTGCAAGACAGCGACAGCAGCAGTGAAAAAGTCAAAGGAAGAGGCAAAGAAAACTTTACTTCCAATAAAGAACAGCCTTAATTTAGCAAATAACATGATTGTACAATAAGTTAAAGTGACACTAAAGTGCATGTATGTTGTAGAGCACACTGCATGAGTTCCTAGTACATAATTCTGCCAGGGCCCATAATTTCTGTTTATATAATATCAGGGTGTCTACCAAGGACATTTCCAAATTCCCTGAGTTTCCCAGGTTTTCCCAGAGTGTCTGCAAAATTCCCTGAGTGGTGCTGACCTATGTTTTATGTCAAGACGGGCTGAAACCATATTGCCCGATGCTGTCACTCTCTAGCAAGCATGTGAAAAATTTCTTAAAAAAAGAACGACTTAATCCAATTTGAATACTAAGGAGTAGTGTTTATGTTATTCAAAATGAGAATAGAAGGGAGGGGTTAGTAAAATGCACAGCAAATAAAATGTCTTTAAAGAAATGCAAATCAAGTCGGACATTGTCAAATACGAGCTATTTCTATCAACTGATAGCAAGCTCAGTGGTATGAGGCCTGAACTTTGTCACAATTGATATTCTCTCTCAACAGCTCGTAATTCAACCTCAACTCTCCTGACATACTCTTAGCCCATGCACGACGCTTGTGTTGTGTTTCACTGCTTTAAAGAGTTTATTTTGGTTTGGATGAGAGACACCTGCATCTCGGCATCAGCCAACACTTTTCTTTTTTTTTTTTTGAGCTCAAGCTCCTTCAAAACAGTGGCAGCACGCTTCCTTTCCTGTTGTCTTTTTTGTTCTCATCCTCCTTCCACTGTGCGTTCGCCCCATGAACCATTTAAAGCATTCTCTTCGTCAGCTGTACAGTCAACGTAGCATTTTTAGGACTCCCTAAAGGCTGCGAAAACGTCCGTAAAATTGGGCAGTCCGAAAAAATTAATGCATGTCTTTTACTGCCAATAAAGGCTGAAATTGCCACAGGCACATCCGAAAAGGCCTACCAGCATGCTTATTAGCATGCTGTTCTTGTCCTCCTTCTGCCATTCATTCGCCCCACAGACCATTTGAAGCATCTTCTTGGTCAGTTGCACAGTCCAAGTCCGATTTTTCAATTTGCCTAGGGACCGCGAAAACGTCCGAAAAATCAACCAATTGGAAAAAATAAATGCATGCCATTTACTGCCCTTAAAGGGACACTAAAGGTTACTATGAAGTCAACCTAATGTGATAAAGTAATGCTCTAGAACATCTAAGATGCCAATATAATCGCGAACAGAGCTTTAGTAACACAGAAACTGAGGTAAATGCACGACACGATTTGAGACGCCCCAGCGACATTCCGGTACTAGCCCAATGACGAAGTCATCGTTATCATAATTTATGTCACTAGTACTCAACTACTCGTATTAAAAAGATAATTTCACTAGGTTATAAGACGGAAGAAAATGCTACTTGTCTACTTCTGTTCGATACTAAGAAAAAAAAACAAAACATTTTGACGTTACCCTTCAGTAGTATGGGTGGTCGAAAGGGTTCGTTTTCGCTCGACTCTGTGCCACGTGCGCTTTGGAGTTTCAGTTGTTTCGTTATCGCGACGTACTGCGCCGGTTCTACTGGCTCGTGAAACTTGCATTTTGAACAAGCAGCGAGGATGTCACGTCCATGTAATGTCGTGGGATGCGCGAACGGTCCGCGGAACTTGGCCAAGGGCAGTTGCAGCGGCGAATCCAAGGTTGCTTATCACTGTGTGCCAACGAGTGAACCACTCCATTCGAAGTGGTTAAGGGAGGAGGAGGGGATCAGAATTAACTTTTTTGTTTCTTGACAGAAAGGGCTGAAATTTGGCACACACACTGCACACTGCAATAAAGAGACAAACCTAAAATTTCATTAGGATGTCTCCATTAGCTTTTGTTTTCTAAGAATTTATAAGTTCCTTGCTTGTGGAAAGCCTGGCACAGTAACGAAACACGATAGGGAGCTGGGAATACTTTGCATGTTTGCCCAAATGTCTAATCTACATCAGGACAGTGTTCGATATTTTTTTTTAGCGCACTAATAATTTTTTGCTCAACATAACATGCACATGACTGTGCTTCACTGCATGGAGCCATGTAGTAATTGTGAAATAATTAAATAATGGAAAGATAAAGAAACACTTCAAGACTGTCTTTAAGTACAGCACAGCTTGTGGATCACAGCAAAACAAACTGGACCAAAATCGGTCTAGCCATTGTTGTGCTACGCTTTCCACGAGCGAGGTGATTGACAAAAAAAAAATGCAATTGAGAAAACTGGCTGCAAAGTTTTAAAAGCACTGCAAATTTATTAAAAAGCACCAGGGCGGCAATATTTTGAATCACTGCTGTGAGGCATTTTCTTACACCTTTTCTTCTTTGTTTGGTGGTCTTTGTATGCCTTCTTCAGGCGTTCTTTATACTTTTCTTGAGCCCTCTGGAGTAGTGCATGACCACCATTTTCACTGCCAGACCGAGCCCTGTATCTCAGTGTACACCCACAGAGCGCTGTTGGAGTCTTGGGCACAGAGTTATCAAAGAGTTCATCGCAGAAACCTGCACAATAATGAACTCACAGTCACAAGGGGCCGAAATTTGTTCTTGGCCTTGCTGGTCCATCAAACTGAACTTCCGTTGAGTTGTGGACACTGCGCGAAGGGTGTCGCGAACGCTGCGTGCCTGCGCTTCTTCAGTCACCACTGACACAAAACGCGGCATGAGGCGCGTCTGAATCGTGCGACGATTCGTCTGGTGAGCCTTGAGTCACCATACAGTATGTAGCTCGTCGACGGTTAGGGCTCACTCGCAGGCTGCGTGCCCCTGTCGCACGATGGATCGGAAACGTACACCGTCTCTGCCGGCGATGGTGACCTTTGGCCCGCGTCGCCTCCAACAACGTGATCTCGGTTGCTGACTCGTGCGGCCGTACGCACAGGTGCGAGAGCCTCTGTTGGCACGTCTTCCGGTGGCTTGGTTATCAGTGTCAATGTCACAGGGCGATTGTCGGCTTCACTGCTGGAATCGCATGGTGCAAGATAACGCGGCACGTTATCCACGTGTTCAGTCGGGTTCTCCCCTTCTCCTGCTGGCCACCGTCTTTTTCTTGCCGTAGGAGGCTTGCGCTTCCGTTTTCCGAAGGCATGCTTCATTTAAAAGTTATTTTCGAACGAGCGACGATCCATCACTGACCTGGGAGCTTTCATAAATCCGAATTCTGCGAGTGTCAAACGAAGAAAGACGCCGGCGTGGTTTTCAAAGCAGACAACTGCGGTCCGCTGTGGTTGCCAGCTTGCCCGCTGCTGTAAGCAGCAACCAATGGTGAGACGCCTTTCAGTACGGCAACCAATCGGAGGCCCGCTTTCATCGCAGGGCCCATGTGACCGCCTATAGCAGACCCGCGCTTCCACGCGCTTCTTTTGTGTTTGTGTGTTTGTTACAAGATGGTGACGACCGAAGAATTCAGAAACGGAATGGCGAAACTTCGAGCTTTCGAACGATAACAAGATGGTGGCGTTCGGTGGCGGGAAAGACGAGTTAGGGCTCCGCGAACTGCGGTGATTTTATGCAATTTAAAGCTGTTTTCTCACCCTACGCACTGACAAATTAATTTTTTTCGGGCACTTTTAGTGCGTTTTCAGTCAAACCATTTTGATACAATGTAGATTAGGCATTGCAGATACCGAAACCCGTCGTTGCCAAAAATCGATCTTTTTTGCGATTTTCGCGATCTGATCCCCGCATCCCCCCTAAGTGCCGTACCTCTGCCACAGCGCGCTTGCAAAGAGCCGAAAAATTGCATAGTGTGCTCGCTGCCCTTTCGTCCAGAGGATTACGAGTTCGACGCCAACTTACTGTGTGGAGTGCCTTTCAAAGCAATGCTTTCCCATAGCGCTGTTGCGTCGGTCCTGCCTGCATTCTCCGAAGCGCAAGAACAACTGCAGGTCGAAGACGAGGCGGTGAGTTCGGCATTTGGTTTTCACGAAGGAAAAGCTACAAATGTGTGAATATGTACAGCCATGATATACAGTTGCCGTCATAGTAGTACGCAACGACGCCGGCAGCACGAGCCCTCAGCAGCAGGTCACGTTCATCAGTGCTTAAATCGCTGAAGTTGAGCCCAGCATCGCAAGCCAATGTGTCGTTGTCAGAGCCGTTCATTGCAACGAGCGTCAAAGCTGGCGTCATAAAATAAAGAACCAGCTTATCGCCGTGCGCTTTCAATTCCACTAGCCACAATAGTTCCGCTTTTGCGCTGCTGTCGGCTCTGTCTTGGCTCTGTTTCTCGCCGTGTGTTTGTGTTTTGCGCAGAAAAGCCATAGCGCCGTCTGCGGGTGCCATTTTACTCACCGACGGCGCAATGTCACTATGAGACCATGACATCACCACTCCTCGATCGGAGGGTGGGCGATCTGAACTGTGCTAGAGGTTCAGAATGCATTTTGTCTTAAAATAAGTCTCTTCTTTGCAGGCAACAAGCATTTCGAGGTTTCTGGGATGGTATTTCAACAGTCCACGTTGACTTAATATTAACCTTCAGTGTCCCTTTAAAGGCTCAAACCGCCACAGGCGCATTCGAAAACGCTCTGAAGGCCTGTCGGTACACGTATTAGGCATATCACTGCTCGTACTGTGACAGGAAATACTGGGTGCATGTGTGTATAATTACGGAATACATACTGTGTCCCGTTGGCAGTAGCCCCTTTCCAAGCTTGTTATGCTTCACTGCAATACTTTTGTGTATGCTTCACCAAGTAAAATTACTGTACAGAGGCGAAGCTGACTTTCGAGAACCGGCATTATGCAATGCACCATGCTTTCCAAGCTCCTAAGCCAATCGCGAGGACCAGAACGGCGGAGTTCGTGCCATTGCTGACAGGAGCGAATTCTTTCAATAAAAAAACACGGCACCCAACGGCAAGAAGCTTCGTAGCTAACGTTGAACCAACTAGGCCTAGTGTAACTGCAGTAGTGGCTACAGCTGCCAGTGGATCTGCATGCGAGAGCGCCGGCTCGTCCGGAAAATCGTCCGGATTTTCCGGACGAATGCGGTTTCGCACCTGCGGCCACGGCAAAACGTCCGGAAAATCGGATGGCAAAGAGTTCTTGCGTCCGAAATTTCAGACGTTCTGATACATTGACTCTATGGGGTACGTGGTGGTGCCGCGAAGCCGTCCAAATTATTGGGAATCTGGAAAGTCTGTTGTTGACAGTACACTGGCAACTCCTCCAGCCGACGACAGGACGTCAAAGACGATTTATGACGATTCCTATCTGTTACTTGAGCCAGCATTGCCGCAACTTTTGGCCCTTTCAATAAAATTACAGCTAATTTTCCCTAATAGAGGCACTAATTCCCTGAGTTTTTCCAGACTACTCAAAATCCCTGAGAATTCCCAGTATTCCTGGTTGATAGACACCCTGAATATACAGAAGAGATGATTGGTGGCTCCATTACTGCTCATGCGAACTACTCTGAGCTACAAGGTAATAGCATAGACATGATCGGCAAATACCATATATACTTGCCAGTGGCGTAGCCAGAAATTTCATTCGGGGAGGGGGCTAACATTGCAGCTTGGCCTCCTCAAGAATTTGTTGAGGGATCAAAAACATGAATAACTGCATTGCAATTGCCAAAGATGCTGCAAACGAATTTTTGAACGCTAAGCATTGTCAAAACAAGTAAAATGTATTTTTGCATAAAAGAATATACTCGTATGTCCCAAAAATTGTGCCCGAAATAACTGATATCAATGCTTCCATGTTTTTTTTGTCTATTTAGTAAGTAAAGAAAATGTCACATGAACTTTAGAATTATATCAGTTCGAAACCGGCGAAGCAGCGCATGCCGCTCATATGAAAAATGTAAAAACCGTGAAATGAAGAAGTCAAGGACAAATATTTGAATGAAGCTCTGTCACTCAAGCACCTTGTTTACATTTTTGTACATATGCAATGGCAAGGGAAAATATCTCAATGATGCTGTCCTCCATTCTAATGTATTGCGCAGGAGGAGCTGTCATCGGTTGTGTATTGTGAGTAATTGCACCGCAGTGATAGTCGCAAAAAAGAGCACATATAGAAAGCAGGAGTTCTGCAATATCTACAAGGGCAAGTAAAATGAAAGTGAGCCAGTGCAAATATATGACAAATGGGCTTGAAGTGGTCTACATGCCTCTGTTACTTCAACTATGTGACTGTGCTTTCGCTGAACTTGGAGAGCCACCTGCGGCACCTCACAACCATACTCTCTGTGTATTGCAGGGCTGGCCTTCAGCTAAACTCCTCCAAGTGCCATTTCGGTCGTCGTGAAATGAACATGCTCAGCCATCTCGTAAACGCTGCCGGAATCCAACCTGATCTACAGAAAGTTCACGCCGTGCAAAATTTTCCTGTACCTTGTTCAACAAACGATGTCCGTAGTTTTCTGGGGTTATGCTCTTATTTCCAGCGATTTGTGAAGAATTTTGCCGACATCGCTCACCCTCTCACTGACCTTCTTAGAAAAGATGTCTCTTTCTTTTGGGGACCACTGCAAAAGAAAGCCTTCTCTACCCTGATTGAGCAGCTTACAACTTCCCTGATTCTGTCACACTTTGACCCTTCTGCCCCCACTGAAGTACGAACTGAAGCGAGTGGTCATAGCATCGGCACTGCCCTCACTTACGCCAGCTGCCTTCTTTCCATGCCTGAGCGAAATTGCTCCACTACTGAGAGGGAATGCCTCGCGCTCGTATGGGCGGTCACGAAATTCCGACTGTACATTTTCGGTCGGAGCTTCTGTGTTGTAACTGATCATCACGCCCTCTGCTGGCTCTCCTCTTTGAAGGATCCAACTGGACGACTTGCACGTTGGGCATTGCGTCTACAAGCATATATATATTTTCTATTATGTATGAGTCGGGGCACCTGCATAATGACGCTGACTGCCTGTCCTGCAATCCCATGGATCAACTGGACGATACCATTGCAGACTCGGACATCAGTATTCTATCCCTCTCTGGCTTCCTCCATATTGGAGACGAGCAATGCCAAGATACTGTTCTTCGAACACTTATGGAACGAACGCTTAAGCTCCTCGCCCAATGACCAGTCCCTTCGGATGTTCACCTTGCGCGATGGAACTTTATACCATCGTAGCGTACGTCCTGATGGCCTGGAGCTCCTCCTAGTCGTTCCCAAGCACCTTCGACTGGACGTGCTCCAGTAACTTCACAACGCTCCTACTGCTGGACATCTGGGCATCACTTGTACATACGACCGCCTGCGGCGACGCTTCTTCTGGCCCGGCATTTATTGCTCTGCGCGCCGTTATGTCACTTCTTGTGACCCATGTCAGCGGTGGAAGACACCTGCTATGCCTCCTGCTGGTTTGCTTCAACCAATTGATATCCCTACAGAGCCCTTCCGTGTGGGCCTTGACCTCCTTGGCCCCTTTTCAATTTTCATCGAAGGAAACAAATGGATTGGTGTAGGAACAGATTATGCCACGAGATATGCCATCGTACGAGCGATGCCAACCAGCTGCGCTACAGATGTCGCCGACTTCTTACTATACCATGTCATCCTGCACCATGGCGCCCCTCGCCAGTTATTCACGGATCGCGGCTGCTACTTTCTATCGAAGGTCGTCGAGGATCTGCTCCGCTCCTGTTTTACAGAAAACCAGCTTGCTACCGCGTACCACCCTGAAATGAACGGCCTCACCGAGCGACTCAACTGGACACTAACTGAAATGCTGGCCATACACGTTTCTGATGATCACCGCGACTGGGATGTCGCTTTACCATACAACACTTTCGCATACAACTCTTCCGGTCATGACCATTGCCGGATTTTCACCACTTTTCCTTTTGTATGGCCGCGACCGCACCTTGCCCTTCAACACGTTGCTACCTTCCACAGTACAATCACCCAGCACTGGCTAAGCTTGCGATATTATTGTCTTAGCTGCCCAGGCCTGAGAGGCGGCCCGTCATCGCCTCAGTCTCGCAAGCTTCTCAAAAGCGACGCTACAACCTTCGGCACCGGGACCACCATTTTTCACCTGGTTCCCTTGTCCTTCTCTGGACGCCTTCACGTCGCATTGGCTTGTCCCGTTATTCTGGTCCGTACCAGATCTTACGTCAACTGTCCGACGTAACATACGAGATCACCGCAGTCGGTCAGCCTTCAGTGCCTCCCAACGTCACCAGCGATGTTGTTCATGTCATCAGGCTCAAGCTCTATGTTCCCCCGTTAAGTAAGGCTCTATAACTTGCACCAGGACAGAGCTAACCCCACCGGGAGGGTGATATTACGGTGAAGGGAAAGAAAAAGGTGACATGAACTAGTGGAAGACGAAGATTGGCCGTTGCATGAATGTTATATACACCAATTGTAAATATACATTACACTCGTGGGCCTACTTTCTTCCTTGAACAATATTTTTCAAAGTATTTATGTAAGCAGTCTGTACTCCTTGATTACATAATGCCTCTATGACTGCTGGTATCTCTACTGAATCAAATGCCTTTTTGTAATCAATGAAAGCCATATAGAGAGGCTTATTGTACCCTGCGGATTTCTCGATAACCTGATTAATGACATGGATGTTATCCATTGTAGAGCATCCCTTCCTGAAGCTGGCCTGTTCCCTTGGTTGACTAAAGTTCAATGTTGTCCTTATTCTAGTGGAGATTATTTTGGTAAATATTTTATATAATACTGGGAGTAAGCTAATGGGCCTATAATTTTTCAATTATTTGACATCTCCCTTTTTGTGGATTAGTATAATGTTTGCATTCTTCCAGTTTTCTGGGACCCTTGCAATCGATAGACACTCGTATAAAGAGCTGCCAGTTTTCCAAGCATTACGTCTCCTCTTTGATTAAATCGACTGTTATTCCATCTTCTGCCACTCTTCCTCGTTTGATGCCTTGCAAGGCCCTTCTGACCTCATCGCTAGTTATAGGAAGAGTTTCTGTATCCTATTCATTACTGTTTCTAATTGAGGTATCCCGACTCCTCTGGGTACTGTACAGGTCAGTATAGAATTATTCCGCTGCTTTTACTATATCTTCGAGATTGCTGATGATATTACCCTGCTTACCATTCAGTGCATACATCTTGGTTTGTCCTATGCCAAGTTTCCTTCACACTGATTTCAGGCTGTGTCCATTTTTTATGGCTTCTTCACTCTTCCTCATGTTATAATATCGAATATCACTTATTTTCGCCTTGTTGATCAGTTTTGACATTTCTGCGAATTCTATCTTAATCTCTTGAGTTGGGCACTTTCATACTTTGTCGTTTCTTTATTAGGTCCTTAATAACTTGGTAGAGCTTGCCTACTGGTTGCCTTGGTGCCTCGCCTCCCACTTCAATTACTGCCTCCAAAGCCAGCCTAGCTATGGTTTCACTCATTACCTCTATGCCATCTTCCTCTCTCTGTTCTAAGGCTGCATATTTGTTTGCAAGTACCAGCCTGAATTTGTCTGCTTTTACCCTTACTGCCACTAGGCTGACCTGTTTCTTCTTGCCCAATTTTACTCTTTCTCTCTTCAAATTGAGGTGAATTCTAGCCCTCACTAACCTGTGATCACTGCACTTTACCCTACCTAACACTTCTGCATCCTGCACTACACTAGGATCAGCAGAAAGTATGAAATAAACTTCATTTCTTGTTTAAAATTAGGGCTTTTCTAGGTCCACTTTCTGTTGTTTTGCTGTTTTGCTTCTTGAAAAAGGTGCTCATTATGCTCAGCTTATTCCTTTCTGCAAATTCTACCAGCATCCCTCCTTTAACATTCCTAGAATCAACACCGTAGTTGCCAATTGCTTGTTCACCAGCCTGCTTTTTCCCCACTTATGCATTGAAGTTGCCCATTACTACAGTGTACTGAGTTTGCACTTTTCTCATCGATAATTCAAAATCTCCATAAAACTGATCTACTTCATCATCATCGTGACTGGATGTTGGAGCGTAGGCTTGTACTACCTTTAATCTATACCTCTTATTAAGTTTGATTACGACTACAGCTACCCTCTCATTAATGCTGTAGAAGTCGTCAATGTTGCCCGCTATGTCCTTATGGATTAGGAATCCTACTCCGCATTGCTTCTTAACTGAGAGAGCTCTATAGCAGAGGACATGGCCGTTATTTAGCAATGTGTAAGCCTCACTGGTTCTAATCTGATGATATCCCAAATAATGTCTGATAGTTCCTCAAAGAGCCCTGCTAAGCTAGCCTCACTGAGGGCCATGGGTTAATTGTAGGAATCATTTGGGAGGTAGTGGCCGAATACTGCACCAGGAAGGCCAATTCCTGTTCTGGTGAGGGAGTGTCTTTGTTGAAGCTTAGTGGGCCTTCCTAATTTGGTTGAACCTGGATTAGCACAGCCCCACTTGCTTTCAGCGTCTTTTGCCGGTGTCAGGCGTCACTCCAAGCCTGCAGATGTTGTGCACTGGAGGAGGTGAATTTTCAAGCTCATCGTCAAATTAAAAACTTTATAGAAGGATTCGAACTTCTGACTATGACAACAGAGCATTCGACATAGCTCAGTCACATAATCCCGTAGGCGGCAAGGCTACCTTATCGCCGACAAGTACCGCCATGACGGCCCTACAAGCCTAAAAATTTATTCGGGAAACCTATTGACGTCTCTTTTTCTGCCGCACTTGCAATACATGCAATTTAGCAGTTGCGAATACATGCTCGTGATCTACAGGAGTACAAACGAAAACCTGCGAAAACGAATATACTGACGTGTACTTGATATACTGACACGTGTACTTGATATACTTGATACTTGTACTTGATATACTGACATGTGTACTAGATGTAAAGTGGTGGTGACGCTGAGGAACACAGTAGCAATACTGTGAAAGACAAAACTAATTTTTATTGGGCGAACCTGTGCCCACAAGAACAGGCTACACTTGTAGCACAACGATAGCGGCGAACACTGCCGGTGATCGATATGTACATACAAGTCCGGACGAAAACACTCTGATGCCGATTGCCTATCACGCGCCCCCATTGACCCGCCGCCGCGAGATGACGAGGATGACGACGCCTTCCTTGGAATAATAAGCGCGGAAGACTTCGCCGAACAACAATGAGGGGACCCGTAGCTAAAAGCCCTAGTCGAGTATTTGGAAGGGCGCACCAACGTTGTCCCTAGGGCATTTAAGCGTGGATTGTCTTCGTTCACGCTTCAAAACAACCTACTCGTGAAGAAGAACTTCTTATCAGTCCGCGCCAACTACCTTCTTGTTGTTCCGTCGGCGCTGCGTCCAGAAGTACTGCACGCCCTACATGACGATCCGACCGCTGGGCACCTTGGTTTCTCCCGGACGCTATCGAGGATACAAGAAAGGTATTACTGGCCGCACCTAACCGCCGATGTCGCCCGTTACGTCAGGACATGCCGAGACTGTCAGCGACGCAAGACACCACCGACAAGGCCAGCGGGATTACTGCAGCCGATCAAGCCTCCTTACCGACCTTTTCAGCAGATCGGAATGGACTTGTTGGGACCGTTTCCGACATCAACTTCCGGAAATAAGTGGATCGTCGTGGCGACGGACTATCTCACCCGCTTCGCTGAAACTAAAGCTCTACCGAAAGGCAGCGCAGCCGAAGTGGCGAAATTTTTCTTCGAGAACATCCTGCTGCAACATGGTGCTCCAGAAGTCCTCATCACCGACAGAGGAACGGCTTTTACAGCAGAGCTCACGCAAGCCATTCTGCAGTACAGCCAGACAAGTCACAGGAGGACAACTGCATACCATCCGCAGATGAATGGTCTCACGGAGCGCCTTAACAAGGCCCTCGGACATGCTAGCAACGTACTACGACGTCGAGCACAATACATGGGATGCGGTCCTGCCGTACGTAACATTCGCTTACAACACGGTGGTGCAAGAAACAACACAGATCACGCCATTTAAGCTGGTTTACAGCAGGAACCCGACGACGACGCTAGACGCCATGCTGCCGCACGTCACTGACGAGGAAAATCTTGACGTCGCTACCTATCTCCAGCGCGCCGAAGAAGCCCGACAGCTCGCCCACCTGCGGATCAAGAACCAGCACAGGACCGACAGCCGACACTACAACCTCCGACGACGCTTCGTCGAGTACCAGCCCGGCCACCGTGTTTGGGTATGGACCCCAATACGCCGACGAGGACTCGGTGAGAAACTACTCCGATGCTATTTTGGACCCTACAAGGTCATCCGACGTATTGGTGCTCTGGACTATGAGGTCGTGCCAGACGGCATTTCACATTCACAGCAGCGCCGCGCACGATCTGAAGTGGTCCACGTGGTGCGCCTTAAACCGTTTTACGGACGCTGACAAACTTCCTTATTTTAGTTGTTTTATTTGCTACGAGTGTTTTCTTTATTACTTTCGTTTGTTTGCAGCATCGGGTCGGTGCTTTTTAAGAGGGGGGTATTGACACGTGTACTTGTCTTTATCGGGGGACACATTTCGCCGCCTAACAAATGTTACCGCACAGCGCGGAATGTGCCTGCATGCATCCGAAGTTTCTGGAAAATTATCGATGCTTCTATCCACTGTCTGTTGTCGCCGAACCTTATGTTATCTGATTTCATCGCGTGACGCGAATGGTGTAGAACTTTGTGGAAGACATGCTGGTCCAAGCGATTAGTCTGGAACATTCGACGACTGCTGTATAAAAGCCGACGCGCTCGACCCGCTGATCAGATTTTCGACGATTGCCGACAGTGTTCGCCGCTATCGTTGTGCTACAAGTGTAGCCTGTTTTTGTGGGCACAGGTTCGCCCAATAAAAATTAGTTTTGTCTTTCACAATATTGCTACTGTGTTCAACGTCACCACCACGTGACAATACATGCATATATACGCAGTGTGTGTGTGTATGTATATATATATATATATATGCGGAAACTTTCCCAAGACTCTGCCACAGGGTTCTCTGCGACACTGAGCTCATACCGTTACTCGTGTTTAAAATAATAATAACATGCACGATGCGCTTGCTTCGATCACAAACGGGGGGGCATCTCAGTAGGAGCATATCGGCAGTGCGCTTCAGAAATTTCTGCAACCCATTTCGCTAACCTTACGTGCCTAAAAACTTCTTTGATTTATCCGCAATAGATGTGTTTTCCTGATCGCGATGGGCAACTCAATATAGAATGATTTCTAAGCTGTTCTGGCCTTGTAGTTCAGGAATCTGACGTGTGCAGGCGGCTGTGAACTCGGCTAGGCAAACCATACAGGTGTGCTGACGACCTTTCACCGTTGCGAACGCATGCTTGTGATTTACAGGAGTACAAATGGAAACCCAAAAAAACGAATATAAGTGCAAATGTAGAAGAAATAAATGGACACAAAGTACTACATTTTCTTTTCTCTTTTACTTGATGACAATCTGTAAATGCGCTTAAATGCATCCATTAATGATCAGAAGAACCAACACTAACGGCTCAGTACGTTTGTACAAAATGTTCAAAATCTTTTTAGGGTCCGTTTAAGTGTGTCTGCCGAATTTTCGTTTTACTGCCTTGTTGCTTTAAGAGCTATAGGGCCACACTACAAGGTAGAATGGCTTTTCACCTTTCCATAGCCATTCTCCTTTTGTTGTCTGCAGCAGAACAGTGACTCATTGCTCAACAATGCCCCATAGCATTCAATGTTGCAGTCTAGCATACATGCTCTTGAGCACCATGCAAGCCATGCATGCAATTGAGGCTTTCAAATTGCCTGGAAAGAAAATTAAGGAGAATGCCGCTCTAGTGAACCTACTTTTGAGCTCTTTTGTAGGCACTGCTTGTAGTCTAAGGCCCAAGGAGATGAGGGTCTTTATAAACTGGTTCTGCGAGGTGAGGCGAGGTGCCTGAAAGAAACAATCGAACGAGCCACGAGATAAGCAATGACTACCCTGCAAATACCAGAACACAATCAGGCAAACCTCAACCTCAATTTCACACCTCAACCACTGTTCTTTGCCATCCTCCATATAGAATTGAAACGAGCTGCTGCATTACTGTGCAACTACTCAACCAAATGATCCAAAATTTGCTCAAACTAGCCTATATGTTGTTACACGTGGGTTTGATTGTATTCACCAGTAGCGCATGGCCTCGTTTACACTAAAAATGAGCATGATGCTGGCCCCTGCAAGTCTGTGTTGTCTAAGACCACCACGATTCATATCCATTTACGTGACATTCAGCCTTGTATTTATGCATTTCTATAAACTTTTTATTTCTGCCTCGTAACAGAAGATAATGTAACAAAGTTAGTTTTTAGCCTGTAATTTGTTAACACAAGGACTGGCTTAAAGGCACCACTGTATCTGAAGATGGCCTAGCTATGAGCTACGAACAACTCTGCTCCTTATGGGACAACTTGTGCCCACTGGCTACTATCAACTAGCACACTAGTCAACAATCCCAGCCATGTGCTACAAAGTTTGGCTGCTCCATTGCATGGGGACGCAAGAGAACAATTACTGCATACACCGTACATAATACAGTCAAACACTTATAACAGTCCCAGATATAACAATCGTTTATAACAACCACATTTCTTTTACCTTGCCTACTGAAACTGCTTCCAGATACAACAAACTCTTTTTAAACTGCTGTACTGCTACAATGAACACTTCAAGCTGGGTCTCAGTGAAGGGCAAATGCAAAATACTGAAGCGCAACCAAACTGCTCACCGCACCCCACTCCAGTTCAACCGCAACAATAATGCGGCCTTCAAGATGAGGAAGCGACTGCCCTGTGCGCATTTAGGAAGCCACAATGATAACTCGCTTTCAAGGCACGCCTCCAGGAAGGGACAGTACAGCACAAACAGCGTAGCGTGGGGTATACCGTGGTCACGCTGGCACATGCACTGGGTTGTCCTCTGAGGACATGACGGTGGCACTCTAATTTTTTAGCAATTGTCCATGCAGCACCATGTGCATTACGCCTATTCCAACAATCTGGAACAAGCATTTATTTCCTTCTATGATGGAAAAATTATGTGGATCCCACGCACTGTGGGAATTAATGTAAGTGAAGCTTTCTGTGCTGTTTGCTTTGACTGACGATAATTAGCGGTGATCTGGACGTCAAATGTTTAATTTCTTCAACTTTTAGTCAAACACAAGAGTGGTGAGTTGATGCTAAACGTTACCTTGCATGCACTACTGCTACTTGTTAGCTTAGTACACAACACACAGGGGCAGGTGTTTGCTTCACATATTGTTGTGCGCCGTGGTCTGTAACCTCCGAGAGGGTTGAACATATTCATTGCCTCACATGGAACATCACATCATGGCAGAAGTATTAAATAATTATGGGGTTGTACGTGCCAAAACCACAATTGGATTATGAGGCACGCCATAGTGGCAGACTGCGGATTAATTCTGACACCATGGTGTTCTTTAACGTGTCTAGCCTAAAGGCTAAATCTGAGTGCACGAGTGTTTTTTATTTTACTCTGTCAAAATGCGGCTGCAGCGGTCAGGATCAAACCCGCAACTTACAGTGATGCCACAGTTGCAAAGCTACCCCGGCGGGCACAGAAGTGTTGATTTGATGCGTGACCGCTTCCATAGTGTTTCCTAGACCTTACCTCTGCTTTAATGCCGCTTTAATCTGCTTTATTGCGGCTCTGCTTCTGCATGCTCTGCATAAGTTGTCCACTTGACAAATTGACATGGTGTTTATTTTTCAGAAATAGCAGAAATGTACCGTGCCATACTTTGAACTTAAGTTCATACTGTTTGCCAGTATTGTTTCCTAGCCTTCTCACGTCACCATTTCTCAATCTCCCTCCCCCCCCTCCCTTGTATGGGAACTGTGAGCGAAGAGTGGCAAGGCTGTTACATACTTTTTTTTTGCGACTGCGTCAGTTCTACTCATTCTCTGACTCCTCACTCCCCTCCTCTCTACCATTCTATCTAGCTTCTCTCTGGACTTGCACATTAGTAGATAGGCAAGCGCTGCAATTTCTGCAAAGCTTCTGTGGGGGGGGGGGGGGGGGAAGGGTCATGGATAATTACAGCTGTCAAGAGGCTAATGTGATGATGCATAGTGAACTCCAGAGGGCATTGTGCACATTCAACACGGAGCAAAGGTTCAAACAAGTTTCTCGCGTCGTCTCTGCTTCGCTCCTGTCATGTACACAGACATATTCTGAACCATTCCCCGATGCGGTGTGCCAGAGAGCAGCAGCAGCAGCAAAGTCAAAGGAAAAGGCAAAGAAAGCTATGCTTTACAAAAGGAATATCAAGCATTAACATTGTTGTCGATGATAACGCAGTCCAAGTCAATGCAAATGCTGCACTGCATGCTGTTGCCACAGTGTTACAAAGGAATGGCAGTTATATTGCAGTTATCAGAAGTCCACAGTTCGTCGCTGCTTTCTTTAAGCGTTGCCGATTGCTGATAAAGGTTCGTGGCGATGTTAAACCTTTCAAGCACTGCATTTCTCTAGCCTGAAGCGACACAGATAATGCGACTTTATGGCTATTGTGTGGCTCATGCACAGTTGTAGTGTCCAGGCCCTTCGCAAAACGGCGGCATGCAGCAAAGATTTCTAAGGTTTGCGCTTCTGGCCGACTAGAAGACTTCGCACTCGTATTTAGAATACAGTCAAGTTCTACTGGTAGTAAAAGATATCACAAGCTCTCAGATAAAAAATGGCAGCTGTGCTTGAAGTTTTGAAATGACAGGTGATCAGAACTGGTCACTGTTTTGAAAAAGCTATATGACGGCACATTTTTTTTAGGTGGACATGTGCAACAGAAATTTGCATCTAGGTATAGGAAACTGCTGGGAAGCAAAATGACAATGAAATTCTGATTTCTGGACCAAAGTGCTGCTGAATAGTAACTGTTGATACCAGCTTCAGTGCCGTTACTTTTAGTTCTTAAGGGCAAGCCTATATACACTGACCAATAATTCACACTCGATGGGGACCACCGAAAAGACAGAATAATCATGAGTCCGAAATACCAGATTCAGCAGGAAATACCTAAGCAATTTTATTCTAAAGTGGCCAAGAAAAGGTGTGCAATATTCTCAAATTGGTCAATTCCAGGGACACCTTCAATTTCGCGTGACTAGCACAAGGCACATTGGCATCTACGAGCAGTGGCATTCTTGGGCAGAGTGCCAAGCACACCGTTTTATCGCAGTGCCAAAAATGCTGTCCAGAGTGCCAAGCACACCGTTTTATCGCAGTGCCAAAAATGCTGTCATCTGTTGATGTGTCCAGTGCTACAGTACAACCTCGTTAATTTGGATTTTACGGGACCAAAAAAAATGTCGGAATCAACCGAATGTCGAATTATAGAGGGTATCAAGAAAACTAATTAATGCCTACTATGTCGACATGTTTTTATTTATTGAATGAATAAGCAAATTCTGTTTATATTTTGCCCAAAAGCAGCACAGAAGCTGCAATTATTGTCATCTCGTGAGTGATTAACGCTCGCAGCAGTAAAGTCCTTGCGTCTTCTTTTGCAGCGCGGCCATGGTGCACGTCCTTATCCAAGATATGCATTTCACTGCCGCATGCATGTCCCAATTATTTCTTTCTCCAGTAAACTGGTCGCCAACACATTGTTAATCGATCGTGATGCAGCTGGTGCTCCTCACCCTTACAGCTACCGCCATGTTTGTGACATTGCATGCGCAGGCACTGCAGCGAATCAAAACGAAACTACTGCTTTTCGCAACTTCTACGAGACCACGGTTGTTATCCATGGATCATGGCAACCCAGCTTTATGCGCGGCAGTAAACACAAGAATAATAATAATATTTGGGGTTTTACGTGCCAATACCACTTTCTGATTATGAGGCACGCCGTAGTGGAGGACTCCGGAAATTTTGACCACCTGGGGTTCTTTAACGTGCCCCTAAATCTAAGCACATGGGTGTTTTCGCATTTCGCCCCCATCGAAATGCGGCCGCTGTGGCCGGGATTCGATCCCGCGACCTCGTGCTCAGCAGCACAACACCATAGCCACTGAGCAACCATGGCGGGTACGCAAGAATAAAGGCTACAAAAGGCACAACTAGGCCCGAAGCATTCCTGTTGTTCACATACGATTTCCTCTGATGACTATGGCAATGCAGACATTTTGGTTGGACGCTAGCATAGTTTTTCCTATTGTGCATCACACATTTGCTGTGCTCGTTGAGCTCCGAGACTTGTTTGAATTAACCGATGTGCAGCCAAATACATCAGAATTAACGAGTTTGAGTCTAATAAATAATCAGGGTGTCTACCAAGTTGACATTTTGAAATTGCCTGAGTTTTCCAGGTTTTCTCTCAGTGACACCGAACTTTATGTCAAGACAGGCTGACACCATGTCATCCAATGCTGTCACTCTTAAGCATTTAAAAAAAAAAGCCAGTCTGAATGGTAAGGAGTAGTACAGCAAAGAAAATATATTTTAAAAAAATGATAAAGCCCGTTGTAAACGGAGTCAAACATATTCAAATACGAATAAAAGGAGATGCATAAAGAAGCAAATATTTTCGAAAATGAGCTATTTCAATCAAGTGATAGCAAGATCATTGGTATTAGGCCAGAACTTTGTCACAAGTGAGATTTTCTCAGCAGTTGGAAAGTCAACCTCAACTGACCTCACATACTCTTAGCCCACGCACAATGTCTCAGCTTTGTGTTTCACTGCTTTCAAGAGTTTATTTTGGTTTGGATGAGGGTCAACTGCATCTTTGCATCAGCCAACACTCTGCTTTTTGAGCTCAAGCTCCTTCAAAGAAGAGGTGGCACAGTTCCTTTCCCGATCATTCCTCAATGTGACAGTCATTTCTGTTCTTGTCCTCATTCCACCACACGTTCGCCCCACAGACCATTTGAAGCATCCTCTTGGTCAGTTACACAGTCAACGTCCGATTTTTCGTACTCCCTCAGGGCCACAAAAACATCCGAAAAATCAAATAGGGCAGTCCTAAAAATGAATGCATGCCTTTTACTGCCCTTAAGGGCTCAAATCCTTACAGGCACGTCCGACAAAGCTCTCAAGGGCTGCTAGTACACTTATTAGGCATATTGGTCCTCGTACTGTGACAGGAGACGGCGGGTGCACGCGTGTATAATTATGGAATATGTACTGTGTCCGGTGACAATTGCCCCTTCTCACGCTTGTTAAGCTTCACCGCAATACTTCACGTGCGCTTCACCGCGTAACACTGCTGCGCTGAGGCGAAGCTGCCTTTAGGGAAACGACATTATGCAATGCGCCATCCTTGTTAAACTTCGAAGCCAATCGCAACTATTAAAGAGGCGGAGTCGGTGCCATTACTTACAGCGGATAATTATTTCAATGAAAAACACGGCATCGAACGGTAAGAACCATAGAGCAAACATCGAAGCAACAAGGCCTAGCGTTGCCGCGGTGGTGGCTACGGCTGCCAGCGGATCTGCGTGCGAGAGCGCTGGTTCGAGGCGGCACGATAATCAAAATGGCGGTGTTGGCTTTGATTAATGTCATTTCGGACCTGCCGTCGCGGCAAAATGTCCGGAAAATCGGACAGCGAAGGGTTCTTGAGTCTGAAATTACAGACCTTCTTATAAATTGACCATATGGGGCATGTGGTGCTGCCGCGAAGCCGTACGCATTATTGGGCATGTCCCAAAACTCAGGTTTCCAGAAAATCGGTCTGTGACTGTACACTGGCAACTCCTACGGCCGACAACACGGCGTCAAAGACAATTTGTTATGATTCCTCTCTTTTTCTCAAGCCAGCAGTAGGGAGACTTTCGTTCCCTTTCAATAATATAACAGCTAATTTTCCTTGATTGAGGCACAAATCCCAGAGTTTTTCCAGACTATTCAGCATCCCTGAGAATTCCCGATTTTCCCAGTTGGTAGACACCGCATATGCCTGCCGGGCCCAGAGGATGAGTCCGAATTATAAGATTTTTCCCAATTAATGAGGGTCAAATTTACAAGGTTTTACTATAGTCACACAAAATATAGCAAAAATTATCATCTAAGAATGCGGCTCAAGTTTGTCAACACGTTGCTGTGTGCACCAGCACTTGTCTTTTGCCTAGACAAGTCAGCAGCCATGATATTGTAGCGATGCCTTTTCTTCATCATCATCATCAGCCTGGTTACGACCACTGCAGGGCAAAGTCCTCTTCCATATTTCTCCAACTACCCTGGTCATGTGCTAATTGTGGCCATGTTGCCCCTGCAAACTTCTTAATCTCATCTGCCCACCTAACTTACTGTCACCCCCGCTACGCTTCCCCTCTCTTGGAATCCAGTCCGTAACCCTGAATGACCATCGGTTACCTTACCTCTTCAGTACATGTCCTGCCCATGCCCTCCACCCCCCTCCCTCCCAATTCGTTCTCTTCATTTCAACTAAGATGTCATTAACTCGCGTTTGTTCCCTCACATAATCCGCTCTCTTCTTATCTCTTAACATTACACCCATCGTTCTTCTTTCCATAGCTTGTTGCGGCGTCCACAATTTAAGTAGAACACTTTTCGTAAGCCTCCAGGTTTCTGCCCCATACGTGAGTACTGGTAAGACCCAGCTGTTATGCACTTTTCTCTTGAGGGATAATGGCAACCTGCTGTTCATGATCTGAGAATGCCTGCCAAACACACCCCAGCCCATTCTTTTTCTTCTGATTATTTCAATCTCATGATATGGATCCACGGTCACTACCTGCCCTAAGTAGATATATTCCCTTACCACTTCCAGTGCCTCGCTACCTATCGTAAACTGCTGTTCTCTTCCAAGGCTGTTGAACATTACTTTAGTTTTCTGCAGATTAATTTTCAGACCCACCCTTCTGCTTTGCCTCTCCAGGTCAGTGAGCATGCATTGCAATTGGTCTCCTGAGTTACTAAGCAAGGCAATATCATCAGCGAATCGCAAGTTACTAAGGTATTCTCCGTTAACTTTTATCCCCAATTCTCCCCAATCCAGGTCTCTGAATACTTCCTGTAAACACGCTGTGAATAGCATTGGAGAGATCGTATCTCCCTGTCTGACGCTTTTCTTTATTGGGATTTTGTTGCTTTCTTTATGGAGGACTACGGTGGCTGTGGAGCCGCTATATATATCTTTCAGTATTTTTACATACGGCTCGTCTACACCCCGATTCCGTAATGCCTCCAGGACTGCTGAGGTTTCGACTGAATCAAACGCTTTCTCGTAATCAATGAAAGCTATATATAAGGGTTGGTTATATTCCTCACATTTCTCTATCACCTGAATGATAGTGTGAATATGGTTTATTGTTGAGTAGCCTTTACGGAATCCTGCCTGGTGCTTTGGTTGACAGAAGTCTAAGGTGTTCCTGATTCTATTTGCAATTACATTAGTAAATACTTTGTAGGCAACGAACAGTAAGCTGATCGGTCTATAATTTTTCAAGTCTTTGACGTCCCCCTTGTTATGAATTAGGATTATGTTAGCGTTCTCCCAAGATTCCGGTACGTTTGAGGTCAAGAGGCATTGCGTATACAAGGTGGCCAGTTTTTCGAGAACAATCTGCCCACCATCCTTCAACAAATCTGCTGTTACCTGATCCACCCCAGCTGCTTTCCCCCTTTAGATAGCTCCCAATGCTTTCTTTACTTCTTCCGGCGTTACCTGTGGGATTTCGAATTCATCTAGGCTATTCTTTCTTCCATTATCGTCGTGGATGCCACTGGTACTGTATAAATCTCTATAAGGCTCCTCAGCCACTTGAACTATCTCATCCATATTAGTAATGATATTGCCGGCTTTGTCTCTTAACGCAGACATATGATTTTTGCCTATTCCTAGTTTCTTCACTACTTTTAGGATTCCTCCGTTCCTGAGAGCATGTTCAATTCTATCCATATTATACTTCCTTATGTCACCTGTCTTTCGCTTGTTGATTAACTTGGAAAGTTCTGCCAGTACTGCTTGGAAAGTTGGAAAGTTCTGCTTTTCTTCTTGTTATTGGTCAAAGCGACATTCCGCTATCATCATCAATGGGATCAGCCAACCGTGAATGGTGGTTGATAAAAGTGGCCTAGAATCTAGCAAAAGGAATCTCTTCCTCTCTTTGTTTCTCTATTTTCTCTGCTGTGGGTTGCGCAGGAACCGGCACTAGCAGATGGATAGGCAGTCTCTCTAGAGTGGGTTCTTTGCTTTTCTATGTTGCGGTGTGCCCTTAGCAGCTAGTGGA
Organism: Dermacentor variabilis; assembly: GCF_050947875.1. Classification (NCBI taxonomy): domain Eukaryota; kingdom Metazoa; phylum Arthropoda; class Arachnida; order Ixodida; family Ixodidae; genus Dermacentor; species Dermacentor variabilis. The sequence continues at coordinate 191,173,954 of NC_134573.1, forward strand.
GATTATGTGGTTATGATGTATATCAGTTACATTCCCACTGGTTGTGTTGTTGTGTTGTGTGGCTTTGAAAATCAACTTCTTTATTTCTTCATGGTAAATTGGCACAAATGTTTAGAATGTCTCCCTGATGCTTCCATAAAAGTTTCAGAGTGATATCTTGGGAACATTTTATTCAGTTTTATTGAGCAGAATTTTTCTCCCTCTAGCTTTCTGGAGAGCCTGGGGAAGTTAAAAAAATGTGATAGAAGGCTTGTTAAGTATTCACTGCATACTAAATGCATACTGAAGGTCGTGACACTCTTGAATTTTTTTTTTCGCAACACAAATTTTTTGGAGTGCCATATTTTATGTTGCCTTCGTATCAAGTTCTGGGTAGACGAATAGCCATATCGTAAACTTGCAAAGGGTCAAGATAAGAAAGCGAGAACGTCACGACCTGCACTGTAGCCTAAGAAATGTGACAAAAAAAAAAAAGGAGTCAAAACATTTTAAACAGTAACAAAGAAATCAGCTCCAGAAACTGAGCAGAAAGGCAGAAAAACAGTTTTGAGAAAACGGCTCTCAAAGTTTCACCTTCTCCTCAGTTCTCTAAAAGGCAACAAATTTGTTGTCTTTGGGGTGTTTTGTGGTGTGGGGCTTCTTGTACATGTGGCCTCTGGTCTCGTGCGCTCCCCCCACCCCCCTTTTCTTTTTATAGGGCATTCTTTGCTGCTGCTCTACAAAGGGCATGGTGCCTAAGTTTCAAACCAAGTGACGAGCAGAACTCTATGGGCGCATGGATATAGTTCCAGTGTACATTCAGGCAGCCTGTATCTGCAGGCTACCCGATTGATAGCAATCCCCAGTACAATCAGAGAGGCATTTTTTTTTTTCTTTTGATAATCGACCATGTTATTGAATGAAGGCTCTGAGTGTCAGCAGCCTCCCAAGTCATCTTTACTTGACAATTACTGTAGAACTTAGGATCAGAGAGCCAGAGATAGATTTGCAGTTGCTAGGTGCTTTCCAGAATTGTACTTTTGTATGATGCCTCAATCAATTCTGCAGCCAGGTGTCTGTGCCAGCCCAAGAGGCCTAGTGAACAGAGCTCATGACGAGGTTCTCTTTATGAAGGAGTGGTATGATAGGTATTGTTACGAGCTATCATGACAATATAACAGAGCGAACGGGCAATATGCTTAGTTGCGGGTTTGAGGTGTCGATGCACAAAATGCTCAGGCGAGGGTCCGAAAAGTCTGCGCGTGATGTGCTTGATCGCCGAGTCGGACACTCCCTACGCGCAAAATGTTTAGCCGCGTGTCCGAGGATTGCATGTGCGACGTGCATCGTCACGAATTCCGAAACACCGAGTGCTGAAAGGCTTAGCCGCATGTCCGAGGATTCCGCGCGTGAACCTTGGTTGCGAAGTCCGCGCCACCGATGCTCAGAATGCTTATCCGCGAGTCTGAAACGTCCACAAGCATAGGCATCGGCCACGCTACTGCGATTTCCGCGTAGCGCCCGTTTTGACACGTCGAGATTACAGTGAGTGGAAACGTCCATACCCGCGAGGTGCAATGAGCCGAGCAGACTACGCGAAAGCCAGACCAACGGCGAACCGCGCTGAAGTCACGTGGCGGGCGTGGCCAATGGCAGACTCCAGCACGACCTTCAATCATTTGCTTTTTGTGCACTTGTTTCTGTATGGAGGAGATAGCTTAAGTGAAAAATTTGAAGAGGGAGAAATGCGCCAAGATGGCAGCGCTCGGTCGCACCGTTGCGGAGATATTGTGGTTTGAAAAATGTTGTTCTTTCTTGATTTCCGCGAGATTTTTCGCCACCTTGGCTGATAAAACGGATTTTTTAGCGCACTTCTAAGTGGTTTACAGTGATAATATTTGGGTATCAGATAGAAAAAGGGTTATAGAAACTGAAAATGTGATTTTCAAAAAATCTATTTTTGGCAATTTTTCGCGATGCGAAAGCCGCGTCCCCCCCTTAAACTTGCGTAGTATCAGAGCACAGCTTAATAAATGCCTTGTGTTTCTGTCTGGAGAGCTTTGCCTAAGGTCTCCCTTGCTGCATGCATGGTCTCGCTTTCCCCTATAGCTCGGAATGGCTGGGCGCACATGCATAGTGGCGCATCAGCACGCAGAGCAGGCCAGAGCAAGTGCAGAAGTGGTATGGTACCCTGCACACAATGAGGCTCGTGGTACTCGAACCCACGGTGGTCATTCTGCAGCACACGATCCTGGAGCATGTGTGCTGAATAGCGGCGTGCGAGTAAGAAGACAAACTGCTTGAAGAAGTCTCCTGGGACCAGGTCCCCATTTAATACAAAAATAAAATACGCTATACAGTAATATGTCAACTCAAACTTGCATATCTCAAAAAATCGTCTAACTCGCACTTTTCCGCAGCACCGAACCATTTCCCATACATGCCATGCACTTATTGCCATTTATATCTAAATATTCTTGGGCCAAATTGCTGATATCTTGAACTCTTGCCTGAGAGCACAACAAAAACTCTGCCACCAGAACGTTTAACAAGCTTCGCGCGAAGCTGCTGCACCTACCACAAAGCGGACGTTTTTCCTGGATCTCAAATGGGAACCTAGCAGCATAACAATTTTGCATAACTGCAGAGGCAGGCTTTGCAAAATAGCGTGCTATTTTGCAAGGCCTGCCTCTGCACAAGTCTCTCCCATCACATGACATGCCGCATGGTTGCTTGATAAAGTTGTTATGCTGCTGCTTGCGTACGCAACGCACGCGGCAGGACTTACTATTGACGCGAGCATTCATGAGGACGCGCTGTGTAGGCAGGATGTACCGGTTGAATTTACTGTCCCCGAAATCGCTGGGATGGCTACAAACGGAGGGGACGGTGAAGGCTGCCACGACGGAAGACCTCGAGAGGTGCCGGCCGACATCAGCCGAAGTAAGAAACATGCTTTGCTTGGTGCGAAATAAAGTTAAGTGTAGCGGCAGGAATGATCAGCTCATGCGATGTGTGAAGCAGCTTGAGGATGCCTTTCAAGGTCCAAGTGCTGCCGCAAAGCAGACCAGCCTCACACAGTTTTTATGCACTGAATAAAATGGTAGTGCCGAAAAACGGAGCTGGTTGACATCTCTGGTATGCTGTTATTTTTTCTTTGAAACCTTTACGAAGAGCCAGTTTAGAAGCTCTTGTTGAAAAGCTGGTCAGTAGAACTTGACAGAACTCATCTCGAAGAACTCGACTTTTCACTTCAATTTCCGCAACTTTGCTTATCTCGACATTGTTTCCTGTTTCTACTACTTCCAGTTAATAAGGTATTAATATATATGCGGAATGGAACTAGCACACCAAATCATACATAGGGATTACTTTAAGGCTTGGCTTGTTCTGGGATTTGGGAGCAGATAGCGACTACTAATAGTAGGCTTCGCTATTTTTGGTTTCGAGGAGGCACCAGCAATGGTATCAAAACCAAAATACAGTAAAGCCTCATTAATTCGGACTCGTACTCCAGTCCGGGCTACGCTGAGATGACAGCTGCTAGAGACCTCAATTAATAAATCACTAATGCGGTCTCGAGTTCAATTAAAGCTCGGAATGTCGGCAGAAATATAGAGGGACGTTCCTCCAACCAAATAGGATCATTTTAAGCAGGCGAACTGCATATATGCATCGCAATAAGGTGCCTCTGCCGAGCGTGCCTGTAGAAGCGCTAGCAAAGCGAGTGAAAAAGTAGGTCCCAGAACAGGTGCTGGCTCTTGGAGCAGCGGCTTGCGTGAAAGTCACACTAAGTGGCCGCGCCTCGTGCCGCCGTCGGATCACCTCTCTTCCACAGTGTTCCGATTGCCTGTCATTTCGTAACTGCAAGCACAGCTGCCATCTTTTATTCAAGAGCTTGCGATATATTTTATGACAAGCAGGACATGACTGTATTCTGCACACGAGAGTGAAGCATTCTAGCTGGCCAGAAAAAAACTTTGGAAACTACTGCGGCATGCCACCATTCTGCAGAGGTTTCAGAAATCATGGTCTTGGCATTACGACTGCGCATCAGCCACACAAGAGCTGTAAAGTTACATTATCTATGTCGCTTCAGACAGAAAAAAAAATGCAATATTAGAAAAGTAAAACATAACCATGGGCTGTTACCAGCAATCAGAAATGTGTAAACGACTCGGGCCATGTCGCCAGGAACGCTTGAGCGGCCGTTGTTCCCATGGTGGAAAGACACATGGTCATTCTAAATCGTTGAAACAGGCATAATGCATATGGTGCTGCACAGACAATTGCGCAAAAATGAGAGTGATGCCGTCGTGGAATCCGATATCACAGTGGCGCATCTTCTGCGTCATGCTGTTTCGGGCGCAGCTGTGCACGGCACAGCTGCGCCCTGGAGGTGCTGGAGATGTGCCTTGAAAACTCGTTACCATGCATGACCTTCTTCGCGGCTTCCGGAATCCGTGCGAAGTGCTCGCTCGCTCATCTTGAAGGCCATATCATAGTCACACTTGGACTGGAGTGGGACTTGTCGTGGCATTCGCTGTAGCAGTATGGCGATTTAAAAAACGTTTATTATATCTGGAAGCAGTTTCCATAGGGAGAGTTGGAAAATTATAAATGCACTGAAACGTGGTTGTTATAACAGATGGGTCATTATTTATTTATTTATTTTATTTATTTACAATACTGCCAGTCTCTACTGAGACCATAGCAAGTGGGCACTATATATATGTACATATACAAACAACACTGATCATGTTAAGGATCAATACATGTATAACGTCAGTTTTGCACTTTAAAAACAAACAATTTGCGCTACATAATGTATACACCAAACACAAGTACATGCTAATTATTAAAATAAGATAAAATGACAATTTAGGTATTCTATGCTGCATACACGACTACATACACAGGGCGCAAGTACATGGTGGTTTGCACGATCAATAATAGCATTAGCAATCTTAACCTGCTAGGAAAATTTGTTAAAATTTTAATTCAAACTGAGACAGTGACTCTGTGTTAATGGTGAGAGGCGTTAACTTATTCCATTCACGGATGGCAACTGGAAAAAAGGAATATTTAAACACATCATTATTACATTTATATTCTACTAAGGTGTTTGTGTGTTTGTGCATGGTAGGTCGTGTTTGTGAATAAGAAATGTAATTTGAAATGTCAATTCTGAAATAATTATGCAGGAGTTATAAAGAAATTTCAAACGTGCCTGTTTCGCTCGTGCTTCGAGCGTAAGGAGCCCAGAAATTGCTAGAAGGTTAGAGGGAGAGTCTTCCCGTCTAAATCTGTTACGGATAAATCAAATGGCCTTCCTTTGTACTGTTTCTATTTTCTTTATGTTAGTCTGGGTATGAGGAAACCATACAGTGTTTCCGTATTCGAGGATCGACCTAACGAATGTTTTGTATGCTAGGAGTTTTGTTGACAAGGGTGCGAGTTGAAGTGATCTGCGAACGAAATAACTTTTGCATAGCAGATGAAGTAATGCGGTGAATATGCTCATCCCACCTTAGGTCTGACGTTACTGTTAAGCCTAGATATTTATATTTTCGTACTTTAGTTAAAGCTGTACCATTTATGGTGTAGCAAAAGTCTGAAGGTTCTTTTTTCCTCGTTATAGTCATGCATGCTGATTTTTTTACATTGATTATCACCTGCCAGTCTGAGCACCATTCTGTAATACTACTAAGTGATTTGTTACGGGAGTAGTGATCTTGATCATTTTTAATTTCTCTAAAAATGATACAGTCATCCGCGAATAACTTTATTTTACAGTCTATGTTAGTGGTTATATTATTAATATACAAGAGAAATAACAAGGGCCCAAGCACGGAGCCCTGGGGTACTCCTGACGTGACTGGTGCTACATCTGATGATGTATGTTCGAAAATAACAAACTGACACCCTACTATACAAAAACCCACGAACCCAAACAACAATTTCTCCGCCTCCGATAATGCTTTTTAGTTTGTTTATTAGTTTGGTGTGACAAACACAAACGCTTTAGAAAAATCAAGTAGGATTATGTCCGTTTGGCCGCGATTGTCAATACCCAGCACGAGATCGTGTATGACTTCTGTTAATTGAGTTATGTTTGATAAACCCCCGCGAAAACCATGCTGGTTAGGGGACAGGATGCCTTCGTTTTCAAAAAAAAAAAAAGTTAGATGTTTTAGAATTACATGTATACGTTCGAGTAGTTTGCATGCCGTGCTTGTTAACGATATTGGTTTGAAGTTTGATTCAATGGATTTATCTCCTGACTTGTAGATCGGAATAATTTTAGCTATTTTCCAATCTTTAGGTAGTTTTGATGTTCATGGGGATTTACGGAAAATAAGGCCGAGGTATCTGCTGCACCACTGTGCATACCTTTTAAGAAATTGGTTGGGTATACATATAGTCCGGACCACATGCTTTTTTAGTGTCCAGGGCAAGAAGAAGGTTAAGAACACCAGCATCTGTGATAACGAGTAGGTCGATAGCGGAAACAGTCCATGGAACTAAGTCCGGCATGATGCCATTATCGTTTGTGAAGACTGAACGAAAGAATTGGTTGTATCTGTTGGCTTTATCTGCTTTTTCACTTGACGAGAGCTGAGTTGTGAGTGTTTTTTTTTTTTTTTGGCGAAAGTGGTTCCAGAATATATAGGGGTTGTTCTTTATAAAGCTGGGGAGTACAGTGTTGAAGTAGTGGTGTTTCTCTTCTTTGGATTTCTGTTTGAAATTTTTTGCTGCTAGCGCTAGCCTAGGGGTCTTAGATGGGGTATTGCCTGTTGCCTTGCTAGCTTTGCATAACCTTTTGAGTTGGCGTTTTGCATGTATTACTACCCGAGTAATACATGGGTTATGTTTCAAATGTTTTTTTCGATTTAACAGGAATAAAATGTATTACACAGTGGGACACTATGTCTTTAAAATGCATCCAGACAACATTTACATCAGTCAAAGGATCTGAGGCCAATGCCGAAAACTCTTGGAATTCGTGAGCTAAATAGGTTTGTATGTGGGCATCGTCTGCTTTGTTGAAATTGATTATAGCTTGGGCTGCGGTTTGCACTGATATTTTGTAATCTAGAGGCAAGGTACACATCGGAATATTGTGATCGGATATTCCTTCTATTACTTCTACCTTCCCTAGTTCTAAGAGAAAGTCACTACAGTCAACGACTGATTTTTCGGACCCTCTAGGGAACATAAAAACGTCCGAAAATTCAGGCAGTCCGAAAAAATGAATGCATGCAAAAAACTCACTTTTTTTTTTCTCGGATCTAGAGGTAAAGGGCGAAGTACCAGGCTTCCGAAACCCTGCCAAAGCATCAGTGAAGTGGCTATAAGAAGAGGCATTCAAAAACTCTGTATGCAGCCGACTGCCGGTGTTATTGCTGCAGTGGCTTGAAGAACTTGTTGATTGTTGTTTGGACGGCGTTCCGGTTGCATGCGATCATATTCGCCTCGATCTGAGCAAGGGTCATGTCAGCACTGTACACCGATGAAAGAGTCAATAGTGCTCACGTCAACTCGGCGCTTGTAGGCAGCGCAGGCATTGGCTCCTCATTTTCAACATCGGAGTCTTCTGAATTCCCCACAACCTGACGGACTATTTCCACGTCAGTCAGTTGTGCACAGAAGTCGAGCTTGTTGTCAGCACCAACAGACTGTCAACAACAAACCGATGGTACTGCTTTTTGTGTTTCGATGCCATCGGCGAGAACGACGAAGACGGAGTGGGGGCCATCGAAGGCGAGCGAAATCCTCAAGCTGCGAACAGTGGAGTTCGCTGACGAGCGATGAAGCACCTAGGCCTAGCATCGCAGAGCACACTTGACACAAGAGCACAACCACACACCACGCTCGCCAAAACGTGGCCTGCGCATGCCTGCGCAAACAAACGAAATGGCGCTGCTCCGGAAACTCCGCCGGAGGCGGAAGTGCGGCGATGAACACAGCCAGCATGGCCAGTCCAAATCGGTGTGTGACGGCTAGATTCGGCTAGTTGTGGTTCAAAGCGGTGATATGCTTCGGCTGCAAGTCGATTTCCTTCGCAAGGGTGCTGCGTGAGGAGCCAAAGGACTTTCCGTCGCGTCAAAAAGTCCGGAAAATTGGATGGCGGGGGGTTCGAGCATCCGAAACTTCAGATGTCCTTACACATTGATTCTATGGGACTCGTGAAGGTGCCGCAAAGACGTCCGAAATATCAGGCATGGCCGAAAATTTGGGCATCCGAAAATTCAGTCGTTGACTGTACTTAGCAAGATCAGGTCAAGTATACTCCCGAGACTCATTTTGCACCCTTGTGGGGGATTCCACAATTTGGCGAAAGTTAAAATTTAACATCATATCGAGAAGAGCTTCTGAAGCCTTTGTTGTGTACTGCATGGTACACCAGTTAAGGTCGGCAAGGTTAAAATCACTCATAACAATAACACGACAATTTCGAGCATATTGCTGCAAATATTTTTGTATGGCAATTATGCACTCGTGTCCACATACGGGGCTTCGATATAGGCAGCCAACAACTATAGTTGTGCCTTTAGTGTTAATCTTACAAAAGATTGCCTCAGCATCAGCTACCTCTGGAAGAATGACCAGTGGGATTATTTCTTTATTGTTAATGCCACGCCTCCACCATGTGATTGCCTATCTTTCCGAACCAGTACGTAGTTTGGGGGAGTGACTTCATGACTTGAGACAGACGATGATAACCATGTTTCGGTGACTGCCACTATATCTGGTTCACGACCGAGCAGTAAGTTTTCAAATGGTTGCACCTTATTTGAGATACTTTGTGCGTTTACGTTTAACAACATTATTTTTTCTTGCGCTGGTATTGGCGTGTTGCCGGACGGTTTACTCCGTTTTTTCTTTTTTCCACGTTCGCGTCCTTTTTTTTTTGCTCATTTTGTCATGCTTCTTTATTTCTACCCTGTCATTCTTTTCGTCATCCCCGATGAAAACACTGTTGTTAATGAATAGTTTGTTGTACGCTAACGACACCTTGTCTTTATTTTTGCAGTTTGGCTTTGCACTGTCCCAGAGTTTCTTTCGGGTTTCTCGAACTTTTCGCGAAAAATCTTCCCCTATCGAGAGATCTGATTTCTTTAGTTTAAAGCCGTTTTTTAGTATGACATTTTTATCTCTTGCGTCCAGTAATTTAAATATCACTGGCCTCGTGTATTGTTTGGTCCTCGTCTTTCTAAGCGATGTATGCGCTCAATGGCCACAGGTTCGAGTTCAAGGATTTTTTGCGATTATTTCCTCGTTTACGGCCTCTTCTTGCGCTTCGCTTGTTCCTTCCATTTCTGGTAGGCCATAAACAATTAGGTTTGACCTACTGCTACGGTTTTATCTGGGTTCGTTATAAGTGGGTTCAATTGTACTTATATAGCAACCACTTCTCGTGGAACTATTGAGTTTGTTATGTACGAGTTCAGCTGTATCAGCATAAATCCAAATGTAAACAAGTCTAAAGTGACTAGAAAGTACTGTTCCATTTCAAGGGTTGACTGCATCTGCAGTAGTGGCGTAATTCCAAAAATGGTACAATCGCAGTCAAAAATACGTGGCCTACGGATACAGGTGCAGGAGCAGCTGTGGGGCCACGACGAGGTGCTACTATCTCCATCGAGTGCCTGCTTTAAGAGTGCACCAAGTGGGGCCGATTTTCGCCTTCACTCTCGTGTGCAGCCAAATCACGTGCTTGGTAAATTTCAAGTGCGGCATTAGGCTGATTCACAGCTGATGGCCAGGGCACAGAAGGGTGCTTCCATTTTGCTTCTTTTGCCGTGTTGCCATAGTTTTTGGCATGGCGTCGGCGGATGGCTTTCAGGCACGGCCACGGAGCAAGAAACATCTAGGAGTGGAAACTCCGCTGTTTGCGGCGACCAGAAAAAGTCACAAGCCCGCAGAGCCGTTATCATGCTGGCGGTGCCTGGCGGCCTGGAAAGAAATTACCGCCATTGAGAGCGCGTCGGTGCCGCCTGCGCGGGTGCTGCATTCTTTTTTTTTTCAGTGCGGCTTCTCCGACGCGCCGCATGGCGTCGCCACTGTATATGGCCCCGTTGGGGCATACAACAATTGTGACTTTATCTGGTCGCCCGCGCTCGCTCGCGCTGAAGGGAGTTTCCCCTCCTAAATGTCTTACTCCGTGGGCACAGCTGACAGGTTCGAACGGTGTCTGCAATGTGAGCCTAGTAACACTTTCACCTTAAACGAGAATGGAACATTAGTCAGGATGGGCGTTGATACCAACAAAGTTTTGGTGGCTCTTTGATTGCTACTCCTACACTCTTAAACAACACTACACTACACCCTTTGGGTCATATCTTGCCACACAACAATAAACGTCATCTGTCTTGCTTGCGTTTCCTTTCTTGACAACGCTGCGCTCGCTACTTTCCTGTTGAGAATGCTCTGTCATGCTGACAACGCGCATGCCGTTCGTGACTTGGAAGTACCGGGCTCCAGCGTTGAAGAAAGGAAATGCGGACAAGACAGATGATTATTGTTGTTTGGCAAGATACGACCAAAAGGGTGTAGTTTTGTTTAGGAGTGTATGCACCATTTCCTTGGCATGGCGTCTTTTCTTGAGAGCCTACATGCACGTGTGATGTTCGTTCAAACGCCAGGCACGAAAGCGTGGCACGCAGTTGCGAGGCGCCCGTAGACACGAAGCGTGAAACCAGATTGGACCCTGCCAGGCATACGTTCCCTGCGCTTAGTCGAACAGCCAAACGTGCGCCTGCCTAATTTGGTGCGTGTATGCAAGAGATGTGAGCTAGCGCGGGAAGTAAGGAGGCAAGCGCGCACTGATGAACCCTCTTTTCAACTTGCCGTCAGCTGAGAAACAGTCGAACACCGCACTTGAAATTTATCACGAGAGTGAGGGTGAAGATTGGCATCACTCGGTGCACCCTCAAAGCAAATGCCCAATGCAGATAGCAGTGCCGCCCGCAGTGTGGCCCCGCAGCCGTGGGCCGTGTATTTTTGACCGCGATTGTACATTTAGGACTACACCTTGCTTACACAGTAGCTATGGAAAAATTGCAAATCATGTTTCCAGGTAATTCACACAAAAAACGGTGACAGAACCCATTTCATGACGACTGTCGACGGTATAATACATTTATACAGTGAAACCTCGTTAAGCTGTAGTTGGCCGGAGCTCGGAAAAAGTATGTACTAAACGGTAGTACTGCTTAACCGAAATAGCACGAGATCGCCTACCAACCTGTCAAAAACGGAACTTGGAGAGAGTGCGATGAAAGGGGAAAGAAACATGAAGTAATTATTCACTTCGCGCGACAATGGTGTTATTTTCGTTTGATGCTGCGGCAGCCTAACAGCGATGACCGTGGACCCAAACTTACTGAGCTTGCGAGCCAGCTTTTCAGCCAGCCCCCTCTTCTTGGCAAACACTTGCATGGCAGATTCCTCGTTGGCGTTGCATATTCTTCGTGCACGGGTGCGGTAGCGCTACAGATGTCATGGGGCACTTTCTTCATTGGGGGTTGCTGTTCTCGTCGCGACGACTGCATTCGTGAGGCTGATGTAACGTGCAGCATCTGCCACTGTTGGGCCTGAATCACCCGTGCTGTCGCTTTCTGTGTTGTCCCCATCACTATCGCCAGGCGACACTTCGACAACATCAGAGGCAACGATGGCAAAAAGTCGAACCTCGTAGCCGACATCTCTTCGCGGTCACAGCAGCGCTGCCGAGGAACTGCTTTGCATTCCAAATGCCACACACCGTAGTCAGCAGTAGATCCCTGTCGCATGCCAGTGCCAACTTCTTCGTGTCACGTTCGATAGCAAGAACGATGTCTAATAATTTTCTTCTATGCCGATTTCCCAGCATCTTTTTTATCCAAGCTTCGGCATGACGCAAGTCCTTGTTTGCACGTCGCCACTGACGCCACTACTATACCACAACGCTCTCTGGCACAGTGCCGAAATGATGTTGATGCTGATGTGGCTTCATGCGCAAACGCACAGGGCGCTTGGAGGCCGTTGTTCTGATCCATGGTTCCGATCCCTGAGGCTTGTTGTTCTGCTGGGTGACCTGATGGAGACGACGCACTGCCGTGTTTACGCGATGAAAAGTGGAAACACTACGTGTCAACTGATACGTATGCAATAAGCTGGTATGGTTTATGTGGATACAAAACACATTATGTTCAATGGCCGCTGAGTCGGGGATTTGAGTTAACTACTTTTAAAACGAAACTACTGTTGAAGCGCCTACGGCTTAACGAGGTTTTACAGGGTGTCTACCAAGTTGACATTTCCAAATTCCCAGAGTTTTCCAGGTTTTCCCTGAGTGCCTTTACAAAATTCCCTGAGTGAAACAGAACTTTGTTTTATGTCAAGACCGGCTGACACCATGTTGCCCAATGCTATCACTCTCTAGTAAGCATGTTAAAAATAAAAATGACTTAATCCAGTTTGAATAGTAAGGAGTAGTGCTTATATTACTCAAAAAAGAAAACAGAACGAAGGGGTTAGTAAACTTCACAGTGAATAAAATACCTTGGAAAAGAATGGTAAAACCCACTGCAAATGGAGTTGAACATTCTCAAATACGAATAAGAAGGAGACGCATGCCGAATGAAATATTTTCAAATATTAACTACTTCTATCAACTGATAGCAAGCTCATTGGTGTGAGGCCCGAACTTTGTCACAAATGAGATTCTCTCTCGACAGCTGGTAATTAAGTCAACCTGAACTGTCCTGACATACTCTCAGCCCCTGCACAATGCCTCAGTGCTGCATTTCACTGATTTAAAGATCTTATTTAGGTTTGGCTGAGGGACGCCTGCATCTCAGCGTCAGCCAACACTTCCGTTTTTTTGAGCTCAAGCTCAATAAGTGGCAGGACACTTCCTTTCCCGTTCATTCCTCAATGTTTAAGTCCTTTTTGTTCTCATTGTCCTTCCGCTGCATGTTTGCCCCACCGACCATTTGAAGCATCCTCTTGGCTAGTTGTACAGTCAACGTCCGATTTTTCGCACTCCATAGGGGCCGCGAAAACGTCAGAAAAACCGGGCATTTCGAAAAATGGAGGATGGCAAGAAAATGAATGCGTGTCTTTTACTGATCTTGAGGGCTCGAAATTGCCACAGACACATCCGAAAAAGCTCTGAAGGACTGCCAGTACACTTATTAGGCATATTGGTGCTCGTACTGTGACATGAAGTGGCGTGTGCACGCGTGTATAATTAATGAATACGTACTGTGTCCCGTGACAATTGCCCCTTCCTATGCTTATGTTTCACTGCGTAATATTACTGAGGCAAAGCTGACTTTCAGGACCCACCATTATGCAACACGCCGTGCTTTATGAGCTCTGAAGCCAATCGCCAGGACCAGAAAGGCGGAGTCGGTGCCATTGCTGACAGCGGCGAATCCTTTCAATAAAAAACGTGGCCCCAAATGGTAAGAAACTTAATAGCGAACGCCGAAGCAGCTACGCCTGGCATTTCTGCGGTGATGGCTACGGCTGCCAGCAGATCTGCATGAGAGTGCCGGTTCGAGGCGGCGAGATATTAAAAATCGAAGGTGGTGGCTTTGACTAATTGCTTTTCGGACCTGCGGTCACGGCAAAAAGTCCGGACAATCGGACAGCGAAAGGTTCTTGCGTCCAAAATTTCAGATGTTCTTATACATTGACCCTGTGGTATACGTGGTGATGCCGCGAAGCCGTCGGACATCCGGAAGTCGGTCGTTGACTGTAAAATGGCAAGTCCTCCACCCGTTGACACAGCGTCAACGACGATTCGTTACGATTCCTCTCTGTTTTACTCCAGCCAGCTAGCATTATCGCGACCTTCGTTCACTTTTTGATAAAATTACAACAAATTTTCCGTGATAGAAGCAAAAATTCCCCGAGTTCTCCCCGAGTATATCCAGACTATTCAAAATCCCTGAGAATTCCCAGTTTTCCCGGTTGGTAGACACCCTGTTTTACTGTACCGTATTTACACGATTGTAAGTCGACCCCTTTTTTAAAATTTGAAAGTCTGAAGTTGGGGGGTCGACTTACAATCGAAACCAAAACATGGCCCCGCCAAAAAAAAAGCGATACCAACGAGAGCTACAACGTAGTTACAATTTTATGTTTGCTCTATGGTCCTACCCGTATCTTTTCGCTATCCCGCGTGTTTGTTTGCTTTTCGGAAGGGTTTTTCAACATTTTTGAGAGTCTTACAGTGCATGCAATACTCATGGGGGGTGTCGATAGTTGATGGAAGCGCCGCTGTTCCCATTTGCGGCGGCACCCTTAGAACGGCGGCGCTTGCGGGGAGTATCGGTAGTTCATGGAAGAGCAGACACCGTTCGCGGGTTTCTCTTTCTCTGTTTAAAGGCCTTAAAGGCATTGGCATTGGTTTGACCAACTTTTTGACGCGCTCCACTTGACTGCCGGCTATGTGCTACTTCTATGCTTCCCCAGTCGTCATGAGTGCTGCAGGCCCACTAATCTTTCGGCACTCGTTCACAGCAGCGTTCAAGAGGGCTGCCATCCTTTACGCCGAAGAAACAAATCACTGCGCTGCGGGCCGCAATTTCGATGTTTCTAAACAGGTGGTGCGAGAGTGGCGACTGCAGCGAAGCGAAATTTTCACCCTGTGGCGGCAAGTGAGAAATTTCCCACGTGCCGAAGTCTGGACGCTTTCCGGAGCTGTAGGCTAAGCTTGCGGCAGCGTCGCTGAAATGCGTGATCGGTCCCTGCCAGTGAAGTGTGACGTGGTCATGAAACAAGCCCGGACCTTCGCCTTAATTTTAAGGTTCTGCTCCGCTGTGAATACGAGTGGCTGGCGGCAGAAGACTGCAAAATTACGCCAACCGGACCTGTCAAAAGAGCCTCCCTGATGGCTGCGTGTGGTTGGGTGCATTTGGCGTGGGCTGCTGTTCTGAAAGATGTCCTGGTGCGGTCGTTTGCCAAATTTGAAATTTCGCTGGACCACGACGCGCTGTGGGACCGCAGCAACGATGACGATGGCAGCACTAGTGAAGATGAGTAGTCCAGTGACCATGTCAGCTACTAATAAATTTTCGTTATCGAATGCGCCCTCGGGTTTTTTTTTTTTCCCGGTCAAGCGATATGGGGGGGTCGACTTACATTCGAGTCGACTTACAATCGTGTAAATACGGTAATTGAATGAATATAGCGACACAACATATCTCCACCGTTTCAACGAGTCAAGTAGGGGGCATGTGATGCAGCGGAGTTGCTCGTTCACATTTCCCTAAGAACACTCTGCTATCTAGCACCGCCACTGCAAAGCCCGCGTGTGGCCTCCGAAGTGCATAGCATGCCGCTGCACGCGAACACAGAAAAACGCGGCATGCGGCAACCGGGCTCCTCTCTCACTCTTGATGATGATGCAATTTGGTTTCACCCTTCGCAACGGGCAGGCATGTCAAATGCATGCCTCAGCCATGGAAAAAAATAAAAGAAAGGAAAATGAAAAAAAAAAAAAATTTCTGGGCATGCTACACCATCTAGTGGCATCTATTCCGCACATGGTTTCTGAGACAACAAGCTTGGTGCACCGGTGCCTGCGAATGTCGAGTGTAGACTGAGAATTGTTCCCTCACTTATCAGACACTGGCACTTACACGGTGCACTTATAGTGTAGCTCGCTAAAGTGGTGGCGTGAAAGGCGTTAAAGGCGTGAAAGGTTTTGGCATAAAAAACCCTATAATTCAGAAAGGCATTAATTGAAGAGCGGCACATACCCAGCACATTTGTGGCACACATTGCTCATGCATTGGGTTGCTATCCTTCAGCAGCGCTTGTGACGTCGGTTCGATTCCACTCAGCATCGAAGAAATTTAAAGGACCTTTTTTCGTCATTTTAGACTAGCACATTCCCAGTGGCACATACCCAGTTACCCTAGATGGCATCAAAGACATTCATTGAAGAGTGCCACACACCTACTGGCACATGCCCAGTGACCAAAGTTGGCATCGAAATGGTTCAGTGGAGACCAGCACAGACCCAGAGGGACATGGCCAGCACGCCATGTTGGCATCAAAGGGTTTCTTCAAGCAGCAGTACCTACCCAGTCCCGTATCTATGACCCATGTCGGCACAAAAGAGGTTGATTGAATAGCAGCATGCATATACACATTGTCACATACTCAGTGACCCAAGTTGGTCCAATGGTTGGTTTTGACCTTGTCACCTCCGCACAGCAGCACGATGCACTACCTCTTCCACCACTAAATACCCAGTGACCCAGGTAGGTGGGAAAATGGTTAGATACAAACGCAGATAGATACATAAATAGGTAGCCCCCAGAAAGTCTGTGAAGCCCCCAAAGAATGTGAACAAATTAACAGCTATTTTGGTCAGCATTCTTCCTGTTTGCGTGACAATTTATGCTGGTCGCACACTGTCTGTGCTGTATGGCGCACACCAAAAAGGCATCGCACCATTGCCAATTCAACCTGCCGCACAAAGTAGGCTTGTCCACTGACCTGGCAATGGCACTCCACCTTGGCTCGTCCACGCAGATCCCCAACAATGCCATCGCAACTGTCGTAGCAGGCACAGCCATTGTCAAAGGCGTGGCCCGAGCCCAGGTCCCCCAGTAGAGCTGTCTTGCGACTAGACTCGGGGATGTGCCGGCTCCCTCCACCGCTCATACCTGCAACATGGGACATCAAAAAAGAGGCCTTGGTTTCAGAAAATGTAGCCATAAAATAGCATGCTAAAAAAAAAAAAAAAGCAGCAACCGATAAATAATTGCTGTTCTTGCTCTATACAATGCAACTACAAATGTAAAGTGGACCTTTTAAGTCCTGGAAAATTAAAAAATGGTGACAAAAAATGGTGAGGTGGCGACAGCTACTGCAGTGAAGAATCGATATAATTAACACAGTGAAATCTCATCATATTACAAACTTTATAGCAACAATGTCTTCTTTCAGGCTAACAAAGATATGGAAAATACAAAACAATATTTCAAAACAACAATTTTTGATGGTACCATGAGGTTTGTTATATCAAGATTTCATTGTACTTGTAAATTATTCATTCCACCACTTAGATCCTTAGAAGTGGAACCTCAACATGTAGCCTATGTTGGAGCACGCTGCAATCCTTGGCACATTAGCTATATAGAGAGCTCTACATATCATATGATGCTGCCTGTCTTTTAGTGCTCATGTGGTCAAACCTAGCAGATGGGATAGGACCTTGCACTGCGTCAGCACCATACTTCCCGGTTACAAAGAGCAAGAAATCTCTCACTATATTCATGCAACCATGGCATTACAAAAATATGTGAAAAAACTAGGGTTGGGTGAATATTCAATATTTTGGATATTCAATCAAATGTTATGCTATTTAGTATTATGAACTTTGTATCAAATTTCAGTACTCATAATTTTTTAATTATTTGGAACCAATGAATATCAATTTGAAGACATACAATCAAGTTACAGTTCCAGGTGGGCAAGTTACATTGACACAGCTCATAGCCAGGACAAGCCAATAACGAAGCCACCACTGGGCCACCATGCCGCTGACCGACTTTTCAATTGTCAAAGTTTCGGATATTGTATGGCATCTTGATCATTCCGATATCATTGGTGCGCATGGTGTAGGAAAATCTAAATAATTGTGCTGTTCATGGCTGTCCCCAGTATTCTTTCTTTCCTAGGCGATGTTTCTCGTTGAGCAAACCACAACTTCAGTCGCCACCTAGCAAAGCAGATGGCGACTGCCAAGCCTAACAGCCAAAGCTGTGTTGGCATGTCGAAAAATAGCTGGGACCATCGTGTGAAATTTGCCGTTAAGGTTACATGCACGGGATAGACCGAGAGCTGTAGAAGGCCACGGTGTGCATTGGCTACACAAAATACAGTCTGCATTAAGTTTGTGCACTTACTGGGTGGAACAGATTAATACCTGTGTCACACGGGCACATTTGGAAGGCCTTCCAGTCGACGGCCTTCGAAACGCCACAACTCTATCGACTCAAAGGAGTTGTCACGCTGCTACACGGCACTTTTGAAAGACCGTTAAGCGGTTCAGGCGTTTCTCGCAAAATTGTGTGGCACTGCAGATCTTTATTTTCGTTTTCATGTCACAAAATGTTAAACAACATTAAAACCTCTTAAAAGCCCTATAATTTTTATGTTTGTTTATACAATAAAAGATTTTGTTTATACATCGCCATACATATATGTTTAGTTTTTAAGTTGTTGAGTAGCGAAACTGCGGCAACGTTTGCGCCGCTCGATGTGACTGCTGTTTTGGTGTGTGTTCGCACGTGTCAAGTGGCAAAAATACTTTATTGAATAATTAATAACACTCATATATAGTATTTTTAGAGGATTTTGGTTTGATTTGTATTTTTCTAATCGTGAGTACGAGCACACTGAACGAGAGGGCATGTACGCACTGTTTCCGTTTCCGTTGCTCAAAGGCCATCGAGATTTCGATAGAGTTGTAAGGTGCTCCGTTGACTCGATAGACTATTGACTCGGCGGCCTTCGAAACGGCCCGTGTGGCAGCTCAAACTTGACCTTTGAGTCAACTGACTATCGGTTGGAAGGCCTTCCAAACGCCGTGCGACACAGGTATAAGCTTGCGAGTAAGTACAAAACACAATGAACTGCTGGTACTGCGCAGTTGTTGCAGTCAAAATCGCATGCAACCTGTTTAATTCATGGAATTGCAGTGACAAGCGACACACGTCAAGCCATGCAAAGGGCAAATGTGAAACACCCCCACAGACAATGACATCACAAAATTCAAGTACAGTACAATACTATATGTTTCTTCCTGTTGCATTTTTCCAGATGCTACATCGCATTTTTTCAGTACCGACCTAAGACATGTATTATGTTCCCATTTGATTTGAGTGCCATTCTGTAATGTTCCCGCATCTTACGGTGCAGAGGAAAATTCACAAGTACCAAGTGCTGGAAGTACACCATTGTCAGTCCTATAAGGGTGTCACAAAGCATTGTAGATTTTGCTAGCTTTCTAAAGTTGGCTTTGCTGCAATACAGCCATGTTATGCAGTGAGGAAAAAAGTGAAAAGGGGCCACTGTCGGAGATTATAGTATGCGTCTGTAACTATACATGTGCTTGAGGTATCGCAGTCTACGGGCCAACGAAGAAGAGAGCCAGCCAGTCATACCCCACGAATGATCCCTTTTATTTTCTGACACCCAATTACATAACAGTGCCACAGTCATTCACAGGGTTTCCAGACAGGTATTGAGTATCAACCAAAATTAACGACAGAACAGCGCTCAGAGCTGTTTCTGACACTGCTGTAGCAATATGGGGCCTTCCGCACTGTTACATATTTAATTTTTTTCACAGTCTATTCAAAAACGTATCAACGAGGTTCTACTGATATTGAACCACAACATTGAGCAAAATCTGTAAATTAACTTTCTATACTGCTAGCCGTACTGCATGCGTCGTAAAAAAAACTTGTAAGTTACGTTTTTGCATGAAAATAACTGCATAGCAGCACTGAAAATGAACTTGTCATCTACGCAACTGAAGTGGTCCCCCTCCCCTTTTCTTTCTCCTTCTGGCTCTTGCCTCAAGGTCTTATGCAAAGACCACAATTATTTACTTCCAAGGCAAGAAATTGGTATTTGCATATTTGTATTAGCATAATTACACAAAATGCTCCTGCATTTTTCTTTACCAAGCTATATGGTATACAATGTATATGAACTATACAATTCAAGAGTGTTCAACCAAATTACTATTCACTTCAAACTCAATTTGAAATTAAATTTACTGCTCACCCATCCCTAAAAAAATTAACGACAGAACAGCGCTCAGAGCTGTTTCTGGCACTGCTGTGGCAATATGGGGCCTTCCGCAATGTTATATATTGTATTGCTAACTTAATTCCATGGTCTGTGCTTAAGTTTCTGTGCTTAATTTGTTTGGTGTTTCCTAGAAGAAAGCAGAATGCACTTTAGTAGCATGAATATTAGTACCATACAGTGTACTTTCATTAATTCAAAATTTGCTTTAGTTGAACCATGGCCTCTGAGATTAGCATGCGCTGGCTGGTTTTCCATCGGCCGTCCCGATCGCATGGGGAGAACGTAATTTCAGAGGTGGGTGTGGCCGGCTCCTCCTCCGCGGCACTCGTGACCGATGGCTATTCATGCGCTGGGAAGGCTTTTGGGAGTTCTGGTACTGTTGCAGCAGCTTATATGAGGCGAGAAAAGAATACCTTTGCACTGCTACATGAGCTTTTACCGATTTGGAAATGATGACTCAAGGTGTACAGCTTTGCGATAGGTCCTTTCTTTTCCTTGATATAGTTGTTTGAAGTATGGCGCATGCCGCTTGGATAAGCTTTTGACGTTTCCGTGGCTGCAACGATTTTAGTGATTGCTTTTTCCAAAATTCACCATGTAAAATCAACGACCAATTTTCCAGATGCCCACTCTTTCGAACATGCCCGATAATTCGGACGCCTTCGCCACACCATCGCGTACCCCATGGAGTCAATGTATAAGAACATCTGAACTTTCAGACGCAAATAGCCTTCGGCCATCCGATTTTCCGGACTTTTTAGCCATGAATGCAGGCCCGAAACGGCATTAATCGAAGCCACCACCACTGTCAGTTTGATTATTTCGCCGCCTCGAACCGGCACTCTCGCATGCAGATTTGCTGGCAGGTGTAGCCACCAACTGCGGCAATGCTAGGCCTAGCTACTTCGACGTTTGCTACCAAGTTTCTTGCTTTTTGGTGCCGTGTTTTTAACTGTAACAATGATCTGCTGTTAGCAATGGTGCCGAAGTTGCCTTTGTAATGCTCGCCAATGGCTTCGAAGCTCAGAAAGCACGACACGTTACATAATGGCAGTTCGCGAAAGCCAGCTTCGCCTTAATACAGCTGTGTTACGCGGTGAAGCATACGCAATGTATTGCAGTGAAGCGTACCAAAAGTAGGAAGGGGCAAGGGATACTGTTTTTGTTAATTACACATGCGTGCACCCGCCGTCTCCTATCACAGTACCAGCGCCGATACGCATAAGTGTACTGGCAGGCCTTTAGAGTTACGTTTTCATGGCCCCTAGGGAGTCCGAAAAATAGGACACTGACTGGAGTAAAAAAATAATCAGAACTCACTCAACATTTATTTTTCGCTCGGGCTCAGACTTGCCAAAATTCAACTCGTCCAGCCTCACACTCGCAAGTCAGTGTACGTTTGAGTTATTCTGAATGAGTGGACTCATGAGTTAGTTTGCCGACCTATGCCATACCAACCCTCCATTCCTCTTTGAGCTCAGTGCTTTAGTTCGCAAGGTCGCAGTGACAATAAATCCAAATGAGAATAGGGTACCCTCTCCGGAATTCCTATTTCAAGATGGCATCGAACCAGCTGGCTGGTGTGACCAGTTTCCCTATGACAGTTTTTCCAATGGCAATTGGGATTGTAACGAGTGGGCTTGTACCTGCACCAACTAGCCTGACAGTAGACACTATTTGGTTTTGCTAAGCTTCCGGAAACACGTGCAGGACTCAAAAGACACGAATGACTTGCGTAGACATAGATAATAACGCAAATATTAAATATAAGAACATAAGCCACAAGCAGGTGTCAAAGTCTGAATACCTAAAGATCTGTCAGAGCTACCAGCTTTCACTGCACAGCGACCTATGGGGATGACAGCTGACGACCCCCAATGGCTTTAACATCCAGACGGGCTTCTTATAACACAGAAAGTAACCGTGCTTGGGTTAGTCTGTATCTCATCAAATATCTGTGCGATTAAATATAAGGCTATGTTTCAGGGGATGAGGATAACAGAATGCATCAGCGACCACAATCAACTCAATTTCCATCCATATGTCTCTTGAAGAAAGCAGAATGCCAGAACACCCCTATTACTTCTCACATCAGGATATGTTATGCTGCGAAGAAGCAGACACGAATATAATAACATCATGCTAACACAATCAAAACGGCATGTCATTAAAACGATTTAATTTCAGAAAATTGGGCCGTTGCTGTGCCTTCCTTCGTAAATTAGGCCAAAATAAAGGCATTTGGAAGATCTAGGCACTGCTCCTTTCCCTTGGCTGCAAAAACGCTCTGCAAAACGTGAGAAAAGAGCCAATGCGCATGCCGAGATCTCGCGTGGTCTGCCTTCTACTGTGGCCTCCGCTAGTACCTACACCTAGGCTAACAGTGCCCTTTTGGGGTAGCCGGGTGCCTGCGGCACATGACACTTCTTTTGCTGAGGAGTGTGGCAAATGGCGACGACCGGAGTAAAACTAGCCGGCGAGTGCCAATCTTGGAGGCCATGGTTCAACTTAGTTCAGAAGTCCAAAAATGCTTCCAATGCTTTATTTGAAACACTTCTTTCGACCCACATTAACTGCAAGGTTTTGAAATAGTGCCAAAAATATGCTAAGTTCTTACAGCGAAGCTGTCTATGGCTAAGATCTGGAAAAAGAATGTGTCCGAAATGTTTACAAAAACAAATCATGCGGGTCGATCCTCGTGATAGTGCAGAAAGGGTCACACCTCAATGGCACATACCCCTGTGGGCTGGGGGAGCTGTATTGTGCCTTCGAACTACCCTTGTCACACATGGGATCCAAAGGGGTCCCAGGCACAAGGGTAAGAGCAGATGCTTTAAAAAAAATGTTTTGTACTTTTTCAAAAAGGAGTTAAATTCTTGGCACTAGTGCCACTTGTTGTTCTTGTTCCCTAGTGAAATGGTGCAACTGCGCGGGATCTAATGCCCAAGGTTAAGTAATGAATAAAGAGAAAATCAGACATCCACCCGTTCGTAGCAATTGCTACAAAGGAAACCCACACGGGTTCCTCGAAAGAAAAGCCTCAGGGTTGAAGAAAAATTCCCACTCTCTGGGGGATTGGCCATGAATCAGGCGGTGAACTATTGGCATTTTTTTATAATTTAGGGTGAAATGAAATAAGTATCTTGCAAATGAGATATAAAGTGTCTAATGTTACAGGTATGAATAATCAAAAATTTAACTAGATATTTTATGAACATTATAAGTATTTAGAAGAATTTCAACATGCGATTTGTTTTGTCTCACGCAGGAAGATGCAGAGGGCTTCACAAACAATGCTCGCATGTTCGTCGGCATCTTCTTCCACAGCTGGCTCCATCATGCAAAAAACTACCGTATTTGCTCGCATAATGATCGCACCTGCATAATGATGCACCCCTCAATTTTGTCGTCAAAATTTGATTTTTCTTAATTTCCCGTGCAATCGCACCCCAAACTTGCCGCAGCGATATGTCGTGTGCCAAGTCTAGCTAATAATGATTGCGCTTACCATCTGTCAAATGCTACGCGAATGACTCTTCAAGACAAACCAAGCGGTCTGCACGCGCCAAACATTCTTAAGTAGATGCCCCATTTTATTACTTTCATCACTTTCCGCATTTCCATGAGAAAAAGAGGTACAACCAAACTTGCCTTTATTATTTGTAGGCTTCATAATGGTTTTGGTCAACAACAATATAAAGGCGCCTTTCGATTTTTCTCGTCTGCACTCGTGGGAACGCAACAAATCGCGAGCGGCAACGATAGTAGCCACGTTTACATTGATACGTTAGAGGTGTACCCTATTCTACGCCGACGCTTGTAACACAGCTAAGATATTCACCCACCCTTAGCGGAAACATGCCGTATTAGGATAGTAGTGAAGATAGATGCCGCAGTTTCCGCAGCATGCCGGCCACGTGTTTCTATGTCACTGGCAGCTAAGCGTGCCCATCTCCGTTTTTGTCCCCTCAAAGTGAACATGGCTCTGTTATTGCCGCATACTTGCCGATATTAACAATATTATTCATTACTGATACGTAAGAAACTGTTTTAATGCACGTAATGTACTCGCGAGAAGAAAAAAAAATCGCGTTTGGCGCGTTCGGCTTGCTCCGCCGGCCGCCATTTTTGTTTTGGTGTCCCGCAGCAAACGCAGGATGAAATCTTTTTCTTTTCATGGGAAATTTAACCAGCGTAATGATCACAACCCTGAATTTGCGTCAATTTTTCTGACAAAAATGTGCGATCATTATGCGAGTAAATACGGTACCATCATCAGCAATGGCTCGAGCGTCATCTTCCACAGCTGGCTCCACTGCTGCTCATCCTTCCATCGTAGAATTTCACTTCTCTTCTGTTGTCGTAATGGGGAGGCCGTGTTTACGGTGGTATGAGCCAATCATTGTCTTATGTGACAGACACATTTAATAAAAGAGGTGATACATGAATGTATGTGCATACCTATATTGCCACAATGACCACAGATTAGGACAATAAATATGTTTGTACCTTTGTTCAATATTCTGGGTCACCTCTACGTCGTGTGCTAAACAGCTTCGCAAGTCTCCACCTTCACAGAGTGGAATGGCACTGAATCTAATTATCTAAATGGGGCAATTAAATCTGTTCATAAGAAAAATACGCAAAACCAGAGGGTTGACGGGAATCACCTGTACTACTACACATCTGTGCATTTTCGCCATGCCTGGCACACTAACACACACACACATTATGGAGAAGCCCTGTTAACAGCCAACAATACTCAACTTCCAGACATTTGCTGGCCTTAGTGTGTTGTGCCAAGAAGGCTAAAAAAAATTCTACATGACTGGTACAGTTTGTTTGAAAAAGCTGTGGCTCTATCTGACAGTAGGCGGGGTCCAAGTCTGGCTTTATGCTATGCACTGATTTGGTTCGACATTGAGCAAACTCCTTTGCATAATTTCACAAACAGGCTGGCGAGGAAACACAGAGATCTAAATTTTACAATAATGTTGGTGGGCTGCGCTGTTTCTTTTAAAGCAGATGCAGCAGACATGGGACAGGACTTTGTGGCAATGAAACTTTCACTAGGTACACATCTTACACCAGTGCATGTGTGCGTAAACTAAGGAATACAGACTATTTCTCGTGACACTGGCCTCATTCCACATTTAATATGCATCACCACGGTACAGTGTATATGCTTGACCACGTAATAACACTGTATTGTGGTGAAGTTGACTTTCGGAAACTTGAATTGTGCAACTTTACACATTATGCGCTTTCCCCACTTTGAAACCATCAAATAAGATTGACAAAGGCTAAGTTGGTATCATTGCTGAAGGTGGCAAATATTTTCAATGAAACACATGGCACTGAACAGCAGGAATCTTGGCAAAGAACTTTAGCAACTAGGCCTAGCATTGCTGCAGTGGTTACGGCGGCCAGTGGATTGGCATGCGAACGCTGTATCAAGCCTGGGAGATAATGAAAATAGCAGTGGTGGTGGTTTCAATTAATGCCAATTCAGACCCGCGGTCACAGAGAGAAGACCGGAAAATCGGATAGCAAAGGATTTCATAATCGAAATTTCAGACATTCTTATACATTGGCTCTATGAGGTAAGTAAAGGTGCCGTGCGTGGCATCCGAATTACCAGGTATGTCCAAAAAATTTATCATTGCCTTTACTGCCACACTCCTTCAGTGTTTGGAAAACAATGCAAGTCAACCAGCATCTCAACTTTTGTTTAGCCTTTCATACAGTACAATTAACTACCACAAATTCTGCTTTCATGTATGCACACAGGTAAAATATTTTTGTGTATAACAGTTTTGATCACAATAAAGCGGTTAGGTGATTTCTAGCATATGGGTAAGCTTAGCATGCTGGCTGGTTTAAACGTTGTGATTACAAGATGCCCTCTAAATTTTTCATTAATCTATCCTTTAGTGACTATAACACAGATCATATTACCGATATCGACAAATTATGTGTAGTGGCAAAAGTATATTAAATTTTCGGCCACTTTGTCTTGAACAAACGTTCATTCTGAACTGCACTGAATGCTGTTTTCATCACCAACTCACTCAGTTCCCATCTTTACTCACTTAAATGTATTCTCCAAAATCCCCCAATGCGTTGTCTCATGCATGGCGTAGCGGCTGTCACTACTGTCAGTTAAAGAATGAAAAATAAGTTTTGAGCACAAAGCAAGTCCCAGCACTAATTTCATTTCTATTACATATATTAAAAGCTGTAATAAAGGTCAAGGGGCTCACCAGTGGCATCTGACAGGGAACGCTGATGGGTCTTTTTTGAAGACACCACCAAGAGCGAAGACGTTTGCTGGACGGTAACACGTGGCCTTGAATGGAAAAGTAAAAGACTATTCCAGAGGTTCACAACAACCCAAATGCATTTTACACAAAACAAGCACTCGTAATATGCTGATGCAGAGTATGATCTACATGGGGCTCAAAACAATAACTATACAGCAAGTATCATTAAAGGGAAAAATTGTCATCCCCCCAAGAGCCAGACAACAAAATGAACCCCACGCAGGTACCTCAGAATGCTACTTTTGGATGAACTACAGTTTTTCCCTTTCATTCATCACTTATGTCCTCTCGGTTGAAGGCCTTTCTCAACAACTTCCATTTTACTATGTCTGTCACACAGTGACAGCCTTTCCTTGAAAATTCCCATTCACTTCAAGAACAAGTTAATTCTACCAGCAGACTATTTACTTACAATACCCTTGCTGTGTCAGCATAATGAAAGCAGACATCCAAAGAACACAGTCAAAAATTTTGAAATTAACATAATTGTACCAACAAATGTGGCCACAGTGTCTCGGCTCCGAAATCTTTTCAGGTAGAGGAACAAAATTGCCTGTTTCCTAAGCTGCAAGTCCGGGAAGCACTGAACCATTTCAGAAACTGAACAGCGCAAACACCTGAGACAGACATACAAAGCAGTGAGTGTTTGCGCTAATCAGCATTAGATGCGCTTCACCAACAAGCCAAAACCTTAATGGATTTTAAAAACTTACCCGATACAGGAAAAAAGAAAGGCGAGGGGGTGTGAATATCAAACATCACCGAATCGAATCGAATATCTACTAGTATTCGATTTCTCGAATATTTGATATATCCGGTGCAGAGAGCCGCCCAGTGTCGCATGCACCCTAGAGCCCTTAGTTCTCAATGCTGCCTAAAGCAAGCATTTCACTTTGTTTTCACCACAAAAAGACCGCTGAGCACAACCACGGACGCGCCACCCCGGCTGACATGGTAGCGGACTTTGTAACTGTGAGTGTTCCCCGACGTCGGCCCAGTGCGGGGGTCAGACACACAGCACTCAAACGCCACAATTTGCAGAACAGCACTGCATTGGCCTGCACAAGGTTTGTCAGGGTCAACAGGACTGATCGAAATGAGAATGCGACACGGACAGAAGGAACGGAAACATAACCAGCGTGTAATTTATAAAGTGCAAAGATTGGGTAGATTAGGCACCAATCGTGTTGAATAAGCAGTGACAAACTTCACGCCACTTCAACAGCCGTCAATCTAACCCACACGTGAAACCTCAGGATCGATCACCATGATGAGCCACCCCTATAAAGATATTAGCAGCAAGCATTCTGCGATGGTTTGCGACCCGTTACCTCATCGGCCAGCGGTGAATTTTCGTCATGGCAACTGTGCCTAGGCCATTATCCTAATGGCACTGCTTCAATGGGCGTTGGTGGCTAAAGTTATGGTTTGGTGCCGAATTGACACATATCTGTTCACAGCAGCTGCCCGATACTTGGAAAGCCGACCAACAGCTTCCCCAACGAAAGTAAGTGCACAGCACGGCAACAAAGTTGTTCACTGCCGCCCTCTCTGTGACACTGTATGGTGGCCGTACATCGGTGTCTTGTAGCTTTCAGCAATCCGTCTCGATAAGCTTTGGATTTACACAGCGGGTACGAAAATGTCATGATCCAGTTGTATGCATTTGTGTGAACGGCACATGAACGGAGGAAGGGAAGAGAAAGGGGGGGAGGGGTTGGGGGTGTCGCGCGAATTTGCCGTGACCCTGAAGATTGTCGAATCTTTGACAGGTGGGAAATTGCGTCGAACCTGACAATAAAACAGAGCAGACAGTGCCTGCCCTTTTCTGTTGGCTCCGGCAACGTGAGTCAAGTAATGCACGGTCCTTTTCTCTGCTGTGCAGACTGGCCTTAGGATAACCCACCTGCCATAAAGTTGGGATAGCCCTTCCGCATTTTGGAGAAAAAAAAGCTGGAAAGCAAGGCTTTCTATGCAACAAATAAAAAATTGCTGCAAAACACAGGTCCCCTATTAAACTGAGAAGCTCATCGGTATTCCGTACAACAGGGCATCACTAATTCATTAGTTTCCAAGGGAAAAAAGTCCACTTGATTCTGTTCAACAAAAATTCTATCGATAAAAAAAAAAAAATTCTTCCAGACGTTCATATAAAGTCAAATCTCGATAATTCGAACTCGAAAGGGCTTGGAAATTTGCTCGAATTAAAAGAAGGACTTGTTCTTGAAGTATCCGTACACCATAGCACAATGCATGAACAGTGTGAGTCATGAAATATAGCGGCGTGCAAGCACACAGCCAGTGAGGACCATGAAACTGCCCATGCTGGCCAAAGCTTGCTTCCCCCCCCGATAACGGCAGAAAATGAAACTTCAAAGAGCAAGTCGCCGGCGGCCCGGTGGCACTGGCGCGGAGACCGGTGAGGGAGTTACAAGGGAGATGAGAGGGAGGGCGAGGAGAGCACAGTTGTGAGGAACGGCGAGAGGGAAGCGGATTTGCTTTCCTGCCAGCTCGATGGATGGTGCTAATCACTTCTGCCGCCTAAGAACGCCACCGAAGTAGCGGAGTTGCCGAGGCAGTACTGGGCCTCTGCCACTACTTCCCTCTGCGTGTCTGCATGCTTTTCCCTTTGTATGCTGACAGATCAGCACTGTGCTTACGTTCTTTGTCCTGCATTCTTGACACGAGTAATGCCTTATCAAGATGACAAAGTTATTTCCACTGATCATAATCATGTTTGTGTGCTCCCTTCTGATGTGGCGTCATCGTGTTCAAAAGACATGGAGAATGAGGTACTGAATGTCGCCTCCGTGTCCTTGTATTCAGGGTCTGTCTTGTTGTACAGAATCGGATATGGCGCGCTGTCCCCAACAACCTTTTCATCAGGAAGTCTCGGTTTAGACTTGCCGTTGTAAATAAAAATAAGCATGAACCAGAGCAAATCAAGCCAACCAAAATGCATGAGCGAGAGCTGACGTAAGCAAACGATAGTGCAAAACAAGCGGCCCGACTGAACCAGACGCGAGTATGAATAGTGTGGTTGGGCGGGTCCGCCTGACACCAGTTCCTCGCATGTATGACACTGTTGTGGCCACTCTTACTGGTCTCCTCCACTCGCGGCTCGCTTGCTGCCGCAGCAAGCAGTGAAAATTTGGCCCAGGACCGATCCCTCCCGCGGAGCGCATTTTGCCACTAGTGCGACTGGAGCATTACGGCGTGACACAGAAGCGGCAATCTTTTCATTTGAGAGAGGGTGAAATTTCTGCTACATTTCTTTTGTTTTTTTATTGAGTGTGGCGTTGAGGGAGGTCTCCTAAGCTTTTCCTCTTTGGCGGGGTAAGAGCAATGCTGGTCGGAGGTTCCGCCACGTGATTTCACACGCTTCTGAGAATGTTGTTGAAGTGCGGTATGTTCAAATTAACCATTGCAAATGCTTGCGTATTCTATTTACCAGGCATTGTCACCCACTGGAATACATACAATTTTGATGGGACCACAGCGTCAGTTCGAATAAACCGGAAGTTTGAATTAGCGACATTTGAGTGTACTAGAACTGAGCTGTAATAAGCGCTGGCATACCCTTGAATAAGAGTAAGACCGTACTGTATGTCTTGACTTCTATTTACCCATGTCACAGACAGCATGCGTACATTCTTGTTACACAATGCTAGGAGACTCACAGGCATGTGCAGCACTGTACTTTCTTGTCCAAAATTTGTAAGCATTAATTTTTGTGAAAAATTTTCTGATATTCAATGTTTGATTTGATATTCAGCTTTTCTTTTTCTTGATTCGACTAGATATTTGATTTGAAATCTACTATTCGGTGTTCGCACATCCCTAAAAAAGATCCTTGAATTGACCATACACTGGCCAGCTACCACACACTGGCCAGCCACTACCTTAGAGCCCATTTCCCCTCAATTTTTTTGCATACACTTTACTGTGTAGCGATCAATTGACCAGCATAAGACTAATGAGGAGTGCCTTAAGCTGTATAAAACACATTTCAAAAGTGATTAGCTTTCTTTCGGGATATTCAGAGGTGTAACCTAAGCATTTTCAACAGAAACTGTGGCACATACTAATATGTTGTTTTGCTAAGTAAGAAAGCCTGACAGGCAGTTTTGTCTATTTTACTGATATACAATGTAATGCCTACAGTTCAATCATGCAGTCTTTAAGACATAGCTGGTATGGTTTTAAAAAAGTGCAGTACAGCACATCACAGCCCTTTAATATGAACATATTGCACAATGTTTCAAACGTAAAGTTTGACCTTTCTTTTTTACAACCTGCACATAATCTCTTCCGAGGCTAAACTTCCTCAGTATACACAGTAGACTTCATGTAATTCAATTTTTCAGTTATTTCAATCTCGACCGAAGGTCCCGGCTGACAACCATGTATTTCTTTCTAGTTGGCCCAATGCATGGGCCAACTCTGACCCATGCATTTTGAAAGGCCCAGGCGTTCGTTATTGCGATCCTGAAATTGGCATTCGCCTGATAATTTGGATTTGATAAAGCAGCACGCATATGCCTGACCCGAAAAGCGACTCCTTTGGTGGCAACGTCTGTCTCAGAGCAGCATAGGTGTCTCAGTGTAGCTTAAGGGATAGTTAATGCATTGAACACGTGTCACCTCCCCTCAAAAACGCCTATTTTAGGCTCACCCTAGGAAGACTTTCAAGCAATAACTGTACCTCACAACGTCTGATTATGATATTTGCCATATTGTAACATGCATCTCTGTTTCCAAGAAAATTGGGCCAAAAATTGTCAGGTGCAACGAATACAAAAACAGTCGCCGTGGCTAAGTTCGTCTGCTTTACCGCATAACACGAGTGTATTGCGGCGAAGCTAAATTTAGAAAACTGGCTGCTATTGCGCAACATGTACTAGGCCCCTGTCAATTTTTTTGTGTGGTAAAAATCAGGTGCGTGTAGGATTTCTACTTTATTAAGAAGCTTAATCTCATTTCAACGTTAGTTTTTACTTTGGACAAATACAAACTGGGAGCGCATTTGATTTGTGGGTGTACTGGGAGTGCATTTGTACGTGTACTGCCAAATGAACCAGTAATATATTTTGACGTGTTTTTCTGAGTGTTGTTTAATTCAACCTACCGAATAATTTGATCAGTTTCATTGGTCCCTTCAGGGTCAAATTAAAGGAAGTCGACTGTACAAGAGAAGTTACATTCACCAAGACAGTTACTAATCTGGAGGCAGGCTCCCACCCAATTTCACGGCTGCCATTGTATGTCACTGTGTGGAGAAGCTTGCCTTAGAGGTAGGCAAGTCAGATGCAAGCAGTGTGGCCTCACCGGAAATCTTCAGAAAGTATGAGCTGCTTGAGCTGGTGCCCCTGCGAGCGTTTCCGAGGAGGTGCATTGGGGTCTGAGCAGAAGGCCGACAGAAGCCAGACCAGCTGCAGCGAAAAGTCTGTGTCCTTGCTGCACCTGCACAAAATGGACTTTGCTTCATGGGACACAGTTACAGAAGCCAGAACAAGGTATGCAGTTTGTGAGCCATAGCTTCTACGATGAAGCAGTAACTTGGAGGCCAACTTTGATTTGCTACTCTCAAGCTACCGCCGGGCCCATCTGAATGAAATTTGTTGCATTTAAAGGGATGCTAAAGGTAAATACTAAATCGATGTGCACTATTTAAATACCATTCCAGAAACCTTGCAACGCTTGTTTCATGCCAAGAAAATACTTAGTTTACGAGAAAATTTCATGTGAAGGGTCCGAATGCCGTTTTCTAAATTCAAATCTCCTGCCACCTAACCGGGGGAGTGTTGACGTTGCATACGCCATCACCACCCTTTGCTGCCTCGGTGAGTAAAACCCCACCCAACAGATGGCGATATCGAGCCAAAACAGTGTAGTGGATTCGCCGCTGCAGCTGCTTTTTGGTCAAGTGGCATAGACTGTTTGGGCATCGTGCAACATCACATGGAAGTTTAATTCTCCACTACTTGCAGTTTGTGCAAGTTTCACAAGCCAGCAAAACCAGCACAGCACTGCGCAATAACGAAACTAGTGAAACGCGAAAGTGTGGGTGGCGCGGATTCAAGTAAAAATGAAACTTTTCAACTGCGCGCGTTATTGTCAAGGGTAATTTCAATGAGTTCTTTTTTTCTAAACAATGAAGTTACCTGGACAAGTAGTAGTTGCAAAAAACAAGGATGTTTTTTGCAACGAATGGTTGAGTATCAGTGACAGAATTTAACTGAGGAGTGCTTTCATCATTGGGCAAGTACTTGAATGTCCCAGGGCAGTCTCTAACCATGTCCTGCCTTTACCTCAATTTCTCGATTACGAAGGCCTTGTTCACAATAATATTGATGCCTTGGAGATTCTCAAGCACTAAGCTATCACTTTAGCTTGATTTAATATCTGCCTTTAGTGTCCCTTTAACAGAGAAATCTAAACTTCACTGACTGTTGGAAACAGAATTTTGATTTAGGGCCTCAACTTTTCTACAATGACTGAAGATAAGTAAAATTTATTTGAAGAATTGAAGCACTAAGCTTACTAGCACATAGGCCTTCACAAAAAACAGATGCTATAAATCTGCAAAGTGTATATGCTAAGTGGACAAATATGATGCACTTAAGCTTACACCATACACAAAATTGCTACATTTATGCAACTTCTGCAAATATGCTACACAAAAATTAGTGGTAGATTTAAGAGTGGTGTATAATGTATCATTTCTGTTCACTCTAGGTGCCTCAATAGATGCAGTTTATAAAATGAAGTTATGCTGCTGGATTGCATAAAAGTGCACCTGATGCTTCATTCCCCCCCCCCCAAAAAAAAGAACTAGCTTTTTGGTAATTTCTATAATTAAATTAATGGCCTAAGTTAGCAATCTGCTCTCAACAGTCAGCAGATTTTAACATTTAAGAGCGACAGACCTTTCTAAAGTTGGCCCAGTGGATATCAAACAAAACAGTATCTTTAGTCTCATGTAACATGTGTGTACCAAGGCAAAGCTGTCCTCATATGTAGTATGTATGAGTGGCTTAACGGCAAGGCCCATACGCTGCATAGCAGGAATGCGGGCAAGCATAATCCACACTGTTGTCCCCCACAGCGGGTCTAGGTGTGAATCCAGGTGCTGCTGAGAACAGAGGTGGAGCAGTGCTGCAGACACTGACAATGCCATGAGACAATTTTCAGCTTCTGTCACCTACTGGAAACTGCATGCAGTTCAGAGCAATGACCATACTACCAAGGTCAACAGCACCGCACTTGCAGGAACCAGGAAATCCCATAAGGATTTCCGGCTGAAGAGAATGAACGTGGCTTTCTGGATATATACAGTGTGTCAACTGCAAGTGGTAAAGTACATTTTAACCCTTCTTGATGTCACATAACTATACTTACACAATCCACCGAACCCTGAAAGATTGATTCTATGCCATTTTCCTTTCAGTCACTGTTTGAGTACAGCCACTCTGCCACAGACACTTTAAGTATCAACACCCCTTTACCTTTGGACTAAGTAGGGCCGCAGGGAGTCTGCTATGTCACTGTGGTGCACATACATGCTGACAATCTGAGGCAAGTAGAAGTCCACATCAGCATCACTGAAGCTGAACATTCTGTTACCTGTGAGTGGAAAAAGAAATGCCTAAGGCATCTGCACAACAACATGGCATTACAGTAGTAGCAAAGAACAGTTAAGCCCACAAATAAGAACATATGAGGGTAGGCATCAGGTGAGCATCAGCATAGTGCATTTTAAGAAATCTGATAGTGAAAAAGAACAATACTGAAGCAACAAAAAAGCTTAATTTGTGTGTAAAGGATTAAGGCAGTCAGAATAAGCCAATGTCAAACTGTAGTGAAATATGATGCCACAGGAAGCACGAGTGCATCCATACAGAAGGACCACTCACCTAGGTATGCAAGCACCCCAGGCTCTTTTGAACGAAACAGGTAGTCTATGGCGAGAGGCATGTCAAACAGCGTAGACTCAAACAACCGTAGCAGCAAGTCTTTTGGCACCAGCCGTTCAGCAGAAGGCGTCGGGTCCTGCATAATGTGTCAGTTGTGCCACATGGTTTTCTTTCCGTATCCAAGAGGTGTGCACTTACACAACAGAAAAGTGCGTCGGGTGTTCAAAACTAGCTGGCAATGTTTTAATGCAACAACAGTATCAAAAATGTCCCAACTCATAAGATTTTTATGCAACATAGCAAAAGCTATTTATACATTGCAACCAAGATTATTTTTATTTTAAATAAATCCTCCTCTCACTAAAATGATCCAGACTGCAATGAAGTGGAAAAGGCTACTTTTGAATTAGCAGGATAAAGGAACTTGCAAACCAAGTGTAATACACCAAATGATTTCCTGCATCCCCAAACCATGTATACATACTGTCCTTATCTTTATGAACAGGAACAGGTGAGCGTGTGGCAAATAGCCTCATCAGGCACATGCTGCAATGCAAGTTGCAAAAACAAAAGACACGAAGGGCACCATTTCTTCTTGCATTAGCACCCAGTCCCTAACACTTTATCTTAATGCTACTTTGGCACACACTACCAAATTCATTTGAATATATATGGATGGACTCTATATTGTAGCTTTGAATGGCGAGTGTGAGAGGTAGCATGATCACCTCATCATTATATTCCACTTGTGTGCAGGGAATGTGCAAGGTTGCACACAACGGAAGAAGGAATGGTGCCGCTCTCTCCTTTTGCTTTCGCATGTCACTGCACAACACTTGTCTGAAGACAGGCAGGTTTGTAAAGATGACGATGGTACATTATTAGGAGGGCTTGCATCAAAATAAAGTAAGCCAATCATATAGAACACGATAACGTCTTCTTGCTTCTGTACTGGCAAAGCAAAAATTTTGCTTTAATATTTAGTTTTAATATATTTAGAATGAAGAACCCAACAGACTTATGTGACCTTGCAGAATCTCAGCTCAGTTTCCAGTGAAGCTGTTTCTTTCAAGCAGTTGCATAATTTGTTCGTAATAGTTGGCATGTTAGTGAATTTGCTTCTATAAAAAGAAACTAACAGAAAGAGAATGCACAAGAACAATTTCTCAGTACACTTCATCACGTCCGACACACAGCAACTGTCGTCTGCTTGTGTTACAACGTGCTCCGTTTTGACGACAGCTTCGCGGTCAGTGTCGGTCTGTCTTTTCGTGAGCACCATGATTCGCTTTTGTTGCATTATGGGTCGCAGATGTAGCGAGTGGCAATATGTCAAGCTGCAACATCGTGTCCCTCTGCAAGGCAGCAGACGAGCGGAGTGGCTGCAGCGCATCGGACTGTCGCTATCCAATGGGAGCCAGGATTTGTGCGTTTGCGGCCGTCACTTTACACCGGAGCATTACTGCCACAGTAGCGTTTCGCGAGTTCGGTATTCGGGTAAATGCAAGTGAAGGGGGCCAAGCCTGGCCGTTTGACTGTCCCGTTTCCACAGGATGAGCAGAAGCAGAAATGTGAATAGTCTGCACGGTGCAGTCACCTGATGGCACAGAGCTCAACCAAACACAGTAACGAAGTGTATTCTTCTTTGCTGCTGGTGTAAATATTTTGCAGGAGCGTAATCGTTAACACGCTGTTTTTAAAAATGTTTAAAATGTTTTACACTGGTCAGAGCAATATTAATTCTTTGTTTGGCTGGTTAAGCTCTGCGCTACCAGGTGGCTAGACCGTGCAGACCGATCAGGCCGCTCACGTACGTCTATGCTAAAGTTCCTTCATCAGCTTGAGTTTATACTTTCACCCAACTGTTGAAATGGCCAGCTCGCCTGTGGTTACCGGAATGCCAGACACGTTCAGAGCTGGGACAGAATGCTCGCAATGCAAGCTGCTTCGAGGGCTCTCGCTTGGGGTCGACTGCCAAGCAGCTGGCGGAGAGTTTGGAGAGGCTTCGTGTGCGCGCTCCTAGAGAACCGGAAGTAGACGACACCATGTGCCACCATGACGCAGAGCCAGTGAAAGTGGAGCTTAGCCCCGATCACTCAGTGAACGAGTTGAGGAGAAAATGCATGACTATAGGGAAAGATAACTTGCAATTTTTCATAGCTCTCTTAATATGTGACGCTTCACACAAATTGTGGTGTGAATGATTAACTTTAGCTGTACCCTACGCACCTACAGTGTTTGTCCGAACCGTTTCAAGGGCCCTTTAAACACCTGAAAAACTTAGCACTTGGATAATGCTCCAATTAATGTACACACACTATACACACTACACTTTGCATGCACATCAACCATGACTCAAAATGCATAAATATTTATTCCATAGGCAGCAATAAAGGAGCACTGATAAACAGTGATCTAAGATTTCAACTTTTTTTTCCCCTCGATTAAATGAGGGCGTGAACTCTCAAAACACAAGACTCCAAGACTGGCAAGCCTTGGATAGGCTCTAAACTAATGCCATCTTTTTCTCCAGCCTTGTTTCAGTTTGGTACTAAGTGGATAGAAGTGTCATGATGCACAAAGACATCGCGACTAAAGCCTGCCATAGAAGGATTTTAATCGTGACATTTACTGTCGGAATAATTGAGTCACTCTGGCTTTCTTACATTTTGGGCCATTAATAGTTCTGACATGCTAGGCTTTGCATATCCCAGCACATCACTTTTTTTGCTCACAAATAAGGAATGATGTTTGCAGTTTTTGGAAATCAAACACATTAGAGGATGACAATGCCTAAGGTTTAGGCACCATCTGCACCAGTGGTGCATATGGTGCCATCATCTCATCGTGTCACAGAAACTAAGTACCTAATTAAAATTATAATTACTTCAATCAGACAATTACTTAGCAACAATTGCTACTCCATGACAGTAATTGAGCAGTTACTAAAAGGTAATTGATCACTTTTACATTACTCCTGCTTGGGCCACGTTGGCCTGCAGTATTGTGAAATAAATAAATAAATAAATAAATAACTTTGCTTCCACCATTGTTAAAATTGCACAGATAGAGTAAACAGAACAAGCTGGCCTGGCTCTTTTGGTGTGTCCGCTGCAGCCCCTGACACATTACCTTCACTAACAAGCTTTTCTAAAAGCTTTGTGGGTTATCCACCCTCATTTCCTTCTGAAGAGATCATTATAGAGACCGTGAAAGCTCGCTCAAGGAGCACGCTGGAGGGCAGGATGGTCTTGTAAAGTACAATCACCCTGTGCCCAAGATTGTGGTTATTCAATGCTGCGATGCTCCTTCTGGGTCCTTTATGAAGTGCGGCGCTTTGCTGTTGCTGGGGCTCGAATAAGGCACTCCCAGTAAAGCCAATGAAAAGCTGAAAAAAATTTGCCACTGGCAATTTCCTGGCATCAACATCCGATGTGGCCACTGCTATCAAGCCATAGCAGTGCAGGCTCAATTTGTCATACAACATCTGGTGGTGCATTAGGATGAGGAAACAAACATTGAGTGCAAGTCTGCTTCTCATGCAACACTTTGACATGGTTCACAGTGGTGCAGAAAAAGCAAATGGACATGTCGTGCTTGTTGCTGTTGGTTTTCATGCTTGCTGCTACTCACCTGGTTATGCTACTTGTATTAACACATTCTGAGTACTCGCTCCAAGAAAATGTTAAAATGCAGCTTTATAAGGTGCACAACTTCTTCAAGGAAGTGTCAATGACAGTCTCGGCAACTGAGCAGTCATCATCATCATCATCACCATCAGCCTGGTTAAGCCCACTGCAGGGCAAAGGCCTCTCCCATACTTCTCCAACAACCCCGGTCATGTACTAATTGTGGCCATGCCGAGCAGTACACTGCCACATATACAAGCACACCTCGTCACTCATTTGACAGATTGTGCAAAGCATGGCACATGAACACCAAAGAACAACAAAGCACATCAATGCACACTACTTGACGTCTATGTGCTGTGCCGAATCACTAGAGATTGGGACTGGAAGGACACTGCACAGGTTACTGCTGCGAATTTATGGTAATGTATCCTCCCCAGCAGCGAGAAATGTGTATTGCCCAGCACAACAAGCCATCACATTGCATCCTTAGCTTCCTGTTCTACCCAGAATGGTAGCCTCAGAAAATCGAGTGTCACACCCACACATGGTAACATGAGCCTCCACATGTGTGCCCTTATCCTCCTTTTTCTTTACTTTTTTTGCATGTTCCCTTAAACGGTCATTCACGCAACGCTCGGTTTGCCCAGTCTACAGCTGCCCACAAGGGTTTGCAAGGGAATTGCATATACAACCCCTCTGGAGCACTTAAAGGGCTTCTCATGCCTTGTGCGGTAAACCCACCTGCTCTCACAGCAAACTCTAGGGCACAGCTTAAAAGCTTGTTGGGCACAGAAAAAAAAAAAAGAGGAATACCGTGGCAGTTAGCAACCTAACTAAGGTTGTATGACACCTTGTGCACAACCTCCAGTCTCACCTTCGGTCGTTAGACCTCTGCCCTTGCCCTTCATGCTCCAAGCTTTACTTTTTGCAGTAGAGACTGTGCTGTGGCATTGACGGCCGTCAAAGGGAAACCAGCTGCCAAAAGGCCTCCAACTTGGTTTGATAAGCATTGAATTTGATGCATGCATGATTTTCGCAGAGCTGATTCCAAGCAAAGACAACCTACTGCTCGCTTCACCACCTTAGAATGTGTGGAATCGTATGGCAGCAATTGCTTCAAGGCTCGCAGTTGATAAGCCCAGCAGACATGACCAATTTCAAGCAGCCTTAAATCTAAAAACTGCAGGCCTGTGGCGTCCAGAGGTTCATGCGTAAAAAGGAGCCCTTGGCTTTGGTTGTTGTAGTATAGTGTCGCCCCCTGTCAGATCTCTGTGTTATCGTACATGTATGTTTTATAGTTGCTTAGCTAGATGGCGCAACCCCCTTCTGTCATGTGACGAGCTTGGGCCAATCTGGAGGTGTCATCTGGCGTGTGAAGCCTTTATTAGTAATAAACGGTCGCGGGTCGGCTGAGTCTTCGTTCCGGTTTTCATCGGGAGCAGTTTGCTCCGTGTCTCTTTTACTGCGCCGGCACTAGCCACGCCAGACAGAGGGTGGGGCCGTGGGGCCAGACAGAGGGTGGAACAGCATACCGTATTTACATGATTGTAAGTCGACCACCCATATCGCGTGTGACAAGAAAAAAAGAAGAAAAAAAAAAGAAGAGCATACTCGAGGGTGCATTCGATAACGAAAATTTATTTGTAGCTGACATGGTCACTGGATTACTTGTCTTCACTTGTGCCGCTGTCCTCACTAGTGCTGCCATCATCATTGCTGCTACAGTCCCATAGCGCGTCGTCGTCCAGCGAAATTCCATATTTGGCAAACGACCGCACAACATCTGGTGGAACAGCAGCCCAAGCCGAATGCACCCAACCACACGCAGCTGTCAGGGAGGCTCTTTTGACAGGTGCGGTTGGCGTAAGTTCGCAGTCTTCTGCAGCCAGCCACTCGTACTCACAGCGGAGCAGGTCTTTAAAAGGCGAAGATCCGGGCTTGTTTCATGACCATTTCGCACTTCACTGGCAAGAACCGATCCTGCATTTTAGCGACGTACTCCGCAAGCTTGGCCTACAGCTCCGGAAAGCGTCCAGACTTCGGCCCGTGGCAAGTTCTTCACTTGCCATCACAGGTGAAAATTCAGCTTCGCTTCAATCGTCACTCTCGCACCGCCCATTCAGAAACATAGAACTTGCGGCCTGCTGCACAGTGATTTGTTTCTTCAGTGTAAAGGATGGCAGCCCTCTTGAACGTTCGAAGTTTCTGAACGGGTGGTGCGAGAGAGGGCAACCTGGATCTATGTCTACTGCTTCCGCTATCAATCTCGGCCTCAGTCTACAAAAGGATTCCTCAGCAAGCACATCACTGGAGCACAGCACTGCTGCAGGAATGGCGCACTCACCCTTGTTAATGTTCCAGGTTAGATGCCTTGATTGTTTTTCCGTTCGGAGTAGCAACCGTTGCCTATTCGTGGTGTTGTGCCTCACTGAGCTCCCTAACTTGTGTAAGCATTGTAGCAGCTGTATACACCAGAACACCGTGAATTCAAAGCGCGCCGCCATATTGATGAGCGCCGGTCGCGCCATCTATCCCAAGCGCCGCGAAGTAGCAGGCCTGGGCTGCCACGCCGGGAGATGCGACCGGGCGCTAAAGCGAAACTTGAGCTTTTTAGCTGGGCGGAAGGCGTGTTTCATGTTTTTTCTAACCTGTAATTTTCACTGTCTCGATCCAATCAAACTTCAAGACCTTATGCAAGTCCGCAATAGCCACACTGAGTGCTGTGCAGACTGCAGAAGCGAATACATCGGGTAAGTACGCTATTACATTTGTACAAACCACACGCTATATGCTAGAACACGTGTGAGCTTTTTGGCACGTAACCTGTGAAGGAATTTACAGCACTGTGTTTGTGCCATATATTATTAAAGCACGCAGAACATTGTCCTCTGCTCTTTCAGTTTGGTTTTGCGCTGGTTGTTTTGGCATCCAAACACGACGCAATGATGCCCAGATGACTTCTTGTACTTTGGATCCGCGTGAACGGGCATATTTCCACACTTTGGAGTCCTAGAGCTGGCGCTTGCCATGTCTACTGGTCGCCGGCGAACACACTTTGGCAGCCCAGTACAAAATGGTGCTGGTCGACCGGGCAATCCGGGTGCGAGAGTATGCGTTCGGTTAGTCTGGGTGCGAGGCTAGCGTGTTCTGGTCTATAGCAATGTGTGTTAAAATAACGGCTCTGCTTCAATCTGGCGATGTTGAGACAAATCCAGGACCTTCTATTGAATAAATCTTAACTACTGTTTTAGAAACTGTAACAAGGATTGAAAGCGGACAGGCAGACATGCGCAGTGATCTACATGCGCTTAAGTATTGGCAAGCATCTGTCAACGCAGGCCTGCAACAGTTATCTTCAAGATTACGTGTTCTTGAGGTTGACACGTCATCGCTGAAAAAATACCAAGGCGCATTGCTACTCCGCTCGCCTTAAGCTATTAATTCTATATCTGAGCAAATTAAGACTATTGAATCAAGATACGATGATACGGAAAATCGACTAAGGCGATGTAATCTCTTTTTTGGCATCCCCAATGATTCCAATGAAACGTGGTCAGCGTCAGAAGGCAAAGTCATTGATGTATGTTCAAAGGAACTCGGCATTACAATTGAACCTTCGCAAGTCAACCATGCGCATCGTCTTGGCAAATACCAAGTGGGTAAATGTAGATTGATTATTACTGAATTCACCCTTTACAAGGATAAACAAAGAGTAATTGAAAAATGTTATAAGTTCAAAAATACAAATTTTGCTGTTGGCGAAGACTTTTCATTGCAAACACGAGTAGCCAGAAGAAAGTTAATAGAATTTGCGAAGTCCAAAAATGTGCCGCTTAAGCTAGCCGTCGATAAACTGCGGATAGAGAATACCGTGTTCACTAACTGCGCTGACACTGACAGCATTATTCAATCATCTAGATAGCAGTTTCAAAGGCCGGCAATCTCATCAGATTGTCATCCACCTCACAATCCAAGTGTCCATAATGCTGTAGCGCAGATTTCGATATCTTTCACGAATATGCACAGTTTACTCCCAAAACGTGTTGAAGTTTGCTCGCATCTAGAAACCAGCAATTGTGATATTCTACTACTCACAGAAACATGGCTCCCCTCCGATATCACTGATGACAAAGTCCTACAACCATTGGTTGGCTACAGCATCTATCGTAATGACAGTGACGGAAGAAGGGGCGGCGGGGTATTGATAGCCTTTAAAAAAAAAAAAAAAAACGTTACTGCCTTTCCTTTTGAAATTTCAAGCCCGTTTGAAATAACCTGGGTCTGCGTTCTATCTTCACATTCTAAGAATGTATTTGGAATATGTCAACCACCAGGAAGCACAGAAACGTTCACGTCTTATATGTATGAAAATCTTTGCGAAATTACAATATTTTCAAAAGCTAACATATTCTTATTTGGCGATTTTAATTACCACGAAATTGACTGGGCTAACCGAACGTCCCCCTGCCAACACTCCAACGATTTCGTAGCACTTGCACTAGACTTTTCTCTAGTGCAAATGATTAAGAAACCCACCCATGGCAATAACGTCCTTGACCTCGTTTTCACATCTATCCCTGAAACAGTTGCATCAGTTTCTTTGATGCCTGGTTTTAGTGATCATCTACTCATTAAACTTACAATAGAACTACCCTTATACAAACGCACTATGACACCTAAGCGCATATTTAATTATAAGAACGCCGATTTCACTGCCATCAACATAGGTTTAGAGAATTTCTACAGCTCGTTCATACGTAACTTTGTTTCCCGACCTGTTGAGGAAAGCTGGAAACTCTTTATGAAAACACTAATGCAGCTTACACATGCTCATATTCCGCTGATTTACTTCCGGGTAGATAGTTCAAAACCACAGTATCACAGGATGCTACGGTCATTAAAAAATAAAAAGAAACGCCTGTTCGGAATTGCTAAGCAGCAAGGAACTCCAGTGGCGTGGTTAAAACATAAAGAGTCTGAAAAGGATATTGCTGTAACATTCGTAGTGCTAAGCACAAATTATTTTCACATGACCTCCAATCTATGATACAAAATAACCCTAACATAAGAAGCCAACAAACACTGACACGAAGGACAACATAGGGGAAATTACTTGTGCTTGATAAATGAAAGAAAGAAATGATGAATTAATGGAAATTAAAGTGGATGAAAAAACAACTTGCCACAGGTGGGAACCGAACCCACAACCTTCGCATTTCGCGTGCGATGCTCTACCAATTGAGCTGCCGCGGCGCCGTTTCCCCATCCACTTTCTTCCGTTTCCCCATCCACTTTCTTGGGTATTTATGTGTCCTAGTAGAACCCTAGTAATGTTAGTGAGTGCCACCACTCATACACA
This sequence comes from Dermacentor variabilis, assembly GCF_050947875.1. Classification (NCBI taxonomy): domain Eukaryota; kingdom Metazoa; phylum Arthropoda; class Arachnida; order Ixodida; family Ixodidae; genus Dermacentor; species Dermacentor variabilis. The sequence continues at coordinate 191,216,999 of NC_134573.1, forward strand.
CATAAATACCCAAGAAAGTGGATGGGGGAACGGCGCCACGGTAGCTCAATTGGTAGAGCATCACACGCGAAATGCAAAGTTTGTGGGCTCAGTTCCCACCTGCGGCAAGTAGTTTTTTCATCCACTTTAATTTTCATTAATTCATCGTTTCTTTCTTTCATATATTAAGCACAAAATTTCCCCTATGTTGTCCTTGGTGTCAGTGTTTGTTGGCTTCTTATGATGTGACTAATAAAAATCGGGCCCCTTGGTTAACCCCCCCATCTTCTCGTTTATTAAAATAATCCAAAGAAATTCTGGGCAGTGATTTCCCCTCGGAAAGACTCTGGCCGAATTTCACTCCATACCGGAGCACCTATCTCAGAAGAATCCTCAGTTGCTTTTAATCATTTCTTTTATCTCGATGTTTACATGCGAGGATTACTCTACCATTCCCGCAATCGCAGACGTAAACTACAGGTATATGGCACCAATAAAGATTGATGCCTCCGCCCCCCCCCCCATCTCACCTCTAATTAAGAAACTAAAGGTCTCTACCTCATCCGGCGTTGATGGTATAAATAATAATCCACATACAGCCCCCATCCTTGCGCATATTTTTGAGCAGTCCTTATCGACAGGGGAACTACCATGTGACTGGAAAATAGGGAAAATCATTCCCATCTTTAAGTCTGGTGATAAAAGCAAGATAAGTAATTACCGACCCATATCATTAGCAAGCATTCCGTGTAAATTACTAGGGCATGTCATAGCATCTAATATTGTGCAGCACTTAGAAGCTAACAATTTCTTCTATCCAAAGCAACACGGTTTTAGGAAAGGACTTTCCTGTGAGACTCAATTAATCGAATTCTCTAACGAGCTATTCACATATGTAGACAATGGTTTCCAGATTGATAGTATCTTTATTGACTTTGCCAAAGCCTTTGATCGTGTTCCCCAGTCTAGATTGACAGCCAAACTATCATCATTACATTTAGACAGCCTTAAAATATCATGGATAAGGAACTTCCTCACATCCGCAAACAGTTTACATTTACTGACAATCATTCAGCCTCCTTGGCCGATGTGTCATCTGGTGTACCTCAAGGTAGCGTGCTGGGTCCGCTATTGTTTCTCATCTACACAAATGAATTGCCATCCAACATAACATCAGCAATCAGATTATTTGCTGACGATTGCATAGTTTATCGCCAAATTAGGACACCCGACGACCATATCGCTCTTCAAAAAGATCTATATAAAATTACAAACTGGTGCATGCTATGGCACATGTCACTAAATTCAGAAAAATGCAAATTGATGACCATTAGCTGAAAGAAAACAAACTCTCCTTACATTTACTCGCTTAATAACAGTGCTGTCACTGTCAACCCCTTGTACAAATATCTCGGTATCCATACTATAACAAACTTATCATGGAAGGCGCATATAAAACATGTTACGGCAAAAGCATCTAGCACACTTAGTTACCTAAAACGAAACCTACGTGAAACCTCTTCAGTTACTCGTGAAATAGCATACAAAACCTTTCTTCGTCCTCAGCTCAAATTCGCTTCTGCCATCTGGCCACTACATCAGGAATATTTAATAAATCCTCTCGAATCTGTTCAAAACCGTGCTGCACGTTCCATCGCGAAAGATTACAGTAGGCATTCTAGCATTACTGCTATAAAGAAATCACTATCACTCCCATCTCTTGAATCTAGAAGGATGATAGTTCTGCTTTGCTTACTGCACAAAATCACTCACAGTGAACACACAACTACATTACCCCTTTGCCGCCATTTCGCACATCTCGCCACTTATATAATGCACACAGTTTCACGAGTGTTTGACCACACAAATGCATTTAACAAATCTGCATTACCTCTGGCAATAGCAGCTTGGAACGATCTTCCAAGCCACATTGTTGAAATTAATAATCTGGATTCATTTAGAGAAACATAAAAAAAAAATTATTCCGCAGTCATGCGCACGTTTCATTTGTACCATATGACTTAACTGTCGTGCTTGTCACTTCTTGCAAGCAGTTTATAGGTATACGTGCGTTTGCAGTTTTTTGCCAGGAGTTCAATGAGCCACACGCGTTTCTGATCGTCCAAAGTGTCGTCGTTTTTCGTTTGCTTGATGTTAAATGGCATCTTTCTTTTTCAATTGTCTGATTTGTTGTTAGCTATCTTCTCCTGTTTTTGCTACATGCTATTTCTCTTACCCCTTCTTGCAATACTCCAGTTGGAGCCTGTGAGGTATGTGTATATATAAATAAATAAATAAATAAATAAATAAATAAATAAACAAATCAGCTCTGCGAAAATCGTGTGTGCATTAAATGCTTTCTAGTTTATCAAACCAAGTTGGACGCCTTTTGGCAGCTGGTTTCCCTCTGACGGTCGTCAAAGCCATAGCACAGTCTCTACTGCAAAAAGTAAAGCTTGGAGCATGAAGGGCAAGGGCAGAGGTCTAACGACCGAAGGTGAGACTGGAGGTTGTGCACAAGGTGTCATACAACCTTAGTTAGGTTGCTAACTGCCACGGTATTCCTCTTTTTTTTTTTTTCTGTGCCCAACAAGCTTTTAAAGCTGTGCCCTAGAGTTTGCTGTGAGAGCAGGTGGGTTTACCGCACAAGGCATGAGAAGCCCTTTAAGTGCTCCAGAGGGGTTGTATATACAATTCCCTTGCACCCTTGTGGGCAGCTGTAGACTGGGCAAACCGAGCATTGCGTGAATGACCGTTTAAGGGAACATGCAAAAAAAGTAAAGAAAAAGGAGGATAAGGGCACACATGTGGAGGCTCATGTTACCATGTGTGGGTGTGACACTCTATTTTCTGAGGCTACCATTCTGGGTAGAAGCGGCAACACCTCTTCTAGACTTTCACTTGAGGCCTTCTTTATCAAGAACAGATAGGCGTATAAGTGAGCCTTCTATCTCATTAAGTGATGCTGAATTTGACTTCTTGTGCAGCTGCCTTTGATGTGCATGCACCTGTTCTTTTTACTTGGTATGCGCATGCGTAACAAGAGGATATATAAGTACAGTTCCATCTTTCCATTAAACAGCTGTGAGTAGCGCTTGTCTTTGTCAACCTCTCATGTCTCTGTGGTTTTTTTATAGCGCTAGGTTACTACACCAACAAAACAGTAGAACCTCGTTGATACGTTCCCGTTACGTACATTTTCCTGGCACCAACGTTTGAAATCGAGAAGAAAAAAAATTTAACCAGTAGAGTTACGCTAATTTTTTACTGCTGGTTCACAAGCTCCTGTGATGTTCCCCAGAATTACATCATAAACAGGTGATTCCATACACCTCGCCAGCGTCTCTCCCATAAAATAAGGTGATGACAATGTGACGCGGGCCTCGGGAAGAACTTGGGTCGTTCCATCAACCATTACCAGAGACCGTTGCTTGCTGGTGGAAGCTTCCTGGGGAACCAGGCTATGGCGTACCATGACGGTATTGCTGCCTGTGTCCCCCAGAACTGAAACTCTGTATCCGTTTAACCCTCCCCCTGTCACAGGCATATTACAGTAAAACCTTGTTAAACCGTACCCGCTTAAACAGTGGTTTCGTTTAAAAAGTAGTAAAGTCAAATCCCCGTCTCAGCAGCCATTTAACATAATGTGTTTTGTATCTGCATAAACCGTACCACCTTATTCTGTACGTATCAGTTAACACATAGTGTTTCCACTTTTTGTCACGCAAACATGGCGGTGCGTCGCCTCCATCAGGTGGCCCGGCAGAACAACAAGCCTCAGAGATCGGAACAAAGGCCGTCAAGTGCCCTGCGCGTTTGTGCATGAAGCCACATCAACATTTCGGCGCCGTGCCAGAGAGCTTTCTTTGTTCTATGAGAGGTGGCATTGTGCGACCAAGGACTCGTGTCATGCCAAAGCTCGAATAAAAAAGACGCCGGGTGCTCAGCATAGAAGAAAAATTAGACATTGTTCGTGCTATCGAACGTGACACGAAGAAGTCAGCGCTGGCACGCGACAGGGATCTGCCGAAGAAGTTGCTCGGCGGTGCTGCTGCAACCGCGAAGAGATGTTGGCTATGAGGTTCAATTTTTTGCCATCGTTGCCTCTGTTGCTGCCGAAGTGTGGACTAGCGACAGTGATGAGGACAACACGGAAAGCGACAGCATGGGCGATCCCGGCCCAACAGGGGTAGAAGCTGCACGTTACGTCAGGCTCATGAATGAAATCGTCGCGACGAGAACAGCACCCAGCAATGAAAAGGCGCCCCATAACTTCTACTTCTGCAGTGCTAACTGAACGAGGAATCTGCCATGCGAGTGTTTACCAAGAAGAGGGGGCTGGCTGAAAAGCTGGCTCGCAGCTTCAGTAAGTTTGAGGCCGCTGTCATCGCTGCTAGGCAGCCTTGGCATCAAACGAAAATAACACTTTTGTCGCGCGAAGTTAATAAATACTGCACGTTTAGTACATACTTTTTCCGAGCTCTGGCCAACTACGGTTTAATGAGGTTTCACTGTACTAGGGTGATTATCTTGCTTGTATCTGTCATGGATTGTGTTGACCAGATCTTTGTTTCGTCTCCTGGCATCCCTCCGGCTGGCACATGTTCGACCTCGGCTATTACAGGCATAGGTTTGGATTTCGGTGAGGCGTTATCTACAAAACAAGACGTTTGATCCTGCCTCGACCCTTTCTCTAGACGCTGTTTGGCTTCTGGACTGAATCGACGGCATTTGGGGCAAAATGTTTTTGTTTTAGCCCGACACTTTGGAGCCATATATCCTGCCTTACCATATAAAAAGCATCTCGAAGTTGTATCCCCACCATCCCGGCCAATTTTCCAACTTGAAGTGATACAAGTTTCTTTGTTGCTGGGCATCCATAAATGTATCAGCTGCTTTTGCAGCAGCACACAAGGTACAGCTATTCTGCTGACGGAGAAACGTCACAAGTTTTTTATTGCAATTAGCTAGGAATTGTTCCATCATGACCAACTCTGCCAGGTCCTGGAATGTTTAAGGGGCCTTTATAGTTCTATCCACCTATCGAAGTAGCCTCTAATGCTATCTACATGCTGCCTAGCAGTCTCTCCGTTCTGAGGCTTGCAGGTGCGAAAACGTTCGCAATAACTTTCTGCCGTGAAGCAAAAATGTTGCAGCAAAGCTATTTAAACTTTGTCAGACTTTAAACAGTCTTGCGGAGACAGTCTCCCATACACCTTCAATGCTTCTCCCGTGAGGCACATGCTCAGTGCAATGACCCACTGCGATTTGTCCCAGCCTTGGCTGGTGGTGACGCGCTCAAATCTTTGGAGGTAACTATCCAAACCATCTCGGGTGTCCTCAAACTGCAGGAGAAACATGCGCGGATTTATCGTTTGTGAATGAACCGCTTGTGCAGTTTCAGGGGATTTTCCCACCTGTGGTCTGTCCCCTTGGGCTGCGTCCATTTCGGCGAGCTTAATGCGTAGCTGAAGGCTGCGTTCCTCCGCTTCTGCTCGAGCTCGTTCAGATGTCACGCGCTCCACTGCCCTCTCATCGTGATTGATGCTTTTCTGCATCCATTCCCCACTCTCTCAGTTCCGCCCCGATAAGCTTAAGCGTTCCCCAAGTTCCATTAATGTATATAATCCCTCATCTGGATTAGGTGCTTGTCCGACAGAGAATAGCTTTGTTCTGTTGCAGACGCCAATGTGTCACGGTGTAGATCTTTTCACCCTACTAGGTTCTTTAACGTGGTCAATACAGACCGATTTAGGAAATACAAAGCGTAGGCTTCCTGTCGCACACACACAAACAATGCTTTATATGAACTTGACGACATATAACTGCTGACAAAGGTTAATATGGATCACAAAGTATGGAGTCTCTAAACAGTCTGCAGACTACAGAATCGAACGATTAAAGTTCATGCATAACCATATTGTTTGGTGTGGGGCGTCAGACAAGCCTACAGCTGTAATGGTGCAGACAAGTGGTCTGCTGCCGAGGTACCCCAGCTGGAGTCGGGAGGCGAGACAACGTGGCGCAACGGGGCAGGAACATAAGCCAGGAGTGAAGGTCGCAAGCACAGAAGCTGTGGTTGGTGTTCCGCTGGGCAGCTCGCAGACAAACGCCAGTTTCAGACGTTGAGCTGTAGGCTCAGGAACATCAGACATAGGCAGGAGCCCAGACCCATGGGCCAATGGCCACTGCTTCTTCCGCCGTGGGTCTTCTTCGCTCCGATTCCTCTATCACCAATCATCATCGTTGTCGTCTTCACCTTTCAATGCAGCATGTGCACCTCATGACAACAGTCCAGCCTCCTGTTGGCGCAGAGCTTAACCAGTCAAAGAGCTAATATTGCTTTAACCAAGTGTAAAACATTTTAAACATTTACAAAAACAATGTGTTAATGGTTACACTCCTGCGAATAATTTACACCAGCAGCAAAGAAGAATACATTTTGTTATTGCTACGGTATTTGGTTGGGCTCTGTGCCACCGGGTGGCTGTACCGTGCAGACCATTCACATTTGCGCTTCTGCTCATCCCGTGAAACGGCACAGTCAAACGACCAGGCCCTGTCCCTTTGCGCTTGTGTTTACCCGAACACTGAACTCGCGAAACACTATTGTGGTAGTAATCCTCCGGTGTAAAGTAACAGCCACAAGTGCGCAAATCCTGACGCCGATCGGATAGCAACAGTCAGATGCGCTGCAGCCACTCCGCTCGTCTGCTGCCTTGCAGAGGGACAAGGGCGTCGCAGCTTGACATATTGCCAGTCGCTACATTTGTAGCCCAGAACACAACAAAGGCAAATCATGGTGCTCGCGAAAAGCCTGAGACCAACAATGAGTGCGGAGCTCTCGCCAACACGGAGCACGTTGTAACACAAGCAGACGACAGTTGCTGTGTGTCGGACGTGATCAAATGTACTGAGAAATTGTTCTTGTTCATTCTCTTTCTGTTAGTTTCTTTTTATAGAAACAAATTCACCAACATGCCAACTATTACGAACAACATTTGCTCACCATAAAGTTGGAAAAATTATCAATGACGCGCCCTGGACAGCCAATCGGGTAGCTCGCCCTACTAAAGTCTTTAGGGCAATTTTTATGTCAAATGATTACGCGTGGCTTAAAATTAAGCGGAGTGATGGGCTTCAATTGGCAGCGATGTACATTTTTAAAACCTCATAATAAATTATGTTTTATGCGGAGCACTTGGATTTATCAATTAGTGATCAGAAGGACCTACTCTAACGACTTAATATGTTTACACAATATCATCAAAATCATTTCAGGGTCCCTTTAAGAACACAAATGATCTTGTATGCCAAATAACATTTAAAAATTAAATTCTGGAGTTTTATGTGCCAAAACCACGATGTGATTATGACTCGCACCGTAGTGGGAGACTCCGGGTTACTTTTGACCAGCTAGGGTTCTTTAACATGCACACAATGCATGGTACACGGGTGTTTTTGCATTTCGTCCCCATCTAAATGCAGCTGCCACGGCCACGATTTGATCCCGTGACCTCGGGCTTACCAGCACCACACCAGAGCCACTACAACACCACAGTGGGTCAAATAACACTTCTATGGCATTGTTGGAATATAAGGCCACAGTTTTCTGGTCAGAAACAAATGAGTGAACTTTTATACTTGCCTCTTGCACTGGTGAGTGGACCTCGTCAATGACCCCTTGAACTGGTGGCCGCAAAGTCAACTGGCAGGGCGGCACTGGCGCCACTGTGCCAGTGGCTGCATCCACATTTACGCGAGAAGTCCGGTCACCATCATCCGAGTTGAAGATGCCACTGTCATCCGATGCCAAACTGCGGCGGTCTGCCGTGTCACCACCACTGTGGTGTACAGGGCTCAGCACACGCATGGCCGAGTCCAGGCTCAGATTGCGCTGGTGCTGTTGATGGTGAGGCCTCCGTGGCATGTGGTTACTGGACGCAGATGAAGGCGGCGTGACTGCATGAGCTATGCCAGGCAAGGGCCCAACGTGACCTCGCAAGTCCAGGCTTGAGTGGCGTGCATGATGCAGCATCGCACTTGATGACAAGGCAGGCTTGGAGTGCACCAGGACAGGAGATGGAATCGGGCACGAGGCACAACATGTGACCACCTCTTCACTTTCCATGCTTTCCACTCATCTGCAGGTCACACCGATGGATGGAAGCCCAACACGTATTAGTCTTGATACTCAAGTGCACAACTAGCACAGTGTTAGTAGCAGCTTGTAAGAGCTTGTAGCAGTATGATGGAAATTATTAGTAGTGACTCTTGCAGTAAATCTGTGTAATTCACAGCTAAATTCTGAGGTTAAACCGTGCTGCATTTTAAAGGCTGTTGCCAACAGCCCTACGTCTGTACTGTGCGATAAACTGGGTCCACGGTTCAGGTGACTAAATTTTGCAGGCAACAAAGCAGCACCGGGATAATGTAATATTTCAATTCTTTTCCTTTGCACTTCATCAATGGTCCAAGTGGTGCTCAGCCTATGTTACCACGAGCAGGTCATGAGCAGTGGATACAGGAATAGAATTGGGTGAAGAAATCCCTCACGTTAATACCAGCCTAGTCTAACAGGGAGGATAAGCTATGCACACTGTCTTGAGAGGCACACTACCGATCCTTTCTTCGGCTTCTTCATGCAAGATCCAGAATTGTAAAGATTATGGCTCATGGAACATACTGAAACCACTACATTTTCATGTCTATGCACAAGTACCATATTTCCTAAACACTATTGCATTCCGACATTGCCTTTGAACTATGATTGGCAGAACAGGGATTTCTGTACAGCTACACAATTTCTCATGTCTGCAATGAAATAAAATCTTGCGTAATGACCATTTAGCAGGACTGCACCACTTGTTTGAAACATTCAATGTCAGTGGCTGCAGGCGACTGCAGCATTATATTCCTCTTTGGCAAGGCACAGAAATGGGATAAAATACTGTACCATAGGGAGAGCTGTCTACAATAGCAGAACATAATCCACCAATAAAATTGGCACAAGCAGTCATTTTATAAACATGTTGCACATATCACGTCTGCACACCATATGCAATGGCACTTACCCCAATAGCAAAAGTCAATATTCTCTGCGGCAAAGGTATGCAGGACACGCAGACATGAAAGGCCAACAGCCCTCAACATCTGTGGGGGGGATATGTTGCCATATCTTCTCCCTATCCCATCATAAGATCACCATGCCATCATACTTTTCTATGCAGGAGGGAGCCCTCTTCTAGCCCTTGCTTTGCTTCAGCAAACTCCATCCCATGCCTAGTTTCACTGCACCCTCAACTGCTCCTCCTTGGCACCAGTCAATCTTAAGAACACCATTTATAATTCATGCTGCAAACTTTTATGTTGCAACTGTCTTCAAAAATTATATTCTTCAGTTCCTTTCTTTTTAATAGCCCTATGCACCCCTCCACATATTGCAAAACGAAAATGTTTGTTTTTCCATCTTAGTAAACTTGACTGCTTTACGCGAGTCACATGGTCAGATTGTTGTTTATTTTGCGCAACAATACGACAGTATTTTAAAAACCGCAGTATTACAATATAAGTTAGCTTTAAGCTCTGACAAGGGACGCACAACCAGATGTATTTGTTCACAGATATTGTGCATGGTACAGATGCTGCCACAGCAACGATTAGCTTTCTTCCACTATGCATTGTCCACCATGCAGCTTTAGCTTTACATTTAGAATAACTCTTGTGTTATTAGCATCTTTGTGGCACAGTTTAGAATACAAAATCAGCCCATGTGACGGTTAGTAGGCAACAGGTGCAAGGCTAACGAAGAAACATTTATAAAACTCAGAAGATGCAGTCAGTGTCTCGTGACATACACAATGAGAAAAAAGAACCAGGAGAGCATTTCATCCCTCTAGCATTGTGACTTCTCATGTATATAGTAACTTAAATCTTTATTCGTGTTTTCCTTAAAGGGTAAATTTCTTCATTCTTGTGTTACACCAACATGATTAGCTTCACTCAATTAAGAATTCTTGAAACTTTCCTGGCTAATTTGTTACATATCAAGGCCCAGCAATGAACTAGATTATTGAAATCCACCAATAATATTTTGTATTATGACCTGTTATGTCAAAACGTAGGCTTAGGAAAAGCTAATTTTTGCATGTGTTAAGTTTTTCAAAGATAACTAAACAGACATTCTTTTATTCATTTCACAGCTGGGAGCTAGCCCCACATGAATGCCAAGGCTAGGATACAGGGAATCATTTGTGCTTTATGACTGTTGTTGTGACAGGCTTTTTAAAGGAAAGCATTCAGTTTTAAAAATATATTTTTTTAAACCTTAAGAATGCCGATAAAATTAAAATTATATTTCCCAGAACAGACACCAGTAATGAAACTTTTATGTCTTAAAACGAAGCTCTTTCTCTGCACTGTCCCAATGCCTTTATGGTGTGCTCCATCTCCCATAGCATGGTCCGTGGCCTCTCACGTTTCTTTTGTCATCTTCCACGCAGCCTGTAGCTTAAAATAGAGATGAAGGAAGCCAATGAGATTTGGCAGCACCATATGATGAGTTTCCCGGCCTTGGCAGGCTTGATCTTCATTCCGCCATGCAGCTCTGTGCATCATCTGCTGACTCTTTAATGCAAGCAAGCTAGCTCTAGCTACAAACTAAGCACACACACCCATAAGCAGAAATCATTGGTAATGCATGCAGTGCACGTGCAATCCAAGAAAGCATTGCAAAAGCACACTTGCAGATTTTGGATGTGTAGCACCTTTATATCCGAACTCGCAACACATTTGGCAGAGACTGAAAATGTATGAAAAAGAATAAAAGAGCGAGAGCTCTAGCAAAGCACGACTAGCTTGCTAAATAATCATACCCTTTAGCATGCCATAAAGGGTAACGCTTTCTACTGTCATGTTACAAGAGAGTTAAACTTGCAACGCACAAAAAGAAAAAAGAAGAATCCTGAATTAGGCATTCTGAAACAAAAACAACACAAAGCAGTAACCCCATAACATATATACGACCAACACGCCTTTATGAGCATTTAACTGTGTCAACAATTGTTGTAATGCGAAAATATGAAGTTCTGGGCAGAAGTGAGAAAGCAATGTTTGAGGTGCAACATGCAACCCAGACAACACCAAATGTCCTAAGGACGTCCGAAGCTGGTACTGAAGTCCCAAGTCCAAAAAAGGAAGTAATATGGATGTCCCATGGACTTAAGCGAACGGATGTCCAATAAACGTCCCAGAATAGTACATAAATGGGCACTTGTGTGCAATATATATATATATATATATATATATATATATATATATATATATATAGTCACATTAATACATATGCTTATTTCACGAGTATTTTATGTGCCATCCCAGTACACGTACGCGCTCAAATTAAACTTGCGTAACCCTGCACACATAATATGCATTAGGGAGGCAAGAACACACAATGTCGCTTATTTACTGTAATTTTGCATACGAATTCTGCCGTTCGCGCGTTAATTAGCAAGCGCAATACGTACGTACGTGAACAATATCGCGCGATAGACTGCTTTGGTCGTTAGTCCCATATTTATGTATGCATCAACCTTGCACACTAAACCAGCTCAACTCCGATGGCGCACGAATGTAGGAAGGAAGGAAAAAGTAGAGAAGGAAAGGCAGGGAGGTTAACCAGTTTAGCGTAACCGGTTTGCTACCCTACACATGGGAGAGGGATGGGTGCGATGAAAGATGGGGAAGGGGGAGAGAGAGAGAGAGAGCATGTAGTTCAAGGTAAACATTATTGGGGATTGAAACTATCCGTGCAACAGACCTACCTACATACTTCCTACTTGCCAAATTCTCGGAGAAGCAGCGAGCAGTTTCGGTTTGAGTTCTTTTTGAATTTATTTTTTACTCCATAACTAATTCCAAATAAGCAGGGAAAACCCAATAAAACAAAAGCTTTATTATTAGTATTTAAAATACTGAATAGCTTCTTTTTACTTTTATATGGCATGGCGGCTATGGCTGCTCTGTTGCCATGGTTTCGCATTTTCTCCCGTGGGCTCCGTGTTCACATAGGTCCTACATAGTTTCGGGGTTTCGCGTGCTTTCTCAAATAGTTTTTATAGTTGGGCTCGTGGAGCAAGCCTGCGTTTAAATCGAAGGTAAGTGTTGTCATTTGCTAACTGTTTCTGATCAGTCTGGCCTGCGGACATACGTGTGATGGCCTTGTTTTTCACCTTTAGAGCTTACGGTTGGCGGGAAGCGCACCATGGAAAACGAATACGAAAGTAAGTTATCGTCGCATTTTTCATTCCTCCATGTTCGTAGCGTTAGTCTGCCGCTTTTAAAGTGCAGTCCAGTGCTATACTCTGAATGAAGGGTGTCTACCAAGTTGACATTTTCAAATTCCCTGAGTTTTCCAGGTTTTCCCTGAGTGCCTTTGCCAAATTCCCTGAGCGACACAGAACTTTGTCTTATGTCAAGAGACGGGCTGACACCATGTCACCTGATGGTGTCACTCTCTAGTAAGCATGCTACAAAATAAATAAAACGACTTAATCCAGCTTGAATAGTTAGGGGTAGTGTTTATTTTATTCAAAAAGAAAACAGACGGGAGGAGTTAGTAAAATGCACAGCGAAAAAAAGATATATTGGAAGAAATGTGTAAATCTCATAGTGAGACATTCTCAAATACAAATAAAAACGAGATGCATACAGAAGCAAATATTTTCGAAGATTAGCTGTTTGCTGGAGACTCCATATACAAGGCAAGTCAAGGTGGGAGAATGCCTCTGAATTTTATAGTGACCCATCGTAAATATATGGTAACTTATATTCATAAATTGTAAAGTGAGTCGTACTACGTTTCTTCAATAAATATATTGAATCATCCGCTCAAATTACTTGTAAAGGTTAATTATTGGGCCCAAGCATTACAAAAACGGAAGAAATAATCTTTTGCGATTACTACCGAAACCCCCCACTTCGCTTTTACGAAGGCATTACCCTCTTGGAAGAAACGTCAAAGAGGGCAATGCCTTCGTGAAAGCGGTCGTTTGAAGGGATACATTTCACTGAGAAGTGGAATGGGTGTACTTTAAGAAAGCAGAATGTGCAATTTACTGAAAGCCTAATGTTCAGTGTCTATTCCTTGTAACCACCTCACAGAAGGGCAAAAATAAGTTGCGTTCGCAAATGTTATGCCGTGACCGAAGGGGAAATTATGAGATTCGCAGTTTGTTTCTCCGGTGTTCTTGGTGAGCTAAACAAGGCATCTTGTTTATTTCTAGGGGAAATTAGGGGCATGGTATGGATAAGGTGTAGGTAATGCTCCAAATGAGTGGGTTAAATGCACATCTCCAAGTAGAATAGGTATGCAAGTGGTCCATAGCCTTATTAGTTTGTTTTACGAGCGGTGTAAGACTTACACTGCTGCGCTTGCATGATTACAATAACAACTGAGATAAAATTGTGCGAACATAAGAGGAGAAATACGCTAAGTTTATGTGCGATGGTAAATGCATGTTGATCAAATACAACATCAAAAAATTGTGAACAAGTGTTCGAAATTATCACGCTACTGTTATTGTCCCAAGAGAGTTTAAGATACTTTATACTTTGAAGGAATAGGCAGCATTTCAAGTGGAATGTGTTGCATAGTTTTAATATTTCTGGGTTATTGAGAAGCGTTACGAATAATCATTGAACCCTCATTCTTTTGTACTTACTTTGTCATACATGATATATTAGTTTCGGCTGGTATCCTCACTGAACTAAAGAAGGCAGCTTCGTTAGGTTTGGTGACTGTAAGGACAAATTAAAGGGTGATGTGGAGATGAAGTTCCAAATAGATGACTTTCGTAATAAATTACGTATGCAAGCCCTCCAGTGTGTTTGAGCATGCCTAACGAGACGGGAAGAATTGAGCCCGCTGCTCTGACAGCACATAAAAGCCGCCAAGACCAAATTTAGCGGAAATTGGTGGTGCCCAATGGAAACTTCCAGTGCGAAGTGGTTGGATCAAATACAGCTTTTGTAAAAATTTTCTTATTCAAGCATTAGAGTGTGTGATATGGCCGCTATCAACTATGCTTCCTGGTGTCCCGACATAGCTGTAGTTTACAACAGGCTCATATTTTGTGGAAAGTGGAGGTGGGCCATTGTAACTGTAATGTGTGACAAAATTTTTATGTTCCTGGTTTGGTAAAAAGCGCAAATAATAATGAGCCATCATTTTTCTTTCCTTATTTTCATGTGATAACACCTTCCGTCCTTGTTTCAGCGATGTCCTCCATGAACTAAACAATACATTTTGTTTATATTTGGCGAAAATAAAGGGTGCATTATCACCAATATGAAGGCAAACTTCGAAGATAGAGAACTAATTATGATATTTTTAGTATATTACGCATGTAAGCTATTTGGAGCTTTATGAATGCGTTTTGCTAACAAAGAACTTATCCCATTGCCCTGGAATAACTGTGAACTCAACAGATATCAAATCTAGTGGAAATTGAGTATGTGGAAAGGGTGGGGAGGGCATTATAAAGCACTAAAGCATTGCATACCCCCTTCAGCAGTTGTAGTGGTGGTTTTTAACAGGTTCGCTGGATGTCCATTGTCGCAGGGCCGAGATGGCGAGTCCACTTTTTTTAATGTGTGAATATTGCAAGCAATTTATGTTGATTGTATGTCACCTATAACCTCGACAGTACTATTACCTAAACTAGCCATACATTTATCTTGTAGACTTAAACAGCAAGTAAAATTCTTTGTTGAATAATTTAAATTCTCTGCAGCAAATGTGCCTTTTTATGTACGCTGTACTGCTGCTACTGGGCGCGATCCTAGACCACTGTGGGTGCACTCATTGCCTTTTGCCCCTGTATCATCTTGAATTGTTATATAGTTGCAAGAGATAAATGCAAATACAGCTCATTTTTCGGGCCACCATGGTTCACCATGTGTGAGGTCCCTGTCGGTTAAATAAACATGAATGGTTAAAACAGAAGCGGAATAAACGGTTATAAAACAGAAACATTTTAGGCTATTTCACTTATTGTAATAGTAATTGGCAAAATATATGTACACACACACGCACACGCACACACACACAGAGAGAGAGAACGAAAGGTCAGACCATCTGTGGTTTGCCCCCCCCCCCCCCCGCGCACACACGCACACACACACACACACACACTAGAAATAGTTGGTACACCACTGCATGTCTTTTACTGTCGCAGAACATCAGAAAAAGCTCTGAGGGCCTACCAGTACACTTATTAGGCACATCGGTGCTCATCCTGTGACAAAAGGCAGCGGGTGCACGCGTGTCCCGTGACAATTGCCCCTTCCCACGCTTGTTGAGCTTCGCCTCAATAATTTGCGCCCGCTTCACCGCGTAATAATACTGCTGTAGTGAGGCGAAGCTGACTTTCGGCAACCGGCATTATGCAACGCATCGTGTTTTCCGAGCTTCGAAGCCAATCGCGAGGACCACAAAGGCAGAGTCGGTTGCCATTGCTTATAGCGGCGAATTATTTTAATGAAAAACACGGCACAGAATGGCAAGAAGCTTAAGAGGAAGCTTTAGCTCAAGTGCTCCTATCTAAATACACGTAAAAGAAGAATTCGTTTTTCTCGGCAACCACTGCACCAAATTTGACGAGGTTTGTTGCATTTAAAAGACAAACTTAAAATCTAGTGACTGTTGGTTTCGAATTTTTGAGTTAGATTGTCAATTTTTTATTAAAAATTGGCAAAAATCGAAAATTTTCGAAAACGAAACTATCAAGTTTACAACTCTGTAACTTAACCACTAAAGATGATAATACAATTCTGTGAATTGCATCTAATAGTACATCTAAAGCGGACAAAATTGATATGTTACACATGAATATAACAAAAATTTAATAATAGAGAAATACAACTTTTGCAAAACCGTTGTAACCAACGTAACAAATTCACATAAGATGTAAAATGACATATTGAATTTGTCCGCTTTGAATGATCTAATGGATGCCGTTTACAGAACCGCGATATCGGTTCTTGATGCAGAGCTATGAATTTATAAACTTCGTGCTTCTATTTATTTCAAACGGTCAAATATTTGAAAATCGTTTTAAGAAAATTCAAGCCCTAAATCGAAATTCCGCTTTCAACAGTCACTAGAATTTAACTTTCTCTTTCAAATGCGACAGATTTCATCAAAATCGGTCCAGGGGTTATCTCATAAAAACGTTTTTGCGTTTTACATGTATTTGAATAGGCCGCGTCGGAGTTTGGCCCGAGCTAAAGCTTCCTCTTAATAGCGAACGCAGAAGCAGCTAGGCCTAGCGTTGCTGCGGTGGTGGCTACGGCTGCCAGCGGATCTGTGTGCGAGAGCGTTCGAGCAGCGACGAGGTAATCAAAACGGTGGCGGTGGTTTTATTAATGCCGTTTCGGACCTGCCATGATGGCAAAAAGTCCGGAAAATCGGATGGCGAAGGGTTCTTGCATCAGAAATTTCAGACATTATATATAGGCTCTATGGGGCCTAGGTTTCTTTTTCTTTCTTTTTTTTTTTTTTGTTGCTATGGGGTACATGGTGGTGCCGCGAAGCCGTCCAAATTATCGGGAGTCCGGAAAGTCGGCCGGTGACTAAACACTGGTAACTCCTCCTACTCGAGCCAGCTTTACCACGATTTTCTTTCCCTTTCAATAAAATTACTGCTAATTTTCCCTGATAGAAGCACAAATTCCCCCGAGTTTTCCCTGAGTTTTTCCAGACTATTGAAAATCCCTGAGAATTCTCGGTTTTCCCAGTTGGTAGACACCCTGGAATGTCACTCGTGTAAACAACATGCACACATCAGTTTACTGGCGATTGAGAATCTGAACGATGAATACAAGCGAGCAGTAACGTCAGCATGGCTTCCATGTGTTGAGCGACTGCCTACCGTCGCGTCAACCAAGCCGTGCAGGCCGATGTGCGCGCAATACTGGCAGCTGCTGGCGAACATATTAACGCAAGGAATCTTCCTGGTGTCGCTGCCACCTCCTTTCAGCCAGTGGAAGTTTGCGAACCACCTCCAAACCTTTCGCTCAGCCAAGTTGCGAGGGGCAGCATTTGTGGCGGTGCACAGGAATTTTGCAATGTGGATCAGTCTGGTGACAGCATACCTAGCAATCACACCTTTCCTGTGGATTAAAACATGTTGGTGGGCTAGTTGGTTAGAATCCATGGTGGAGTGGTATAAGCACGACTGTACGAGGACGTAGAAAGAAACAGACACACAGACACAGCACTTCACTTTCAACTATAGATGTTAGTTTTGCACGCATCGATAAATATATACCGTACGAGCGGAAACAAACGTAACAGCAAAAAAAGAACATTCAGTGGTGAATTTCGATAAACCGTACACGTGTGCAAGGCACGGGGAAAATATGTACTGTAGTGGTCACAAAGATGAACCGAGGAGTCATATCTCCTTTTCAGATAGCGATACCAAAGGCTTGCTTATGCACTTTTCCTCTAATTTTGCAATCTCGTAGGCCTCCACAAACTCCCTCGTCATCCTGCTATGAGCCCTATACAGCATGGAAGTACTTTCAAACATGGGCTTGCAGGAATAATCTCGGCAGTGAATACCCAAATGACCTGAGATTACCCTAGTGACGTTATATCGATGCTCTTTTAATTTCCAATGATGCATTGATGCATGAAAGTGGTATGGCATAGACAATGTAGTACAGGTTACATATTGTAACCTGTACAATGAGTACAGGTTACAAATTGTTTGCGATGTTGAGTAGAACATGCGTGCCTTTTGTTATTCGGGTTAACACAGAGAATAACAAAAGGCATGCATGCTCTACTGCCAGGATAGTCGTCCACCCTAAATTGTTTTGTCATTTATGCTGTGGCAGCAATTAAACTGGTATCATACTCAAAAGTTAATTAAACCATTTTGTACACCTTTGCTTGGGGACCACTGGTCGCACCATATCGAGTCTTCAGCCAGGCACACTTAAACTTGCTCTTCCTTTTACTTAGCTGTTCTATTTGAGTTCTGATCAACAAACGGTTTGTTGCCTGTGAATTTTATGGCTCTTGAGGATGTGAAACATTACATGCTTAGTGCACCATTTTTGTAGATCTTTCATGCCATGCCTCACTTTGAACGTCTGCTTGACGATCTGAGTCTGTAGGCTCAGGCCTTCACTTTATGCACACTGTGAAACATTGTGCTAATCTTTAACTTCACCTACAGCTCCTGACTTAGGGACTAGTTATTTTGACCTAACTTTTCATATATGCATCCAGCATGAGGATGAAATTCATTTTCTGAACTGGCAGTAATGACAGTATCTGCTTAAGACTGTCAGATTGCTTGAAGCTTTATCCACAGGCTCAGCAAATTACAGTACCATATTACATTTCTTTCAAGGTTTCTAAGCTGGCCTTTTAAGACAGCCACACCAACATAAGAATTATGCTCTGCAAAGTTGTTAGCAAACTGGTGCACGGTGTTTGTAATGCAACTTTACAGGACTATGTAAACCTAATTATTCTCATGCAGCTTAATTGTCTCACCAGCCGTGAAATAATGCCTCTGTGTTGGCACATAGCGTTTTCTTTCTTTTTATATGTATTTTGTGTAGAGGTGAAGCATAACCAGTGGCCTCTTTCTGTTTCAGCTGTACTGTACAGACCAGCATCTATGCCATTCGAGAGAAGCACAAGTGCCTGGTATGTCTTTACATACGTGATTGCAGTTTAATGTTGCTTTGTACCACACCTGTGCACTGGAGCACTGCATATTATGATTAAGATGCATTGCACAGATCATAGGAGAGAGGGTATATTCTGTAAGAGTCCACTGTGTGGACACTTACAGAATACCCCCTTGCCCCACCATCCCAGCTTCTGCACCTTTTGTAAAAAATTTAAGACCACTTACAGGCTACTGACGCTTTTTTGAACGAATATCAGCGTAAGACATAACGGGACATGACACAAATGCTTTGTGTGTCATGAATGCAGTTTATTGGCACATTCAATGTTTTGCTGGTCTCAGCTAGTATATTTAAATTTTTGTCTGCTTGTGCATTCTGCTATCAAACAGAGTGTAAGCCATGGCGTCTTTGTTGTTTCAGATGCTTTGCACAGGTCTGTAGCTACTCACGCTGAAGCTCCAAGATTATACACAGACTTGCAAACTCAAGGTTAGTCACCTATGTGATATACATCTTTGTGCAGCTGTGATTCACTGTTCCTAGTATTAGTTTTTGTACATTTATTACACTATGGTCGTGTGGAGCATAACCCATGGTCTGTTCTACATTCAGGTTCAGCCTACAGGCCAGTATCCACGTCTCTTGCTGAAGCTGCAAAGTCACACACGAATCCACATGTGCTCGGTTTGTAATTCATATGCAATGTTATGTTCTTTATGCAGGTGGAGTTTAATCCATGGTGTTTTTGTTTTAGATGCTTTGCACAGGTTGGAAGCTGCTGGCTCATTCACGGAATTGCAAACTCGTATGTCATTTATGGGATATGCATCATTATGTTGCTGTCATTCATTGTTTCCACTTTTTTATCTTTTTGTACATTTATTAGCTATGGTCAAATGCCTGTGGTCTGTTTTATGTTCAGGTACATCATACTCACCAGTATCCACACCTCTTGCTGGAGCTACAAGGCCACACACGGAACCACATTGTGCTTGGTGTGTCATTCTGATGTCGCATTGCTATGTTTGTTATGGAGCTGTAGTTTTTGATATTTAGCTTTTTTAATGCAATTAGAATTCTTTGCCTACTTCAGCCGTTTTGAGCCTATCTATCTATGCTCTTACGTCTTTGTTTTAGATGGATTATGCAGGCCTGCTTCGACACATGCTGAAGACGCCAGCTTCACAGAGTTGCAACCTCTTGGTATGTTCCGCATGTAATATAAATCTTTATGCTGGCTTTGTTCAGTGATTATAATTTTTGTTTTTGGACATTTATTGCACTGCAGTCAGGCAGAGCATAACCTGTGGTGTCATTTATGTTCAGATTCATCATACAGGCCAGTATCCACATATCTGACTGGAGCTACAAGGTCACATGCAGATTCACAAGTGCTCGGTATGTCGTCCACCTTCTATTAATTGTTATAGTTAATAGGGTTCAGTGTAGGGCTTTAGTGCTGCTAAGGCGAAATTTTCAGCATTTTATCTGTGAAGACTGATTTGTCTTGCTTTCTCATTTAATGTTTACTTGAGACAAGTTATTTTTTGCATCCTATATGTACCATTCGCATTCATGATAGTCAATTAGCACTAAGTTATGTTGTTGTTCATTGTAACATATTGGAAATAGAAAGTGGTGCCCTTAGCACTAAATCAACTTTGTTCTTTAGTTATGTTGCAGCTTCATGACAGAAAAAATTATGGCAGAACCCATCTCATGATGACTGTCGACGTAATGTGATTAGCATTCAAGCAATATAGCAGCACACCACACCGATGAAGCCACATTCATTTAAAAAATCTACAGTGGCCATTCTGAGACTATCGTTGCTTTGGCTATAGGCGACATATGGTGTCTCTGGTATCAGCTCACTTTCTTATAGCCCTCGCTTGGCGAGGTTGCCCGTGAGCATGACGGCATAATGAAGACTGTATGATGAAGATGTAATGATAAAGTATGATGTCTATGGAACAACGAAGGTATTATGACAACAACGCCATGGCAACAAGGAGATGGCAATTTTGAAACGATGACTATGGTATAATCACAACAATATGACGACTACAGCATGAGGACAATGGGATGATGCAAGTGCATGGCGATGATTGTGATGAAGGTACGGCCACAACTGCATGACAACGATGGCAACGACAATAAGATGACGTGTTTGAAGTGATGACAATGGAAAACAGTGCGATGACAATAGTGTGCTGATAACCATGGGATTACGATGATGTAGTGATGACGGCATGGCAAGAGTCAGTGATGACGTTAGAATGAGGAAGGTGGAAAGACCATTACAGCATCACAACGGCAATATGACAATGAAGTGTTCAATGATTCAGTCATGGAAATAGCCAACTTTTTTGTTGGTCAAGGCAACTGACCGCGTGCTGACACTAAAAATTTTAATTCTGGCTTTTTACATGCCTCTAGCAAGATATGATTATGAGCCAGGCACACTGTAATGGTGGGCTCAAGAATAATTTGGACCACCTCGGGTTCTTCAGCATGCACCCAGTGCATGGCACATGAGCATGTTTGCATTCTGCCCCCATCAGAATGTGCATGTGACAGCCAGGAATTGAACCTGCGAGCTCAAGCTTAGCAGCACAACACCACAGCCTCTAAGCCACTGCAGCAAGAAGTGAGCTGACACATGAAAGCCCTTTGCAATGCACAGTGATGCATAGTTTCCTTGACCGAAAAAGAAATGGGCTATCTCCGTGACGAAGAGATTAAATGCTCATCTTGTTTTCATTAAGGACACATGTCTGGTTTTTAGGCACTTTTTTTAGTACCTTCTTTTTGATTTTCTAAAGCGTATATATTGCGGTTGCAGAGTAGCAGCCAGTGCTTAGTCCTATTCTCTCTTTCTCGTCCCGTTTGGCACTCTGCTTTTCTATCACGAAGCCATACTAACAAGCACAGGTTCAGAATTCTTGCAATATTGCTGGCTGTCCCGTCATTAATATATCTGCATTTTTATTTTTCAGCTTGCATTCACATGTTCCCTGTTGAATGCTGTAATGTAAATGATAAATATGTTTCTTTCACTAGTGCTATGTACCTGTGTAAATTGAAACGCAAACAGCAAAGTGCATAGCTTCTACACAGTTTGCCTCACCTAGCTTTCGCTTCACGATAGTGGTGTGAGCATGAGTATTCATTAGCCAACCCTATGGCACAACTATGCAGCATGTAAGAAAAGCTTTTGTATGTTACTGCTGGCATGCTACCTTTTCTCAATGTCATCGTGATCGATTGACACTACCACGAGTCAGTGGTGCAGTTTATCGCTTCTTCCTCCTTTAGGTGCGCGCCCCATCATTCAAGCTATGACGGTTGCTAGCGTGCAAGCAGTGACTTAGAAAAGCACTTGTTGTCCATGGTGTGGCTACAGCATTGCACAAATCGTGAATCCTAACTCACACTTATCACAAGGCCAGTGTTAGGTGACGAAAACTATAAAGAAGCGTGTGCTCCGCTGTTTATGTTTCAACTATGGCTGATAGTACGTTTAGTAGTGCTCATCACTGTTTCTTTTTTCCAAGTGTTGCCACATCAACTACCATATGTACACGAAAATAGGTTGACTACTGACATACTTGACCTCTATATAGTAAACTCACAGAAAAAATTTTAAAACATGATTTGAATATAGGTAGACCTATATCGTTCTAGAAAAATGCAACACTTTGACCATGACGCACCTTTATTTACCGCTCGGCTACTAAATCTCGTTAGTTGATGCCACAAGCTGTAACCTCGTCTGAACTGGCAGAGAAGACATCCTCGCTAGATGCTTCGCAGGCATCTTTGGCATCCCAAATGACGCTGTTCGTGCACCGCTGAGCGCATTAAATATGCAGCATTCTTTAAAGCCAGTCTTATTAATCTCCAGACTGGCCTTACGGCAGGCATAATGGCGGAACTCAGCTTGGCACTCTGGCTAGCTGTGTTCACAAATATGGTCGATAGCTAATTTTGGGTAACAGTTTCGAGAAAAAAAAGGTCCAACTATATTCGAATAAATGCAGTAATTTTTCATCTTGCAAATAGCGCTGAAATAAAAATTTACATAATACTAATGCCATTAATTTTTTTTCTTTTTTTGTAGCCTTCATGGAAAGGGTCTTACAGATACATAATAGTATTAAGCAGACCCAGCAGGCCCATTCACAATACCTTAATGAGCTGCTCAGCAATGCCAACAGTGCACCTTGACAACCTTGCGACCTCCATGATTTGCCTTTTTCGGATGCGACAGACATGCTCGACTTTGACAAAAAGCTTGAGACAGACAGACAAGCTCTACATCTGATGGTAAGTTCTTTGCTTCGTCTATTCTTGTAATTTTTGCCAATTTTATGGCTGTAAGCACGTTTCAATTAGTACTCCACTCCCTAACCATGTTGCTTGATGGCCTAGGCTCAGTGTGAAATTGCCTGTCTTGTAACTACAGTGGGCTGTACTTACAAGACAGAAATTGATACTGATGTTACGTATGACACTAAGTCTCATTCATGACATGCTGTAGGATTTTACATTAACTGTCTATGACAATATTAAAGAATAAGAGTAAAAGTAAAAGCCAGTTAGCACTTTTCTATTACAAAGAAATCATTTAGGTTGCAAAACTTTCAGTGTTAACTGAATTCCAATTTATCTTTATAGCTGTATTTTTTCTTGTTTCTTTTTAACTGAAGAAGCACTTGGCTGTCCAAGGAGGGGACTCAACAAAACAGAAAACGACACGCATTCTACAGTCCCTCCTTAGCAGGAACGCGGCAATAAGCTTCAGTTGGTTTGGAACGAAGGGGAAAAAGAAATTCTCAGAGCTGAATCTATGCAAGCTAATGTGTGGTGAGTTAGGTGTAGCAAATTTGATATCACTTGTTTTTAAATCTAGTGTCAAGCAGTATACTCACTGTATTGAGGCTGCTTTGACAGATTTGATCCCTTATTGCCTAACTAGATGGATTTTCCATGTCAAAATATATATAATGTACGACATTGTAACAGCTTATGACTTATACACCTATTATTCACACTTTGCTAAGTTTAGTGCTGGTATTTAGTTTTGTCTCTTTAGTAGAGTATATACTGGTCCAAGTTTTGTGTGGTGTGCAAAACTTATAGGAAGGATAATTTTGCCCATGCATGCAGGCACATTGACTAATGACATCTGACACCCAGATGCCACAATAAAGGATCTCGAGAGGGCCGCCATGACGTGGTTCCGCCATGCTGCCGAGCGACTTGCTGCTCAACAAATATGATTTTTTAAATTTCGCTGTCAAATATGATTATGCTGAAGTCAGCTTTCTTGTTGCAGATTATCTGCATGGCCTGTATGAACATATTCTTTTCACTGGTGTTTCATCCTTTTTTTTTTGTTTTGTTTTTAATGATACTGTTTGCCACATTCAGTGCCATCATTTTCTTGATGCGTTGTTTCCTGTGCCTAGTTGAAATTTTTGTTTCCTGAAACTTAATTTCTTTACTGGTGCACACAGCTTGCACTGCCTGCTTAACTGTCTTCTAGCAGTGTAGGATTAAGAGTTAAGAGAGCAGAACTAAGACTAATTAAATGCATCATCGGCGAAACTGGGTACACTTGTACAATGTTTAAAAAGTGCACAGCAATGTACACAAAAGCACCTTAGCAAGTAAATACAACTTTGAATTCTGCTCTACTAGATGAGAGTTAAATAGGCTCTGCACACTAGTAAAGAAATTATGGTTCCAGGAAATCAAAATTTCTCTTGGGCACAGGAAACAACACAGCAAAAGATTTTAAACTTTGTATTAATAGGTCCTGTGAGAATGACTTAATTACATATTTGTTCATCTTATTTATGGGAAGCGTGCAATAAAAATTAACATTTCCAAAGTTCAACTGGCGTGAAATACTGTCTAATTTATAGTGCATTGTCCAACATGAAATTGTTGTCATGTGCTTATAACAAAAAATCCAAAAATATTAAATGTTTTAACAATTAATTTTTTCTGTCAGAGCATTTCTAAACTTCAGCAGTCTTCAGTGTACTCCAATATTCGCTGCCTTATCACATTACTTTTTTTATTATTTAATTCTGTTCTAGAACTGTTACAGCATGATGGCCTTCAGTGCCATTGTCATTTGCTCATTTACCTTTTCCTCGGCCTAAAAACGTCTTCAAGCTCTTGTTCCAGGCTTGGAATTGAAACACGGAGGGCAATATCCATTGTTGTTCATTTTATGTTGGGAACTTACACACACCCATTGCTGTGTAGCTGGATACGTGTGCTTCTGCCCCCTCAGCAATGTTTCCAGTGTTCTCACGATTTGGTAAATATAAAACAAAGAGGAAAACAACAGAACCACTGAAAGCCATAAGCCTGCAGTCTTGGCAAAAAGCAGGAAAACGAGTGAATTACATCTCTGGAAGAATACACTGAAGGTGACTGAAGTGAAAAAATGTTCGAAGAGAAAATGTACAACTTTCAAAAAGACAATTCTTTGTATTTATGGCTACCTGCCCTTTAAATGCGGCATGCACTGGTAATTTCTAGGGACAGCAGAATATGTAACATCGAAATGTGATCCCTGAATGCCCCGGAGAGCACATTTTATGGACATCCTGTGGATATCCAAATATGATCCCAGAATGTCACCAGGAAGGACACATAATGGAAGATCCTATAGGTGTCGTTTTTTGTCTCATTTGGGAGGATTTGGGGATTTGTGTGGGACATCCCAGGGACATCCCACACTTCCTAAGCAGGACATCCCAAGGATATCCAAAGGACATCAGTGTGTTGTCTGGGAACAGTTTGATTTCTAAAATAAGCTTGTCATTAATAGTTTATTAGGTTGCTGTGCGAAATTTGTACTGTTCATTAATATATTTTATTTTATTCAAGAGGCATCGTGCAAGAACTGCAGCAGTGTGTCTGCAATCTGAGGTAAAATACGATTGTTCATCAACCGAAGTACTCACAAGAGAAACTCCTAAATTGACGAAGGGTACGCGCCGGGCGCAGTCACGTACTCGCCGAGCGGATTCCGAAATAGAGACAAATATTTGAACACCACCACCAACAACCAAGTTTCGTTTGCATCAGCCACTGTTGTCCGTGTAACACGTGACGTAAGACCATAAAACAGGCGCATAAACAAAGCCGACGCCCTGCTGCCAGTACAGAAAGCAAGCAAATTCCAAGGGCGGGCCGCGACAGCTGCCCCGACACCCCCCACTGACATTCGTTTTCCTCGTCGTGCTGCTGAAAGGCCCTCGAGCACCACTGCAGATATGCGAACCGCCAAAGACGAAGCCCCGTTGAGAAAGAAAACGAAAGAAAAGCACGATAGGAAAGACCCCATTCGTCTCGTCCACAAAACTGTGACCTAATTTTAATTGCGCGAAGAGTGCGCGAAGTTGGAGGAATAGGCACAGCATAAGAAACTGCGAGTATAAGAGCTGGATGCGAGGCACGAAGGTGAGTTTGTGCATTATGCCAGTTACGCTTAATCAGGCGCTCGCAGACGGTTTCCAAAAGCATTGCAAGCACCACTTTAACCTGAACACCCGAACGTTAGTCGCGGAAATAAGGCTTAGGATAGTTGCTTATGGTGAGCACAACCGCAATGAAAGTGCGCAAGTAAAACACCCAAGTGCTCAGATAAGGGCAAATCGCTGTCTATAAAGCAGAACAGCCATGACTCAAGAATTTCCCCGACACTACACCTTGGGGAGGGAGCGGAAATACGACACTCAGCTGCGCCGTCAGTTCAGTTGACATCTGTGCAATGGAGGCCAGCGATATCCCTTTGATAAAAGCTTACTGTCGCAATCAGCAAGTTGCGCTGGCGCCCCATCGCCACATTTAACCTCACAGCGTGTCGTTTGTCGTAAGAGAAATTATCTGGCACTGAATTACTCGCAGGTATTACTTACTGCTTGTTTCGCCGAGTGCCCCCAAATGCACCTGTCATACACATCTTGTGGCTGCAGAAAGCAGTAACTGCGTCTTAACACGCATGAAAAACAAAAGTGTCACTGCATGCGGCCTTTGTCGCCCTTAATTAATTTAGACAGCAGCACCAACAGAACTATCCAATTAAAACGCTTCAGCGAGTGGGTACAATTACCTCTGCTTCTTTCGCACACTCCAACGACGTAGACGT
Source organism: Dermacentor variabilis (assembly GCF_050947875.1). Classification (NCBI taxonomy): domain Eukaryota; kingdom Metazoa; phylum Arthropoda; class Arachnida; order Ixodida; family Ixodidae; genus Dermacentor; species Dermacentor variabilis. Next base: position 191,243,868 of record NC_134573.1, read on the forward strand.
TGATTAAAAACGCAAGAAGCCACAGTCCACGTCCAATTCAAACGATACGGGGCTATAATCCAAACGCTGGCATGCATCCATCGTCAGCACGATGCAGCGAGTTGTCAATGCAGAACTGTACACAAGTATAGGCCAACATGTTTCAGTGGTGACCCGCCCGACACCGCATATCAAATCGCCATTGCATGACGTCAGACTTGCTACTCTCGCTCCCGTGGACACCGCCGCTGCCGCCGCCGCCGGGCCGCGGGCAGCCGCGGCGCAGAATCTCGAAACCAGCCAGAGCGACGCCAAAGGCAGCAGACGCCTCATGGCAGCGCGAGACACAGTATAAAGAAAGTAGACGGCGCGCCGTTCTGTCTCGCGCTGTTTTAGTATACATCTATAACAAGTTCATGGAAGCCATGATGGAAGCATCCGGAAGTTTACCCTGCTAAAGTGCCGACCGTGGTGCACTTTATTATTTTACAGCGAAGCTATTAAGGGCTACTTTCCCCAATATCGTGTCCGCGTGTAGAAAAAAAAAAACTATCATCATCAGCAATGACTACAGCGTCATCATCGGCGTGTCACTGTTCTTGTTCCGATTCCGTGGCGCGCGTCGGACAGATGACAGAGGACGACAAACTTTGGATTTAATCATAGAGTTTCTAAATAAATACCCTAGAGGGAAGTGTGGCGCTAGTGTCTACGGTGGTTCTCATGAGACGAGACGTTCATTTGAGGCGTGAGGCGTACGTCTATTTGTCGTAAAAAAATCCCTCACGTGACCTGATCCTAGGTGCCTAGGGACAGCATCGTTTAGGGATTTTTGAGAAGGCGCGATGCTGGCGCCGATTGATCGATTGATTGAAAACTTGATTGTTCCACCGAGCTGGGGTGCCCGCCTCTTAACCTACACGTAGGTAGTGGGGGAGGACGAAGCAGTCCCCGCGCTTTGAGGACGGTGAGTCTTCACGGCCTCAACGGCCAGGCGAATTGCTCGACGCTGGTCGTCTTCAGCCTCGCTCTGGAGCAAGGCCTCCCAGGCTTCTCTACTGTCAATGTTTTCCTTAACCCCTGGGGAGCCAGCACACTCCCATATTATATGGTCTAGCGTACCTTTTTGCTTACAAATTTTGCAGAGGGCGTCGTTATAGTCCCTCGTCTGTGTTAAGTAGATCCAATGTGGTGATGTATAATTGTTTCCCTGGAGGCGTCGCCATATGCGAGCGTCCTCCAAAGAGAGAGACCGATGCGGAGGCGGAAAGATTCTTCTTTCGGCTTTGTAGTGATCGACAATTTCCCTGTACGTGATCATGCTATCTTTTATCCCTGGAGCTGGCTGCTCTAGAGTTGCCCGGTGGTAGAGTGCTCGGGAGCGCTCGTGAGCAGCTTCGTTGCCTGGGACTTCTTCATGGGCCGGTACCCAAATAAAAGCTGTGTCCCTCCTGGGAGGGTTTTTGAGTAGAATGTGGAGGGCTTCTTCCGAGATTCTCCCTTTGTTAAAATTTCGGATAGCTAATTTGTTATCGCATAATATTACTCCCGCTTTTGTACCCGCACAAGCGAGCGCTACTGCAACCTCCTCATCTGTACAGGCGTCCCTCGTGCACGTGGAGCACGCTATCCTAACGCACCCGTCGCCATCAACCACCGTCGATACCGCAGCCCCGTCTCTGCCGCAAGCGGCGTCCACGTACGCTACGTTATGAGCCGGTGTGTTTTTAAGTTTATTTACTAGAGCCTTAGCCCTGTGAGCTCTCCTCTCTTTGTTGTAGATAGGATGCATATTTTTAGGTAGGGGGGCGATTCGGAAGCGTTTACGCACGTCCAACGGAATGTCTTTCTTGTCAGTCGGGGCACCCCTGTCGCATTGAATTCCTACCCATTCCATGATTTTTCTCCCTGTTTTATACTGGCCTAATCTTTCCAACTGAGACACTCGTACTGCCTCAGTGAGTTCAACTAGCGTGTTGTGAACCCCCATTCTGAGGTGGAGGTCTGTCGAGGTCGAATCTGGGAGCCCTAGGGCTCTCTTAACGCTTTTCCTAATGATCGCATCTATTTTATCCTTTTCTTCTCGTTTAAACACAAGATACAGTGTGGCATACGCTATACGGCTGGTAATGAACTGCATGCATGAGTCTGAGGAGGCTGTTCTCTTTGAGGCCCCTGCCTTTGAGTGAAATTCTCCTAAATATCCCCGTGACCTGATGCTGGCGCCGAGCGACGCCATGGCGTGTTCGTCCTCGGCGTGATCGTTCTCTGGCCCGCGCGTTGTTCAACATTGCACATATGATTTTGATTGCGTTGCTTGTGTGTTGGTTGTAGGTTCTGTGTTACTTGGCGGAAAGCCGTGAGTAGTGGCGGTGCGGCAGTGCGGCTTTGGCCTCGGTGAGCTCTGGCAGTACAGAATCTACGTTGTGTGACCCGTGCTTTCTTGAGAACCCGGCGGGTGACAATTGAACTATCGAACTGGCCTAGCGCCTCGGCAGCGAAGTTCTGCGAACCGCGATGTGGCGTCGCCGTGTCCGACTTTGCTTAACGGACATCGGGGGATGTGCTGCTGGCTGCAAGTTATGTAAATGCAACTGCGTCGACCGCCCACTGTTCAGCGCTGAATGTGTGTTTGCTGTGCTGTGCTTGAAAGGACTAGTGCAGCCGTGCAGCGGAGGTGGCGGAGGAGCAGAGTGGCTTAGGGGCTTCGTTTGCGCGTTCACAGACATGTGCTCCCGTCTTGGTCTCATTAGCGGCTGTCGCGGGATTGTGGTGTGCTAGCTCCTTGCCTAGTATGAAGTTTATGGCGCTAACACACAGCATGTTCACATTTTTCCGCGCTATATGTCATTTGCATGACGGCCGAGTTGGAAACGAGACATATGCCTGTGTTCTTTGCGTTTGTGTGTTGTAAGTTTTGAATTGTGGAAGTTCTGGGAGTCTTATTACGCAAGGAGTGCGAACGTAAACATAAACACATGTGTGTCTGAAATTTTGAATTACCCATGATACCCTTTACGACTGATAAGTGGGCTACACGGCCTGTGTGAATCAGCTACCGTATGTTGCGACGCTCTTCCGTGCGGTAGACGGATGCATGGTGCGCGTTTGTTTCTGTACTGTTGCAAAGACCATTTGTTTATTCACTCAATACAAATGTACGGCTTCTTCGCCGCAGTACATTTTAGTTACGCGGTGAAGCATACAAAAAGTGGGAGGGGGCCGCTATCAGCCAGCATAGTATGTCCACTTAGGCGACCTGAGAGGCGGCGGGTGCGCGAGTCTATAATTAAAGAACTCTTAATATGCAGTGATTGTGGCCCCTTTTCACTTTTAGTATGCTTGACCGCGAAATATTAGTGTATTGCGAGAAAGATAATCGTAAAAAGCCTAATTATGCAACGTTTCTTTTGTAGCTTGCTACACCGCAATACAGGTGTGTAAATAAGCTACGTGCAGTAAAGCATACGAAGAGTGGAAAGGGCACATAGGTTTACACTGTGCTCATTATTTTCAATTGTGACATAATTTGCAAGTGCATTTATGCTCGCGGTAAGCTTCATTGACAATTCTTTGTACATACAAATTCATATTGCAGGGAAGCTTACTAAAGCACATTCGCCATTATGGTACGTGTTAATCACCTTCAATGCAGGAGCACATGCTCTTTGAGAATTGATCCATTTCATTGATTCATTCTTTGATTAAGCGTGAGACCTAGCAATGGGTAGCCCAAATATAGATTTAAGAAAACCAAAACGACTTCAGCTGTAAGAAGCTAAAGGGTTGTTTTGGTGTAGACCAGTGGTTAAGTCCGGATATGAAAGAGGAGGAAGAAAAGCCGAGTCTTTCCACTTCAACACTGGGAGGCACAACTCCCACAAATAAATACGACTCTTACTTATTTGACTTTTTAAGGAGATTACCGACTTGCATTGGCAAGTGTTCACTTCAAGAAACACTGCATGAAGTAAGCTTCCTGCGCATATTTCACCAGCTACTGCATCATTGTTTGACATTATGAAGCTGCAATTTTCTTTATGCCACAACTTGCCCAATTTTGTGTTTTGCAGCAGGATGTTAGCAGTGCTATTAAGGCACTTAAATACTCACGAATAGTAGTAGAGAAAAGAAATATAAGAAAGCAGTGGCTTTTCGTGCATAGACTATGGATACACCTGGTGCTCTTATGGTCATTTTTTTCCTATCTGCTAAACTATTCTAAACAAGAAAAGTTTATACACAATTAGTTTATACACAGACCACAACTAAACCACAGGTATCGTTGGTAAGCAAAGTATATTTATTCGGTGACATTTTCTGCAGCCCTGCTATTGGGCTTTCCTTCCTTTTCAGCTGTGCAGGTTCATTAAGAAGTGATGAGACAGTTTGACAATTTTAATCGTTGAAAGACTTAGCGGAACCTTTTTCGGGTTGTTTTTGCTTAATCTCAGACTCTGCACATTGCATTTTGAGGCATGTTTTCTGTGTTTGTCACTTTTTCTTTATGGGTAGGGCATGTCAACATTTTTTACACCATATCAAGTATGTGGTGCCGTAGACTGTTCTTAGATGGAGTCTTGCCCTTTCATTCTGTACAATATGATGTCGGTTTTTTGTGTCCAAGGCCGTTTTACAGCGTGATTGTAGCATTTTGCTAAATTTTGCCTGTCACCCAAGCTTGAAAGATTGCTACCCACTGCTGGTGGCATGACACATGTGACATTTATTTTTCAATAAAAGGAAGTCTGTCACTTATCCTGTGCACTGGTTGTCTTTTATCTCTTTGAATTGCAATTTGTTGCCTATATTTGCTCTTTTGTTGTATTTCAGATTAGGAATGGCTATCATAATTGACATTTAACCATATTGCACACAATGTGGATGATACGTATTTGCAATATATGGCCACCATAAATATAATAGAAGTTAATAATTCAAGAATAGTGCAGCCATGAATTGTGGCTATAAGGTACCAGTACTGCAGGTAGCACTGCTTGTGCAGAATATAGTTCAACTCTACTACTTTCAAACATCATCGTTTTTATCTGCATTTGTATAACTCCAGTTTCTGTGAACAACAGAATCTGTTGGAAGAGTGGCTTGCATCTGCAGTTGGGTCCAATGAATAGCCAAATTTCTGCCCGTTTTCATGTTATTAGCATATTAGTAAAAGCAGTCGTTCTCATAGTAGCCTGCTTGCCCAGTGCAGAAGCCGCTGCAGGGTGTCAGGATCTTCAGCTTTGCAGGGGAAACACATCTTCAGCTTTGCAGGGGAAACAGCATCTGGCACATAGTTTGCCACAGGTCATGTATTCAGGGCAAGTTGAGTTCACTCACTAGCGAAGGGAGAACCAAGCTTGTTGGATATGAAGTAAACCGCCTGTATACTCATTGGCCTTCTTCATTTCGTGTGACATGTGGTTATAGCGATCCTTGTTTTAAGCACTTCTTGTCCAGCAGCGGTCGTTTGCTTTTGAAACACTCAGGATAGCTTTCAGCAAGCTGGACAGGAATAATACTGAAAAACCAGCAGATGTAAATTGTCGCACTTATCATGATGAGGGCGTAAATAAATGAGGGTGTTCGGGTGTTCCTCAAGGCCTTGTAGCACATGTCATGAGTTTGGAGCAACATGATGTATAGCACTTTTTTGATCGCATGCTATAGGTTTAGCAGGTGTGGCCATGGTTGAAGTGCAGTGCCAGGTCAAGAAAACAGACATCTATGAGCAGCACCCTGGTAAAGGAAACTGCGAAAACTAGTGGGAAACCTGTTGAACATCTGGTTGACCCACTTGCTGGCTCCATCAGGCAAAGTATGATAAAGAGAAGGAAGTCATCAACACATCAGAAGGTTTTTACATATAAACACTGTGCTAAGGTCATAACATGCCAACAAGTCTTAGCGTGCAGGCTATGCACGACCAACTACATATGCCTTCTGTTCGGACATTGCTCATTGTAACTAACAAGGATCGAGTGGACAAAAAAAAGAACAGCAGCTTCATTAATTTGGTTTCACTGGTATCATCAGTGTTTTGTAAGTGTACATTGCCATACTCCCCAATGCCTTCTTGGGTGACATCAGCAAGGACCAGCTTGAGGCAAGGGGTAATAGACGTCTTTACAAGCTAAAAATGCATGCATACATGGAGAGCACATTGTGTCCAAAAAGTAGGCACTTCCACAGGGGCGCTGGAGAAGGAACAGATTAGTAACAGTGGGCAAAGACAAGCTACTAAACACCCAACACTGTTGCAATGTAACGACCTCTGAAACAATCCCTCTTAAAGAGGAAATCATCTTTGTGTATCTATAAAGCGGGCAGATGGGCAAAGCCCCTTCAGTAATGCTGCCAGCTTCAAAAGCCCACTTTGCACATCCTGAATGCTTCCTTCTTAGGACTTTGCTGAGTGCAAGCATTCTACTGTCCAAAAGCTGTCATTGAGAGCACTGTTGGTTTGGTGGCAATACAGTTCAGAAGCGATTGCAACAAACCTCCCCTCCTAGTTGGCCTGGATTCTCACGGTGCTTATGAAGCAGCACCATGAGGCAAGCAAAGTGAACGGATTCCTCCAAGCCCTTGTTCGTTTATCACACTGTTCTGTTAGTAACAACCATGAGACTTGAAACCAACAAGCTCAAGTTCGGCACTCGCGTGGTTACTGCGGAGGATCCATAAAAAGCACAAAAACAGAAAACTCAAGGGAAAGGCTAAAGCACCATTTAACACTTAGTATTGCTGCAGCCCACCCCCTTCTTTTATTTTGTCTGGTCGTGCTACATCTTTTTACTATATATAGGCATCAACTTAGGTGATGTTCCCAATCAGTGTCCAATCTTTGTATACACTATGTGCTGGTTCAAAGAGGCTCGAAACACTGCAATGGAAGCTTGAAGTAGAAAAAGTGCCTGGAAGAAAAAAAATCTGTGCTGCAACCATCTCGGCAACATCTTGTCCCCTTAATAAAAATTGTGCTTCCATATCAACTTGAGCCCTCCAGCTTATGGTAAAGTACCAGTGCACTTAAGAACAATGAATCAATTCTCAAAGAGCATGTGCAGTCCAGCCAAAAGCAGGGGCAAGAATCCGCATTGTGCTCCTGCATTGAAGGTGAATAACACGTACCATAATGGTGAATGTGCTTTAGTAAGCTTCCCCGCAATATGAATTTGTAATGTACAAAGAATTGTCAATGAGGCTTACCACGAGCACAGATGCACTTGCAGATTATGTCACAATTCAAGATAATGAGCGCAGTGTAAACCTATGTGCTCTTTTCACTCTTAGTATGCTTTACTGCACGATGCTTATTTACGCACCTGTTTTGCGGTGTAGCAAGCTACAAAAGAAACGCTGCATAATTAGGCTTTTTACGATTATCTTTCTCGCAGTACACTAATATTTCGCGGTCAAGCATACTAAAAGTGAAAAGAGGCCACAATCACTACCAAATAAGAGTTCTTTAATTATACGCTCGCGCACCCGCCGCCTCTCAGGTCGCCTAAGTGGACATACTATGCTGGCTGATAGCGGCCCCCTCCCACTTTTAGTATGCTTCACCGCCTAACTAAAGTGTACTGCGGCGAAGAAGCCGTACATTTGTATTGAGTGAATAAACAAATGGTCTTTACAACAGTACAGAAACAAACGCGCACTATGCATCCGTCTACCGCACGGAAGAGCGTCACAACATACGGTAGCTGATTCACACAGGCCGTGTAGGCCACTTATCAGTCGTAAAGGGTATTATGGGTAATTCAAAATTTCAGACAAACATGTGTTTATGTTTACGTTCGCACTCCTTGCGTAATAAGACTCCCAGAAACTGCCCAATTCGAAATAACTTACAACGCACAAACGCAAAGAACACAGGCATATGTCTCGTTTTCAACTCGGCCGTCATGCAAATGACATATAGCGCGGAATAACGTAAACATGCTGTGTGTTAGCGTCATAAACTTCATACTAGGCAAGGAGCTAGCACACCACAATCCCGCGACAGCCGCTAATGAGACCAAGACGGGAGCACATGTCTGTGAACGCGCAAACGAAGCCCCTAAGCCACTCTGCTCCTACGCCACCTCCGCTGCACGGCTGCACTACTCGTTTCAAGCACAGCACAGCAAACACACATTCAGCGCTGAACAGTGGGCGGTCGACGCACTTGCATTTACATGACTTGCAGCGGGCAGCCCATCCCCCGATGTCCGTTAAGCAAAGTCGGATACGGAGACGTACGCCACATCGCGGTTCGCAGAACTTCGCTGCCGAGGCGCTAGGCCAGTTCGATAGTTCAATTGTCACCACCGCCGGGTTCTCAAGAAAGCACGGGTCACACAACGCAGATTCTGTACTGCCAGAGCTCGCTGAGGCCAAAGCCGCACTGCCGCACCGCCACTACTCACGGCTTTCCGCCAAGTAACACAGAACCTACAACCAACACACAAGCAACGCAAGCATAATCACATGTGCAATGTTGAACAACGCGCGGTCCAGAGAACGATCACGCCGAGGATGAACACGCCATGGCGTCGCTCGGCGCCAGCATCGCGCCTTCTCAAAAATCCCTAAACGATGCTGTCCCTAGGCACCTAGGATCAGGTCACGTGAGGGATTTTTGTACGACAAATAGACACAGGCTCATTTGAGGCAAAGGAGGCGTTGCTTGAGGGATCGCCAGTCGTTTGTGCGCAGGCGCGAGTAACAGCAGGCGCGAGAGAGAAAATCTGGGGGCTTTTGCAAGAACGGCACCGAGAGCAGCGCTGCTGCGCCGTACTGCGCCGGCGTTGAGAGCGCCGTATGCGGCGCAGAATTCAACTAGCGGGTGGTACGCCTCTCCCATCTCTCGTTCGCACCTTGTTGGTTCGCACCGCCTTGATTGCCTCTTGCACTGCGAGTGTTTGGGCACGTTTCGTAGCGCGCGCGGTGTGTGCCTACATGTGTGTGCGTGGATGTTTTATTCGAAGAACAATGTACAGTCTGTTTCACACTTAGGGGAAAACTCGGAGCGCATTGCATCGCGATGCGACGAGCAGTTGAGTCAGGCGGCGGCAGCAGCTTGAGGTCTTTGACGGCGTAGTCTGCTACGGCGGCGCGCGCTGGCCGCTTGTCGGGAAGCGTTCTGCTGTCAGTTGCAGTGCGCCGATGTCATCGTTACTGCGTGAAATGAGCCGGTATTCTTTACTAAGTGTTGTGTGACGCCCGCTGAAACGCCTCGAAAGTAAGGTCATCGCTGAAAGGTGCAGGGCAGTCACAGACGACGTAATGATTCCATACATTCTTGACGGCCCGTTCCTGGAAGGCGACAATATATTCTAACACGATGGGCCGCCGATCCACGCTGCTCGTGTTGTGCAAGAGCTGTTGGAAGAGCGCGCCGTCACTCTCTTGGAGTGGCCGCCTCAATCCGCGGGCGCCAGCATCATTTAAAATGTCTGGGGCTCGCTGAAAGTATCGCTGGCGCACGATCCCCTCTATCAGTCGCCCGAAGATAGGCTTCGATCCACCATCGTCAGCGACTGAGACGTGCTGCGAATGAACACATCTCTCATCAAGTCACTCTACACTTCACTGCCTTCCAGGATGAGCGCTGTCATCGCTAACGCTGGGGACATGACGAGATACCAACTGAAATTCGGAGCGTGACGTGTCCAATTCCCCGCCGGTGGGCAGGGTCTGTCTGGTGTAGTGATTGATTGTCGAGAAAAATCACTTCCAGCTCATTGTCTTAACCTAAAACATTCCTTTAATCGTATCCGTTTGTTTCATCGTGTTCGACCCCCATAGTTATCATTGTTGAGTGCTTTGTTTTGTTTTCGAGTCAAACAAAGACTGACCACGTTGCGCGCACATCTTGGTGCATCTTGTCGCTGCTTATTACGGTAGCACACACAGTGAAGAAATATACGTGCACGCACTCAGCACCCCGGCCTTTCGAAAGAACAAACGAAGCATGCTTTCAAAAGACGTTTGTGGAACTGCATTATCGCCAATGAAGGCTCAGAGTTTGGCGTCGCACAACGTTTACTAAAGAATATCAGCTCAGTTCCCGCAGTACCGATGAAATCGGTGCACGCTTTCGCTAACTATTGTTACCGGTTCGGTAACATTATCGGTAACAAATCGGTTCGGTAACTATTGTTACCGAACCCACCAACGCGGACCTGATCTGCTATGAGTGGGGGAGTTGTCGCGGGAACGTCGTCGGAGGCCCCTTCGCACGCGCCGACCAAGACGCAAGACAATGGCTACCCGGGCGCACTGCGAGGGTCCGCTCCGAGATCTACGAAATCCGTGTGATGTCGGTTTTGGACCGTGAACCTGTGTGTGTGCGTGTGTGTGTGTGTGTGTGCGTGCGTGTGTGTAAACCGTCCCGCGGAGAGGCAGCGTGTTTACGATGACTGGACGAACGTTTCCGTCACCTTAGAATCAGGGGAGGACCGAGTGTTTATAAACGGATGTTGTGCGGATGCTCGATACACTTTCTTAAGCAGTCATGTTAGACTGAGACACACCCTCTCAAGCAGTCGTGTTAGACTGACGTACTTTCTCTCACAGTCATGGTAGACTGATGAACTGCATGTAAATACTGTAAATAAACCCATGTTCCTCATTCTCAATGAGAAGCAGTCCTTCCCTTCATCAACGTCCTCAGCGTGGATAAGTTGGACGACGGCATGGGCCAGCTACCTTCGAATTCATGGCGGACTCCAATCTTGACAACGGATCACGAGCGATGGGATTGAGCCCCCAATCCTGACAACTGGTGGCAGCGGTGGGATGGACTTTGCGACGTGGTGCTGTGTCTGCGGTGAGTGCTTGGTTCTTGCTTTGACGCTCTAGGCTTCATTTTTTTGGTTGTTCTGTTTAGAACAGTAGGGAAGCTAGATTGTTGAGTGTTAGTTAGGTTGTGTTTTCCTAGCTAGATTTAGCGAGCAGGACCAAGGCAGTAAAGCAGCAAACATGGAGTTAAGGACACTGCTGAGAGACGAATTGTTGATTGTTGGTGAGGAACTGGGCCTAGATGTACGCAAGGAAATGCTAAAATCGGAATTATTGGAGCTAATTTCCGAGCAGGCCAGTGAGGAAAAAATTGAAATGGGGTTTGAACTTCTGAAAAGAAGAGAGAAACGGGACAGAGAAAGAGAAGAAGAGAGAGAGGAACGCTATAAAGATCGCGAGTTAAGAAAAATGCAACTGGAACTTGAAAGCAAACGTTTGGAGTTGTCTCAAGGAAGTGAAGGGGCTCTGGGACGATCAAGTGAGGCAGAATCATATCGCATGGACAGGCTATTAAAGCCATTTGAGGTCGGGACCGACATAGGGTTCTTCCTAAGCAATTTTGAAAGGTCTTGCGAGAAGATGAACTTCGGCCCGAGTACATGGCCACAGCGGTTGCTGTCTATGTTGCTGTGTGAGGCGGCGGAAGTAATCGCCAGACTCAGTACACAGGATGCATGTGATTATGCAAAAGTTAAGGCTAGTCTCCTGAAGAAATACCGCCTTTCAGCCGAAGTTTTTCGGCAAAGGTTTAGAAGCACAGGCAAGAAAGATAGCGAGGGGTATCCGGAGTTTGCATGCGGCTTAAAGGCCAACCTAGACGAGTGGCTGAAAAGCGCGGAAGCGTACGACAGCAGAGACATGATCATTGAATGCATGTATCTAGAGCAGTTTTACAAAAGCATCCCCCAAGCTGTGAAGCTGTGGGTGCATGACAGAGGGAATGTAAACACTGTGGAAAGGGCGGCTGAATTAGCCGAAGAGTACGCAACGCGTAGAAATTTGAACACCGAGGATGGAAACTGGGATGGTCGAAATGGACCGCGGAAACCATTTCCGTTCAAAAAGGGTTCGCAGACTAGACGATCGGAGCCGAGGAAAAGCCAGCAGAAAAAAGCGAGAAGAAACTTAACGGGGAAACCGCACAGAAGGAACAGAAAAGGAAATTGGAATCTTTTAGGCCGGTCCATTGTTATAAATGCCACAAACTGGGGCATATAGCTGTAAACTGCGGGAAGCCTAGCGTAGTTTTCTCCTACGTGGAGGAAAAAGACGAGAATATGGAACCTTTAAGCACATATCTTCACGACCTGAAAGTTAATGGTAAACCATGCCGGGTGCTGCGAGACAGTGCCGCCGCGATGGACATTGTCCATCCGTCTTACGTGAAGGTAGATGACTTCACCGAAGAAGGAGCATGGATCAAACAGGTTGTAGAAGAACACAGCGTGTGTCTGCCCATGACCAAAGTCAAAATCAGTGGACCATTCGGGGAGCTAGTGACCGAGGCTGCAGTTTCGAAATTTTTGTCACTGCAGTACCCTTGCATCTCTTGGAATCGTTCGAATCAGTTACTGCGTGACAAAGGGCTTAAATTGGGAGAGGGCGTAGTACAGGCATTGACCCGCGGCCAAGCTCGTAAAATCGAGTCGCTTTCGGATGAAAATGTACAAGCTGCTCCAGTGGAAGCAGAAAAGGGGATAACTTCAATACCCGAATGCGAGCTATGCCCGAGGGACAAAAACACAGTTGAGGAAAGCCTGCCGGCAGACCAGCTCAATGAGAGCGTATCGCCAGGGTGTCAAAGTTCACCCCTGCAGGAAGAGCCCGCTGATGCACTCGCAAGCGAGACAGGGTCATTGTTACCACCGGCCTCAAAGAACTTTGATCAGCTCTTACGTGTGGATAGAGAGTCACTGGCAGCCGAGCAAAAGAATGATGTCAGCTTAGCTAAATTACACCACACAGCAAAAGAAGGCATTGCTAGGCATAACGTGACGATACATGAGAGAGGGGGATTGTTGTATCGGCACTACAGGGATCGAAAGGGTAGGATTTTAGATCAGTTAGTCGTACCTACTAGGTACAGGGAGGACCTTTTGAGTCTCTGTCATGGAAATGGGTGGTCCGGCCACCTAGGCATAAAGAAATCAAAGGAAAGATTGCTTATGGAATACTACTGGCCTGGTTGTTTCAAAGATGTAGAAAACTTTGTAAGATCATGCGACGCCTGCCAGCGCTCGAGTAAACCAGGAGAGACGTGGAAAGCTCCACTAAAGGTAGTGCCCTTAATAACAGAGCCTTTCAGACGGCTTGTGATAGACACGGTAGGGCCTCTACCAAAAACAAAATCGGGTTACAGGTACTTGTTTACCATGCTCTGCCCGGCTACAAAGTTTCCAGAAGCAATCCCTCTACAAGAGCTCAGCTCCACCGAAGTAGTAGACGCGCTTTTGACATTGTTTGCACGAGTTGGGTTTCCAGCCGAAATTCAGGTGGATCAAGGGTCAGTATTCACCAGTGCACTGACTTCCACATTTTTGAAAAGTGCGGGGTAAAGTTAATACACAGTTCTGTCTATCACCCTCAGTCAAACAGTGTAGAGAGGTGGCATTCAGTGATGAAGCGAGTTTTGCGTGCGCTCTGTTACGAGCACAAGGAGGACTGGGAGAACTGTCTGCCGGCGACTTTGTTTGCTTTGGGAACGGTTCCACATGAAGCGACAGTGTTCTCGCCAGCAGAACTAGTGTATGGGAGGACACTCCGTTCTCCACTGAGAATGTTAAGAGAGATGTGGGAAGAAAGAGGAGAGAGCCCAACAGTGGTTGAATACGTGCTAAATTTGTTGGAACGGCTAAGTGCAACCCAAGAGCTAGTCGGAAAAAAAATGGGAGTAGCTCAAAAGAGTGCCAAATTCTATTACGACAAGAATGCGAGGCTTCGTACGTTTAATGCCGGAGACCAGGTAATGATCCTCAAACCTTCAAGAAAGAACAAGCTTGAAGTTCACTGGGACGGACCCGTTAAAGTGTTGCACAAACTTTCAGATACTAAGTATGCTCTGAAAATGCCCGGTCGCAGGAAGGAAGTGAAGATATATCACTGCAATTTGATGAAGCCGTATATAGAGCGGAGCGGAGTCGTTAACTATACCATCAAAGAGCAGGATGGCACTAGTACCAAGTTTAAGGAGTATAGGGCGACCTCCAACTCTGAAATCGGCCTAGAAGAAGTGGTAGAACACTCGGTAAGCTCGCACACTCTAAGACCCGAGCAGCTAGATGAGCTAAAAGAGGTGTTAGGGGAATATCTCGACAGATTCAGCGATCGGCCGGGTAGAACCGAACTAATAACGCATGAAATAGAGCTGACATCAACCGAACCCGTAAGATCAAAGCCTTACATGGTGTCTCCAAGACAGAGAGAAATTATGGAGGCAGAGATACAGCGCATGCTAGAGTTGGGAGTTATTGAGCCCGCTGAGAGTGACTACACGTCACCACTAATACTGGTAGAAACCCCTAACAAGGACCCTCGTCTGTGCGTTCACTACAGGAAGTTAAATGCAATCACTAAGGATCATCTGTACCTGATACCCAACATTGAGGAACGAATTGAAAGAGTTAGCGCTGCTAAATACACTTAAACTATAGATCTCGTGCGGGGGTACTGTCAAGTTCCCCTTTCAGAAAGTGCCAGCCGCTATGCCGCATTCATCTCACCTTTAGGCACTTTTCGTCCTTCGGGCTGAAGAACGCGCCGTTTAGCTTCTCTAAGTTAATGAATATTGTCCTAAAAGACTTGCAGGAGTTCGCCTTGCCATATCTTGATGATGTAGCAATTTTTTCGGACAGCTGGGAACAACACGTATCGCACCCCAAACAGGTGTTCTCACGGTTGAGGGAAGCCGGCTTAACTATGAAAGCGGAAAAGTGTAGGTTTGGTTGTTCGCAGGTTACTTATCTGGGCCATGTTGTCGGCCAGGGCACGAGACGGCCGGCCGAGCGGAAAATAGCTACGATTGGAGAATTTTCTCAGCCGCGCACGAAAGCAGACATTCGTTCATTTTTGGGATTTGTGGGGTACTATCAACGGTACGTCCCGAATTACTCGCAAATGGCAAGTTCATTAGCGGACGCCCTCCGAAAGGGAGCACCGAGTAGCGTACACTGGGATAAGGACAAAGAGAACGCTTTCCAAAGTTTGAAAACGCTATTGGTTTCTCGTCCTGTGCTTCGCGCGCCAGACTACACAAAGGAATTCATAGTTCGCTGCGACGCAAGCGACAGAGGTATGGGCCTGGTACTTAGTCAGGTCGGCGACGATAACGAGGAGCATCCTATCCTCTATGCCAGCCGTAAACTAAATGTGAGAGAGGAAGCCTACAGCGCTTCAGAGAAGGAATGCGCTTGTTTAGTTTGGGCCGCCCAGAAGTTGTCGTGTTACTTGTACGGAGCAAAGTTCATCTTCCAGACCGACAACTGTCCTCTGACGTGGCTCAATCAAATGTCACACAAAAATGGCCGCTTGCTCCGATGGAGTCTCACTCTCCAAGAGTACATACAACTTCTCCGTTAGATATAAGAAGGGAAAGTTGCATAGCAATGTGGATGGTTTGAGCAGGATAACTTGAATTCTGCGTTTGAGGGTCCCGCCTAAATTTTAGGGTTACTATTGTTAATTTTGTTAAGCCAAGAAGATCCCCTCTCATTTAGCAGGATTCCCTCCATGAGTGCTGAATTTGTCAGCACGAAATTGCTTCAGAAATTGGCATAGCGAAATGCAGCATTTTTTTTTTGTTTCTGCACTTATGTTTTTCTTTTTTTTGAAGCCTAGCGGGTCTAAAGTGAGAGCCAAGCTACGTCATCTCGGCGCAGAGCCGTGTTGTGGGGTTCATTTTGCAGTTGCCTGTCCTTGTTGGATGTTTTGAGGTGGTGACATCATTACACAAGTGGTTACTGCGAGCCAAGACATCACCCCCTGGCCACCAGCCGTTCTTTTCCTGCCCAACGGTTATCAGCGCTGGACAGCCGAGACTTTCCGGGCCATGGAGGCGCTGTTAAGAACGGCCCAGCTGAAGCGCAAGTGTTGACAGCCAGTTGCGATAACGGGCGTCAACGTTTCATTGAGTGCCGCCGCAAACCTCTAGCCACGGCGTCACTAAATCGCCATTGTGACTGAATGAGTTCGGCGGGCCAACTATTGTTACCGAACCCACCAACGCGGACCTGATCTGCTATGAGTGGGGGAGTTGCCGCGGGAACGTCGTCGGAGGCCCCTTCCCACGCGCCGACCAAGACGCAAGACAATGGCTACCCGGGCGCACTGCGAGGGTCCGCTCCGAGATCTACGAAATCCGTGTGATGTCGGTTTCAGACCGTGAACCTCTCTCTCTCTCTCTCTCTCTCTCTGTGTGTGTGTGTGTGTGTGTGTGTGTGCGTGTGCGTGTGCGTGTGTGTGTGTGTGTGTCCGCGGAGAGGCGGCGTGTTTGCGATGACTGGACGAACGTTTCCACCACTTTGGAATCGGGAGAGGACCGAGTGTTTATAAACGGCTGTTGTGCAGATGCTCGATACACTTTCTTAAGCAGTTATATTAGACTGAGACACACTCTCTCAAGCAGTCGTGTTAGACTGACGTACTTTCTCTCGCTGTCATGCTAGACTGATGAACTGCATGTAAATACTGTAAATAAACCCATATTCCTCATTCTCTACGAGAAGCAGTCCTTCCCTTCATCAACATCCTCAGCGTGGATAAGTTGGACGACGGCATGGGCCAGCTACCTTCGAATTCATGCCGGACTCCAATCTTGACAACGGATCACGAGCGATGGGATTGAGCCCCCAATCCTGACAATGCGGCCAGCGCGCGCCGCCGTAGCAGACGACGCAGACCACGACTCCGCCCCTCGAGCGTCTGCGCCTGCTCGAGCTGCTGCCGCCGCACGACTCCATTGCTTGCCGCATCGCGATGCAATATGTTCCGAGTTTTCCCCTAAGTGTGAAACAGGCTGTACACGCTTCTATTTGCCTTTAAGAAGATCGGTACGCTTGACGATTATTTTTATGGCTGCAATGCGGCGAAAGGGTAGCGTCTGCTTAGCCGTGTAATTGACGCTGAGCAGATAATTGGAAACGACATCGTATGTGCCGCCGGAAAAATCGTCGGCACATACGATGCGGCACATACATACGGCACATACGAGCTAAAGTCATTTTTGCAGTTTCTCACAACATGTTTGCTACAAATCCGTGTTGTCCCTGATGGCGACAACGGACTTCCATCGACACTGTGCGGAAATAAACAAAATATATCGCTGCATAACACAAGTACGACATATGCACACAACTTTAACTACTACGTCCCCTACAATATAGAATAGAGGCAGCAACGTAAAAAGCTCGGCCATTTTTTAAATGTTCTCAAGAGACGGAAGCTGAAAGTATTAGTAATCATTTCTGCTTCAGCAATGCCGGCGCGACCAAGACGCGGGCGTGTATAATCCAATAACTCGATCGATCGATCGGTGCAGTGGTGATGCAGGAATGAACCCCGGTCATGTTCAATGCATCGTGCACATATTCAATTTCTCGACACGCGTGAACTTCGGCCACTACTAGCGCATACAACAGAAGTGGTTTCCATTCTTGGGCAGCGCACACACAAACGAAACACGAGAAAGAAGACAGGACAAGCGCTGGTCGAACAGCTGAAAGTTTTTATATGAATAAAAGGATTATATACCGAGTAATTATTAAATTCATGTGGGTTACTTATAAAGATCGTCGTACACTCAGGAGTGATCAATGAACGAGCTCGCTTCGTTTGCCTGTTGTTTACTTCGTTCGACGCACTGCAGTAATCCATGTCTGTCGTCTACTTTTTTCGTACCATTTTCTTGTGAATCGGCAGAATTTCACTGGTGGCATCAACCCTTTCGTGTTTACATTGCTTTCCTAACAGTTAACAAAATAATAATCCGGTCATCTGAAGCGGCGCCGTCGCAAACAAGAGACGTTTCGCGCGCAGCGCGAACTGAATGCGGGCGCGATCGTGAAGGGAAGCGGCGGCGGAAACCTACACCCGTTGGAGGTGAAATCGTTCCGCCAGGGGAGAAACGAGCGCTGGCATCTAGGATGAAATAGAGTTACCGTATGTGCTTACCTTTGGTAGCATATTGGCGGTGAGGAGTTACGGAGTCGCCATCTATCGGAAGCGCCTCGATGGTGTAGTATGAGGGATCACGCAGCGCGCTCCTCATAGGTTTTGCTGACAGCGCTCACTGAAAACACCACGCGCGAGCTCTCCCGGACATTTCTGTAAGTTATTTCGAAGCGAGAGAAGTTTTTTACTGTCTAAATAATAATCTTGGGCAAACTGAAAGCACAGAATCGTTTACAAACGCTATCTCTTTACCGGATACGTACGGTGAATGCCACTGCGCGTGGTCGCCGCGATGTAGTCTCTCGAACCGGCTTCTTGAAACGCTGAGAGCAAACTATGTAAAATGTGCTCTTATAGTGTTTGTATAACTAACCGGAGCGTAATAGAATGAAGCCTCAATGCAGCGATCGCACAGATTCGCAGCGACTGACTGCGCGTCTGCATGCTTGTCTGCGCACTGTTTCGCCTTCGCCGCGTGCGTGTTTTCGCACCATACCAGGAGCTTTAGGCCGCAGAATATGAGCATTTGACAGTATACAAGCAACCATTGTTGCGTGGGCGCTATCAGAGCTGTTCAAAAATAATTTCATTGTATAGACTGCGACGCCTACGGGGACTGTGATGTGCCGTCGCGACGATTCAATCTTTTTTTTCTTCTAAATTCTTGGACGTTTCCATATTATTTCTCGAGTTGCGTCGCACTGTATGTTTATCGGTGTTCTGAGCGTGCGATTCCCGCTGCTTCTTTTTTGTAATCCACTGCATTAATTCATAACACGTACAAACATGACCATATGCCATGCCTTTATTTAATGTGCGTCTTACCGCTCCATTTCCATTCCAGTGAACTTGCCAGTATCTATAGCATCGACAAGTTCATAGACCAAACCGTCATGACATTAGTCGGGCAGCGGACTCGGGCGAGCGTCACAGTGCGCGTTTTCCGAACATCGCAGAGCCGGCGCCGTAGCAGAAATCCTCCTCGCGTCTGTGCTTGCTGCATGCCCGAGTTGTAGCCGATGACTGTTTGCGGGTTTTATGTTTCGCGAGCAAAGCTTCACGCAGCTTCTTGTCCTGCTGCTACGTGTGAATAAGGCTGACACCGGGCTCCGTTGCCTACGTCCGGCACTGCGGCACCGAACAGTAGCCTACCATGTTGCGCGCCTTCAAAGGCAGCCACTACCTATTCTAGTGCTTTCAAGCGTTGTAAAGGAGACACTCGAAGCGGGAAAATTTCGCAACTAAATGAGGACAGCAGCGTACGAGGGAATTCAAACTCGTTTTCAGCTCGCTTCGGCGCTCCCGAAGCAGCCGACGCGGCCGCTATGTCCACGTGATCTCTCCTAGCACGTCACGCCGACGGTGGCGCCAGCTTTTCCAGTGGTGGAGCTCGAGGCCAATACAGTAACTCTAGGATGAAATGGATGAAACTTGGCGTGCGGACGTCCATGACCACGATATGACTCATAGGTGTTCTGTTATGACTCTGTCTAAGCACTACGGAGGAGGTTTCAACTACGCGTTGCATGCTTTATGTGTTTGTCCCCTAGACATGTCGGCATTGCGGAGTGCGGTCGAGTTTACGCTCCACCGCTGGCTGCCCGCGCGGTGAGGCAGTGGGCACTGACGCCCCATTTAGTGATCGCTGCGTCTGAAGGGGCAGGTTAATTTCTGACTGCGGTGTTGTATAAGTCGCGGGTCGCTTTTTTCGTCGTGACGATAGATTGCATTCTTTACAAGCACTGCCACAGGAGGGCACATGTAACCGGCAAACGGCAAACGGGTGAACGGGAGGCGTAAACGTGAGCAGCCAGATTGGTGGCGCCAGCTGTTGGCGCAAAGCTCAACCACACAAACATGGAGCCAATTGATATATTCTGCTTAGCTGCTGGTGTAAATTTTGGACAGCGGCGCAATTGTGTGGACAATTACGCCACTGCCGAAAATTTGCACCAGCAGTGAAGCAGAAGATAGTCGCTTAATGTAATTTTAGCTATGTGTTTGTCTGGTTGAGCTCTACGCCACCACGTACGGCGGCTGCACCGCTCCGGCCGCTCACGTTGCCGCCGCTCATCCGGCAATCCGCCCAAATCCGCTCAAATATTCCGTTTGCCGGAATGGCGAACACGCTAAATGTCTCCAATGGTTTCACGCGGATGAATAAGGCGCTGAAGAGCGATAACGGCTTATATAATGATCGGAACCGTCATCAGCGCACCTCAGGCCTCCACCTGCAGTACTTTGCTTGCGTCGTCAATGCTCCTTGCGCCACCGTCGGCACCAGTTCGTGTCGCCACTGAGCTGTTGTTAGTAATTGCCTAATCAAGTTACATAACATTGGTACGTAATGACACCGGGCTGCGCGGAGAGTAGCTAGTGGCACAATGCTTACGCATAGTCCAACTCCCAGAGGAGTATCTGCGTGATTTTTTTTTCCTGTTCCTGAGCGAGCAGGGCCAAGCTATCGGCTCAGGCCCACGGCATCCTGGACTAGGGACGCCGCCCACCTCAGACGATTTTACCGTCGGCTCATTTCTGCCTTTGCGCTGCCTTCCGCTTCAACGGCAACGAAGCGGCGAAAACACAGGGCTGGCGTTGCTCTCAGTTAACGCCTCACTCTGCAACTTTCGCAGATCGCTTTGAAGTTAAGCGGGCCCGTGTCTCTTCAAGACTACTTAAAGACAGGTTTTTTGCCGCAATTGAACACTCACAAAAGGAAGACACATAAAGACAACACGGGCGGCCGTGTGCTGCTGTTATGCAGAACACGGCAGAACAGCAGTTATGCAGTGTGTTATGCAGTGTGTTATGCAGTGTGTTATGCAGTGTTATGCAGTGTGCAGAACAGTAGTGTTATGCAGAACACGGGCGGCTGGCTGCTACTGTTATGCGGAAGACTGTTACGTTTTGCAGAGATCATAATTTAGTTATTTTGGAAGCAGACAAAGAAGGGTGTTTTGTGGTACTTCCTAGAGGAATGTACAATGAGAAAGCCGCAGAGGCTGTAAACGAAAACTCTGTACAGATTACGAAATCTGAATCAAAGGTAAAGAGCAAAGTTGTCAGGCTGTGTAAGGCGTTTAGCTTGGACAAGTTGGCCAAAGATATTAACAATCTGAGAGATACAGCACTAAACACATTTTGCAGTGCAAAGACGCACAAGCCCAATGTGCCGTTTAGGAGCATCGTGAACGAACGTGGAGCTTGGCAGTTGTTACTTAGTAGGCACATTCTAAAGGTGCTAAAAACTGTTAAAGTAAATGATCCTTTCTCTACAGGCAATTCACAAGACACAGTGCAGTTTCTACGAAACAAAGAATCCAAAGGCAATGCGTTTTCTGTGGATGTTGAGGATCTGTTTTATTCTATTCCACATGATGCACTTTTTGTTGCAGTAAACATGTGCATAGAAGAAAGTGGCATCATAGCTTTTCAAAATGCGGCTGGTGTTACGCTTGAGGACTTTTTAACATTATTGGAAGCCTATCTTAATAGGACCTTTATTTCCTTTGACAAACAGCTTTTCTTGCAAAAACGCGGCATTTGCATTGGTTCGTGTATTGCGCCGCTGCTGTGCAACATATTCTTATATATTGTTGACCGCCTGCTCGAAGAGGCTTTTAAACGGGACAGCACTTTAAACATTTAAAAGTTTTGAGATACATGAATGACTTTTTAATCCTTTTTAACAGACAAGACTCATTGAAGCGCTGCGATGATATTTTAAACATTTTTAGGGACAATGGTAAAGGGCTTTCGTTTACGCATGAAGTGCCAGAGCGTAACACCCTGCAATTTTTAGATTTAAGATTAATCTTTCATGATGGACAAGCTTGTTGGCAATATTTTCCACGTGCCAAGAAAGGGTTGCTACGGTATAACTCATGCCATTCCAAAATTGTGAAGCGTGGAATTGCTATGCTCTGCCTGGAGTCTGCCCGCGAAAAATCGTGTACACACACGACACAGGCCTCGTTAAATAATCAGATTAAGCGACTGAAAGAAGCATGGTTCCCTGACTCGTTGGTGACCTCAGTCACCGAAAGCCTTTTACGGAAAGTTAAAGGTACTAGCGCCACAAGGGAAGAAAAAAGAGCCAGAACCGTAAGACCTGCAGTGATTCCTTATGTTCATAAGGGTTCCCATAACCTTGAGAAGGTATGGTGTACCCATTGCCTTTTCGGCCCCCGTCAAACTGGGTCGACTCTGTTCGAAAACCACACGCGAGGAGACCGGTTCGCAAGGCCGTGGCAAGAAGCATAGCACGTCCTACGGGAGATGCGCTACAGGCGTGGTGTACGAAATTCCCCTTGAGTGCGGCAAGTCCTATATAGGACAGACTGGACGCTGCATAAGTGAACGAGCCAGGGAACACGAACTAAATATAATGAAAGATGGCGTGGCACATTTGCCTGCGCACTGCAAGGCCTGCATGTGCAAACCACGGTTTTCTGAGATTAGGATTCTTGGCAGAAGTAGATTTCAAACAGTACGTGAGTTGACGGAAACCTACTATATAAAAAAGAAAGGAACAAATTGCATTAGTGATACATCTATCGTGCTATATAAATCAGAAACTAGATTGTTTGACCGATGGGTAACGTAGATCTGTGAACAGCCAGCGCATGCATGTATGTATATATATATTCTTGGGTCACAGCCCCCAAAAAACAATCAGTTGGAAGTATGTCTTTTAGCGAGCACCAACTAGGCCAACAAGCAGTTCTGTTGCAAGACTATGTAATCGGCAAGAACACAGCGCGTGAAGCTATGAGCTGATGGCACTGTTTTGTGGGCATCGCAGATCGCTTTCAAGCTGCGTCCCACGCGGCATTGCCATAAGAAGCCGCCGCCTGAGTACGTTCATGGCGTTCAGTATTCCGGCAAGCGCGGGCGGTTTGCCGGGTGAACAGGGGCGTAAACGTGAGCGGCCACATTGGCGGCGCCAGCTGTTGGCGCAAAGGTCAACCACACAAACATGGAGCCAAATGCTATATTCTGCTTAGCTGCTGGTGTAAATTTTGGAGAGCGGCGTAATCGTGTGGACAATTATGCCACTGCCAAAAGTGCACCAGCCCCGCAGGGGCGTCTGCGCAAGCAGGCGTTTGGTGTGTTGCGACACCACGGACCCGAGCACACGAGGGTTGGACCGTCCCGCGTGTAGCCGTGCGCGGCTTAGCCGTGTCCGGGGAAAGGGGGATCCTGGGGGTTGAGCCGATGCCGGGTGTTCGGACCTTTAAGGCCCCCCGGTGGAGGCAACACGCCTCTTTGGCCTCTGCTTCACGTAGACGGCACCCCCGGACTGACCCACCCGGGGGAAATCGGTAGTCGCCTTTTCCTGTCTCTCTCTTCTCAAACCTTCGTCTTTATCTCTCACTTTACATCTTTCCTGTCTTCTTCTCTCTTCCATTTACTTCCTTTCTCCACGGCGGCAAGGGTTAACCTTGTGTGGATATCCTACCTTGGGTACACCATATTGGGTTATAGTGATGGCGTACGGCTGGCGTCGTGCAGGCTTGTACACAAAGAGCGTCCCCTCGTTGGGCTCCGTGGTGGGCGGTCGGCGCTGTTGCCGAATCTTATATATTCTCATGGAAACTCCCTTCCCCAAACTTCCTGATCGCCCTCCGAAACGAGGGCGCACCGAAGATGTTTTTCAGTTTTTCGGACACCAAATCCAGAATTTTCCCCGGTTCCACGTCATTCACTCTGAAAAGCCAAACAAAGCAGTGCGAAACATATCACCATTCCTTGTCTCAAAGTCCTTGACTGATGTTTTTGGACCAGGTTACAAGGTGTCCAGGATGGCAAGCGGTGACCTCCTCTTGGAGCTCCGCGACCAGAAGCAATATGAGCAACTACAGAAACTAGTGTCATTCGGGGAGACGCACATAACAGTAACGCCACACCGTACAATGAACACCACCCGCGGTGTTGTTTCCGATGATGATCTGCTTGAGCTGACTGAGGCGGAGCTCCTGGAGGGCTTCAGTGAGCAAAATGTTATCAATGTTAGAAGAATAAAGATAAGGCGAGATGGTAAAGAGATTCAAACGAAGCACTTAATAATCACCTTTGGTTCAAGTGTCCTGCCCGAGTCAATCGAGGCCGGGTACATCAAGCTCCGCGTTAGGCCGTACGTGCCCAACCCACTCCGCTGTTTCAAGTGCCAGCGCTTCGGCCACAGTTCGCAGAGTTGCCGAGGCCGCCAAACTTGTGCTAAATGTAGTGCCCAAGAACACACCACTGAAACGTGTGAGAACGCTCCCCACTGTGTAAACTGTGATGGGGAGCACACCGCGTACTCGCGGTCGTGCCCCTCCTGGAAGAAGGAAAAAGAAATAGTTACGATCAAAGTGAAAGAGAATATATCGTTCAAAGAGGCACGAAGGCGGGTAGCATACCTGCCAAAGAAAACCTTTGCCGAAGTGGCGCGTCAGGGGGCAGCGTCACAACGGCCTCCGGCGGCTGTCCGACCCTCAATCAGTGAGTCGGCAGCTAAGTCATCTGCCCCCGCGGCGGTTGCAGCTAGCGCTGCTCCGTCAACCGAGGAGAGGGGACCACCGACCCCGAAGGTGGGCGCAGCCGAGGCTGCCTCAACCTCCTCGGCCCCTTCCAGCGCTGGCAACAGCCGGCGCAGCCAAATCGCTCAGGGAGCCCCATCGACCTCCGGGCTGGTGGGCGCAGGGGTCTCGCCTTCCGAGGTGAGACTCTCTCGAAAAACTTCTCGCTCTCAAGAGCGCGTGTCCGGCGCCTCAAAAGAGGCAATGGACACAACACCTATCCCCACGGCGCTCCAAGCGCCTAAGGAGCGGCGAGGCTCCCTCGAACGCTCCAAAAAAGGCAGAACCCCGGTTACAGGGCCTCGCAAGAGCTCTGTAATCTAAGGCATCACTTCCGTTTCCGTAAACACAGCACCAATTCCCTTTAAACATGGATACACAAGTCATACAATGGAATGTCAGAGGTCTTCTGAGAAACCTTGATGATGTACAAGAACTCATCCACCAACACAATCCAAAAGTGCTGTGTTTACAGGAAACACACCTAAAATCAAAACACACAAACTTTCTCCGACAGTATTTAACTTTTCGCAAAGATCGCGATGATGGTGTCGCATCATCAGGCGGCGTTGCCATTGTCATCCATAAAAGCATTGCGTGTCAACCTTTACAGCTACAAACGCCTCTTGAAGCAGTGGCGGTTCGAGCTGTTCTTCTAAACAAACTTATCACTATTAGCTCTCTTTACATCCCCCCACATCACAAATTAACGAAACATGAATTCCAATCCTTTATAGATCAATTGCCAGAACCTTATGTTGTTCTGGGTGATTTCAATGCACACAGTAGCTTGTGGGGAGACTCTCGTATCGATGCGCGAGGTCGTCTCGTTGAACAATTTCTTTTTTCGTCCGATGCGTGTCTGCTGAATAAGAAGGAACCCACTTATTACTGTCTTGCAAACCATACCTTTTCTTCAATTGATCTGAGCATAGTTTCTCCTTCTATTCTGCCTGAACTTGAATGGGAAGTTACAAAGAACCCTTACGGAAGCGATCACTTCCCCATACTACTACGAACACCTCAAGAAAACGAATATCCACCACAGGCACCTCGGTGGAAGATGGAGACAGCTGATTGGGACAAATTTCGAACTCTTACCGGTATCTCATGGCATGACATCTCCTCGTTAGAAATTGATGCTGCTGTGGAGTATTTTACAGCCTTTATAATAGATGCCGAATCTAAATGCATATTACAAGTAAATGGCCTGTCGTGCAAACGGCGTGTCCCGTGGTGGACCGACGATTGTAGGAGCGCACGTAAAAAACAGAACAAAGCGTGGGGTTTGCTACGCGCTTCTCCCACTGCAGAAAATCTTATCAACTTTAAAAAAGTAAAATCCGAAGGCAGGCGAACCCGCCGACAGGCCAGAAGAGAAAGCTGGCAGAAGTTTTTATCGGGCATCAACTCGTACACAGATGAGGCCAAAGTCTGGAGCAGGGTTATTAGGATAATAGGGCGACAAGCACAATCACTCCCTCTGGTAAACACACAAGGTGATACCCTCCAAGATCAGGCAGACTCACTTGGGGAGCACTTTGAGAGCATCTCGAGCTCAACCCATTATTCTCAGTCCTTTCTCAAATATAAACAAACCGAAGAATGTAAGCCAATAATTAGAAAATCAAGACAGAATGAACCCTATAACCTGCCTTTCAGTATTGCCGAGTTGAGAGCTGCCTTGAATACATGCCAAAGCACTGCACCGGGACCTGACAGAGTCATGTATGACATGATCAGAAACTTACATACTGACACGCAATTTACACTACTTACACTTTTCAACACTCTGTGGGCTGCGGGATACCTCCCATCTACATGGAAAGAGGCGATTGTGGTTCCTGTCCTGAAGCAGGGAAAAGACCCCTCCTTGGCAGCAAGTTATCGTCCGATAGCTCTTACCAATTGTCTGTGTAAGCTCTTTGAAAAAATGATTAATCGCAGACTCGTACATTTCCTTGAACTCAACAATATACTCGATCTCTATCAGTGTGGCTTCAGACAAGGGCGGTCAACAACCGATCACCTTGTGCGCATTGAAGGGAATATCCGCGATGCATTTATACATAAACAGTATTTCCTATCGATATTCCTCGATATGGAGAAGGCATATGATACAACATGGCGCTACGGGATCTTGCGAGATTTGTCGGAAATGGGCATCCGTGGAAATATGCTGAACATAATCGAAAGCTATCTGTCAAATCGTGCCTTCCGTGTAAAAGTCGGTAATGCACTGTCACGTCCTTTTACGCAGGAAACTGGTGTACCCCAGGGAGGCGTACTTAGCTGCACTCTCTTTATCGTTAAGATGAATACACTTCGTTCTTCACTGCCCCCAGCCATTTTTTATTCCGTATACGTAGACGATATACAGATAGGCTTCAAATCCTGCAACCTTACAGTATGTGAAAGACAGGTACAGCAGGGCTTAAACAAGGTGTCCAAGTGGGCAGACCAAAATGGATTTAAAATTAACCCGCACAAAAGTTCTTGTGTTCTCTTCACAAGAAAGAGAGGCCTGGTACCTGATCCCTGTGTAGAACTGGGTGGACAACAAATTCATGTTAACAAAGAACACAAATTTCTAGGTGTTATCCTTGACTCCAGGCTTACCTTCATTTCACACATAAGAAGTCTGAAAGCAAAATGTCTAAAAACCATGAACTTACTTAAAGTCCTATCCCACACTACATGGGGTAGCGACAGGAGGTGCCTGTTGAATCTTTACAGGAGCCTAGTTAGATCACGGCTAGATTATGGTGCCGTAGTATATCACTCTGCTGCACCGAGTGCGCTAAAAATGTTAGACCCCGTTCATCATCTGGGCATCCGCCTCGCCACTGGCGCATTTAGAACAAGCCCCGTCGAAAGTCTATATACAGAGTCAGACGAGTGGTCACTACATATTCAGAGAACATACATTAGCTTCACCTACTTTCTTAAAGTGCGCTCTAATAAGGAACATCCGTGTTTCACGACAGTAAACGACTTAACGTGTGAAACACTCTTCCGTAACAGACCCTCCATGAGACTTCCTTTGTCGCTGCGTGTAAGAGAACTTAGTGAAGAAATGGATGTCCCAATACTCGAACAACGCCTAATGGCTCCTGCTAATCTATTACCGCCCTGGGAGTGGCAGATGATAGAATGTGACACATCCTTTGTAGAGGTCTCGAAGCACGCTCCTGAGCTTGAAATTGCTATGCATTTCCGAGAGCTTCAATCGAAGTACTCCTGCTACGAGTTTTACACAGACGCGTCCAAATCCCATGCTGGTGTATCCTACGCTGCTGTTGGCCACTCTCTTTCTGAATCTGACATGTTGAACCCCCTAACAAGTATCTTCACTGCAGAAGCCTATGCAGTACTGTCTGCAGTAAAACACATAAAGACACTGAAACTTGACAGAGCAATAATATTCACAGACTCGTTAAGTCTTGTAAAAGCACTAATTTCTTTACAAAAGCATACAAATCCTGTCTTCAATGAACTCTACACACACTTATGTAACATCTACTCATTACACAGACATGTTGTAATATGCTGGGTTCCTGGCCATAGAGGAATCGAGGGAAATGTGCTTGCTGACGAGATGGCCAAATCAGTGGCATCGCAGGGTAGCCGTTCTGCTGCAGTCCCTGTCACAGACATGAAGCCTTTCCTCAGAAACAAACTGCGAAGCCACTGGCAACGCTTGTGGGACGCAGAAACGAGCAATAAGCTTCACGTAATTAAGCCTAAGTTAGGTTTATGGCAGCCAACAACGAAAACACGAAGAACAGACGTCCTTTTCACTAGACTGAGAATAGGACACACATTTGGCACTCATAATTTTCTTTTGACTGGTAACGAGCCTGCAACCTGTGGTAGATGTGGCGACCGGCTGACCGTCCTCCATGTCTTCCTGGAGTGCCGGGAAGCCGAAAAAGACAGGAGAAAACATTTTCCTTTTGCATACAGCCATCACGTCCCTCTGCATCCGGCCATGTTCCTTGGGGTAGAACCGCTTTTTGGTACCAAAGAAGTCCTCGCTTTCTTGAAAGATGTTGTACTACATGTTACAAGCCCATTCATTTCTTAGCGCATTCTCTTTCCAGAGGATATCGCTAGGATAGATTCTCTGTATAGCACATGCCTCTAGGCCCTTGCGTTTCAAGGGTCCCGGTGAGGCACTAGTGCTCTAGACAATATTATACATCTAGACAATCACATATTTTATATATTGCATCATCCTTTCTCAATCCATTTTAATGTTCACAGTACTCGCCAATAGTCATTCCCATAACTTTATTACTCGTACATTTTATGAATTTACATCAACTCTTTTAGGCCCCTTTACAGCCACAGCGCATTAAGACCATAAACGCATCAGGCACTGCGAACTCATTAATCATTAGCATGGCGCTCTTTGGCCACATCTGGCCCTTGCGCCATTAAACATCAAATATTCATTCATTCAAAAGTGCACCAGCAGCGAAGCAGAACATAGTAGCTTACTGCAATTTTAGCTCTGTGTTTGGCTGGTTGAGCTCTACGCCACCAAGGCGGCTGCACCGCTCCGGCCGCTCACGTTGCTCCCGCCCATCCGGCAATCCGCCCAAACCACTCCCGTTTAGCGGAATACCGGACACACTAAAAGTCTCCAGTGGTTTCACGCGGATGAATAAGGCTCTGAAGAGCGATAACGGCTTATAAAATGATCGGAACGGTCATCAGCGCACCTCGGGCCTCCACTTTCAGTACTTTGCTTGCGTCATCAATGCTCCTTGCGCCGCCGTCGGCACCAGTTCGTGTCGCCACTGAGCTGTCGTTAGTAATGGCTTAATCAAGCTACATAACATTGGTGATGACACCAGGCTGCGCGGAGATGAGCTAGTGGCACAATGCTTACGCTGCTTACGCATGGTCTAACTCCCAGAGGAGTTTCTGCGAGATTTCTTTTGTACCTGGACGTTTAATATGCGTCGTGTATGGCGCCAGCGCATTGCTATTGTTTCTTTGTTTCTGCTGGAAGAGATATAGTGATGTCAATAAGGAAAGGAAGCTTGAGCGCAGCGATGGTGTGGCTGGTGGTGCGAGAAACACTCTATGCCCCACGATTATCCCAGCTTTTGTAGATCGAAGCGCCTCGCACACCACGACCAACTTCTTATCACATCCCTTTATCCCCTTATCCAAACTGAAAAATTTCGTCCAGTGTTACGTCAGCTTCCGCACGCAACTCTATTTCCGAAGCAGCCTAGGCGGCTTGTTTTGAAAAACCTATTTTCTCTTAGCGACAACTGGGTGAGCAGATTGTGCGCCCAGGCATAACTTTTCCCTAGTCCCACCAAGTACCTACAAGGATCTAGGGTGCTCGCCGTGGAGCTTTGGGGAAAAAGTACCCAGAAACGTGGTACACGCGAACGGCGCATGGTGGCGCAGCGGTCGAGCGCTGGGCTTGGACGTAAATAGAAACACGCCACCGACGCAACCCGGCGGTGGTTACAATTGAAATGTAGAAGTGGCCTAGCGCATCGGCAGCGCAATTCAGCGAACCGCGATGTGACGTCGCCGTGTCCGACTTTGCTTAACGGACATCGATGGATGTGCTGCTCACTACAAGTCATGTAATTGCGACTGCGTTGACTGCCCACTGTTCAGCGCTGAATATGTGTATGATGTGCTGTGCTTGGTTAAAACACGTTGGCGGGCTAATTGGTTAGAATCCATGATAGAGTGTATAAGCGCAACCGAACGAGGACGTAGCAAGAAGCAAAAGCGCTGTCTCTGTGCTGTGCTTGAAACGAGTGATGCAGCGGGGGTGGTGGAGGAGCAGAGTGGCTTAGGGGCTCTATTTACGCGTTCACAGACATGTGCTCACGTTTTGGTCTCAGCGGCTGTCGCGGGATCGTGGTGTGCTCCTTGCGTACAATGAAGTTTACAATGCTAACACACAGCATGTTCACGTTTTTCCGTGCTAGATATCATTTGCATGACGACAGAGTTGAAAACGAGTGATATGTCTGTTCTTTGCGGTTGTGTGTTGTAAATTACTTTCTATTGTGGAATTTCTGGCAGTCTTATTACGCAAGTATACGAACGTAAACATATAAACGTATTTCTGTGTGTCTCAAATTTTGAATTAGCCTTACTACCCTTTACGACTGATAAGTGCGCTACGCGGATTGTATGAATCGGCTACCTTTTGTTGCGACGCTCTTCCGTGTGGTAGACTGATGCATGGTGCGCGTTTATTTCTGTACTGTTCTAAAAACAATTTGTTTATTCACTCAATACAAATGTACTGCTTCTTCGCCGCAGTGAATTTTTAGTTACGCGGTGAACCATGCTAAAAGTGGGAGGGGGCGTTATTACCCCGCATAGTATGTCCTCTTAGGCCACCTGAGAAGCGGCGGGTGCGCGAGTGTATAATTGTGTATAACAGTGGCCACTTTCCACTTTTAGTACGCTTCACCGCAAAACATTGGTGTATTGCGAGAAAGGTAATCTTAAAAAGCCCAATTATGCAATGTTTCTTTTGTAGCTTGCTACACCGCAATACATGGGTGGAAATAAGCATCGTGCAGTAAAGCATACTAAGAGTGGAAAGGGCACATAGGTTTACACTGTGCTCATTATATTCAATTGTGATATAATCTGCAAGTAAATCTGTGCTCGTAGTAAGCTTCATTGACAATTCTTTGTACATTACAAATTCATATTGCTGGGAAGCCTACTAAAACACATTCGCCATTATGGAACGCGTTATTCACCTTCAATGCAGGAGTACAATGTGGATTCATGCCCATGATTTTGGCTGAACTGCTCATGCTCTTTGAGAATTGATTCGTTGTTCATAAGTGCACTGGTACTTTAAACTGGAGGGCTGAAGTCGATATGCAAGCACAATTTTTATTAAGGGGACAAGATGCGATCAATGCCAAGATGGTTGCAACACAGCTTCTTTTTTTTCCTTCCAGGCACCTTTTCTACTAGAAGCTTCCATAGCAGTGTTTCGAGCCTCTTTGAGCCAGCATATAGTGTATATAAAAATCGGACACTGATTGGGAACATCACCTATGCTCCCTGCAGTAAGCTGTGCACAGGAGAAATTCATGCCTATATATAGTAGAAGAATGTAGCATGGACCAGACAAAATAAAAGGGGGTGAGCTGCAGCAATGCTAAGTGTTAAATGGTGCTTTATGCTTTCCCTTGAGTTTTCTGTTTTTGTGCTTTTCATTATGGATCCTCCACTGTAACCACACGAGCGCCGAACTTGAGCTTGTTGGTTTCAGGTCTCTTGGTTGTTACTAACAGAACAGTGCGATAAACGAACAAGGGCTTGGAGGCATCCAGTCACTCTGCTTGTCTCATGGTGTCGCTTCATGAGCACCGTGAGCCTCCAGACCAACTAAGAAGGGAGGTTTGTTGCAATCGCTTCTGAACGGTATTGCCACCAAACCAACAGTGCTCTCAATGACAACTTTTGGACAGTGGAATGCTTGCACCCAGCAAAGTCTAAGAAGGAAGCATTCAGGATGTGCAAAGTGGGCCTTTTGAAACTGGCAGTATTGCTGAAGGCGCGTTGCCTGTCTGCCCTCTTTATCAATACACAAAGATGATTTCCTCTTTGAGAGGGATTGTTTCAGAGGTCGTTAAAACTATAAAAACAACTACCTTTACTAATATGCTAAAAACAATGATGTTTAAAGTAGTAGAGTTGAACTATATTCTGCACAAGCAGTGCGACCTGCACCGCTGGTACCTTATAGCCACAATTCATGACTGCACCACCATGCAAGGCACTATTCTTGAATTATTAACTTCTATTTATTATATTTATGGTGGCCATATATTGCAAGTTCATATCATCCACATTGCGTGCAATATGGTTAAATGATGTCAACTATGATAGCTATTCCTAATCTGAAATGCAACAACAGAGCAAATATAGGCAACAAATTGTAATTGAGAAAGACAACCAGTGCACAGGATAAGCGAGACTTTTATTGAAAAACAAAATGTCACGTGTCATGCCACCAGCAGTGGGTAGCAATCTTTCAAGCTTGGGTGACAGAGGCAAAACTTAGCAAAATGCTACATCATCAGCCTGGCTACAACCACTCCAGGGCAAAGGCCTCTTCCATACTTCTCCAACTACCCCAGTCATGTGCTAATTGTGGCCATGTTGTCCCTGCAAACTTCTTAATCTCATCCGTCCACCTAACTTTCTGCCACCCCTTACTACGCTTCCCTTCTCTTGGAATCCAGTCCGTAACCCTTAATGACCATCGATTATCTTCCCTCCTCATTACATGCCCTGCCCCTGCCGATTTCATTTTCGTCATTTCAACTAAGATGTCATTAACTCAGGTTTGTTCCCTCACCCAATCTGCTCTCTTCTTATCCCTTAACGTTACACCACCATTCTTCTTTCCATAACTCGTTTCGTCGTCCTCAATTTAAGTAGAACCCTTTTCATAAGCCTCCAGGTTTCTGCCCCGTGCATTATGCTACAATCGCACTCCTATGTAAAACAGCCTTGGACACAAAAGAAACCCATCATATTGTACAGAATGAAAGGGCAAGACTCCACCCAAGAACTCTACGGCATCACATACTTGACATGGTGTAAAATATGTTAACATGCCCTACATATAAAAAACAAAAGAAAAAACATGGAAAACACTTTAGAATGCAGTGTGCACAGTCTGAAACCAAGAAAAAACACCCAAAAGAGGTTTCGCTAAGTCTTTCAATCATTTACATAGTCAAACTGTCTCATCACTTCTTAATAAACCTGCACAGGTGAAAAGGAAGGAAGGAAGGAAAGAAAGCCCAATAGCAGGGCCGCAGAAAATGTCACCAAATAAATGTACTTTGCTTACCAAGGATACCTCCGGTTTATATGTGGTCTGACTTTGGACAATAATTGTGTATAAGCTTTTCTTGTTTAGAATAGTTTAACAGACAGGGAAGAAATGACCATGAGAGCACCAGGTGTATCTATAGTTTACGCACAAAAAGCCACTGCTTTCTTACTTCTATTTCTTTCTCTACTACTATTTACGAGTATTTAAGTGCCTTAATGGCACTGCTAGCATGCTACTGCAAAAGACAAAATTGGGCAAGTTGTGGCGTAAAGAAAATTGCAGTTTCACTCATAACGCGAAACAATGATGCAGTAGCTCGTGAAATAGGCGCAGGAAGGTTGCTTCATGCGGTGTTTGTCGAAGTGAACACTTGCCAATGCAAATCAGTAATCTCCTTTAGAGAAGTAAAATAAGCACGAGTCGTATTTATTTGTGGGAGTTGTGCCTCCCAGTGTTGAAGTGGAAAGACTCGACTTTTCTTCCTCTTTCATATCCGGACTTCGTCACTGGGCTCCACCAAAACAACCCTTTAGCTTCTTACTGCTGAATTTGTTTTGGTTTTCTCAAATCTATATTTGGGATAGCCATTGCTAGGTTTCGCGCTGTGCTTGAGGAAGACACCAACAGCCCCATCCAGTAGATCTGAGAAGCCAAGACTAATGAAGCAGATGCACCCAATCATTATCATTACATGTAAGAAGAAAAAGTAACGTAGGACTGCCTTCAGAAGTTGGAAGGTGATGTGTCAGAACTTGAAGGCATGCACGCCAGCTCTATATACAGTACGCAGACATTGAGCAGGTGTTAGCCAATCTTGGCACCTGTTGGCTTGGTTGCACTCTCTAGGATCAATATTCACCAGGACTGTACCTTCAGCAGAGTGGCTGAAATATAGAATTGTGGACTGCCAGTTTTTCGATCATATGTTTGAATCCTTGCAGCACAATGAGAACCTCCTTTGCAATATTCTAGCATGACATTTGGGAATTCCAGTGACAAGACCAGTAGACATCAGAACAACCAGGGGAGTTAGCCCATAGCAGCTATTGCTGTAAGAAAGAAGACTGGCATAAGCACAAGAATTGAGATGGACACACTGCATGCCTTTGTTCTGGTAGTGGTCTACTACTTTGGTGCTACAGTTAATGATCTCGAATGAGTTCAAGGAGCAAGAATTTAGCCCAGAAAAAAATGTTACGCTTAACAGCTGTATCTAGTTGTATCATTTTGCCTATGCAGCTTTACGTAACCCTGTCCACACTTGCCTAAAGCAAATGAGTGGCATCCTGAAAAAAAAGAGCTTTTGATATTGCTTTGGAGAAAATTCATCTGTTTCGGCCTAACAGTACATATACATACTGCAAATACTTGCATTCGGTGTACCTTATCATCACCAACTCTTAAGTCACCTTCTTACCTCCATCAGCGAATCACTCCTGCAACCAAGCGTGCTGGTTCGGGTTCTACCTGCATTTCCACCTGTGCAGTTGGTTAAAGTTCTTTGGCTGTTTACTGTAACTTCATATTTCAAACATTTGGTTGCATAAGAGGCTTTGGCAATACTGGCAACCCTAATGCGTGGGCATGCTTCATGAAAGGCCATCAGTAGCTTCTCATTGAAAACTATGCTCAACATTCTCCTTGGTTCGACTACGACTAAAAAAACCACATATCTTTCCTCCGAAGCGGCTAGTATTGGCGATGCTTTGATGCAGAAAGAGGCTATTGTCACACGTGTCAACCTTAGGCCAGAAACCAATCTGGCACAGGTGGAAATTATTGCCTCACGAGGCACATTCCTTCAGTCAATTTGCACACTGTCAATGTGAGTGAGACTGATCAAAGGTTGGCAATGGTGTCAGGTTTCTTGCCTGGTTTCGGTAGTGGCTTCATGACCAAGTGTTTCCACTCTGTGGGGAATTCCAATATTCCAGATTTCATTGACAACAAGCAATAGTGCTTGCTTCCTCGTTTTGGCAAGATTCCTCAACATCTGCAAAATGACTCCATCTTTGCCACGTGCTTTTTAAGTGTTGACATGTTCGAGAGCAACAACAAATTCTGCCATCGTAAAGAGGCTTTCCATTCATCCTTGGCAAGTGGTCATTAAGGTGCGTACAACTCTGGTGACGGTCAGTCACTGTGAGGTGGTCAGAGAAAACATCTGCAGCTTGTTCCTCAAATTGCTCAGATGTGCACTGAAGATCGAGGAGCGTGTTTTCACTAGTATTGCAGTATTTGGTTCGTCCTGTTAATAGCTGAGAATGTGTCGCATCTTACTGAGACTTATACGTTCAAATGACGCGCAGTGGTCCATCCACTAGTCTCTGGCAAGTTTCTTAGCATGACATCTTGCCTGCTCAGTCTTGTGCAGAACATTGGTCAAGGTTAGTTGCGTGCAGCCACAATTTAAGTATGCAGCTAGGCTTGCTCACCCCAAAGTTGCGGCAGGTGCTTGTGAGGACTGAATGTCACCTTTGCAGTGTGTAAAGGATGCGTGTTGCTAGCGATTCTTCAACACCTTCACATTCTGCAGAGTCAAGTGCGTCACGGTAATGGTCCCAGCCTGAAACCATGATTTTGTGAATGTGGCACATTTTCACCCCTACATCAAGAGTTATACTGGATAATGGTTGCTGCCTCTTCGGACAGAGTCACACTGACACTCTGGATGAAGGCCACAGTTGCCCATACTAGGAAAGTGTACTGCCCTTCTGGTTTTAATGGAGGGTGTGGCAGTTGGGATAGGTGGTGTCATTTGTTAATTTGAGGTCTGTGGTGTCTGCTTCGTCAAGGTGGCATCCTCTTGGCCATACGTATTTGCATACCCAATGCGGATGATGTGCATTGAGCTCACCTCGACTGAGTATTCTGTGCTTGGGAAAGTGAATTTGAATATGTCAAAGCCAAGTGAAGTCGCCTCGGCTGCGGTGCGTGGTTTTGGGAGTTGGGATAGTTGGTGTCATTTGTTAATTTGAGGTCCGTGGTGTCTGCTTCGTCAAGGTGGCATCCTCTTGGCCGTACGCCTTTGCATCCCCAATGTGGGTGATGTGCATTGAGCTCACCTTGACTGAGTATTCTGTGCTCGGTAAAGAAACTTGGAGATGTCAAAGCCAAGTGAAGTCGCCTCGGCTGCAGTGCCTGGTTTTGGGAGTTGGGATAGTTGGTGTCATTTGTTAATTTGAGGTCTGTGGTGTCTGCTTCGTCAAGGTGGGATCCTCTTGGCCGTACGTCTTTGCATCCCCAATGTGGGTGATGTGCATTGAGCTCACCTTGACTGAGTATTCTGTGCTCGGGAAAGAAACCTGAAGATGTCAAAGCCAAGTGAAGTCGCCTCGGCTGCGGTGCCTGGTTTTGGGAGAGAGGTAGACCAATGCCAAAACGGCTTCCTTTCACTGCCTTAGCCTGCAGCACACACTGATGAGACACATGTTTATTCAAGGTGTTCTTTCCTTCCCCTAATCCAATAATAGCCAATTTTAGGAGCATCAAATCAAGCTGACTTCAGAAGACTGCTGATTTTTAGCTACTTTTAATAGCTTATTACGTGGTTAATTTTCTGGTTGGGCATGACATGCTTCGTGCTTAAAAAATGAACTGTTCAAAGAATTCTTAGAGTAATATTAGGGCAGGCAACTCCAAATGAGTGATCACTGATTTTATCGCAAAATGTGGCAATGAGCTAGGCAGATGCTGCCATGACAGCGTAGTGTTTAGGTTGCATGAGCATAGAAGAAATAAAGTTAGAGTTGTGAAGTTCAAAGCCCTATTTTTACAGCCTCTCTTTATACTGCTGACATTAGAAAGCTTTAGATTAGTGGACGCAAGCTGCATGCATAAACAAGAACCTTGTTTGGGTATTTCTGGGACCAGTGTGGTTTGCATAACCAAGCAGCACATGAGTCGCTTGCATCCTTTTATCCAATAATATTATTTTCATTGTAAAGCAACCAATATCGCAGTAAGTCTGCCAACCTGCATCAATATGCTAGAAATTGTTAAGCACTTAAAGGGACGCTAAAGAGAAAAATGACTTCTTCTGCATCAGTAAATTACCTCTCTGGGACACCAAAAACACCACTCTTACTACGCTAAGACGCTTGGTAAGCCAGAAAAAGCGCAAGAACGAAAGACTGGTGGCGACGCATCCTTGAAGTTTCCGCACCTGGTCGCTGTGACGTCATGGATTTCGATGGCATCTTCTAGGGCCTACTTACATATATAACGGTACGAATTGACTACATCGTGTTCTAAAGGAACCAAATATTAAACATGGCAAGCTTAGGGAACCTTTACTCTGCCAACGCGGCCCAAATGTGAAAACATACATTGGAGTCCCTGACGTCACTGATGTCCCGGCGTCGGGGTTTTGGCGTGAAATACTGATACTCCGACCTCCATTTTCTCATCTAATAATCAAACTATTATTTTGAAATGACTGCCTGCAGTGTTCTCAAACAATGCTTTATTAGTCTAAACTGATTTGTTGTTTCGCTTTAGTGTCCCTTTAAGTTAAGGTGTGTCAGTTGTGTGTTTAAAGCACTTCACCACACCCTTGGCCACTAGACTTGTGCTTTCCAGTATTACTTGATAATCAACTCTTGAGGTGTTTACATTGTTTTTCTGTACTGTAAGATTAGTTTTAAAGTCCTAATAAAATTGTTAAAGTGAAGGTCTAGGCTGTTTTATTGGCCATGTCATTCTAAAACTGTTATGTCTGACACTGTCAAAGCATTTGGAAACATTAATAAGCTTCACCTCACTACATATATGTATTGAGGTGGGACCAATCAGCATGTGAAAATATAAATACCGACAAATAGAGAGTTCAAGAGCACCTGAGATTATAGTCAAACGGGCGGGGCAGTACATTCAGAGTAACGGGGACATCAAAGCTGGAACTAGGGCTGCCATACATCCCGTCACCACAATACACTGTTTGCTTCATCGCATTACACAAATGTGTTGCGGTGAAGTTATTGCAGAAGCACATATACACATTCATTCGTCCAAACTTTACACACAACCCTGCGTCCCACTGCGAAAGCTAAGAGCGCGAAAAACAGGCAGAGATGCAGCTGAACATAACAGGGCACAGTATTAAGCTCCACTTCACCATGTTTATCGCGTCCTTAGTACGAATAATATTAAACATCTACTCTGTATTTTAATTCGTGGAATTCTGGCAGACCATATGTGATGTCACAAATGCTCCGTCAATTTCACAGCACTACGCGGTAATTGTCGTAATGCCCACAATAAAAGTAAGTGACATTAAGTCACGGATGGAGCACTAGCGCTGAACACGATTGAAAACATGCGCTGCCCCATTTCAAGGACGCGTGAACAGTTGTGAGCCAACACCACCTTAAGCATTATACTACTTACGTAACGTAAGTCGTGGCGAAAAGCAGGTACAATACCTCCGCCTAAGACGCCCGTCAAGTAAAGGTGCATGTGTGATGTGATGACGCTGCTTAAAAGGGCGAACACGGCGACGCTGCTGCACAGTGCCAGTTCGCAAATGGCATTGACAAGGCGCTAAACCACTTGTATATTTCGATCGTCAGCACCACTGCATCCTTCAGAAATACGGGTCTCACACCACCAGAGTTCACCGACACCAAGAGCCGACATGCCACACTACTACTGCGAGACGTTTCGCCAACAAATACTGAACCCACTGCGGAACCGTTGTCAGATGGGAAGAGGACTTGGCACCTTTGAAGGCGCCTCGACCATGAGCTTACATGTACTCATCAACCCAGCATCATTAGATACATTGAACCCAGTTCCCCCCCTCAACCCGGGTTGACTGGGCGGGGGGCTTTGGTTCGGGTCAACGGTCCTTCCCGGACAAGGGGGCTGTTGTGGTGCCGCACCAATGAGGGACTGCACTCAACACACAAACAGCCATGTCGGTCTTACAGGACTCAAGCCTGACTGACCCTCGGACTGCCTTGACGCAAAAGAGGCCAAGGCATACAACCATGGAGAGCACCAAAGCCGCCCGCGGAGCAGCGCGACCACCCAAGGGTGCGCCACCACCGGTTCCAGCTCTGGGTTCCACTGAGCCAAACAAAACCCCGTAGATCGACTGGTACACACGGCCGAATCGAGCCACCTTAGGTGCATGCATCATAACTTAATGGATAGATTTCCACCTGACTCATCAAAAATCATGGCAGGACGGGCCCACACTTCGAGAAACTTCTCGCCCAAGCGGTGCCGCTCCCGGGTGAGATGGAACCAGACCTCCTTCCGTGCTTTCGCAAGCACATCGTGAAGGCCCGGTGCCCGACCCGCGAAAACTGCATCTCGGAGTGCCAACCAAACTTGGTATGAGCACTCGACGAGGAGAAGCACGAACTGGTTGACCGCCTGATTAGGCAAAGGGTGCAAAAATCGAACTGTCTGATAAGGAACGCCTGGGAGATTAAAAAGACTAGCAATCCTTCGGAGAAGAGCTGCAGGAAGCAAACACTGCGCAAAGGCATGAACCGAGTCCTCACGAGCGCCACAGAACGGGCACACCCCACTAGCCGGGACGGCAGTGAAGGGCCTGTATTCCAACGGCAGGCACCCTCGTGCCAGGCGGTACATGAAAGTCGCTCGCCTAGCGTCGAGGAAACTGGCCGTGATGAGCTTCCAGTTTGCCCTGTGAATGGACAGGTCATACATTTGGCAATGCGGGGGTAGGCCTGGGGTGAGGATGTCTATTAATTCTTGGAGTGGAGTTGAAACTACGTCGATGTCGGGGCGAACCGTGCGGAGGTTTACCAAAGAGTTGGCAGACGCCGCATAAATGGTGGACGGGGTACCTGAGCGAGGAACACAGTGGGAAAATGGGCTTTGCGAAAACAAGCGGAGTCGGGTGCTAAGGAAAAACGATGGAAAGCTTCGAGTCGGGAGCATATCCGAGTTAAGAGCGACCTGGGTCTATCTGACGTGTAGTGCAGTAGCCACGATGCCCAGGTCGGCAATTCCGAGTCCTCCCTTATCCCTGGGCAACTTGAGCACCCGCCTAGCTACGCAACCATTTGTACCCTTCCAAAGGAAGCGAAAGAGGAAAGCCCTAAAACACACATTTCAATGAACACATAAACGAGCAATGCATAATGAAGCCCTCAATAAAATTTGATTGTCAAGCCACTAGAAGTACAACTGTCTATGTCTTGTATCAGTACCCACGAAACACGCAAGCAGCTATTTGATGTCTAAAAGATGTCTTGAACGGCTAATTCAAAAGCCTAGTAGCTGTATTGATCAAGACATTTTGTAGCCATGGACGTCTAGAGTACTTCAGTAAGCCCTGCTAACGTTATGCTAAAAGTTGGCTAATGGACAGTTTGACAAGAACAACTGAAGACTTTTATTAGACATTCCCTCAAATTTTTGCAGCAGCTGTTACAGTAACACGACGTTTGCTCACAGTTACAATTTATTTTAACCGAGGCGGACATCAGAAAAAAAAGTTTATATTGTCGGATAGAGTGATGCGCAGGTAGTTTTTCCAGATGTGAACCATGGAAATAGTGTAGTACAGCCTCATTGGTCAATTAGTGCTTTTTAATTAGACCAATGAATTGAATGCCACCTGTCAGAACTATTTTGCAAATAAAACAAGATCTGTATTGCATACTGATATCATTCCCATTTGCACCCATTGACCTAAACAAGAACATCTCTGCATGAAACACGTCGTTATTGACAAAACTTCGCCCTGCTGGGTCTCCTACAAATTGAAATAGTTTCTAGCAGGGAAACATTTTGTCAGTGATGCTGCAGTTCAGGCAAAAATTACATCCTGGTTTCAGCTGCAGAGGGCACAATAGCCTTACACCAGTGTACGAAACAGAACACTGTGCTGCAATGAGTTAAGAAATAAAGGATAGTACACATCTGGAAAAACACTGCGAACCACTCTAACTAGGAATATAAATATATTTTTTCTGATGTCCATGCTTCATTTAAAAGTAAATTGTAACTTACTTTGTGGGTGCCTCTTGTAAGGTAACGCCACATGCTTGCACAGCATCACACAGATATAATGGCTAGTTCTTCGGCATACCATCCATTAGTGAATGCCTTGTAAGTTGCATGTTACGAGAACTGAAAGATAAATCACAATATGGTGTTATTTTTTTTTCATAAACTGTACGATGAGCTTTTCATGCATAAAAGATGATTGCAAGCGAAAATGCAGCAAGACATCAACTTCACACCATGTCACATACTCATACTTTATTACCTAATAAATTAGAAAAGATGCAGAAAGTGTAATCAACAGGAGTGACAAATAGCAGCAAAGGTGATCATGGATAAATCTTGAAGATGATTACCGCCGCTGCCAGAGTAGGCCAGCCTTCGTAGTAGAGCACTTGCGGCCCACAAAAGCTTGCTGTCACAGGCCACGCGTGACGGTTCTTGTAGACATAGGCAAGCGACACCTGCACAGAAGAGGAAAAAAAAAGGCGAGGGAGGAAATGGGAATGTTGAAATTGGAACTTCAATTAGCAATATGTGCTAAGTAAGAAGTTTGGCTCACATTAAAGATAAATTTAAGCACTCCTTTCTCTTAAATTACGTGTATTTAAGGTGCGATGATGTTTAAAATGACTAGTATATTTCCTATTATAAGAAGCCAACAAACACCAAGGACAACATAGGGGAAATTACTTGTGCTTAATAAATGAAATAAAGAAACGATAAATTAATGGAAATTAAAGTGGATGAAAAAACACCTTGCCGCAGGTGTGAACCGAACCCACAACCTCCGCATTTCGCGTGCAATGCTCTACCAATTGAGCTACAGCGGCGTCGTTTTCCCATCCACTTTCTTGGGTATTTCTGTGTCCTAGTAGAATCCTGGGAGTGTTAGCCAGCACCATAACTCAGAGGCCTTGTTCCTGGCATATAGTCATTAAGTTGCATAGCAGAGTCAAAGTTAGCCTTTAAATTATTATATGGTGTTTTGTGGCTAAAAGCCACTTATCAACCTGTCAAACAAGCCTGAGAAGCTTCCTACAAAATATAATCAGTTTAAAACAGTAATTCACTCTGCAGGTAAATGATGTACTAACTTAATTAAAAAGTTAAATAGTGTTTTATATTGTTGAACTAAAAGCAAGTTTGGCATTTTGCGCTGCCTAGCTGTTGCCTTTCTTTCAAACTTAAACATGGCACAGTACAGAGTAAGCAGGTAGCATGCAAAGGAGGACTGGTGATAAAGTAGTGTTCCAAAGCAACACTCCTAGCTGGATCAACCACTTTTATTGATATATTTTCATGTGACCATAATTGGCTTAGGGCAATACCTCACACAAATAATGCAACACCTTGGATGATGCTTCATACAAAATTTAAAGTATATCATGATGTGATCAAACGATAACATTGCCCACTGTCTTGGAAGTGTTAACATGCTGTTTGCGCGAGAAAGTGCAAAGTGATTCGTATAGGTGGCAAATTCATCAGTGCATCTATAGCTTCAGGTAATTCTGAGCATCTATGTTGACTTGTAATTGAGAAGCCACTGCACACAAAAAGGTGTATTAAAGTAATGGTCCATGCTGAATAATTTCCCACCTATTGAAAAGTCAAATGTGGCAGGCTAATGGGCCAGGGCAAATAGATTGCTAAATTCTGATAACACCTGCAATGATATTATTGAAATAGGTGATAAAAAACAACACAGGTAAAATTGCTTTTATGATAAAATTTTAAAAGCACCTCTGCAAACTGCTGGAACGCTCAGCATCATGCCTGTTCTACACGCACGTATGTTGCAGCGCAATCTATATCTCAGACAC
Source organism: Dermacentor variabilis (assembly GCF_050947875.1). NCBI lineage: Eukaryota > Metazoa > Arthropoda > Arachnida > Ixodida > Ixodidae > Dermacentor > Dermacentor variabilis. The sequence continues at coordinate 191,287,037 of NC_134573.1, forward strand.
AGGCACCTCCACACATCACTTTGTGATCTCCTCACAATAAGGTTAAAAAACAGTCTGGCACAAGCTACCTGATGTAATTCATTTTGCAAGCGCCAGCCAAGTGCTGACGGTGGTAGAGCGAAATTGAAGTTTGTCCTTGTATGGAAGCCTCAGCCCATGTTTTATCAATTCTAGCGGCAAAGCACACCTTTTACAGCACACATAAATCTTAAATTTGACTGCTGGCTGATGCAGTACATTAAATTCCTGTAAAGAAACTAAATCACACAGAAAACATTTAGAATATCAAACTAATCAAATACTGGCTTGAATACATTTGTGCATTAGGGAAGCAAGGTGTAATGTACACTGTTGTAGTAAATTTTTACTCATGTATGGAATACTTGTATGACACAGCAGTTAATTTTTGAGTTCTTACATAGCAATGACTACCTACCGGTACATTTTGTAAGGCTTAGGGAAACTAATTATTAGTAGTATTGTGTATGTACACTGGCACTGAGAAATTGGTTATAATAGTGGAAACTTATAATGGACCAGTGCAAGAAAATGCCCGTTGGTGCGACACCAACTAGCTATTTTACCACGAAGCGCTTCCTGGCCTTAACCCATATAAAAAGCACTGGGAGGACCAGAGAGGGTACAGTACATTGGCTTACACTGATCATGATGAGGTCCCGTCATCCAGCTAGCGCCAAGGTACAAGAACGATGTCCAAGCCGTCTATAGAGTGAAAGGAACAAAATAAGATAGCATCAAGTCAGTTGAAAGGCAGATTTGCAATTAGAAATGAGGTGACCCCAGTCACAGTCATCCACTAATAAATGCCAAGCTGTCGTGATTTCACTCCCAGATGAAGCACCTACTAGGTTAAATGTTTTGCTGCTTATTTAGAACAAAACACAAGTGAAATTTGTACATCAGCAGACGATTTAATTTGGAATTGTATAGATGAAGTAAACATTGCAGTTATATTTTTATTTTGCTATAAAGTGGGAACGCTACAAACTGCATAGTCACTGACACACACGCGTGCGCACACGCAAGAACAAAAGGACACAAAATAGGGCGAGTTCAGTCTTGTTCAGCATTACAGCGAGCGCGTCGTCTTCGAATGCACCCCTTTCGTTTGGTTCGTGCTACGTTAATCACAAAGACTAACAAGCAGGGCAAAGTTCTGACTGGTGTTGCGGAAGTCGTGGAGCGCGGTAGTGCTGAACCATAGAGTTTTCACTACATTGCGTTATAGTGAGAAACTATGTGCTGAACGGTTGAACACAAGCAGAACCCTCGTATAAAAGTAATGACGAAAACTCGCAGGGCCGAAGAGCCCATATATCAAGAATTGTCGCGGGTAACACCTCAAAATATTCACATTGTTGACGAAAAACGAAGTGCAATGTATTTCACTTACCGGAAAAAGTGTTATCCGCACGTGCGACGTACAAAGACGCACCGAGACACGAAGGCGGCGATCGCAGATCCCGCCATTCTGGTAGTAAGCCGTCGGCGAAAACACGCAATACAGCCGATGTCACGAAGCACTGATGCACAACACACGGCAAACAGCATCAGCACAGCTAAATGACTCCAGTTAATATCCAGTATAAATGTACAGAACGACTTAGAATGACGCACAACTGGATAACGAACCCACGACCGAGACATAGAATAAAGAACCAACTTGCGGGCGGCAGTGGCCGTTTTTTCAAACTTCCTGCCTCCAGTGTTTCCAGCACAGGTTGAGATGTCCGACAAATTTGGACTGTGCCGCTGTGCAACGCCGGCGTTTCGCTCCTGCTGCTGTCAGTATACCTGCTGCGTGAGCATATAATGGTTTCGAGGCGTCGTGTGCGCGCCCCGTATGGAAAGCAATAACACGCCCTTGATTGTTGAAGTTCTGGTGTGAAATTATTTAACATTAAATCCAATTAACTTATGTTGCTTCCAACGAGTTGGATTTGTCTGTGGCGTCTTTTATTCGCTAACGCCGACGGTAACCGCACTTCTAACACGTCGTTTGGCATTTTATGCACTTTTAGACAAAAAGATCTAGAAAAGTTCTTGAGTTAGACATTCTGAATGTATTTACCAAAACAGACTCTAGTGACACCAGTAGTGGGTTTTGCCGCAGATAGAATATATACTAGCACATTCCAAGTGCTGAGGTTATGTTTAGAAGAAATTCTATTTTCAGTCTTATCATAGACCAAGACGTCTATAGCCGTTTGTAGCCGTTTCAAGAAGTTTTTAAGAGGTTCTGTGTTTCGTGCGTAGTGCCTTCTTTTTCCTATTCTGAAGTTTTATAAAGCACGTAACGCTACAGCGCCAACCTAACACATCTAACAAACCAAAGTCCAAACGGTCAAAACGTGTTCTTTCAACGTTTACGATGCCGTCGCTTTCTCGTCAGGGCTTCGACACTACACCGCGACACAAACATCGTCTCAGCCGCTGGCCCAGCGCGCTATCGCCACTTTGAGCAACATAACAAAGGCAGGGAGCTTTGCGTTGCACTGTCCCACTGAAGGTTATAGCAATTGCGCTTGGAGCGAAACCAAAACTGCCAAAAAATACTTGTAGGCTAGTTCACTAGTCAACAGAATGCCAATCCGAAGCCTGTACTTCCCATGAGTCCCATGATGGTTGAACGATCGGAGCGCCAGATTTTTTTCGCTCTTGTTATACTAGCATGAAACTCTATGGATTTAGTGTTTATCGACAATCGTAAAAACGCTGTGCTGCCACTCTGCTGCAACGCTGGTGGACAGACAATGAAAAAGAGAGGGGAGACAAGAGAACGTGGAATTCTGGGAGTACAAGGTTGCTTAGCTAGAAAGAGAAACCGAAACTTGTAGCAAAAACCGAAATTGCGGCGCATTAAACACATGGTTCCAACACACTTTTCCGATTCCATGGCGCGCGTTGATGCAGCGGCCACTCCTCGGACAGACGACAGACGGCGACAACACTATAAAATCTTTGGATTTAATGTATATCGACCATCATAAAAACGCGGTGCTGCCACACTTCTGCAACACCGGTGCCCAGACAACGAAAAAAGAGGGGAGTTGAGTTGAGAGTTCTTTATTGCGCATAATAATAAGGTTACAAATGGGGATTATACATACATACAGAGGGAGGTCCCATAGTCAACAGACTGTACAGGGGACCTCCAATTACAAATGAGTAGGATATGTAAATACAAAGCAGCTATATGCAAACACGCAAGACACCATATTAAGTTACTCACTAGCTAACGCAGTAAAACATTTAATGACACAAAGCACTTACTAATATAATGATAACGATGAAATTGTTATATTGAGTGCAAAAATTTACGGAGGTTTGATTTGAACGTGTAAAAATGAGACAGTATCATATGACACGGTAATGGAGTTCAAAAGTAGTGTGGTTGAAAAATTAGTAGTAAATTTACCATAATTAGTTATAGGTTTTGGTAGTAAATAGCTGTTGGTAGAAGCGAAACGAGTAGACGTGTAATGTGGATATTGGTTGTTAGTAATTATAGGGAATGGGAGCTTTCCGTTAACAGATTTATAGAAGTATTCCAAGTGAGTATTTATTTAGTTTCTGTAACGATAAAATGCCGTTAGATCTCAGCAATGGAGATGCTTCCGATGTGTAGCTGCTACGTGTAACGATACGAATTGCTTGATTTTGGGTATGCTGTAGTGGGGATAAATGTGTGGGATACGTGTTTCCCCATGATGATAAGCAATAACTAATATGCGTGTGAATATAGGTGTAGTAGAGGAAGATGAGTGTCTTCACATTAAAGAAATTGCAAACTTTAATTATTATTCTAATTGCATGGTGCTGCATTCTTTGTTAAGAATAAAAAACGCTCGTCAAATTTTAGGTGTTTATCAATATGACGCCAAGAAACAGTATACTATCAGTAGGCTAAAGTTCACTGGAAGCAAAGGTTAGCGATGGATACACTGAGAAATGTTTTTGTTTAGCTGAGAAGATGACGAAGTTAGATTTGGCAGTATTGATGTGTTGTCTGCTTAATCGGCACCAGGTTGGAATATTAGCCGCGTCGTGGTTAAGCTTGCAGATTAATGAATCAAGACTTTTGTCTGAGGAGAAGTTGGTAGTGTCGCCAGCGTAAAGGATACAGTCAAAGGACTTTAGGTACTCTAGGAGGTCATTAATGTATATTAAAACAGGAGAGGTCCTAATATAGATCCTTGTGGTACACCAATGTTAGTTGTTTTAGGGTGCCAGTAAGTGTTGGATATTGATACAGTATATTCTCTATCTTTCAAATAGTTACGTAATAATCTTAGTGCCGGGTCGGTTAAAGCAATAGAGTCTAATTTAGCAAAAATGATGTTATGAACAAGTGAATCGAACGCATTAGAGATGTCAATAAATAATGCGCCAGCAAAATTTCCAGCGTCAATTTGGAGCCGAATCTTGTCTGTTGTTACGTTTCGCCTACGACGCGCGGTTTAGCCGGCGCGACTGCAATAAAGCGGCAGACATTTTGGCCCGTTCGGCGTCGCCGCTACGCTCCCCGCCAAGCGCGTCCAGGCATGTTCCGATGCCACGTGTCTTCATGTGCGTGTGTGAGTGTATGTGCCATTGTGCCCGACCGGCGGCGATACGACAGCAGGGGTCACCTTCTCCTCCCAGCCATTGTGCCCGACCGGAGGCGATACGACAGTAGGAGTCACCTTCTCCTCCCAGCCATTGTGCCCGACCGGAGGCGATACGACAGTAGGAGTCACCTTCTCCTCCCAGCCATTGTGCCCGACCGGAGGCGATACGACAGCAGGGGTCACCTTCTCCTCCCAGCCATAGTGCCCGACCGGAGGCGATACGACAGTAGGAGTCACCTTCTCCTCCCAGCCATTGTGCCCGACCGACGGCGATACGACAATAGGAGTTACCTTCTCCTCTTTGTGCCCGACCGGCGGCGCTACGACAGTATGCGTCACCTTATCCCATTGTACAATCACGTGCTCGTCTATTGAGGGGTTCCTTCTTGCCCTCAACTGCGAGAGTATAAAAACAGCTGCCCCCGGACGCCAAAAGGAGGGCTACGATTTCTTCTGTTGAGTAAAGTGTTCTCCCGTCTCTCTACTTCGGTCAACCTGACCGCCAACTCTTTGCGATGTTAAAATAAACAAGTTGTTTTGTTGTTACCAGTCGACTCATGCTTTGCCGGGACCTTCGGATGCTTCCAGTTGTACCCCAGGCCGCCAGGCCAACGCTACCCTTGGGGCTTGCGACCCAGGTGCAACAACGGGCGTCAGCGCCGAGTTCCCAACAGGTCGTATCATCGGTGCGACCACAACAACCGTTGCCATCGGTGGGATTCAAACACTGTTAGAAATATCAATGCAGTTGAGTAACTCTCCCTAAACCTAAATTGGTTTGGTGATAGGATACGAAATTTTGATAACTTGATAAGCGTGTTATGATTAGTTTTTTTATAATTTTGCTAAAGAATCAAAGCATCGCAACAGGGCGGTAGTTAGATGTTAGACGATTTTCTCCCTTTTTGAAAACAGGGATTATTTTGGGCCTTTTTCAAAAAAAACTTGGATTGATTCCTGTTTTAAAGATAAGGTTCACTATGTGACAGAATATTTCAGATATTAGGTATGCTATCATTTTTATGAGAGATGGGCTGAAGTTATCAAGACCAGGCCCTGTATTTTTTCGACTGGAAATGATTGTGACTATGTGTTCTGGTGTCGCGCGATGAAGGAAAAAGCTATGAGGCACACGGGGGTAAGTCTCGGTCATTGAATCGTCGCACCCTTCATTATCTGCACAGAAGAAATTAATGAAGGAGTTTGCAATGTACAAGGGATTAACAAGGAGAAGATCCCCCGATTGTATCACAGTTATTTCAGAATTATGATTGGATCGACCAAAAAAGTTTAATACTTTCCATTGCTTTTTGACATCATTACCTGCAGAGTTAATTTCATTTTCATAATACGTCGTTTTAGCCTGTTTGAGTAGTTTTCCTAGTAAGTTAGGAAACCTTTATTTGAAGCAGTGACTTTTCAGTCGAGGTGGGAAGGTCCCTTATTCCAAGAACCCTCTGGCTTGGATCGCCCTCCGGGCCCGGGCGACGAGTTCGCGCTGGTCGACCAGGTCCGGCTTGGAGATCGCAGCCTCACACGTTACAGCGAGGAGGTTTGGGTCTGCGTCTGCTGCTATTAGTTGTGTCGCTGTGATGCTTGCCCGGGTGTTCTTGCATTGCAGGAGGAGGTGCGCCAGGGTGTCTGTCACGTTGCAGTGTGGACAGGTGTAGCTGTATAGCGTCGGGTGGAAATGATGCCCTAAGCTTCCGTGGGTAAAGGCATTGCTCTGGAGTCGTCTGTAGTCGGTACCTACGTTTCTCGTTAGTTTGGGATGTGGTGGAGGGTATACCCTGCGTCCAAGCCGATAGTGCTGCAGTAGTGCTTGGTAAGTTAGCGGTATTGTTTCCGTTTCCTCCGCTGATTTGAGTGGGTGGGACATGTCTAGAATGTCGTGCGGGGAGGCCCGGTCGACGCTTGCGCGGGCCGCGGTGTGTGCCGCTTCATTACCCTTCATTACCCCATTACCGGCGCGGATATAGAGGTTACTTGAATCTTATTTATATCCACAGAGACGAATGGCACTGCCTTTATATCATTATCACTTTCTGAAAGCGAAGCCGACGCAAAAAAGAAAAAAGAAATACACTGGGAGCCATTCCACTCTGTGAAGACGGATGGCCAGCTAGGCTGCAGCACATCGCACAGGATTAGACAAAGGTGTCGTGCATTTATTTTCGCCATCTGGCAATGGTAGTGACGATAGCCTTGTGATTACTGTGATATATACGGGCTGGTCTGGTCACAGCCTTAGACAAAATCTTGGCCAAAGTAGAATCTATGCACGACTGTTGTTATTTAAATGAGTTACTTCGATTGGTGCAGCACTTCAAACCAAATTCTTCTTGCATAAACTCAGTGAACCATTTCTTTTCTGGTTTTGAAATGCCCTCATTGAAGTCTCCAATGGTGATCACAAGGGCAGTGTCATCGCGGCTAACCAATGCAAAGTGCGTGGTCATGAACTTCTCAATACCACACTTGGGTGTGCCTGAATATATATTGACAGTGGATATCATAATTCCATCTTTCGTTTGTACGGCACAGACAACACTACAGTCGGTGTCCCTCTCCTCTTACGAGTCAAGGTTGTACGGTAGTATATAAACATTTGCTCCTCTGCATATATGGCAACACCTCCTGCGCATGAGGCCATAGGTTCACAAACGATTCCAGCATACCCACAGGCGGTTACATTAAGGCTTCTGCAGACACGAACGTACCCTAACCCGGTCATCATGAATAAAATTAATCCGGACTGCGGGGTTTCAGTCTCTTGTAGTAAGTGTAGGGGTTTCCTCGATTTAGAGCACATGCTTTGGCGCTGCTTGGCGTTGGCCGGTGATGGTTCTCGAGGCGATGCGTGGTGGCAGCGGATGCTGCCCAGTGAAGTGCTGGCGGACCAACTCACGGCTGTCCAGGGGGCCCGTGTGACGGCAGAGGGCCCCTCTGTCCCGACGTGGGAGCATCAGTCCCAGACTGATCCCTCAGGACCTAAATAAGAGTTCTTCATACCATACCCATCGACAGGAATCAATGCATCTTTATTTATTATTATTATTATTATTATTATTATTATTATTATTATTATTATTATTATTATTATTATTGGCGGAGCACTTGAAGCCTGCTTTACCTCCGCCGCATGACAGCCCGACACTCCGCAACCTCGGGGGTCGGCCCGCATTTTTGCTCCCTGACACGACAAATGCATTTCGGGGCAGGGGTACACAGCTTCGCTGTGAAAGCGACTGTGCAATCAGTATTGCCGCCCCGTATTTTGTCTTGATGGCACCATCACCATCGGCACGGTCCCGCGAGGAGCTGCAAGCGGTTCGCGTTCGTTATCTTCCTTGCCTCTTGACGGCGATGACGCGCTATATCTGCACCCATCACTGCATCGTACATCCCTTCTTCGACCAAGCAAGATTTCGGCGGCACACGTTCGCTGTTGTATTGACATTAAAGGTTTAAACTGCTTGATTTCGAAAAAAAACTGATGTACATCGAAAGCAGACTGGCCGCAAGGAACGTACTCACGGAGCGATGCCATTGGTCAAAAGACAGGGCTCGGTCAGGTCGTCCTTAAAAACGTTCTTTTTCAGCGTCAGTTATGCTTTCAGAGTTTATCTGCAAAACATTTGTGCAAAACAGAAGCAAGTTTAATAATTATTCGCTCAGCTAGATAATCTCGAGGATTGGCTCCGAGCTACTCATTTCCGTTAGCCGCCTGAGATCAATTATTGACAATTTAATTATCGTAGCCTCATTTATTTCGCAAATAACTGCTCAACTTACTCCGTATCTAGAGGCTGCCAATTTCAACACTCCAATGATAACAATAATGTCAGCAAGACTTACACTGCTCTATTAAGGTTTGACGTCGTTAAAAATAACTGCCTGGATATTCATTGTGCAGTACGCTTCTGATAAAGCAGATGCGAATGCTTGGATGGGTTTTCTTGGCGCAATTTAAGTTCATCAACATAAGCACACGTGCCCAACAGTACACTTCTGCTTTTACGACGGACTATCCTACGTTTTACAACCGGGAGCACTTCAGCGTTACGGTATATCACACAAGGTGCGCGAGAACATTGTGCGCGCTCCCGATTACATATATGAGCGTTGGTGTCATCAGGCTTGGTTTCCTGCCGTCATTAAGAATAAAAACAGCTGCCTGGCGGCAAGCGATGGAATTTTTTTTAGTACATTGTATCAAATAGAGTAGCGCGCACGTGTGTGTTAGAACCAAAAGTACTGAAGTATTGGGATGAGGGCTTTGCGGTATATCTTAACTGTCTATTGTTAACACATAAAGAAAGAAATACTGAGATTTTTTTTAGAATAATGCCGATACCCGTGCTTTCGTGTTGTCCACTTCTCTTGTGTCCTGTCTGCACGCCTCTTTTTTTTTTTCATAATGAATCCTTACCAACTAGCTCAGCTTTCTGTCGCTTTGATATACGTATGCAGTCAAGGGAAACATGAGTTCCGACCTAGTGCCCGTGGTGGAAGCAGCCCCAGGCCTCACGGCTACATTGGAACACGAAATATTGGTCTATTAAGGGCAAGGCCTCAACTGGCTCGTAGCAATGGCTCATATTCGAAAAAAAAACGGAGTCTAGTCCAGTGATACAAAGTAGAAAAGTGACACAAGAAGAGTACACGAGTGGTACAAAAAATACCAGCAGCAATGGCTCATTCGTGAAAAAAGCACGACATAATCAGGAATTGCTCATGCCCTCGTAAGCAAGCAAAGATGCAATGGCTGTATATTAAGGAAGAAACAAGAGGAAAAAAGAACGAAAGAGAGAACAAAGAAAGAAAGACAGAGAGAAAGTGAAAAAGAGAATCACGAGCCATTCCACTCCGTGAAGGTGGTTGACCAGCGAAGCTGTTTAGCACAGGAGACGGAAGTGACACATAATTTTGAACAAAAGTTACAAACGCATTTATTGTCTTGATGGGTCGTCATTATTTCACTCGCAACTGCAATCACATTCTTTGAGAATGTCAAATCGATGCACGTACGCAGCTGGGTGGTCGGTTGGGCCGGATCAGTGTGACATCGCAAGGGATATGTCTGCAACATATCCCTTGCGATATGAAAAGGGAGCGGTTTACGCGTTCCGCGTAGACCGCTCCCTTTTCGGTACCCACACATACACATTGAAATCACCGACAACGACAACAGAGGCAGCGTCATCGCAGCTAATTCACACAAAGTGAGTAGCCATGAACCTTACGGGACTATGCGTCATTCCATTTTTTTGCTTGATTACTGGGGTATGAGCTATTGATGACGACATTTTTCGACGTGCTCTTTTGTATGTTGTATGCGTGATCAGAAAGAATTCAAGCACTGTTCGCTTCACTTTGCCGAGTGCTTGTAGCCTCTATCTTACGGGGCTACGAGACATTGCATTTTTTGCTTGATCTGGATTTTTCATGTTGCTATACAATTTTCTCATTTACACTTTTCATCGAATTACAATATCTCAGAAGGTGATTAATTAATTAAGGCTAATTATCTAATTAAGCCAAATGAAAAAGTTAATTTGAATATCTCCAAGCGATGGCAAACAGCATTACCTTGAGTCTGTTCAGCTACGTTGTATTTGCATACTTTTAATGTTTGGCTCAAGTTACGTGGGACACCCTGTATATACGCATAGGTATATACATTGTTAGACTGTGCGCATGACTTGCTGTTGAATTGACGCCATTAAATTATTCATCCTTTCATTAAAGATCATAATTCCCGATTTCTCTGTCCTAAAATTAAGGCCTAGGTGTGTCGCTGCATTGCCACAAATATTCGCAAGTGTCTAAATCACATGCATTGTCCGCTAGTGGCAGAATGTCGTCATCATACCTCAGTCCGGGGACCTTCTGTGGCGCGATTTGTCAATTACCCATGCAAGATTAATCAGACCCTAATCTCACCGATTCCTAGGCGTTTTTATCGACAGAGACCTTTCATGGAGCCTCCACATCTCATAGTTGAAGAAGAGGCTTACTTCTATCGACCATATACTAAGGTGTCTTGCCGGTAAAACGTGGGGCACATCCGTGGCATCTATGCTTCAACTATACAGGACGCTCTTCCTAGGATACTTGCGATATAGCATGCCAGTGCTGCCCAATGCTAACAGAACTAACATCCATGTCCTACAGAGCATTCAAGGCCAAGTCCTTCGAGCATGTCTGCATGGGGCTACCTCGAAGTGCTTCAACCGCAGCAACAATTGCCATCGCAAGAGATCACCCTATAATGACCTATACAGCTATCGACGCACTCCGGGCGCATGTTCGCCATATATCCAGAGTCCCTGACCACCATCTCGCTCGCTTGCCCGATGAAAGACCCAAGGCAGCGTTCTCCAGATGAGTTGCGGCTAACCGGCAATCTTTGTCATTGAGGCACTCACCCGCAACAAGAACGCCATCCCCTCTGTGGTGCTCGAAAAAGCCTCATGTGCGCCTTGCTGTTCCAGGAATAGTGAAAAAAGCTAGCCTGACCACAGCGGCTCTCAAGCAGATCACATTGGAACTTTTGCATTGTTGATACGCTAGCCGAATCCATGTTTACACGGACGGTTCCGTCTCGGAAAATTCGACGGGCGCCATTGTTATGCCATCTCAATCGGTCGTCATCAAGTTTAACAACTGGAAGAACTAGTTTCCGAACTGGCTGCTTTTCGCGCTGCTGTCGAATACATTGAAAAAGAACCGACCAACAAATGGGCAATATTTTGTGAATCGAAAGCAACCATCCAGATCTTGCGAGGTTTGCGACGTGGCAATTATGAACAGCTGGCGTCAGAAATCAACGAAACTTGCCACTGCGCTCCTGAACGAGGACATGATATCATCTTTCAGTGGCTGCCGGGACACTGTGGCGTCCTTAATAATCACCTCGCCGATGACGCTACCCGACGTGCCCAGGCTGGCGCACCGACACTCCTCATACCTTTATCGAGAGTAGACGTTGCAAGAGAGCTTCGCCATCTCTCTCGTACCATCACATTAGGTTACTGACATTCACCACAGAACTCTAAGTGTCGTTTATACAGCCTCGACCCATCACTAAAACTTAAATTACCAGGAAAGCTTTCGCGACGTGACGCAACACTGCTGTGCCGGCTGTGGGCAGGTGTAGCATTCACCAACTCCTACAGCTATCGTATTGGAATGGCGGACTCACCAATGTGTGCTAAGTGAAAGCGTGAAGAGACCATCAGTCATCTTCGGTGCCACCGTTCACGCTTTGATAACCAACGTAAGACTTTCCAGTGTGCCTTGGATGACTGGATGACAGGCCATTTACAGAAACAAAGATATCTGGAAGCCTGGCCTCACAGTTCATTAGCCCAGAAAGCAGAAGGCAACAGACTTCAGTACCAGACTGTACACATCCTACACCTAACTTAGTGCATGTGAAAGTGCGGTATAGACTCATGTTCTTTTTCTCTCTCTCTTTCACTCCCCATTCCCCTCCCCACGTGTAGGGTAGCAAATTGACTCAGTCTGGTTAACCTCCCTGCCTCTCTCTCTCTCTCTCTTTCTGCTTATTAAACATGCTCCCGTAAAAGCTAAGAGAACAAATATTTTGCAATTAATTAAGCGCTCTCTGAAAGCCTAACTGCAGCGGAAAAAGATCGTGGGTAACATCGACCTGGGGGGGGGGGGGAGGGGACCGCTACCAGCCTTTCGAGATATTGTCATGAACGACACGGCTCCGTGAGCATGTTCCTTGGGGCCAGACGACTGTCGAGATTTATTCACATTGTTTTTCCGAAGGCAAGCCGTTTAAAGTTGAAATGTCAATGTAGTAACGAACGTGCGCTGCCGAAAACTTGCTTGGTCAGAGAAACGATACACGATTGAATGATAGTGCTGATTTAGCGCGTCATTGCCCTCAAGACATTGCGCTGCCACCGACGGAAGCAAGATAACGAAGCTGAACTGCTTGGCAGCTTCTTGCGGGGCCGTGCCAGCCAAGGGCGGCAATTAACGGTCCATGCTTCGCTGCTCGTCTGAGCCTTACCGACTTTTGTCCAGCTCAACTCATGCGGTCTTTCAGCTATGCTTCGTTGAGTGTGCGGCCATTGCCGGCAAGTTTGGCAGCAAAGACGCGTTGTGCCTCGGTGCTCGTCCCTTCGAAAAAGCCTCGACAGCCGTCTGCGAAGAAAGCGACATTTCACCTACGTATTAACAGTTGGCACGTCATCGCGAGTGTTTTATGTTTATTAATTTATTTATTTATCAAAACTGCCGGCTTCGTTTTGGAAGCCCGGGCAGGGGTGGTACAAACATCATTTGGTTTCATAATCTTTTCCTTCAAGGGAATAAAAAGCATAATAAGCAAGCCGAACATTTCTAATACACAAACCATTACAAAGAAATACGATGATGCCATCACATTTTCTGCCAATAGGAAAGGTGTCAAAAAGTAAACATCCGAATACGTAACAGAATAAGCAAGAAAGAAATAACGAGCGCCTGAAAATTGTACGCCGCAGATATAAGAAGGCACCGGAGGTCGCTGGCCACTCCTTGCGGAAAGGCGTTTCATTCACGCATTGTTCTGGGCAGGAAGGAAGAAAGATGCGCGATTGTTCTAGATGCGGCAACAATATTGTTTTACTATGCTTGCCTCTTGTCTGTCACGATTCAGTAAATTGCATGTAGTTGTCAAATCTTATTTTAGTGTCGTTGTTAACGATGTTGTACATTCTTTGTTTAGATAATTCAGACTAATTATGTAATTAGGCGGAGTGCAAGAATTAATCTGAGTATCTCAAAGCGACGGCAAACAACATTACCTTGGTTCTGTCCAGCTACTTGGCATTTGCATACATTTAAATCGTGGTGCGTGATAGTTGAGATACCCTGTGCGTTGGGAATTACTATGAAAACAAGTGAAAGAGCCTGGAAAGGCATCTGCCCAGTGGCGTAGCTACGTCGTCTGGCACCCGGGGCCCATAGGTCTTCTGTCACCACCCTCACCCCCCCCCCCCCCCCCCCCCGGGGTGTAGTCGAGGAAGGCGAGGATATCGACAATTTGCGGGTTTCAGCACTAGTACAGTTGCCTTGGATACCACGCACGTCCCCCGGGTCCCCCCTCTCCTTCGCTTTCTTTCCCAGAGATCGCGAATACAGCAGATATACACGCTGTTTTTTGTGCGCCAAATAACACAGGGTGCTGCACTGATAACTTATGATAAGCGCATGTGCACATCTTCTGTCAGACTGTAAGGCTTGGCAGTCAATACAAATGCGGCATCGTGGAAAATATGGCTCACGTCACAAGTAACAAAAAATATGTTTATAAATCTTTAATTACCAATTTTAGCGGCAATATTTCATTTGCAAAATTGAAGCCGGAATATCTTGCCCAACAACAACTTCACAAAAATCATCGTAGGTACTATGGTGCGCAGTGTTTTGGCTGGGGGCAGCCCTGAACGAAAACGAAAATTCAATTGTGTGTTAGTGACGCTGATCTTCCCACCCTATTAGAAAAACGGAAAAGCCACCTGCCTCCCTGCTGCGCGGGCGCCAATGCTATGACCATTACGAGTTCTCTTCATTCTGATCGATAAAGCCCTGTTTTTATTTGCTGCTATACGGACAAACGTGATTATCCGTGCTGTGGTACACGACAAGATTGGGAAAAGAATATAGCACGCTTCGCGGCGATTCTTGACGTCACCAAAAAAAAAAAAAAGGCCGCGACGAAGCCCGTGCCAGCGAAAGCTTGCACTACTGTTGGTCTGCACCGGCAATGGAGAGGATTGAGAGATCAACGTCACTGGTCCGCCATTCCATATTTCTTTCGCTGCTGCCACACTGGGCGCCGCCCGCAGTGTCAAAGTACTGTAGGCTGTAGCACCCAAAACGATTTTCTTTAAGAAGTTTTTGTTGAGTTAATCATATGACTTTGAGTCCTCAATTCTCGAATTGAAGTGCATCCTCTATAAGTACTAATTAAGGGATTAGTCAGGATATGGTTATTACTTATCTGCCATATTTCTCACGCTACCGAGTTCCTAGTAATCACAAAAACACATAACTTCATAGAATAACGGGAAATATCCTTACAAAATTCGCTTTTTATGAAATTCCGTGCAGCTGACACAGATACTGTACTTAACGAGAAGAAAGGGGGTTAACCGAGGGGCCAGATTTTTATTAGTCATATCATAAGAAGCCAACAAACACTGACACCAAGGACAACATAGCGGAAATTACTTGTACTTAATAAATGAAATAAAGAAACGAAGAATTAATGGAAATTAAAGTGTATGAAAAAACAACTTGCTGCAGGTGGGAACCGAACCCACAACCTTCGCATTTCGCGTGCGATGCTCCACCAATTGAGCTACCGCGGCGTCGTTTTCCCATCCACTTTCTTGGGTATTTCTGTGTCCTAGTAGAACCCTAGGAGTGTTAGCCAGTGCCACCACTCACACACCTTGGCGGCGGACGTGGAACGTCTTTTGGGCCGCAGAAAAAGACGTTCCACTTCTTTTTCTAACGAAGGTTGTGGGTTCGGTTCCCACCTGCGGCAAGTTGTTTTTGCATCCACTTTAATTTCCATTAATTTGTCGTTTCTTTATTTCATTTATTAAGTGCAAGTAATTTCCCCTATGTTGTCCTTGGTGTCAGTGTTTGTTGGCTTCTTATGATATGACTAATGAAAATCGGGCGCCTCGGTTAACCCCCTTTCTTCTCGTTATTACATAACGAGGGTCTCGAATCCGGCAACATTGATGCCTTCAGGTAGCATATGTGGGTTTATTGACCAGTTGCCTTCACCCTAAAAGATCACGTTCTCGTGACGCCTGCGGAGAAAAAGACGTTCTACGTTCGCCGCCAAGGTCTGTGTGTGGTGGCGCTGGCTAACACTCCTAGGGTTCTACTAGGACACATAAATACCCAAGAAGAGTGGATGGGAAAACGACGCCGCGGTAGCTCAATTGGTGGAGCATCGCACACGAAGTGCGAAGGTTATGGGTTCGGTTCCCACCTGCGGCAAGTTGTTTTTGCATCCACTTTAATTTCCATTAATTTGTCGTTTCTTTATTTCATTTATTAAGTACAAGTAATTTCCCCTGTGTGCTCCTTGGTGTCAGTGTTTGTTGGCTTCTTATGATAAGACACTGTACTTGTAACATGACACCCCCCCCCCCCCCCCCTTCTTTGCTACGCCACTGCATCTTTCAGTTCTTTTTATATTTAACAGAAATAGACATATCTATCAATCACATGGGGGCTAGAAAAATTATTTGAATTTGTATTTATTTCTTGCAACCAAATAAAATTTAAAGATGATGCAGGGACAAAAGGCAATGAGTGCCTCACAAATATCCCTGATACCGCCTAGTAGCAACAGTACAGCACGCATCAAAAATGCACATTTGTTACAAACAAATTTAATAAATAAACAAAAAGGTATACTTGGTGTTTAATTCTACAGCATAAATGTATAGATAGTTTAGGTAATAGTATTGCCCGCCCCCCTGGCAAGTACACCTATTGTATCGCGAGGTAGTAAGAACGCCTGAGATATGAGAAAGTCCAATGGCCCATCGGCCCTGCAAATGAGTCAAGTGCGAACCTTCTCGACTAATCGGTTTGTTTTGAAGAAATTGGAAATGCTGGCAACCATTGTATCGCCGGCTTTCCCACGAACATTAAATTGTTCAATGGTTGAAGGATGCCAGTGTGAGGTCATGCGAAAAAAACATTCCAGCAATAAAGAACATTTCGTAAAGGTACTTCAATATCAATAAAGAGAAGAAAAAGAAAAGGCCCGTAATCGAGAGTAGATGTAAGCATGAGATGCCTAAGCACATTGGTTGGCCACAATCTTAAAATGAGTGTAGTGCATGTTCGCAACGGCACACCCCAGCACAGCACAAAGCGCCACGCTGTACTGTGCACTGGCTCACATGGGCGTACTAGTTTCATGTCGCAGAAAGAACCTCGTCGCAAGTCTCGTCTCGGTCGAACAGCCATCCGTGGTGCGCCGGACGCGCCGCGGAGCCCACGGATCGCTGCTGTTGAAAAGAGCACAGGCAACTCTGTCTCCGCACCGAAAGATGACAATCAACCGTATGGTGCCCGGTACCTGCGTTTTGAACGTCGCCCCTTATTCAAAATGAGAAATAAAACTTGAGCGTACTACAAGTTACAGCTTGAGTGATATTGCGAACAAACATTTGGAAGAACTCGGAGTAAAAATTTTTTGTAACTTGTTTGGGAAGTAACTAGCGTATGCAATGCGGTCTTGGCTGGTTGCCCGGATGATCCCGTTTTGTTCTCGGAACTTGCCCGGATGTTCTGTTTGAGTGACCGGATAACGTCTCTGGCTTTTGGCTCAAGGTCACGTGAAGATCACAGACAACGGGAGCTAAAAGCATTTCAGGCTTAAAAATCCCAGGACCCCTAAGCGCTTCTCATGAATGCGAAAGCATTAACGTCCAACTGAATGCCGCGGTGCTTCGAGTCTTGCGCTGCCAATGATGTGCCACAGCGGCGCGTGCTGCCCGAGCCAACCAACAGGCCTGCGGTGCCAACGTCGCATCGACTTACTGCGCGACTAGGGACCGAGGAAGCAGCCGCGCGTCGCAGCTAAGCCCGGTGGGGGATACAGGACCGCGCTCCGGCTTCAGGCTGACGTGGCGTCGCGGCGATGCCCTCACGCAACACCTGGCGCGCTCCTGCCGCAGCAGGTGTTCCCTTTTGCCCGCTCTACTCCGTCAAGGCGCGCTCCTGATGTGGCGACGCAACTTTAGGTGCCGCTTCGCTGCTACAGACGCCCGCTTTTTCGCTCAGTGGGCTATTTGACGCTCTCGCATAAAAAAAAAACAGCTAAAAAGCGGCACGTTCTGCAGTTCCTGCAATTATACACACTACTGCAGATCAGAGAACTCGCTCGACTCACTCAGACCGACGCGGGAGTCTCAGTGAGCTCGGCTGAGTAGAGTTTTAGTGAGTCCTAAGGAAAAAATACATTTTGTGAGCGAGTGTGAGCTACATGTGTTTATTCTGACGACATCAAAAATCGCAGTTTCGCCCGAGAGGCAAAGCGTCCGCGGCGATAGCAAATTATTAGACAGCTATACTAAGCGAGCATCGTAGCTTTATTGCCCGTATAAACTCGCTGTGATGTGTGGTGCGCGACGTGGTGCGGGGCTCGGGACGGTCGAGAGCAGACGACGCGGAGGGCACGCGCGCCGAGCTGGAAGGAGGAAAAACGACGACGCCGAAGAGCACCCGGCACGTGAACGCGCGGCGCAGGAAAAACAACAAAAGAAAAAGCAACCAATGAGAAAAAACCACGGGGCGTCGGGCAGCCAATCAGTAAATGCCAAATCGGCCAGACCACGACAAAAAGCGTGGTGCGCTGGCAGAACGGGGGCGACACGCAAGAGGACACGCAGGGAGACGCCGGGGAGACGCCAGGATCGTCCCAGGAAACGACGGCAGGAGGAGGTCAACCACCGGAGCGGGCGTTGAAGACGGGCCGTCGGGTTCCGGACCCGAGCCCACCAGGACTTCACCCGACCGGGGCCTCCTGCCAACCTGTTCCTGTGCGTCGCCCGTCTAACTGAGCGTGCCGCCAGCTCCTCAAGGCCGGTGAGCTTTTGCGCCAGTGGGCAGGACGGGAACAGTCGGGCTTCGGGCCCGAGTTCTACGCCAGCTGCCCGGCCAGAACGCCACCCCCGTCTGCCGTGCCGCCTGCTGCCCGAGGCCGGCGTTCGAGCTTCCGTGCCCGTGGGCGAGAGGGGAGCAGTCGGGCTACGGGCCCGAGCTCTCTGCCCGGCCAGAACGCCGCCGCCGTCCACTCCTGCCACAAAGCCGCCAGCGTTACCTCGCCTCGCCAGAGCTGGCGCGCTCCCGGTACCCGGTCGGTCAACCTACGCCGCAACCTTTGGTGAGGCCGGCGCCACTCCTTCTGCCAGCTTGACGCCGCGTTGCCGTGTCGAGACTGCGACGCGTCCCCGCCCTCGTGGCAAGCCCGAACTCGCACCCTTGTTAACCTCGTGCAAGCCCTATAAGAGCGTTCCTTACCGCAATGTTTTTTTTTGAGTGTGTATTTCAAGCATGTTTTCTGTTTCTTTTTATTTGCTTTATGCTTCTTTTGTGTGTGATTAAAAGTCTTTGTGTGTGTGTCCAAACCAACGGCTTCGTCCTCAATTGGGTTCTCGGAGGCTCCGCCTAAGAGAACCGCTAAAACATTGAGAACACGAACCTTTGCCCATAAGTGGGTCATCACAAATTGGCGTCCGCGACAGGACAAAGCCGTTCGTTTGGATATTTTTTTATTCTAGAGGTTAGGAACTATGGCTAACACAAGAGACTTGTTAGCGTTAGCCGAACGCATGGGCCTAGAAGGTGCAGAGTTGAGGGCATGGCTGAACGAGCAGGAAGCGCGTGCGCGAGAAGAGCAGGCAGAGGAGCGCAAGGCTAGGAGGGAGGAACTTGCATTGGAGGAGAATAACTTACAATTGCGGCTAAAAGTCGCAGAGGCGGAAGGCGCATATCTGGGCAAGAAACAGCCAGAAATTAGTCTGTTTGACTTAGCCACCGTGGCCCAGCGATTGGGTTTGCATGGGGCAGACTTGCACAGGTGGGTGCAAGAGAGATGGTTGTTGATATGCGGGAAAGCTCAGAGAGAGCGTGACAGGCGAATTGCAGAACAGGCAGCTGAGAGGGAGCGCCTGGAGCAAGAGCTTCGCAGGGTGCGCGTTCGCATTGAGGCACTCGCGGAGGCTTGCTCCGAAGGGACGAGCTCCATTGTTCAGGACGCAGCACAGCAATGCAGGGGCGACCCGAGGGTTCCCGCCGACATGACGTCAGGCCTTGGCGAGAGAAAAAGTTCTCAAGGAGAGACACCTTGTAATGATGCCATTGTAGGCAAAGATACTGAGGTATGGTCACAGGACAAGGAGCATATTGCTTCCATACCTCAACTAGTGCCGCGTGAGCACAGCGCAGGCGATGACTGGTTCGTGCAGTGTTCAGAGCTGCCGTGCATGGGCCTGGTTCAAAAAGTTGGAACCGAGCACCTCCCACAGGCTAAAGATAGCACGTCTGAGGATTCGCACCATGGGCGGGATGAACCTGAAAATATCAGAGCTGCTGAGGAACCTGGTTTGGTATCCATAAAAAGTATTGAGTTGTCCTCACTGTGTTCCTTGAATTCAACAAAGCCAACTGCTTGTGACCCTATGTGCACTTGGGAGGGCTCAGGCATCTGTACTCAATCAACACATATCTTTGAGGATTCAGTACATCCTTTGTGTTCTCATGCACTCGTGTGTGGTTCGACCACTGGCACTGGTGCGGCAACCACGCGTTACAAGGTTCCCTACCTTAGTACGCAGGCAGTGACTTGGTCGACACCAAGCAGAGACATCAATGTCTGGAGCGTTATGGCCACAGACGGGCCAGTGTACTCAAAACGAGAAGATAGATGTCTGGTCCGCCTCATGTGGGAAAGGGTCACCTGAAGGAGCCGATGCTTCGCTTATGGCTTTTCACGGATTTTGACCTCGGACTTGGTAACCTTCAACTTGACGGTTTATAGAGTTGGGATAGCCTTTGATGTTAGTTTTTTATTCTTTAGAGTTGTTGTGGTGGTTTTGAATTAGATTTACTTTAATGTCTTTGATCTGTGTGTGCTCAGTGAACTCTAGAGTGAGTTCTTGTGAACGGACCATGACTGTAGTGTTCCGAGCATGTGTGAACTATGTCGCGCACTGAGCGGCAGTTTTTCTTCTGAAAAACTTGTTAAAAAAAGGGGCTTATGTGATGTGTGGTGCGCGACGTGGTGCGGGGCTCGGGACGGTCGAGAGCAGACGACGCGGAGGGCACGCGCGCCGAGCTGGAAGGAGGAAAAACGACGACGCCGAAGAGCACCCGGCACGTGAACGCGCGGCGCAGGAAAAACAACAAAAGAAAAAGCAACCAATGAGAAAAAACCACGGGGCGTCGGGCAGCCAATCAGTAAATGCCAAATCGGCCAGACCACGACAAAAAGCGTGGTGCGCTGGCAGAACGGGGGCGACACGCAAGAGGACACGCAGGGAGACGCCGGGGAGACGCCAGGATCGTCCCAGGAAACGACGGCAGGAGGAGGTCAACCACCGGAGCGGGCGTTGAAGACGGGCCGTCGGGTTCCGGACCCGAGCCCACCAGGACTTCACCCGACCGGGGCCTCCTGCCAACCTGTTCCTGTGCGTCGCCCGTCTAACTGAGCGTGCCGCCAGCTCCTCAAGGCCGGTGAGCTTTTGCGCCAGTGGGCAGGACGGGAACAGTCGGGCTTCGGGCCCGAGTTCTACGCCAGCTGCCCGGCCAGAACGCCACCCCCGTCTGCCGTGCCGCCTGCTGCCCGAGGCCGGCGTTCGAGCTTCCGTGCCCGTGGGCGAGAGGGGAGCAGTCGGGCTACGGGCCCGAGCTCTCTGCCCGGCCAGAACGCCGCCGCCGTCCACTCCTGCCACAAAGCCGCCAGCGTTACCTCGCCTCGCCAGAGCTGGCGCGCTCCCGGTACCCGGTCGGTCAACCTACGCCGCAACCTTTGGTGAGGCCGGCGCCACTCCTTCTGCCAGCTTGACGCCGCGTTGCCGTGTCGAGACTGCGACGCGTCCCCGCCCTCGTGGCAAGCCCGAACTCGCACCCTTGTTAACCTCGTGCAAGCCCTATAAGAGCGTTCCTTACCGCAATGTTTTTTTTTGAGTGTGTATTTCAAGCATGTTTTCTGTTTCTTTTTATTTGCTTTATGCTTCTTTTGTGTGTGATTAAAAGTCTTTGTGTGTGTGTCCAAACCAACGGCTTCGTCCTCAATTGGGTTCTCGGAGGCTCCGCCTAAGAGAACCGCTAAAACATTGAGAACACGAACCTTTGCCCATAAGTGGGTCATCACACTCGCAAACATTCGCTTACTAACTAAACTAAGAAACGCACGCGCATAGGCAAACACACATCTCGCTCGATGGCCGCGAACACTTGCTGTCAAAACGCTGAAGTGAGGAAGAGCGGCAGCAGCAGCGAGCGAATCGACCTTCGCGCTGCCTTTCGCTTCAACGCGAACTAAGCGGCAAGAATACAACGCACAACCTCGGCGCTCCTGGACGCAGAATGCGTCCAAGATGGGGCCCGCGCTCAGCCGCCGCCGGAGCAGAACGCCTTACGGAAGACGGCGCTGCGCGTGAGATCGGGTCCTCGGCTCACCCTATAGCACCCGCAGCGTACGATATGCGGCCACGGTATTATATCGCACGTGGACTTCTAAGGAACGTCACGGCGACGCCGACGGCGGAAATGCGTGTGGAACGTCCTTTTAATTGCTATCGCAATAAAAAGCTACAGTGACGTCTCACTTCGGGAACGCTCGTAACGCGCCAGCGTATAGGCGCTTTTCCCTCTTTGTGCATTGCGCATAAAAGTGTTTTTCCGAGCGTGAAAAAAAGCCCGCGAATATGTGCAATATTGCCGCGCGACTGGCCACTCGATGCACTTTGCATGAATTCACGACCACGAAAGTCAAACCTGGGCCGTCCAGCAGGTCTCGGCGGCTCTTGAAAGACAAAGGCCGAGCGAAACCGACGGAACGTTGCCCCTCAGGGCGACCGACCGCGGGAGTAACACGCGCTGGAGTTGAGTAGAGACCACCCGCTGAGAAGACGTCAGGGCCCGCGTCACGGCGCCATTCAGTCATGGTGTCGTTCTGCAGGCGACTACATGAAGTTGTCTCTCTCTCTCTCTCTCTCACGTCAGAAAAGCACTTTTATGTAAAGCACATATTGAGCAACAGAAAGCTGCATCGGGAGTTTCTCACGTTGCTCTCCAATTTTATCATTGACGCTTTTCATGTAATTATAATATTTGATAAACTGGTTATTTAATGAAGGCTAATTCTGTAATTAGAACGAATGCAAAAAATAATCTGAGTATTTCCAAGCGACGGCAAACAAGATTACCTTGGTTCTATCCAGCTACGTGGCATTTGAATATGTTTAAATCTTGGCATATATATATATATATATATATATATATATATATATATATATATATATATATATATATATACATATATATATACATATCGAATACTTTCATAATTTTTAAGGAATTGCTTGTTGTTTTATGGGGTTTTACGCGCCAAAGCCACGATCTGATTGTGAGGCACGCCGTAGTGGTAGTCTTTGGAAGTTTGGACCCCCTGGGGGTCTTTAACGTGCACCTAAATCTAAGAACACGGCCACCTCCTTATCGCAATTGTAGAGTATCAAATATATGAATAATAACTGCGTTGCCATTGCCATTACGTCCTTACGTTCATTTGGCAGTGGCAGTTGCGGCAATAGTGCAACGCCTAAACTCTGCGTTTGTACTTTCAGGAACCGTACCATCGACTGGGCCGCCTTCGCTCGGGATTTATCAAGTTTTCCAGTGCTGATTTCTGGACGCGGCAGGCGGCCTTGTTTGGACTGAGCACGTGCTGCAAATTCATCGACGGTGACAGCTGCGGCTGCGTGGACTACAGCTGCGATTTACCTCCAAGGGCATATAAGGAAGCTTCAGCAGCGTCTCGGATCATTTGGCAGTGGCAGTTGCGGCAATAGTGCAACGCCTAAACTCTGCGCTTGTACTTTCAGGTTGGTTGTTTGCATCTTTGCTTTAGCTGCTTCAACTTTGTTTAGCCGCAACTGCTGCCATTTTCTTGTCACTTTTATTCTCTTGAATATTTTTTTTGCTTGCCCACACGTTTGTTACGTCATGCCTACGTGTCAAGAACTTGCCAAAAAAATTGAACAACTGGAACAACATTTGAACAATAGGATGGAATCCCTGTTGTAAGAAATGGGTTCTAAGAACGAACTGAAATTGAACGACTTCGGTCTGTCTGAAAATGCCTCGCTTCGCGAAAGCATTGACTTTATGAGCAACCTGTTTGATGAGTTCAGAGACAAGCGGGATGAATTGATGACTTCGAACAAGTCCTTATTGGCCCAAAATGAAATGCTTGTGAAACGGGTGGCTGATTTGGAACAATATTCCAGTCTAAACAACGTTGAAGGTAAAGGAATTCCTCTAACAAAGGGGGAGGACTGCCGAGCCATTCTGAAGCGTATGGGCGACGTCATCGAGTGTCCTGTATCTGAAACTGACATTGAGACAGTTCATCGTATTCCATCCAAATCATCCGATCAACATTTAATTGCTCGCTTTGTTTCAAGAGAAAAGAAAAATGAATTTGTAAAGAGAGCCCACAAGGCTCGGCTCCGTGTGAGCCACCTTGAGTCTTCTGGCACAAACGACACGGTTGTTTACGTGAACGACCATTTGACAATCAGTAATTAAATGCTGTTTGCCAAAGCACTTGCCCTGCAAAAGGCAAAAAAGTGGCAGTACCTCTGGACTGAAAAGAGTCAGATCAAAGCTCGGAAAGCTACTGATAGCAGGGTGTTCCGTATTTCAGCCGAGTCGGATCTGCGCATATTCATGTAACAGCGCCTATTGTGCTGATTACACGTGCCGGGTCGCTTTTTCATCGCTAGGTCCCTTACGTATTCTCGTGAACTTGGTTCTTTACTTTGTCACACTAATCCTTCACTGATTCATTTTAACGCACGCAGTCTATGAAAGATTCATCATCATCATCAGCCTAGTTACGCCCACTGCAGGGCAAAGGCCTCTCCCATACTTCTCCAACTACCCCGGTCATTTAAAATTGTGGCCATGTTGTCCCTGCAAACGGCTTAATGTCATCCGCCCACCTAACTTTCTGCCGCCCCCTGCTACGCTTCCCTTCCCTTGGAATCCAGTCCGTAACCCTTAATGACCATCGGTTATCTTCCCTCCTCATTACATGTCCGGCCCATGCCCATTTCTTTTTCTTGATTTCAACTAAGATGTCATTTACCCGCGTTTGTTGCCTCACCCAATCTGCTCTTTTCTTATCCCTTAACGTTACACCTATCATTCTTCTTTGCATAGCTCGTTGCGTCGTCCTCAATTTCAGCAGAACCCTTTTCGTAAGCCTCCAGCTTTCTGCCCCATATGTGAGTACTGGTAACACACAGCTGTTATACACTTTCCTTTTGAGGGATTATGGCAACCTGCTGTTCATGATTTGAAAATGCCTGCCAAACGCACCCCAGCCCATTCTTATTCTTCTGGTTATTTCAGTCTCATGATCCGGATCCGTGGTCACTACCTGCCCTAAGTAGCCCCTTACCACTTCCAATGCCTCGCTACCTATCGTAAACTGCTGGTCTCTTCCGAGACTGTTAAACATTACTTTAGTTTTCTGCAGATTAATTTTCAGACCCACCCTTCTGCTTTGCCTCTCCAGGTCAGTGAGCATGCATTGCAATTGGTCCTCTGAGTTACTAAGCAAGGCAATATCATCAGCGAATCGCAAGTTGCTAAGGTATTCTCCATCAACTTTTATCCCCAATTCTTCCCACTCCAGGTTTCTGAACACCTCCTGTAAACATGCTGTGAATAGCATTGGAGAGATCGTATCTCCCTGTCTGACACCTTTCTTTATTGGGATTTTGTTGCTTTCTTTGTGGAGGACTACGGTGGCTGTGGAGCCGCTATAGATATCTTCCAGTATTTTTACACATGGCTCATCTACACCCTGATTCCGTAATGCCTCCATGACTGCTGAGGTTTCAACTGAATCAAACGCTTTCTCGTAATCAATGAAAGCTATATATAAGGGTTGGTTATATTCTGCACATTTCTCTATCACTTGATTGATAGCGTGAATATGGTCTATTGTTGAGTAGCCTTTACGGAATCCTGCCTGGTCCTTTGGTAGACAGAATTCTAAGGTGTTGCTGATTCTATTTGCGATTACTTAGTAAATACTTTGTAGGCAACGGACAGTAAGCTGATCGGTCTATAATTTTTCAAGTCTTTGGCGTCCCCTTTTACAGTACCAGTGGCATCCACGACGATAATGGAAGAGAAAATAGTCTAGAGGAATTCGAAATCCCGAAGGTAACGCCCGAAGAAGTAAGGAAAGCCTTAGGAGATATGCAAAGGGGGAAGGCAGCTGGGGAGGATCAGGTAACAGCAGATTTGTTGAAGGATGGTGGTCAGATTGTTCTAGAGAAACTGGCCACCCTGTATACGCAATGCCTCATGACATCGAGCGTACCGGAATCTTGGAAGAACGCTAACATAATCCTAATCCATAAGAAAGGGGACGCCAAAGACTTGAAAAATTATAGACCGATCAGCTTACTGTCCGTTGCCTACAAAGTATTTACTAAGGTAATTGCAAATAGAATCAGGAACACCTTAGACTTCTGTCAACCAAAGGACTAGGCAGGATTCCGTAAAGGCTACTCAACAATAGACCATATTCACACTATCAATCAAGTGATAGAGAAATGTGCAGAATATAACCAACCCTTATATATAGCTTTCATTGATTACGAGAAAGTTTTTGATTCAGTCGAAACCTCAGCAGTCATGGAGGCATTACGGAATCAGGGTGTAGATGAGCCATATGCAAAAATACTGGAAAATATCTATAGCGGCTCCACAGCCACCGTAGTCCTCCATAAAGCAAGCAACAAAATCCCAATAAAGAAAGGCGTCAGGCTGGGAGATACGATATCTCCAATGCTATTCACAGCGTGTTTACAGGAGGTATTCAGAGACCTGGATTGGGAAGAATTGGGGATAAAAGTTAATGGAGAATACCTTAGTAACTTGCGATTCGCTGATGATATTGCCTTGCTTAGTAACTCAGGGGACCAATTGCAATGCATGCTCACTGACCTGGAGAGGCAAAGCAGAAGAGTGGGTCTAAAAATTAATCTGCAGAAAACTAAAGTAATGCTTAACAGTCTCGGGAGAGAACAGCAATTTACAATAGGCAGCGAGGCACAGGAAGTCGTAAGGGAATACATCTACTTAGGGCAGGTAGTGACGGCGGATCCGGATCATGAGACGGAAATAATCAGAAGAATAAGAATGGGCTGGGGTGCGTTTGGCAGGCATTCCCAAATCATGAACAGCAGGTTGCCATTATCCCTCAAGAGAAAAGTATATAATAGCTGTGTCTTACCAGTACTCACCTACGGGGCAGAAACCTGGAGGCTTACTAAAAGGGTTCTACTCAAATTGAGGACGACACAACGAGCTATGGAAAGAAGAATGATAGGTGTAACGTTAAGGGATAAGAAAAGAGCAGATTGGGTGAGGGAACAAACGCGAGTTAATGACATCTTAGTTGAAATCAAGAAAAAGAAATGGGCATGGGCAGGACATGTAATGAGGAGGGAAGATAACCGATGGTCATTAAGGGTTACGGACTGGATCCCAAGGGAAGGGAAGCGTAGCAGGGGGCGGCAGAAAGTTAGGTGGGCGGATGAGATTAAGAAGTTTGCAGGGGCGGCATGGCCACAATTAGTACATGACCGGGGTTGTTGGAGAAGTATGGGAGAGGCCTTTGCCCTGCAGTGGGCGTAACCAGGCTGATGATGATGATGATGTTGTCCCCTTTCTTATGGATTAGGATTATGTTAGCGTTCTTCCAAGATTCAGGTACGCTCGAGGTTATGAGGCATTGCGTATACAGGGTGGCCAGTTTCTCTAGAACAATCTGACCACCATCCTTCAACAAATCTGCTGTTACCTGATCCTCCCCAGCTGCCTTCCCCCTTTGCATAGCTCCTAAGGCTTTCTTTACTTCTTCTGGCGTTACCGGTGGGATTTCGAATTCCTCTAGGCTATTCTCTCTTCCACTATCGTCGTGGGTGCCACTGGTACTGTATAAATCTCTATAGAACTCCTCAGCCACTTGAACTATCTCATCCATATTAGTAACGATATTGCCGGCTTTGTCTCTTAACGCACACATCTGATTCTTGCCTATTCCTAGTTTCTTCTTCACTGTCTTTAGGCTTCCTCCGTTCCTGAGAGCCTGTTCAATTCTATCCATATTATAGTTCCTGATGTCCGCAGTCTTACGCTTGTTGATTAGCTTAGAAAGTTCTGGCAGTTCTATTCTAGCTGTAGGGTTAGAGGCTTTCATACATTGGCGTTTCTTGATCAGATCTTTCGTCTCCTGCGATAGCTTACTGGTTCCCTGTCTAACGGCGTTACCACCGACTTCTATTGCGCACTCCTTAATGATGCCCATGAGATTGTCGTTCATTGCTTCAACACTAAGGTCCTCTTCCTGAGTTAAAGCCGAATACCTGTTCTGTAGCTTGATCCGGAATTCCTGTAGTTTCCCTCTTACCGCTAACTCATTAATTGGCTTCTTGTGTACCAGTTTCTTCCACTCCTTCCTCAAGTCTAGGCTAATTAGAGTTCTTACCATCCTATGGTCATTGCAGCGTACCTTGCCGAGCACGTCTACATCTTGTATGATGCCAGGGTTCGCGCAGAGTATGAAGTCGATTTCATTTCTAGTCTCACCATTCGGGCTCCTCCACGTCCACTTCCGGCTAACCCGCTTGCGGAAAAAGGTATTCGTTATCCGCATATTATTCTGTTCTGCAAACTCTACTAATAACTCTCCTCTGCTATGCCTAGAGCCTATGCCATATTCCCCCACTGACTTGTCTCCAGCCTGCTTCTTGCCTACCCTTGCATTGAAGTCGCCCATCAGTATAGTGTATTTTGTTTTGACTTTACCCATCGCCGATTCCACGTCTTCATAAAAGCTTTCGACTTCCTGGTCATCATGACTGAATGTAGGGGCATAGACTTGTACCACCTTCAATTTGTACCTCTTATTAAGTTTCATAACAAGACCTGCCACCCTCTCGTTAATGCTATAGAATTCCTGTATGTTACCAGCTATTTCCTTATTAATCAGGAATCCGACTCCTAGTTCTCGTCTCTCCGCTAAGCCCCGGTAGCACAGTACGTGCGCGCTTTTTAGCACTGTATATGCTTCTTTCGTCGTCCTAACCTCACTGAGCCCTATTATATCCCATTTACTACCCTCTAATTCCTCCAATAACACTGCTAGACTCGCCTCACTAGATAACGTTCTAACGTTAAACGTTGCCAGGTTCAGATTCCAATGGCGGCCTGTCCGGAGCCAGGTATTCTTAGTACCCTCTGCTGCGTCACAGATCTGACCACCGCCGTGGTCAGTTGCTTCCCAGCTACTGGGGACTGAGGGCCAGGGTTTGATTGTTGTATTCATATAGGAGGTTGTGGCCAAGTACTGCACCAGGGTGGCCAATCCTGCTCTGGTGAGAGAGTGCGTTACCGGTTCTGGTCACCGGGATCAGGCCGCACTCCAGGCCTGTTCGTGCAATTTTCTCAACACACGGTTTTTTTTTTGTATTTTCCAGTGGAGAATTGCGCGGCACCGGGATTTGAACCCCGGTCCTCTTGCACGGGAGGCGGATACTCTACCGTCCCCGCAGGAGATAAATAAAAAAATAATTTCTGGGGTTTTACTTGACAAAAGGACTTTCTGATTATGAGGCACGCCGTAGTGGAGGACTCCGGAAATTTCGACCACCTGGGGTTCTTTAACGTGCACATAATTCTAAGTACACGGGTGTTTTCGCATTTCGCCCCCATCGAAATGCGGCCGCCGTCGCCGGGATCCGATCCCGCGACCTCGTGCTCAGCAGTCTAACACCATAACCACTGAGCAACCACGGCGGGTCCCGCAGGAGTTGTACGCCTCATTTAACCTACAGTGGTGCCCTATTTGATCAGTCAAGGTGGACCAATCTGAGCTCGGTTATACCGCACGGATGGCACTCGGCTAGAGAACCAGGTATTTGTGACCTGCACATGTGTGGCCATACATAATTGAGGATATATATAATATTTTTACAGGAGGGTTCCCGTACAGTGATAAAATAAAGGAAAAGACATTAAAAGGAAAGAAAAAAAAGAAAGAAAAGGGGGGGGGGAAAGGAACATAACAGGCGATTTGAACCCGTGACCCTTGGATGTTGCCCGGAAAAATAGCTCAGTCGGTTGGTTTGTCAGGCCCCAGGTTACTTTCAAGCGCCATAGCCCCTGCTCCGAGCTTCATACTTACGTGAAAAGGGACTGATGTTGTCCGCGATAGTCGATTTCTTGCTGATTACGAGTGGTTGGAAGGCATACTTTCTTGGAAAAATGGCCGCCCGAGGAGAAGAGCGAACCCGAGCGGCTTTAGAGACTAGGAAAACTGCATTAAAATATTTAGATTTGAGGGAAAGCTTCGTTAACAAACTATAACACGGTAATCAGCACTCGAATACGACGAGAGAAATTATTGAGACGTGGAAAATTCCCTTGAAATAAATATGGTTTGCGAGACAAATGCTTGTAAGCATTGAACCTCTTAAAAGATGAGGGGGAATATGCGCTCACCGAGAGGGCATCGTCCGCACGAGACCACCACCAGGCACCTTACTGAGACGTGGAGGGCTGTGCGGCCGGAACAAAGCCTCCCTTCTCCGCCGACCAAGAGGGGAAAACGCGCTTTCCGATCGCTCAAGGTTGCGCGGACATAGTATAACTCTAGCGTCTAGGAAAAGCTTAAACAGGTGCGAGGGCGGCACGCATAGCGTGGGAAGCTAGCCGCCAGAATAACTATCTCAAGGACTGCTGCTGACGATGGCGAAATACCTTCGTGTAAAGGGGTGGCTCGCGTCACCCCTTTACCTGTCTATCTACGATGCGAACCTCTGCGAGTATTCCTGCGACTGCTTTGTCGTCATGGACACCATCCCTTATCGACATTACCCGATATACGGCCGGACTCCACTTTTTCAAGAGCCGTTAAATGGCAAGAATCTGCCATACCAGCATACTTTGCCCCGGCTGACCTTCCACATATGCCCCCATGGGTAATGTCCAAAATGCCGGTGCGTCTATCTATTCCGGGAATTTCTAAAAAATCGCGAATACCTACCGTCGGCCTCAGACATTTAACACTTGAATATATATCGAAAGAATATGACTCCTCGGTGAGTGTGTATACAGACGGATCGGTATCGTCGTATGCGTCTGGTGCGGCTTTCGTCGTGCCTGCGCATCAAGTCATTCGACGGTTTCGTCTCCATAACAAGACGACTTCAACATCTACGGAACTAGTGGCAATCAGAGAGGCCGTTCAATATATTTCGCGACAGCCTCCTCAAATATGGACAGTCTTCAGCGACGCAAAATCGGCTCTTCAACTACTTAGAGTGGTGTTGAAAGAAAGCGCTTACAGAGTGTTGGCTCTTCAAACTGCCGAGCTCTACACTTTAGCACAAGAAAACGGCCACCACATCACATTTCACATGGATTCCCAGTCACTGTGGTATACAGGGCAACGAACTGGCCGACGCCGAAGCGAAGAAAGCGCTCGAAGAACGAGAGTCACTGCTTTCAATTCCTTTTTCAAGAGCGGACGCCAACTGTCTCCTCTCCAGTGTCATCCGAAAATTGACAGCACAGCACTGGGACAATCCGGATAATCGCCACAGACGACTCCAGAGATTGGACCCTGCCATGACTTTTCGGCTACCACCGAAACTTCAACGAAGCTGTGCCAGTCTTCTGCACAGACTAAGGCTGGGGGTAGCGTTTACGCGCGGATACGTGCACCTCATGCGACGCACCGAGTCTCCACACTGTGAGGTGTGCAATGTGACTGAGACTATAGGTCATGTGCTTTGTGACTGCCCTAAGTACGTGGAAGAGCGTGAAAGGTTGGACAACGACCTTACGTGTCTCGACAGCGCACCGTTGTCGGAGGACGTTATTTTAGGCCCTTGGCCAGATCCTCAATCGAGTTTCAAGGCCATTCAGGCATTACTGAACTTTTTAAAAACAACGGGCTTGGATTGCAGACTTTGAGCGCGCCAAATTGCTTGCGATATGTTCTACTCCTTCCTTCTATCGTCATCGTCACCCATCATGCACCTCTTCCCTCTTTCTTTCCCTCTTCCCCTTCCCCCAATGCCGAGTAGCTGGCTAGAGGAATTTACCTCAGGCCGACCTCTCAGCATTTCATATCATTAAACTTGTCTCTCTCTCTCTCTTCGTGTAATTATAATAACCCTAATAGGACTATTCACGAGGGGATAAATAATATTTTATCTTCGCTTGATCATGATTTCTCTTTTATTTGTGTTTGCGAAACGTGGCTTTCTAGCGATGATAGTAACATGTATGGGGTTCATTCTTACAGTCCTGGATACTGTCACCGTTTAAACAGTAGGCATGGTGGGGCTGCCATCTTTGTTTCTCCGCGCATCAGTTACACTCGCCGAAATGATTTAAACTTTCACGTCGATTGCTGCGAAACGGTATGAGTGGAAACTAACGAGCCCATCGAGGCATGTAGCACTAAAAGGTTTGTTCTCGGGTGTGTTTTTAGGTCACCAGGTTCTAACATTTAGGATTTTATCTATGCTCTTGATAACGTACTTAACAAACTGCTATCGGAAAATAAGAGTGTAATGATTGTGGGAGATATAAACATCAACTTGCTGGATGTTAATTCTAGCTTGTATACAGCCTACACTGACTGCTTCAGTGGCTACAGCCTTGAATCCCTCATTACATCGCCTACAAGATGCGTTGGTGAGGGTTCTCATTCACTAATTGATCATGTTTTAACAAACCTAGACGTACGCATTTCGGCGGGCGTTCTCAGCACTGACCTCACTGATCACTTTCCGGTTTTTGCAATCTTCGGAACACGTTTGGACAACATTGCCACCTCTTACTTCGCTATAGTACTCGACACAGATAAATTAATTTCTACCATTAGCTCCACTGACTCGTCAGATCTGAATTTTATTGAAGACCCCATAGAAGCTCTTAATTTCTTCTGCAATTTATTCACTAAAGCTATCAGTACTTGCTCACGAACTGTGCGCTGTAAAAATCGATTTAAACGCCCCAATAATCCTTGGATGTCAGATGGTTTGCTGAAGAGGTTGCGCAAAAAAGATAATTTGTATAAGCAGACTAAAAGACAACCATTTAACTGTTCTCTGAGAAATCGGTACAAAATATACTGCAACGTTCTTAACAAGACTCTCACAGAAGCCAAAAGGCTTTACTATGAAACAGCATTCTTGCAGAATAAAAACAACCCTAAAAAACAATGGCAGATGCTGAATGACTTTTTCAACAATGAGCCGCCTAAATTTATCTCTAAAATTGTACGCGACAATCTTACGTTTTGTCGGCCTGCTCAGATAGCAAACGCTTTTTCTGATAATTTCGCATTGCCTGAGGGAAACAAACTAACAACTTTTCAGCCTAAAATAGAACGCCTGAGCCATTCATTTTTCCTTCATCCTGTCACGCCGCATGAAGTGCTTTCTATTATGCGTAATCTTTATAACACAAGTCCAGGATTAGATGGTATTGCAGTGCGCCACCTAAAGCTAGTCGCTGATGCCATATGTGAACCCCTGATAGATGACATTATAGATAGATGAAGATGACATTAGAAGATAGATGACATTATTAAAATGCAATGCAGAAATAATTGTATTTTGTAAGAGAAGACAAGTAACCAAAACTTTTTAGCAATATATAACGTGTTTCTTTCATGACTGCGTACGAGGTGAGCCGCGCCTAATGGGCACCCAGCGGTAGCTTTCAAAAGCTCGCTTATAGGCTGTGTGACACGGAGCTGACTCCTTTGAGGTGAAACTCCCTTGCGGTCTTTTAAGGGAAGGAAGTTTGATGGAGATCCGAGTTGCTCGTGTGACACGGGTATTAGACCTTACTGAGGCATTTGATACTATTAATCACATGATTTTATTTCGTAAACTGGAAGCATATGGAATAACTGGCCCTGCCCTGGCCTTCTTAAAAAGTTATTTGTCTGATAGGGAATTTATTGTTTATGCGTGTGAAACTTTTTCCAGTTCTGAAAAACTTAATCAAGGTGTACCACAAGGCTCAATACTGGGGCCTTTGCTTTTTTCACTTTACATTAATGATATGCCAGATGTCACTGACTTAAGTCATTACGTTCTATATGCTGACGATACAACTATATCTATAGCTGATAAGTGTACCTCTTCTCTAGTAAGCAAACTAAATAAAACTCTTGACCACTGTTTGGGATCGCACCGATGGTACGACCTGTTGGGAACTCGGCGCTGACGCCCGTGGTTGTACCTGGGTCGCAAGCCCCAAGGGTAGCGTTGGCCTGGCGGCCTGGGGTACAACTGGAAGCATCCGAAGGTCCCGGCAAAGCATGAGTCGACTGGTAACAACGAAACAACTTGTTTATTTTAACATCGCAAAGAGTTGGCGGTCAGGTTTGACCGAAGTAGAGAGACGGGAGAGCACTTCACTCAACAGAAGAAATCGGAGCCCTCCTTTTGGCGTCCGGGGGCAGCTGTTTTTATACTCTCGCAGTTGAGGGCAAGAAGGAACCCCTCAAAAGACGAGCACGTGAATGTACAATGGGCTAATGGTGACGCACACTGTCGTAGCGCTGCCGTAGCACCATGTCGAGCACGATCTCGTAGCACCCTGTCGTAGCGCTGCCGGTCGGGCACAATGACTGTAATGAGAGGATGATCCCTGCTTTCGCATCGCCTGGTTCGGGCACAATGACTGGAATGAGAGGGTGATCCTTTGCGGTCGCATCGCCGCAGTCGCGCCTGGAAACACCTGCCGAAGAGCGTTGCGGCGACGACGATCGGGCCAAAATGTCTGCCGCCCCGCCGCAGTCGCGCCGGCAAAACCACGTGTCGCAGGCGAAACGCAACACCACCTAATGAATCGGTGTAATCCATCATTAATCCATCTAAAACGAAATTGTTAGTATTCCATTCGCACCAAACATCCCTAATTATTCCTCCTTCGTTAACCTTAGGCAATCATTCTATTCCCATTAGCGACTCCGTTTCAATTCTAGGCGTTATCCTAGACAGCCATCTGTAGTTTCACCTGCACATCAATCATGTCAAGCTGAAGTGCGCTTTTGGTATCCGTGCACTTATCAAGGCACGACACTATTTTTCTCCTTCTGCTTTGCTTTCACTCTACTTTGCGTTCATTCATTCACGCATTAACTACGGATTAATTGTTTGGGGTAATACATATATATGTCATTTGTCTTCAGTTCAGCATATACAATATCGAGCAATCCGTATCATCACCCACAGTTCACCGCGCTCTAATGCTATCGGCCTGCTTGAGCAGTACAAAATTCTATGTATAAAAAGATTATTCAACTACAATTTAGCAATAATATTTTATGAATTGCTTGATTCCCAGCTAACCTTTCAATATATTCAAAGCAGCTCCCTTAGAAATACAAACCCTACTAGGTTCGCTTCTAATTATAATTTTCTGTTACCATCAGTTCGTACTAACTATGGTAAAAAAAACATCTACATTCGTTACCATTGCACTTTGGAATCGTTTGCCTGCTTCGCTTAAAGTACTACCTACATTTCAGAAGAAAGGGGGTTAACCGAGGGTCCCGATTTTATTAGTCATATCATAAGACGCCAACAAACATTGACACCAAGGACAACATAGGGGAAATTACTTGTGCTTAATAAATGAAATAAAGAAACGAAGAATTAATGGAAAATAAAGTGGATGAAAAAACAACTTGCCGCAGGTGGGAACCGAAGCCACAACCTTCGCATTTCGCGTGCGATGCTCTACCAATTGAGCTACCGCGGCGCTGTTTTGCCATCCACTTTCTTGGGTATTTATGTGTCCTAGTAGAACCCTGGGAGTGTTCGCCAGCGCCACCACACACAGACCTTGGCGGCGGACGTGGGACGTCCTTTTTGCCGCAGCGTCACGAGAACGTGATCTTTTTGGGTGAAGGCAACTGGTCAATAAACCCACATATGCTACCTGAAGGCATCAATGTAGCCGGATTCGAGACCCTCGTTATGTAATAAACGAGAAGAAAGGGGGTTAACCAAGGGTCCCGATTTTATTAGTCATATCATAAGAAGCCAACAGTTGTTTTTTCGTCCACCTTATTTTCCATTAATTCTTCGTTTCTTTATTTCATTTATTAAGCACAAGTAATTTCCCCTATGTTGTCCTTGGTGTCAATGTTTGTTGGCTTTGTATGATATGACTAATAAAATCGGGACCCTCGGTTAACCCCCTTTCTTCTCGTTTATTACATAACGAGGGTCTCGAATCCAGCTACATTGATGCCTTCAGGTAGCATATGTGGGTTTATTGACCAGTTGCCTTCACCCAAAAAGATCACGTTCTCGTGACGCCTGCGGCAAAAAGGACGTCCCACGTCCGCCGCCAAGGTCTGTGTGTGGTGGCGCTGGCGAACACTCCCAGGGTTCTACTAGGACACATAAATACCCAAGAAAGTGGATGGGAAAACAGCGCCGCGGTAGCTCAATTGGTAGAGCATCGCACGCGAAATGCGAAGGTTGTGGCTTCGGTTCCCACCTGCGGCAAGTTGTTTTTTCATCCACTTTATTTTCCATTAATCCTTCGTTTCTTTATTTCATTTATTAAGCACAAGTAATTTCCGCTATGTTGTCCTTGGTGTCAATGTTTGTTGGCTTCTTATGATATACCTACATTTCAGCATTTCAAAGCTTCGCTAAAGGATTTTTTGCTAACCTCTGATAATTTTTCCTAATAAATATTTGTATTTTCATAGGTACCTAACTAATAAGTATCACCCATTCTTTTTATTGCAGTGTTCACATTGCGCTACATTTTTTTATCCCTCTTTTTCCGTTCTTTTTTTTTGCTTTTTACCTTTAACAATTGTATAAATTTTGTCACTCCCGTTGTTATATCTGTTATACTATATCAATTAGAGCATAGTTTGTTTGGTTTTTCTTCTTTCTTTTCGTTATCATTTGATTTCCTTGCAACTAATATATTACGCTATCCACTGTTATGCTTCCAACTATGTCACAATTCTGCTGTAGTTACTAACCGAGGGTCCCGTTTTCAGTACCATTACTTTGGGACCCTCGTATGTATATTACATTTATGCACCTGTGTTTTTTCATATGAATAAACTTCAACTTCAACTTCAAAGATGCTGCAAACGAATTCTTGAACGCTACACACTGTCAAGACAAGTAAAATATGTATTTTTTCATAAAAAATATACTCGTATGTCCAAAAAATTGCGCCCGAAATAACTGATATCAATGCTTCCATGTCTTTGTCTACTTAATAAGTAAAGAAAATATCACACGAACTTTAGAATTATATCAGTTCGAAACCAGCAAAGCAGTGCATGCCGTTCATGTGAAAAAAGTCATCATCATCAGAAGCAGCCTGGTTGCGCCCACTGCAGGGCCAAAGGCCTCTCCCATACTTCTCCAACTACCCGGTCATGTACTAATTGTGGCCATGCTGTCCCTGCAAACTTCTTAATCTCATCCGGCCACCTAACTTTCTGCCGCCCCCTGCTACGCTTCCCTTCCCTTCGAATCCAGTCCGTAACCCTTAATGACCATCGGTTATCTTCCCTCCTCATTACATGTCCTGCCCATTCCCATTTCTTTTTCTTGATTTCAACTAAGATGTCATTAACCCGCGTTTGTTCCCTCACCCAGTCTGCTCTTTTCTTATCCCTTAACGTTACGCCCATCATTCTTCTTTCCATGGCTCATCGCGTCGTCCTCAATTTAAGCAGAACCCTTTTCGTAAGCCTCCAGGTTTCTGCCCCATACGTGAGTACTGGTAAGACACAGTTGTTATAAACTTTTCTCTTGAGGGATAGTGGCAACCTGCTGTTCATGATTTGAGAATGCCTGCCAAACGCACCCCAGCCCATTCTTATTCTTCTGATTATTTCCGTCTCATGATCCGGATCCGTGGTCACTACCTGCCCTAAGTAGATGCATTTCCTTACCACTTCCAGTGCCTCGCTACCTACTTTAAACTGCTTTTCTCTTCCGAGACTGTTAATGTAAAGGCTGTGAAATGAACATGTTGAGGACCAATGTGATAATAAAACTTTGTCATTCAAGAGCCTTGTTTACATTTTTGTACATATGCAACGGCGAGGGAAAATTCTCAATGACGCTGTCTTTTGTCCCAATGTATTGCACAGGAACACTGTCACCGGTTGTGCACTATTTTTGCACCGAAATTATAGCTGCAACAGAGAGCAGATATAAAAACCAGGAGTACTGCAAAATTTACGAGGGCGAGTTAAAAGAAAGTGAGCCAATGCGAATGCATGACAAACGGGATACTTTATTTAAAAGTAGTCTCCATGAGGATTTAGACATTTGTGCCACTGACAAACGAGTCGCGTGATTTCCGTCTCATAAAACTCCTTGGGTTGCTGCTTCAAGAAGTCTGTAACTGACTATTTCACGTCACCGTCCCACACGAATGTGGTTCCCTTGAGCTGTTTTTTTAATTGCTCCAAAATGTGGAAGCCACAAGGCGGCAGGTCTGGACTGTATGGCGGATGTTGGAGCGTTTCCCACTTGAACTTTGCCAGTTTTGTCTTAACATCATGGGCGACGTGGGGACGGCCATTGTCGTGGATCAAGATGACCCCATTCGTCAAATTTCCACGTCGTTTGTTCTTGCTTGCGACACGCAGCCGTTCCGGCGTTTCACAATATCGGAAACGATTGATAGTCTCTCCAGGTTTAGCAAATTCGATCAGTAATGGCCTTTGACGATCGAAAAAGAAGTCAACAACACCTTTCCCGCGGAAATGACGGCCTTTGCTTTCTTTGGGGGTGGTGAATTCGAATGTTTCCACTGTCTCCTTTGCCGTCTCATTTCAGGCTCGTAGTAGTAGCAACCTCGATTCGTCTCCGGTCACAATTACAGACAAGAAGTCGTCACCCTCATTGTGATACCGGAACAGATGAGTCAAGGCAGCGCCGAACCTCTTTGTCTTCTGGCGGTGGCTGAAAATCTTGGGCATCCACTGCGCACACAAGAGCCAATAACCGAGCTGCTGATGAATTATGCGCGAGCTGAACCATGACTGATGTTCACACGCTCTGCCAGTTCGATACTTATTCTCCGTTCTTGCCTAACCTGCTCATCAAGCTTTGCAAT
Source organism: Dermacentor variabilis (assembly GCF_050947875.1). Lineage (NCBI taxonomy): Eukaryota > Metazoa > Arthropoda > Arachnida > Ixodida > Ixodidae > Dermacentor > Dermacentor variabilis. The sequence goes on from NC_134573.1 coordinate 191,325,694, forward strand.
TGCGTTGGAGGTTACTGCGCGGTGGCTTTGGCCCGGTCTTGGATCGTCTTTGCAACGTCCTGCTTTGAACCGTTTGCTCCAACGCTTCACAGTGGCCAGTGAAATTCAATGTTCAACGTACTCGGCTGCCATACGGCGACGTTTATTTTTGGGAAACGCATTCAGCTATCCAACACCTCACGACACCACGCTGTTCAGCTTTTGGAGCATCCATTATATCACGCAACCCTGTTCAACGCAGTGTTGAGTCCGTTGAGTCCTCAGAGTGACGGCGGCGAGAGACCATGGTTTCTTTTTCGCGTCTGCTAGCCAGAAAGCGTCCAAAACTCTGCGAGGCGAAAATCCACTTGGCCAGAGAAAAACGAATGCGCGCAGATGTGCGCCGTGCGGTGTAGGAGGCAACACGAGAAAAACGGACGCGCTTTGGCTGGCAGCCCACGGGTAGCCAGAGCAGGAAAATTGAAGAAGCTCAATGTGGGTCCTCGCGAATAAAATTCAAGTAGAAAAATAAGCAAAAGCCTATTTACCTTTGCTGGCCTTAGTGTCTTGACGTGGATGCGTTGGCGCAGGTGAAAAAATTTTGATATTTTTTTCTGCGACATGACGGCTCAAATGAACCATCAGAACGCTTCGTCTCATCGGACCTCGCTGCGTGCTTTGTCAACTTGTCTGATAGTGTGTTTATTTGGCTTGTCTCGTTGTATGGTCCGATGTACGACGTTAGAAAAGGTAATGCACCTTTGGCGTCAAATGTTTATACCATTAAAACCACAAAGTTCTGGAATTGAAAATCTAAAGCGCGACTTTCGAAATGTCAATGCATCTTTCGCATTATAGGTTCATGAGAACTGTTTACCCATAAAGTTGCGAATTTCAAATCCTTGCGCTCCGTAGATTCCGCGGCCTCCGCGAGATGCCGTGACGATACCGCTCGCCATCCAAACGCCCTTTAAATTTTGTGCTCGGATGGGGCTCTTTGCGTTATGCGACTCCCGGTGCATTGGCGTTGCCGCGAAATCCAGCCCGAGTTGGCAATGTTCGCGCTGAAATGTCTGCTCGAGCGTGAAAAATACATTCCAGACAGAATCCAGAATGGTTGCGATCCGGCGCCGGGGGTTGTTTTAGTCGGGGGTGCATGACAGCCCGAAAAAAAATTTTTTTTGGGGGGGGGGGGTGCTGAAGCTCTACAAGCACCCTCCCCCCCGCGTGCCTACGCCTCTGGCTATAGGTATGCATATGTAGAGAGAGAGAGAGAGAGATAGGTCAGACCCCCATTCGCTGCTTCATCCTCATCAGCCTGGTTATGCCCACTGCAGGGCAAAGGCCTCTCCTATACTTCTCCAACTACCCCGGTCTTGTACTAATTGTGGCCATGTTGTCCCTGCAAACTTCTTAATCTCATTCGCCCACCTAACTTTCTGCCGCCCTCTGCTACACTTCCCTTCCCTTGGGATCCATTCCGTAACTCTTAATGACCATCGGTTATCTTCCTTCCTCATTACGTGTCCTGCCCATGCCCATTTCTTTTTCTTCATTTCAACTAAGATATCATTAACTCGCGTTTGTTCCCTCACCCAATCTGCTCTTTTCTTATCCCTTAACGTTACACCTATCATTCTTCTTTCCATAGCTGGTTGCGTCGTCCTCAATTTAAGTAGAACCCTTTTCGTAAGCCTCCAGGTTTCTGCCGCGTACGTCAGTACTGGTAAGACACAGTTATTATACACTTTTCTCTTGCGGTATAATGGCAACCTGCTGTTCATGATCTGAGAATGCCTGCCAAACGCACCCCAGCCCATTCTTATTCTTCTGATTATTTCACTCTCATGATCCGGATCCGCAGTCACTACCTGTCCTAAGTAGATGTATTCCCTTACCACTTCCAGTGCCTCAGTACCTATTGTAAACTGCTGTTCTCTTCCGAGACTGTTAAACATTACTTTAGTTTTCTGCAAATTAATTTTTAGACCCACCCTTCGTCTTTGCCTCTCCAGGTCAGTGAGCATGCATTGCAGTTGGTCCCCTGAGTTACTAAGCAAGGCAATATCATCAGCGAATCGCAAGTTACTAAGGTATTCTCCATTAACTCTTATCCCCAATTCTTCCCTATCCAGGTCTCTGAATACCTCCTGTAAACAAGCTGTGAAGAGCATTGGAGAGATCGTATCTCCCAGCCTGACACCTTTCTCTATTGGGATTTTGTTGCTTTCTTTATGGAGGACTACGGTGGCTGTGGAGCCGCTATAGATATCTTTCAGTATTCTTACATACGGCTCGTCTACACATTGATTCCGCAATGCCTCCATGACTGCTGAGGTTTCGACTGAATCAAACGCTTTCTCGTAATCAATGAAAGCTACATATAAAGGTTGGTTATATTCCGAACATTTTTCTATCACCTGATTGATAGTGTGAATATGGTCTATTGTTGAGTAGGAGGAGGGGGAGATTTTAATGGAGAGAAAGGAGGAGAGGTCGGCCTGGAGAGCTTGTCTCTAGCCTGCTACTCCTCACTGGGGAAAGGGGAAGTGGGAAATACAGGGAAAGGTAGGTGGCGGGTGATTATGTTATGGTACAATGAGATACTATATACACGTTGTCCAATATGCGGATGCGCCCTGTAGACGCAATGCACGTAAGAGTAATCTTGTCCATACAAAAAGTAATCTTGTCACAAAAAGTTATTGCGCAAACACATTTCGCACTGACTGCAGGCCTCACAGCTTCCAGAGGCGATCGTCTAAGCCAGTCTCACTTAAAAAGTTCAAAAGTGATTTTATAGCACGATGGGCACAGTGAACACTCCTCCACGCGCCCAAAAGCTTTTCTTCTGAAAAGGGGCGGGAGTCCAAGCTGTCAACTGTAGATTTAAGTGTTCTTCGTTCAGCCGCATATTGGTTGCGGAGAACCCAGGAAACACTCGATGAATGAGTGTTTCCTGGCTTCTCCGCAACCGAAGTGGAAGCCAGAATTGTAATCGAGCGTCAAGTCTATGGAGGCGCTCTTGTCGATGTTCGGAGGTGTCCCAATGTCGCGTCGTAGAAGTTTTAAGGGAGGTATGGAGCAAGGCGTTAATGTCATACCGGGAAAAATGAATTTTTATAATAGTTCCGTCAGTGTGCGCCTGTTTTGCTTCTGCGGCAGCCTATTCGTTTCCAGCTATTCCACAATGGCCAGGAATCCACTGCAGCACGATGGTATGTCCGGAATGAGACGCCTCAGCAAGCAAAGACATGATGTCATAAACCAGAGAATTATATGCGGTTCTGTCACTCATATAATTGCTGATGAGTTGCAGTGCTAGTTTTGAGTCGCAGAACACTGTCCACTTCTCGAGACTTTGTTGCAGTATGCAGCGAACTGCTTATCGAACTCCGGTCACCTCAGCTGCTGTAGACGACGTCCTATGTCCTATCTTGAACCGTTGTGCGATCCCCATTCCTGGCACCGTGTAGGCCGCCGCGGAAGAGGTCTGTGTCACAGAACCATCTGTAAAAACATGTTCGTAATATCCATACATGTAAGCAATGTATGATAGCACGAAATGCTTGAGGCCAGCAAGCGGCATCTTCGACTTCTTCGTTGTTCCAGGGATTGAGAGCCTCACCGTTGGCTTTGCCATCGTCCAGAGTGGAACTTCGGGTATGTCATACGGTTCGAAGTCCGACGGCAATAAGTCTTGCTGCGACAACACGGCTTCTGAGTAGGCGGACACAGGCCGTACACTTGTGACGTTCGTGAGTGGATGGTTCCTGTGTCTAGTCAGCAGCCTTAGATGCACTCGCAATGGCTCATGTTGCAGACAAACTCGAGCTGGGAACGCACGTGCCTCTGCAATAGTGCCCCAAGTAGACGCACATCGTGGTAGTCCTAGGCAAATTCTCAGTGCGCGAGCCTGAGCACTTTCAAGTGTGCGTACAGCAGTTGTACTAACCCGAGAAAGTACAGGCGCACTGTAGCGGAAGTAGCCAACAAAAAGTGCCTGGTAGAAGAGATGCAGAAGAGCTGCCGAAGAGATGACTTGGATGGCCCCCATGATTTTCCAGACATATGTCGAATGATCTGAGTAAAGCTGTCTAGCTTTTTTCTTAATTCAGAGAGGTGCTTCGACCAAGATAAGTCACGGTCGATGATGACTCCGAGAAACTTGTAGTGGGTTACTGAAGGTATAATCTTCCCATCAATCATAACGGGTAGCAGGCCATTGACTTTCGTGTAAATGCCATGGTTGCACTTTTTTCCGGTGAGAGCTGCAGTCCGCGACTGTTTAGGTATGTCGACGTTATTGACACCGCGCGCTGCAGCTTCGTTTGCACTTGTAAGCGCGTTAAGCTCGTGGTCCATATACAGATGTCGTCTGCATACACAGAGACCGAGACTGTATTGTTGAGTAGCCTTTACGGAATCCTGCCTGGTGCTTTGGTTGACGGACATCTAAGGTGTTCCTGATTCTATTTGCAATTACCTTATTAGTAAATACTTTGTAGGCAACGGACAGTAAACTGATCGGTCTATAATTTTTCAAGTCTTTGGCGTCCCCTTTCTTATGGATTAGGATTATGTTAGCGTTTTTCCAAGATTCTGGTACGCTCGAAGTCATGAGGCATTGCGTATACAGGGTGGCCAGTTTCTCTAGAACAATCTGCCCACCATCCTTCAACAAATCTGCTGTTACCTTATCCTCCCCAGCTGCCTTCCCCCATTGCATAGCTCCCAAGGCTTTCTTTACTTCTTCCGGCGTTACCTGTGGGATTTCGAATTCCTCTAGACTATTATCTCTTCCATTATCGCCGTCGGTGCCACTGGTACTGTATAGATCTCTATAGAAGTCCTCAGCCACTTGAACTATCTCATCCATATTAGTAATGATATTGCCAGCTTTGTCTCTTAATGCATACATCTGATTCTTGCCAATTCCTAATTTCTTCTTCTCTGCTTTTAGGCTTCCTCCGTTCCTGAGAGCATGTTCAATTCTATCCATAATATACTTATGTCAGCTGTCTTACGCTTGTTGATTAACTTCGAAAGTTCTGCCAGTTCTGTTCTAGCTGTAGGGTTAGAGGCTTTCATACATTGGCGTTTCTTGATGAGATCTTTTGTCTCCTGCGATAGCTTACTGGTATCCTGCTGGTACTGGTCACTGGTATTCGCTGCTTGCCTTCTCCCAAATAGTTGGTACACCACTGAATCGACCGAAGGTGCCACGGCGAACGTGCAATCAACGTGTGCCTTCCTTATTCTGGCGCTGCTCAGGCCACTGTGGGGGAGAGCTTGCGTGCAAGGTGCGCGTATGCCGCGGAAGGGCGCAGGGACTGCGAAATGAACGGAGCTCTAGAGGCCCGTCATCCTTGCCTCGTGGGTGCAAAAGAGGGCCGAGCAACCGCACTCGGCACCCTGGCCTCGGGTGCGCGTGGACGCTGGGCGAGATTCGTTCAGCAATGCGCACGGTTGCAGCGGCGCGTGTACGGTCGCGCCTCCACGAGCATCGAGTGAAATCCCCGTCAAGGTTACGTCACAGAGGTTGCGTCTGCTGAAAGAGACCTGACGGTGCTTTGACATAAGAGGAGACGCGGCTCACCGCTCTTCTATATTCAAAGGGGAAAAGTTCGGTCGCTTGCGGACAGTACGTGTGCGTATGTATTCGCGTGTTCAAACCGTAAAGTGCAATCGGCTTTAGTGACGTAACGATGCGGTCGAGACACGCAGCCTTTCTGGCAGAGCTCAGCTACTTGAGTGTGACGTCCAGGAGAAAGAAGAAAAAGAAACGCAGTAGTGTCTTGATAAGGAGAGGTGCGCCGCCGTTCACATAGCGATAACTCGCGCGGTGAAAGTGACGGCAGGGAGCGCGCGTTATCTGACCGAAGAAAACTGCGCTACGATTCGGCGAGATGCGGGAAGCCTCGACGCGTGACAGTGCCGCCGGTGCGAGGCGAGCTTCGTGTGCGCATATAAACAACGGCCGCAGTCGAGCCTCGGCTCCTTCGTGTGCGTACGAAACGCCGACGTCAGCGGCTGGCGCGCCCTTGAGGCGGCGGAGGAGGAGAGATCCCGAGTGGAAAGGAGAGCACGTGCCGTATTCGCGCGAACAGACCTCTCTGCGAGACCAACGCTTGATCAAACGTTAAACATTCCGGTGACAGTTCATTGCGTAAATGCGCGCTGTATGCCAAGTCAGGTTAAGAACGTGACTCGATTCATCTCTCTTCAGCGAGCCTAACTCCCCTTTTAAAAATCTAAACGTTGTAAACAGCAAAAACAGCAGCACACACATACATAATGTAAGAATCGCCAGCAGATGCAGCATACGTACGTTCGAGGGCGTTTTCTACTCGCGATTGCCTTATACCACAAATTTAGGTTCGAGCTTAGTTGATGGGTCATACTTCTGGAAATAAAGGGAGCAAAAATAGACGCGGAGAGAGGACAAGAGGCTGTATGTGCGTCTTCTTTATTGTCCTCCTCTGCTGAGCGCCGTTGATTTTCCGAAGCCTTGTGCACGCGCAGGCACGGTAACCCGGCCTTGAAAACCACGGCTTGCGCGTGGCGCTGTGGCGTTCTTCCTGCTTCGTCCTGTCGCGGCCCGCATACGCGGTGTGCAATCTGCGCCCAACGAGGCTGTTCTTCCGGGACAGTGCCGGTCCGCCGCAGCCACAGCTGGCTCGTCGCCGCTTTGCCGGAGCTCCGCTCGCAGGTAAGTGCGCCGCCCTGCATGCACGCAGTCAGACGAGGCATCGCCGCAGCAGGTCGGCCCGTGGAGCACAGTCTAATATATTATACGAGACCACGTGATATTTTTTTTTTGTCCTGCTCCTTTAAAAAGGTGTATTTTGGCAACAACCATAAGGCGCGATGGATGGCCGTTCGCGTCCCGTGGAGCCGCTTTATTGTCGCCGGAAGTAAAACTACGCGCACGATGACGGCCATCGCTTGCGAAGGTGTTTGTCAATTTTTTTCAGCGAAGCTGTTTACCTCTACCCTCGTATACCCCCCCTCCCCCCCCCCCCCGCATGCGTTCCCACGGGGCCCGCTTAATTTGCTATCACGGCACGTGAACAGGAATGCGTGGACCGATCCCGAAGATCAAGCACTCCGCCAACTTCCCCAATTTGCTCTAATAGCTTGGTTCCAAATAGAGAGAGAGAGAGGGAGGGAACAACTTTATTGAAAAATGCCTGCAGAATCGGTTAGGCTCCCTCCACTCAGGGAGGACAAGCTTTTACCGCGACGCGGCCACTACGTCAGTCTCGTGCGTTGTGCTCCTCGAGGTCTTGGTCCCTCGCTACTTCCGCGGGTCCGAGAGGTCCAAATGAAAAGACTAAATTATGGGGTTCTACGTGCCAAAACACTTTCTCGTTGTGAGGCACGGCGTAGTGGAGGACTCCGGAAATTTTGACTACCTGGGGTTCATTAACGTGCACCTAAATCTAAGCACCACGGGTGTTTTCGCATTTCGCCCCCATCGAAATGCGGCCGCCGTGGCCGGGATTCGATCCCGTGACCTCGTGCTCAGCAGCCCAACACTATAGCCACTGAGCAACCACGGCGGGTATGGGTCCAAATAGAACCACATAATTTCGGCGTTGTAAGAGAAACACTATATACACATAAGAACGTGCACTCAGTGTAGCAGGGTGGCCTTCGTGCGCTTCATATAGTTTAAATGCTGTATGATGAGCCACGGTAAAGAGTGCGGCGACGGCGCGGCTGATGCGCACGGGAGCAGGTGCGGTGATCGCGGCGGCGGCTGTGTCGTCGTAGTGTGCTTCCGTATGAAAAAAGAGACTGTACGATTTCGTAATGTATGCAGCCCATTTATGCAGCCTAAACAGCTTCGCTTGTATGAATGTTGCTGCCCCACGAATTTTTCTTGTTGGTAACGTCAACAAGAGCGCAAATATTTTTTTCTCCCCTCATCTGTACTGGCGTTGTTCGGAAACCAGATAATTCAGTGGTTTTACACGCCGTCCCAACAGGAGCCCGAACCCTCCTCTCCTTCACACCAATATTTTGGAAAGAGCCCCCTGTCTTTCACAGACATAAGGACAGACAAAAAACATTAAAGACTGAGACGTAATTGACGTCTACGAAATGTCGAGCATTGAATAATGTAACTGTTGTGAAGCGAGTGGTTATGTTGAGATTATGTGCTGTAGTGCTTGTATTTATAAGTTATGGATATAATGTTTCTAGTAGAGAGATATTAGGTTGCTATGTAAAGAAATGAGACGGTCTGTTTAGTCCGCCATCTCAATGAACTTCCTTTTCTGTGCCTGCACCCCCAGTCTCGGTCGTCTTCTTCAGGCATTTCACACGCTCCGCGGCTTTGATTGTCTCCTCTCCTGGGGTAACACGGAATGACGTTGCCAATGGCGCTCGATTCAATCTGCTCCCCTGGTGCTTCGTAATAAAAGACCTTCATAACGCCTACTCGTTCCACTCTTATGGTCACTACGTAGGGGCCGATGAATGGCGACTCCAAGACGCGTCAAGTCCTTCGCGTACAAGAACCAAGTGTCCTGGTTCGATGTCTGGAATTTTAGACCGATGTTTGGTATAAAGTTTCTTCATTGATAGCTTGTACTAATGCTCCTGTACTTTTGTCTTGGCACGTTCTTCTAGATTTACCTTGCCTATGATTCCCAGGAGATAATCCGCCGGTAGCCATGCGCTGGTTCCACAGGCAGCAAAATGAGGCGTGCAGCAACCAAGGCCAGCCGTAAGGAGCGGTTGTGATGTCGGACAGCAGCAGCTTCCAGAGCACATTTCCAGCCGCCAGGAAAATTTGGATGTGATGTTATATATCGTTACGGAAAGGCAGAAGCGTGCCTCTATTCTCAGATGGCTTTTAATGGCGGAGCCAATAAGCATAGAGCAGCGATACTACTAAACTCTTCTTCGTCACTTCCAAGGCCACCATCAGCGTCCTCTTCTTCCCACATTACCGACTGTGACATCACCACTGTCGGAAAAAGCACCTTAATGGTGCGGTTCATCGGCCTGAGAAAGGTTCGGTTTGAGACGGCTGACGAGGATGACGTCAGAGAGAGGTGAATGTACGGTGGCATCCAGTGGAGACACTTCATATGTGACAGGGCTCACCTGGCGAAGGATGCGGTAAGGGCCGTAGTATCGCGAGAGGAATTTCTCCGAAGGACCAACACGCCGAGTTGGAGATAAAACTAGCACAAGAGCACTTGGTTCGTACTCGACGTCGTTATGATGCTGGTCGTAACGGCACTTCTGGCGTGTCTGTGAAGCAGAAAGACGAATGCGGGCAATCTGGCGTGCTTGGGTCGCTGTGGCTTTGACATACCGAATATACTCTGTCGGCGAGTCGAGTGTGGTCGAAAAGAGAGTCTCGAAAGGCAAAGTGGGCCCACGGCCGACGAGGATATAGAAGGGTGAGCAGCCAGCTGTGTCGTGGCGCGAGGAATTGTAAGCGAACGTGATAAATGGTAGAGCAGTGTCCCAGTCGCGATGATCGGAGGAAACATACCTTGCTAGCATGTCAGTTAATGTGCGGTTCAGGCGTTCGGTAAGACCGTTAGTTTGACGATGGTAAGCGGTAGTAAGTTTGTGTTTAGTAGCACATGATCGAAGTAAGTCGTCCATGACTTTGGCAAGAAAGTATCTTCCGCGATCGGTGAGAAGTTGACGAGGTGCACCGTAGTGCAAGATAACGTCGTGAAGCAAGAAGTCAGGGACGTCGGTAACGCAACTGGTCAGTAAGGCTCTAGTAACGGCATAGCGAGTTTTATAGTCCGTATCGACGGCAATCCGCCTGTTTCCGTCATTTGATATAGGGAATTGTCCGAGAAGATCAACGCCAACGCGAAAAAGGAAGGTTGGTCGGTATATCCAAAGGCAGCAGCAGACCAGCAGGATGCACAGCTGGTCTTTTCCGGCGTTGACGCGACTCACACACGCCAACATAGCACCGCGCGGAGCGATTGAGACGGGGCCAGAATAAGCGTCGCCGAATTCGGTCATAGATAGGTCCGAGTGACGCCAAGGTGTCCAGCGGTGGGAACGTCGAGCAGTTGCTGGAGTACAATCTGTCGCAGATGAGAGGGAATGACAGTGAGGAGCTCGGGCCCGTCAGGGTGCATGTTGCGGCGATACAGGATGCCATATTGTAGCACGAATATGTGAAGGGATGGGTCAGACGGATCATGGAGCCCATAGAGCATAGAGAATAGTTATGGCCCGTCGAGGGCCGTAACTATTCATCGCGTCGTTGTTCAGCGCCAATGTCTTGCAAGGCGGAGAGCGAAAGAACGCAGATCGGTGCGACATCTACTAAACCGTCCGGTGCATCGACGGGATGACGAGACAGGCAGACGGCGTCCTGATGTAGACGACCCGACTTGTAGATCACAGTGTATGTGTATTCCTGCAGCCGTAGGTCCCAGCGACCGAGGCGTCCCGTGGGATCCTTGAGGGAACAAAGCCAACAAAGGCCATGGTGATCGGTTGTAACTGTAAACGGTCGACCATATATGTAGGATCGGAACTTGCCCACCATCCAAATGAGGGCGAGACACTCGCGCTCGGTAATCGAGTAATTGCGCTCGGCTGTAGAGAGGAGGTGGCTGGCGTCGGCGATAACGTGGTTGCGCCCACATTGGCGTTGAGCTAAAATTGTGCCGATGCCGTAACCACTGGCGTCAGTGCGGATTTCTGTCGGAGCGGAGGCGTCAAAATGGGCGAGAACAGGAGGTGTGGTGAGCAGCGTCATGAGCGAGAAAGCAGACGCTTGTTCAGAGCCCCAGCAGGAAGGAACGTCTTTCTTTAGGAGGTAAGTCAGGGAACGGGCAACATGGGCGAAATTTTCCACAAACCTTTGGAAATAAGAGCAAAAGGCCAATAAAGCTGCGAACATCTTTGGCACAAGCTGGTACCCTAAAATTCTGCACAGCATGAACTTTAGTGGGGTCGGGGCGAACGCCTGACGAATCGACGAGATGTCCGAGCATAGTTATTTGGCGGTGACCGAAGTGGCACTTGGACGAGTTCAGCCGCAAGCCAGCGGTGCGAAAAGCAGAAAGAATAGATGAAAGTCTTTCAAGATGGGTCGCAGAAGTTGAAGAGAATACGATGACGCCGTTCAAGTAGCACAAACACATGGACCGTTTGAAGCCGCACAAGAGCATGTCCATCCTAAAGCCCCTTGATAATTTGAAAGTAGCGACACTCTCCTCCTCACGGCGCTTTCCTCCTCGATTCTCCTCGCCCGCCGGCTGCGCACGGCACGCTATTCCTCCTGGGCTCCCGCGGACGGGCCGCAGGATTCTATGGAGGCGTGTTATATTGGGCCAGTTGCGCGCCCCAGTGGGGTTGAAAATTTTGAGAAATGCTACTAACAGCATCGATAATGCTGGAGGCAACGTTTATGAGGAGGTTGGTTTTTTCTTAAAGCCGTATGAACGGGGTATACTGATTTAAAGGGAGCTTTGAGGCGAGTTCTATACTCCAGACAATTTTTCTGCCACATGATCAGATGCTTTACTTCGTGCGTCTGGTCTAGTATTGCTTGTGACACATCCCTTTGTGTGTGGCTTATTAAGCGAAAGCCTTAGACCTCTGTTTCAAGGTCCCGTTGTGAGCTACAGAAAATATCACGTGACCAAAGGAAGGCGGGAAGTGAACCAAAGCATGTGCAGCCGCGTATAAGAGATGATTAATGATTACCAAAGTAATGATTGATTAGTGATTGGATTGTCGTTCATGCACCCTAATCCACCCAATCGGTCTTAATAGTCTTTCATCAACACTTCACCTTAATGCACCATAATCCGCCTTAATTCTCCTCTACGCACCTAAATCTTTATTCATGCATCTTAATCCTTCGTAATGCACTCTAATCCACCTTAATCTTCTTTAATACACTCTAATCAACCTTAATCCTCCCTAATCCACTTTATGTCAACCACTAATGATTCATTAATTAACTTGGGTAATCATTCTCTCATACAGGGGTGGACATGCTTTGGGTCCCCTCTGGCCAACCTTGGGTCACGTGATATTTCCAGTTTACAACGCGACCTTGAAACAAAGATCTAAAGGCTTTTGCCTTAAAACTTAAAGAAAAGCTCAATTTTGACTTGTTAACGCTCATCACCTACAATACTACGGGTACACTTGCCACTAAATTTTTCAGGGTGCAAAACAAAATCAATAATACTGCACTTTCGACTGAATAACAACAGTTAGCGACGTGCGAAGTGATGGGGCCGCCCCAGAATATTAAGCATACTGAGGACAACCGCAACAAAAAACGCTGGTGAGCAGGCCGGAAGAATGAAAAAAAGAAATGCAGCATTACGGTAAGCTTTGCTACGAGCTATAAGAAAGACTCCTCAGCTCGCAAACAACGTTGTTCTTTGTCGGAACAAAGTTCTTTTGGCCAATGTCATGCAGCCACTGCTTCCTACGCAAGCCGTCACGCTTTCGTTGTGGCATCATTAAAACGGCATAACCATCTTCAATCTTCTTACTGCAGCTATATGCGCAACAGCCTGGCATAGCGCTAGCACATAGACCAGAAACACTGCGCACAACGTTCGCTACGCCGAGCTAAAGCACCGAGCCAGCAGTGCTCAGCAGGAAAATGGCGCGAACGAAAAAGAAAAACACAAGCAAAACTCAAGATACGCGCGTTTCCAAGGGCAACGGCAGGGAGACCAATCGTCGTGCAGAAAAACGGGGGCAAAACTGGTTGCCGCGGGGGGAACACGCAAGGGGCGAGGAGGTCGCGCGGCGGCGGCAGAGTTCAAAGAGTGGCGGTACTTTCAAATTATCAAGGGATTTTAGTCCATCCTCCCTTCAAATGTCGCCGGGGCATTGTACAAGACAAAAGGCATTGCCCGGAACTGATATAGACCGTCTGGTGGGACAAATGCGGTCTTTTCATGGTCCATTTAATTCAACGGCAATTTGTCAATATCCAGAGCGAAGGTCTATCGATGAAAAATAAGTGGCACCGTGGAGCATTGTCAATGCGGGGAAGTGGATATACATCTTTCTTGGTGATCGTGTTTAGATGACGATAGTCAACGCAGAATCGCAAACTGTTGTCCTTTTTGAACCAACTGTTATCCTTCTTTTTGACGAGAACAGGGGAAGTCCACGGGCTGGAAGAGTGTTCAATAATCCCTTTGGCAAGCATTTTGTCAACCTCACTCTAGATAACTTGTCGCTCAGAAGGCGATACCCGGTATGGGCATCGGCGAACAGGTGCTGCATCGCCGGTATTTATACGATGCTTCACGACCGTAGTTTGACCCAAAGGGCGATCGTTCAGGTCGAAGTACGACTCGAGAAGACCACGGAGCTCCGTGGCTTGTTGGGTTGAGAGGTCCGGTGCAATCATTTTTGTAATGTCGTCGGGCGGGGCAGATGCAGAAGGCGCAGAATGGGCACTGGTTGAAGACGGCGCAACAGATATGATGGAATCGCCAAAGCACTCTGTGAGGTCAGTAACGAAGCTGTTCTCGAACTACACTAGCGCAGTGTCTGTGAGGAACAGAACGACATTGTCGAGCTGAGCCGTGGAGTTCCAGCCGTTGTACTTGCTCACACGCTTGTAGTGGGTGAGCCATTCCGCCACGTCCTCGCCGAATTTTCCCGAGAAAGGGCGGGGCTCCATCTGATGCATTCTGGCGCCGGTCGTTCGCACTGGAGCAGCCAGAGAAGGCGCTGTGGGACATCACGTGGAGGCAGCCGAGCGAGGCGTCGGCTCCGGCGTGGCCGCAGCAGCTCCGTCGTCTTGGTCGAAGTGACCCGCCCCTCTACCACGAAACCGTTGCGGTTAATGTTGCACCGGCTTTGTTTAAAGGACGACGTCGTCTTCCTCTTCTCCTCGCCCGGATCATGCCGTAGCAATATGTTTTCCACTCTTCTAATAGGGGATTCGTACATATTTAAGAATGTTTGCATCGTCAGCAACCGGAATCTGCACAATATTGATGGCAAGCTGACTTCTTGACGTAAGACATTATTAGACACGAATTTCAGTAATCCGCAGCACAATCGCAGGGCTTCCCGCCCACTCAGAACAGGGGGGCGTAATTCATAAGCTGGCGCACCAGAGAAGAGCACACATCCAAATTCTGTAATGGGCCACACGTACATTTTATAAATGAACAGTAGTGGGTCTCTCCACATCCCCGACCGACTGTTGCATAGCTTACGTAGCATGCCAACTGCTCTCACTCGTTTTGGTCAATATGACCAAGCCAACTGAAGGAACCGTCACAGACGATACCTAAGTACTTCACCGACTGCACTTGAGGTATAGTCTCGAGACGGTAGGATAGCGATATGTTAACGACATTATTAAGAAGAAAAACCAATATCGAGCACTTTTTAACGTTAAGTGAAAGGCGAATCTTGTTTAACCAGGTTTATATGGCTTAGAGTTAGTTCTGTAGACGATAATCTAGGGATTGAATATCACTGCCTGGTGCAAGGAAAGCGAAATCGTCTGCGTATACATACGTCTGACCAACTTGATGCCCCGAGGAATGAAATTCATCAGATAGTTAAATAATGATGGAGAAATTACAGCTGCTTGAGGAACATGCACCTCGTGATTCACCATGTATGCTCGAAGAAAAGCCTCTTAGAGAGCAGCAGAATTTCCTTCCATTTAAAAATTTACATATCCAGTTTACAAGGTAATTTGTAAACTCTAGATTTCGTAATATATCGAATAAAATTACGTATTCTACAGTATCGTAGGCTTTGGAGATGTCTAGGGTCACAATAACCCCTATCTGTCCTCAACATCGTGCTAATTTTATTCTACTTTCTAGGTCCCCATTAGCATGCGTTAGATTGAAATGATAGTCGTAATCCAATTAGACAGGGACTAAGCAAGACTTTGTTCTTTACAAATTTAAGCATACGGGCATACAGGATTCTTCCAATTATTTCTCCAAATTTGAGGCTAGCGCGATTGGTCTAATGTTACTATTGTATATCCTTCCCATGAGTTTTAACAATTGGAATTATTTTAGGAATTTTCCATGCAGGCGAAATCCTCGAAAATCTAATTGAGTGATTTATAAGAGCTAAAATGTCATCAGAAGCTTCGTTAAAGAAAATTTTGATCATGGCAGAGGTTACCCCATCTGCCCCGGGAGCTTGATCTAGCAGTCGCTCCACGATTTCAGCCAATGTAACATGGTAATTTCTGCAAAACCATTTGATGCACTTCGTAAGCTATCACAATTTGGCAAAACTGAAGAAAATCTAATTTATAATCCCTTCGCGATTTCTACTAGTGATCGGTTCATTTCAATTCTACTTAAGACTATGGAGTCGATATTAATTGGACGCGGAAGAACTTTCCTACTGCGGAGGAAACTGAACAATGTACGCTAATTTTTTTGTTAGATAGTAAATCAAAATGCTTGCAGTCATATTTGTCTTTGGCTTTTGAAACAGTATGTTTAAAGAAGGCTCGAAAAAATGTATAATCGCTCCAATTTTTGGGACTCTGATTACGTATTAGCTTTTCTAAGCGGCTTTTCTTATTCTGTAATCACGAGCGCATTCGTCATTCTACCAAGGCCGTATGAATTTCTGTTATTCAGTCGAATCTCAAATTCAGAGTTTTTGCGAGAACCTTCCAAAGCGTGGTTTTTCGCTCAATGCACGCATCACATAGAGATGAAAGAACATTTACTAAGCATTTTTTAAATATTGTATTTAATGAAAGTTCGCACCTGACTACTCATAAATGGTAGAGGACGTGCTACTTCAAAAATTACTGGAAGGTGATCACGGCTTGTCGCACACTTAACAGTCGACCAAGAAGATACGCAGTCACTCGGGCCACAGAATGTAAGATCTATGGCAGAGTAAGATAAACCCCGCACAAACGTAATAGATCCGGAGTTTACACACGTTAGCCCATTGTCCAATGACCAGTTTCATAATCCGGTGCCCCACAAACGTGTTATTAATCTCCCTGATATACGGTGAGAGTCGAAGTCACCTGACAGTAGGATGTCCTGTCAAAATATGCACTTATAATGGTAAAGGGGCAACATCCAGGGAGATTCAGGTCTCTCGCTAGGATTTCACACTCAGGAGTAGAAAGATGAAATGAAATTTTGGCCTTATGGCAAATCTGAAACGAAATAAATGTACTTAATCCACCACCTCTAGTAAGACGGTCTAGACGAAATCATCTGTAAAATTTCATTGAAAATATATTGTGGAATTTAACCGCGTTTCTTGTAAAATAATTAAATCAGGGTTAAGTTGAATAGTTAGACAAGTTAACTAAATATACTGAAGCAGAATATAGAGAGCGGCAGTTCCACTGAAGCACTTTCAGCGACCCTATGGTTTAGGAAGTGCCGCAGCCGAAATTGCTTTCTGTAGAATGCTTTCTTTCGGTGCAGCACTGGGCTGAATTTTCTTAGCTTTTGAGTGAGGACTGGAGGAAGAATCATTGATTGGCGACATTGTTCTTTTATACGCTCGAGCGTTTTGTTCCACATCTGTCATTTCGAAATCCGTGTTAGCCGGATTACCATAAGCAGGCCTTATGAAACAGGAAGTCGAAGGTTCAACACCGTCATTAGAAGGATGGGTACCTGAACGCCTAACACAATTTTTTGGCTTGGGATCAACTGTTTGGGTCATTTTAGGACTAAGGCAGGTGGCTTGCATCAAATGAGATAAGTTACCAGAGACGGCCTGCGATGTTATACATTCCCCAAGGCTCATTGCCAGCCGTTTCATATCTTTTGTAACTGACTTTTCCACAGCGGCCTCTACAGTTGCTGTTAGTGATACGTCCGAGGTAAGAGTTTGCCTCCCAACACCCGCATAGTTAAGCGCCCTTTCTTTCACGATGCTTACCGCCTCCTTCCTGAAGCAACGTCGCCTGTCAATTATTTCTACCACCTGCAATTACTGAGCCCTAGCAGAGCAGTTAGAATAATTGGCTGCGTGACTTCCACCACAGAGGCAGCATCGCTCATCTTGGGCACTACAACCACTTTGATCGTGCTCTTCCCCGCATTTGTAACAACGCTGACTAGACTTGCATCCTACACTACTATGTCCGCATCACCAGCAATTACGGCATTGTAGCGGGTGCGATGCCAGAGGTTCTAATCTGAACACAAGGGCCCACACCTTTAGTTCTGATAGACAGGAAGTTCCTGCGAATGTTGCAATCACCGATTCTGTTGGGACCCTCTTATTGTCTACCACTCGATTGCAGCGATAAACAGCAATTACTACAGCCCCAGACAATATCTCTAATGTTTCTGATGGAGATAGATCAGCATCGACACCCATGATTATTCCCTTGGTGCATACCAGGTGAGCAGGGATGAATGCACTCGCTGGCAGTGACGCGAATGCTGAACAGTTAAGCGAATTTGCGACACAGGCCTGGTCTGGTGATCTGCACACGGTACTTCCGCGGCCGAACTGCTTCACTTCTGTGATGGTCTGGTATGCAGAGGTAGCAGCACGGAGAGATTTCTGGATAGCCTGGGGTTTGGTCAGCCGCATAGAGCTTCCATTGGAAGGAACCACAGCCACCGGGTCTGTAATCACGCCACTGCGGATAAACGAATTCAGGAGTAATTCGTCTGTCGGAATAGAGACCGTCCAAAGAGAAAAACTCCTACCGGGGGAGTGTTTGGGCATCAGCCTAGGAAGAAGCAGGCGCAAGGATAATCAGGAGATCAGTGAATAAGCCTACAAAAACCTAACACCAACAAAAACCTGGCCAAGCAACAGGAGCCGCAGACAGATCCGAGAAAAGCCGGACAGAGAAGAGCGGAAGGCCAAGTCTCGCTCGTCTTCTTCAGGCTGGTTCCGCGTCGGGCTACTGGAAGCAAATTAAAACTTGGCGCACACCCAGTGACATTGAAACGTGACGAAAGCAGCCAGTGGCCATCTGGGTATGCACTGTAAGCAGTGCGGTTGCCGGTCTGAATACAAAAAAGGTAATGTGCAGACAAAAACAGCAACCTAATGACCAGGGAAATAATCGAGGCCCACAGCCTGCTATCTTGGTTCAGCCCGGTGGGTATAACACACAACCTCTGAGCCTGGTGTCGAAGGTTCGAAACTCACTACTTACCAACGTTTTTCCTTTCGAATTGATTCTGTTTTCTTTATACATTAATTTGTTTACAGCGATTACCCATGAGAACTTAGAAGGCAGGTGTGAGCTCGCGCGGACAAGGAACCCGCGGACAACACAGCCATAATAGAGACTGTTAGTTTAGGGGACGCAAGCGGCTTGCGTGCGCATGAACTAGAGGCGACGGTACTGCGCATGCGCAGACCGCTTCAACGCAGGCTTCCGAGAGCGAGGGTGACATGGCGTCGCTGTGTATGCCCTCACGCGACACCTGGCGCGCGCCCGGTAGGTGTATCCTTTGGCCTGCTCTAGTGTCCCTAGATGCTTTTTTGCTTTTTTTTAAGCAGGGACAAGCCTCGAAGCACCGCCTACGAATCTTGTTGGGCGGCGCTCATTCCGGCGGCCACGTTCTTCTCGACGCAGTCACTGGCACGCTGCTGCGAGCGAACTTCGAGTGAGCTTCTGCGCGCGCTGATCGTTTTGTTTCGTGCGCAGGATCCTCTGCGGCCGGCGCGACCGCAGAGGCGCGGCAGGCGTCGCCGTAAAGCTGAGAACGGACACCATTGGTGATTACGGCGACAAATTTCGCGTTAGGCCTCAACAGTGCGGTGCGCTTCTGGGTTCGTATTTGTTTGTCTGGCCCCACGCCTGAGAGAGAGAGGAGGAAAGGCAGGGAGGTTAACCAGATATCAGTCTCCGGTTTGCTACCCTATACTGGGGTTGGGAGATAGGGGTCAGAAGAGAACAAAGAGAAAAGAGGTAAAAAAAAAAGCCACGCGCCCCATGCCTGAAACTTACGTTTGAACCATGCGGTGCAGCAGCACCCGTTGACGGCCGGATGCCATCTACGCGGATACGCGGCTTGAGGAGGCTAGGTAGAACATGGCGTCCGACGTAGGTAGTTTTCCCTACTGGCGAAAGAGCAGGAAATCTGGGTCTTTAGCCCGCTCTGTTCCGTCAAGGCGCGCAAGCGACGTGGCCACGCCGCAGCCAATGGGAATTTAGGTGCCGTTTTGTTGCTACAGACTCCAGCTTTTACAGCGACGCTGCATATAGCTACCCTCCGGCGGTGGTCGATGTCCGTCCATCTACGCGTCGCGATGACGTGAAAAAATATTGGTCTGCGATTTCTCGCGAATTCGCTGTAGCTCTCAATCTAATGCGGGTACCTTCGAAAAAGATCACACTGAAATTGGCCGCTAGGACGACTCTATCATTACGCCGAAGTTAATTTCCTTTCCCTTTATCATCTGGTAGCTTCAACACTAGTTAAGGAGGGAAGGTGTTTAAGGTCCGAAGTCAGTGCCCCTCGATGATTCGAGTGCACGGTGGCAACGCGAGCCGTTGTCCGATAAAGTGACGCTTTATTCAAACGCCGAGGCGTGTGTGCGAGTCCAAGCCCGAAACTCCGCTTTCTCCACACAACCAAACATGACTTTTTAAGGCCTCAGTTGCAAAAAGGAGTCGCAAACCAGCCAAGCACACATGTGAGTTCCCATCATTGTAACCAATAGCACAACCACCTTCGTGCCGCACAGAGCATTGGTGGAAACAGTGGCACTCTTTACAACATGCTAGGTGATAGGATTTTTGAAAGACACGTGTCATCTCCCCTACGTTAGGCTGCCAGTATCGGCCCTTGATGTCCTCCCCTCTTCACCTGCAAGCGGCCGCCACGCAAGCTGCGAGAATGTTTCCATGAAACCACGGCTTATTGATTGCATGTCTGCCGGACAGTGGGCTGCCCTGCCAGTACTGAGAAAGCACCCGTGCACCTGTGGGCCGGTTCGCTTGAAATCCATGCACCATAATTTGGACCCGATGGCGATCGCACACAAAAGCATCCATCGGTCGTAGCCGGTTACGTGGCGGTAAAGCTACCGTCGTCTTCACGGGCATTCTCAGAAGGCGCACGTGGATTCCAAGCATTCACACTCAATTGAACCGGCTGGGCAGTGTCGCGTCGCCCAATTTTCCGTGACCGAGACGGTCGACGGGACATGTGGGAAGCGCATGGGCACCTCAAGCACCCCCTACCTTTTCACGCCCGTCTCCCCGAACGCTCCCCTTCAGCTCGGACGGTCTACCCTTTTGTTCCGAGCGAGGGTGCAGATCTAGTGCCTCTTCTACGGCGCAGCCACTAATCGGATTTCTTTCCACCTGTGGGTGTTTCTGGTGTTTTCCGCGTCCCCTCGGCGTCCTTCGTTTCCAGTTATTGGCCGATAGAGCAGCGCGTGAACTCGTCCTGCGCTTTGTTGTAGTCGCCTAAACTGGGCCACAAAACAACAGCAAGGCCAACTCCCTAACCTCAAACTGACTGCCGAGTTTAATTTACTTGTCATAATTGGTTAGTTCACAGTGAAGTTGTAAACTTTACAGAATTCCTGTCTGCTGTCAATACACGGCCGTCTACGGAGGGAGTATGGTTACAGAAAACGGCGTAACTCTTCTTTTATTGAAAACAGCCAGGAACAAATTATATGCCAATTAGCTACTTATACCCGTGTCACACGGGCGTTTGGAAGGCCTTCCAACCGATAGTCAGTTGACTCAAAGGTCAAGTTCGAGCTGCTACACGGGCGGTTTCGAACGCCGCCGAGTCAATATAGAGTTTTAGTTAAGGGGAGCAGAAATGGTCTGAGAATTCTAGAGAAACTAGGATACAAAACCAGCAACAAAGTAAGAAACACGGGAGCCATCCCGTCACAAATCAGAGACAGGATATGCATACCACCACTCCCGAAGAATATGCATCCCATTCACCACCAGGACAGGAGGAAAGACAGGGTTAAAGCGTTACAAAAATCACTAGATGGAAAGCAAGGGGTGTTCTACACGGATGCAGCAAAATATGAAAGCAGACCAGGTTTTGTCTCAGTGACGACACAGGCTAACGGTGAGAACTCAAAGAGCTGCAGTACCCCGCAAAACAGAGTGGAGGTTGCAGAGGAGGTGGCCATAGCCCTAGCTTTGACTCAAAAAGGGGTCAAAATCATAGTGTCAGATTCCAAAACAGCTATCAGGAATTATACC
The DNA here is from genome assembly GCF_050947875.1 of Dermacentor variabilis. Taxonomy (NCBI): domain Eukaryota; kingdom Metazoa; phylum Arthropoda; class Arachnida; order Ixodida; family Ixodidae; genus Dermacentor; species Dermacentor variabilis. Next base: position 191,346,848 of record NC_134573.1, read on the forward strand.
GCAGGGAGAATCTCCAAAGAGGCGCTCAACATATTGGAGAAAGGACCAATTCCAGAAGAATTAGTAAACCTTATATGGATTCCTGCCCACGAAGGCTTGCCTGGCAACGAGAAAGCGCACGCATTGGCCCGAGAGCTTATTTACCGGTACACCAATGCAGCCTCTACAGCCAAGAAGCCCCTACAAAAAGAAGAAGGCACAAACACTTACAGCGAAATTCTCGATTATTATAGAATGGGAAGGAAAACACTGCCAGAGGCGCATAAGAAACTAAGTAAGCAAGAAGAGATAACATGGAGGCAACTCCAAGCGGGGGTGATCTGCAACCCCTACATTCTGAAGAGATGGCACGATAGCATTGAGAACATGAATTGCAAACACTGCGGGGCAAAGGCGGACATGATCCACATAATATGGACATGTCCTAGATACAATAAACCAGATAGGGATAGACAATCCTGGGAGACTTTAATCACCAGCTCGAAGGAAGATGACCAAAGAGAAGTCATTCGCATGGCCCTGGACACCGCTGAGCTCCAAGGAGCATCAGCCAGCTGAAAGGGGAGGAGCAAGCCGAAGAGATAGGAAGGCTCTTGATTCCTCGGGGCTCTTTTTGCGGGTGCAAATAAACGTTATTTCTCTCTCTCTCTCTTTAGTTAAGGGGACGCAATGCGTTGGGGCCCCTAACGCTTGGGTGCGTTTGCGTTTGCGTACGCAAGCAGACAGGTTAGCGGCCCCAAACGCAAGCCGCAGTGAGATCGCAAGCGCTCGCAGCGCCATCAACGTCTGATCTTTGCTGCGTTATCATATTTTAAAACATGAAATCAAGCATATGAAGTTAAGCACATAAAACTATTCTTATTAAAAGCAGTTAATAGAGAGGTTTAGCGTGTCCGGTGTTCGGGTAAACGCAGGCGGAGCAGGTTGGGGCGTTGGGGCGGAGCCATAAATGGGAGCGGCCTGCACGGTGCAGCCACCTGTGGCGCAAAGCTCAAATAGACAAAAACAGCTAATATTGCAGTAACCAAGTGTATTTTACTCTGCTGCGGGTGAAAATTTTTGGCAGCAACACGATTACGCCACTGCCGAAAATTTACACCAGTAGCTAAGTAGAATAGACTAGGTTACAGCAATATTTTCCGCCTGCGTTTACCCGAATACCGGACACGGTAAACCTCTCTGATATAATAAAAACGATGTCTGTCGACACTTGGCGAAAGAGTTATCAGATTATCTACCCGCTAGCTACTCTTAAGTTCTCGTACACCGCGAGGGTCACGTAGGGAACGTGACCGCTTAGGGGCAGCGATGTTTTCGTCTACCCCAACAAGCCAAGGACGCAAGCAGACGTATCGGTCTGCGCATGCGCAGTACCGTCGCCCCTAGTTCTTGCGTACGCAAGCCGCTTGCGTTCCCTAAGCTAAATCTGTCTAATAGTCTATCGAGTCGACGGAGCACCCTACAACTCTATCGAAATCTCGATAGCCTTTGAGCAACGGAAGCTGAAACAGCGCGAACATGCCCTCTCGTTCACAGTGCGCTCGTACTCACGGTTATAAAGAACAAATCAAACCAAAATGCTCTAAAATACTATATATGAGTGTTTTTAATTATTCAATGAAGTAGTTTTGCCACTTGATATGTGCGAATCGACAACAGCGACGTGCTTGTATTCATTCCTTCCTCCATGTTGTCCAGTACACTCTCTCTCTACTCCATGTGCTGCCGGCTGTCGTCATACCGCCGCCATAGAGCTTTTAAGTGGCTTTAATGTTGTTTTACTTTTCGTGGCATAAAAACGAAAATAAAGATCCGCAGCGCCACACAATTTTGCGAGAAACGTCTGAACCACTCAACGTCCTTTCAAAAGTGCCGTGTAGGAGCGCTACAACTCCTTAGAGTCGATAGAGTTGTGGCGTTTCGAAGGCCGTCGACTGGAAGGCCTTCCAAATGTACCCGTGTGACACAGGTATAAGACGACTCCAACATTACGCCCAACTTCATCTACTTTTCATTATTACGTAGTTTACAGTGAAGTTGTAAATATTGTGGAATTCCCGTCTACCATGAAGCGGTACTTGCACACGTTGCTATATACTTCATAAAAGAATAAGAATGAATTCCTCCACAGTCAACCGGTGTATTCATTGTCTGTGTCCTTCCATAATAATAATAATAATAATAATAATAATAATAATAATAATAATAATAATAATAATAATAATAATAATAATAATAATAATAATAATAATAATAATTATTATTATTATATCTATATTACACAGACGCGCCGATTGAGGTAAAACACCTCACAGCTTTGTTGCTCGTCCTTCTTCATAGAGTGGAAGGGGTGATGAATTATTTCGTTGAATGGACCATTTGATGCTGTCGGATCAAAAAGGGGTGCCATCGAGGACCCCGCAGTGGTTCAGTTCCTGCGGCCGTCAAAAGTACAAGGATGAGTGTTAAGGAATACTGAACGGTTACACTCCCGCGGTATCAACTGATCAATGAAGACACAAAAATGAAAGGCGAAGCACCAGTGGATCCCACGACGTCATAATTTTGGCAGTTGTTTATCGGTAAAACCCCCAACTGCAAAGCAAGCACCAAACCAGACAACTTTTCCGAACCTTTCTAAACATAAAAGGCCGGCCCATAGCGCTAGAAGAAAGTATGAACTTCCTAGCATAAAAGTGGCCGATAAACCAGGAACTAGTTGACGAAATGCGAGGCCGCACTGACGTCGCAGCAAGTCGTGGTTTGGACGCGAAATACAAGACGGGTCTTCGTTTCCTTCCATTATGTATAGTGAGGCCTCCGCGTGCTAGAGAAACGCGGATAGACTTTTAACAGAGCATAAACTGCCCCTCGAAAGCGATGTTCCCGATGTATCGAGCGAACAGTCCGCCGGCGACACCCCGACAAAGCGCCATTAGTGGTTGCATTTGTTCTGGTGGCGATGCCTACGCCCCCTTCTGGTAGCGAGCACGCGACCGGTCTAGTGGCCCCGGGCCTAATTTTAACGATCTGCCCGAAACGGCCGACCTAACTCGCGAACGTTGCCTAGGATACAGAAGAAGCAATGTCCGTCCCGACAGCAGTGCACGAACGCAGCCCTTTATATATGCGCGCTCATCGGCCTCAGATAAGTCGCGTGATCTCACTCTCAATTGCGCTAACCTGAATGGCAGGGAAGTGTAACATAAATATATATGTTGGGGGAAATAGTTTGCAGGATCCTGGAAAAGAAGAAGGCACGCGCGGCACACGCCCCCCTCCAAGGGGGCTCCATTTGCGGCACGGCAGTTCTTCGCACTCGGTCTCTTCGGGTCGTTTTTCCGAGAACGACCTGAACCGCCCTGTGTCAACGGCGTTGCTCTCGACAGAGCCCGACGCTGCCTGGCTGCAGCCGCGCGCGTAGCTCCACGAATAGCTCTTTCAGGTTCGCCCCTTGCGAGGAGGCGCCATAACGTGTCGCGAAAAGTGAGGGAGTAAAAACTTTATTGAATATAAATAAGGTAAGGCACGATGGTTCGGGCCCCTATTCCAGGGCCCCACTGGCACGAGCGGCTCGCTGGGCTTGGTCCGGAAGAGCTCCCGACCCTTGTCCGCAAGCCTCCCACTGCCTCATTAGTGGATGTCGGTGTAATATGGGGCTGTCTATGTGCGGAGGCCTTCTGGGGCAATCCCATGTGATGTGCTTTAGTGTGGGTGTGTCTGTGCACCACGGGCACTCGTCAGTGAACCTCGTGGGGTGTATTCTGCGTAAGTGGTGCAGGCTGGGGTATGTATTCGTCTGAATACGACGCCAGTCCCTCTCCTATTGGCTGTTTAAATCGGAGTGAGGATGTCCAAAACGTCTCCGTTCCTGTCTTTGCTGTAGGAGGATGTCACGAGAATTCGGTGGAAGGTCTTCGCTAGGCCATGCCGTTGCTCGGACGTTTATTCCCCGAGCAATACTGTCTGCCCTCGCGTTTCCTGACAGTCCCTCCTGTGTCAGACACCATATGATAGTGTGGTGCCCTTCTTGTTGATTGCTTGAAATTTCGAGTATTGATTGGGGTGTCGTTCCATTTAGAAACAGGTGGCAAGCCGCTTGTGAGTCTGATAATATGACAGCCGAATCGGTTTGGCGCTTGGCGTCCTGAATGGCCAAGGCGATGGCTGCAACCTCTGCCACGCATGCCCAGTTGGTTTTGAAGGATGCCGTTATTATGTTGTTCTCACATGTAGAGACTGTGGTGAAGGTGTCCGAGCTGTTTCGACTGGCATCCGTGTAATACTCTGCCGGTCCCATGCCAAAATGTTTGTGAAGAGTCTTTACCCTTGCTCTGGGTCGTCCGGGATAGTACTTGGGGTGCATGTGCAAACACAGGCATCCAGACTACGTGGCGTCACATCCCGTGGCACGGTACGTTCGCTGTTGATGATGATAGTGATGTCATCCCCTTCGAAACGGGATGGTGGCAAATTTTCACCTAGCCTACTACATCCAGGGTCAGCTACATGAAGCACGCAACTGCTATTGGCGGCGAGCTCGACCACTGGAACAGCTAGCGCCACCGCCGGCGTGACGTGGCATGAGGGATCACGTCGACACAGCGCGGCCGCGATGGCTGCTTCGGAAGCGCCGAAGCGAGCTGAAAACGAAAGATTAAAGTCAATGCCTCATGACGTCGAGCGTACCGGAATCTTGGAAAAACGCTAACATAATCCTAATCCATAAGAAGGGGGACGCCAAAGACTTGAAAAATTATAGACCGATCAGCTTACTGTCCGTTGCCTACAAACTATTTACTAAGGTAATCGCAAATAGAATCAGGAACACCTTAGACTTCTGTCAAGCAAAGGACCAGGGAGGATTCCGTAAAGGCTACTCAACAATAGATCATATTCACACTATCAATCAGGTGATAGAGAAATGTGCGGAATATAACCAACCCTTATATATAGCTTTCATTGACTACGAGAAAGCATTTGATTCTGTCGAAACCTCAGCAGTCATGGAGGAATTACGGAATCAGGGTATAGACGAGCCGTATGTAAAAATACTGAAAGATATCTATAGCGGCTCCACAGCCACCGTAGTCCTCCATAAAGAAAGCAACAAAATCCCAATAAAGAAAGGCGTCAGGCAGGGAGATACGATCTCTCCAATGCTATTCACAGCGTGTTTACAGGAGGTATTCAGAGACCTGGATTGGGAAGAAATGGGGATAAAAGTTAATGGAGAATACCTCAGTAACTTGCGATTCGCTGATGATATTGCCTTGCTTAGTAACTCAGGGGACCAATTGCAATGCATGCTCACTGACCTGGAGAGGCAAAGCAGAAGGGTGGGTCTGAAAATTAATCTGCAGAAAACTAAAGTAATGTTTAACAGTCTCGGAAGAGAACAGCAGTTTACGATAGGTAGCGAGGCATTGGAAGTGGTAAGGGTCTACTTAGGGCAGGTAGTGACGGCGGATCCGGATCATGAGACGGAAATAATCAGAAGAATAAGAATGGGCTGGGGTGCGTTTGGCAGGCATTCTCAGATCATGAACAGCAGGTTGCCATTATCCCTCAAGAGAAAAGTGTATAATAGCTGTGTCTTACCAGTACTCACCTACGGGGCAGAAACCTGAAGGCTTACGAGAAGGGTTCTACTCAAATTGAGGACAACGCAACGAGCTATGGAAAGAAGAATGATAGGTGTAACGTTAAGGGATAAGAAAAGAGCAGATTGGGTGAGGGAACAAACGCGAGTTAATGACATCTTAGTTGAAATCAAGAAAAAGAAATGGGCATGGGCAGGACATGTAATGAGGAGGGAAGATAACCGATGGTCATAAAGGGTTACGGACTGGATTCCAAGGGAAGGGAAGCGTAGCAGGGGGCGGCAGAAAGTTAGGTGGGCGGATGAGATTAAGAAGTTTGCAGGGACAGCATGGCCACAATTAGTACATGACCGAGGTTGTTTGAGAAATATGGGAGAGGCCTTTGCTCTGCAGTGGGCGTAACCAGGCTGATGATGAAAGTCCCACCTGCACCGCGGTTCTGATTAAGTGGTGAGGCTTTACCGCCTTGGGTGTCTGCTTGACAACATTTGAAAGTACTATAATAGGTAGTGGCTGCCTTTGGACGTGTGCAGCATGGTAGGCTACTGCTCGGTGCCGTACTGCCGGACGCACGCAACGGAGCCCGGTGTCAGCCTTATTCACATGTAGCCACAGGGCAAAGAGCTCCGTGAAGCTTAATTGGCTGGCGAAACTTAGAACTGGCAGATAGCCATCGGCTACAACTCGGGTATGCAGCAAGCACAAACGCGAGGAGGATTTCTGCTACGGCGCCGGCTCTGCGATGTTCGGAAAACGCGCACTGAGACGCTCGCCCGCGCCCACTGCCCGGCTAATATCATGACGGTTCTGTCTATGAACTTGTTGATGCTAGATACTGGCAAGTTCACTGGAACGGAAAGGGAGCGGCAATACGCACATAAAAAAAAGACACGGCATATGATCATATTTGTGTTATGAATTAATGCACTGGACTACGAAAATCAAGCAGAGGGCAATCGCACGCTGAGAACACCGATAAACACACAGTGCGACGCAACTTGAGAAATAATATTGAAACATCCAAGAATTTAGAAGACAAAAAAGCAAAGATTGAATCATCGCGACGGTACATCAGTCGCCGTAGCAGGCGTCGAAGTCTCTATAACGGAATTATTTTTGAACAGTTCTGATAGCGTCCACGCAACAATGGTTGCTAGTGTACTGTCAGATGCTCATATGCTGCGGCCTAAAGCTCACGGCATGGTGCGAAAACGCGCTCACAGCGAAAGCAAAGCATTGTGCGCGGACATGCATGCAGACGCGCAGTCGGTCGCTGCGAACCCGTGCGATCGCTGGATTGAGGCTCCATTCTGTCATGCCCCATTTGATTATACAGACAGCCCACTATAAGAACCTATTTCACATAGTTTACTCTCAGTGTTTGCCTACCTTTCATGCAAGAAGCCGGTTCGGGAGACTCCATCACGGCGACCGCGCGCAGTGGCGTTCGCGTACTGTGCGTATTCGGTAAAGAGATAGCGTCTGTAAACGATTCTGCGCTTTCAGTTTGCCCAAGATTATTATATTGACAGTGAAAGACTTCCCTCGTTTTGAGAGTACCTGCTTAAATTTCCAGGAGGGCTGCCGCGTGGTGTTTTTATTGAGCGCCGTAAGCGAAACCTATGAGGAGCGCGCCGAGTGATCCCTCATACTACGCAAGTGAGGCGCTTCCGATAGATGGCGACTCCGTAACTCTTCGCCGCCAATATGCAACTGCTACATGTCGGGACACCTTGTGAAATATGACATAACTGCAATGCAATGTTTGTACGTATCGACGCCATGCGGCGCGCATGCCAAGTGGCACAATACTACGGTAATGCACCTTGCGGGTTTCCGCAGAACTACTACGTCAAACTTTTGCCTTTGCTTCGTGTTGTCGACAAATTCGACTTCGCCCTGCCATCTGCTAGCCGCCTGGTTAGCTCAGATGGTAGAGCGGCTGCCCCGGAAAGGCGGTGGTCCCGGGTTCGAGTCCCGGACCAGGACGAATTTTTCTTCAACCTTAAGGCTTTTCTTTCGAGGAACCCGTAAGGGTTTCCTTTGTAGCAATTGCTACGAACGGGTGGATGTCCGATTTTCTCTTTATTCATTACTACGGTAATGACCATGATGCTGATTCAACTGCATTGCTTATGAAACTGGACGGTGAAAAACAGTCGCTTATAGCCTTTTTGAATTAATCAGGCATGTCATACATGTTCTTCGTTACATCAATATTTATACATCTTTGTAATCTTCCTTCCTCAAGACTTCTCTATGCACCTTGTACCGAAACCTATGCAGCTGCTACATGGCGTGCCACCTGGTGCAATAATATGCAACTGAAATCCAAAGGCGCACACATAGATGCTACAAGGCGTGAATCTCACATTGCAAGGGAAGTGGCTAATGATGATGATGATCTGTTGGTACCGTGGAAACGCGGCGGTGACATAGTCACCTAGCCAGCTTGATTTAATCAGGTACACAATGCATATTTTTGTAGCATTCTTGTACACATCTCCTTAAACTTCTTTTTCTTGCTCTAGCTGACTCCCACGCTGTGGGCCCGGATTCAACACCGGCGGGGACTGTGGGTACCCATTCCCAGTCTGCTACCATCGCCAACCGAAAAAACTGTTGGAATGAGCCCATAACGCCGTGAAAGCTCGGCAGCATGTTCACGTGTTACTCCTGTAACACGTGAACGCGAAAGCACACGTGGTGGTAATGCATTAAGTTATACGATCGGAGGTGTCAGACCTCTCTCTCTCTCTTATATATACGCTCTTGGGGCCCAGAGTGAACTTCAGTTGCCGGATTTTCGTTAAACTTTCAAAAATGCGTTTTTGGGGTGCGTAGCTGAAAACTGCTACGTAGTTTTGCTGTCTGATGCGTTGTTTGGACTTAGCACAATGTCCAATATATTGGACATTGCGCCTCTAGGGGGTTTTTTTCCGTCAACAGACAGAATGTTGTACTTGGGATTAATGGCTGAAAGAAAGGATTTTGCAACAAAAATCAAATTTTCTTTGCGGCTGCTACAAATATGCAAGTACAAATCAACAATGTCAAACAAGATCCAAGCTTATGAATCTTTTTGATTAGGAGGAGTGGGCTTTCTCAAAGCATCGTCGCTCCTTTCTGATGCAATATAAAATTGACACTTCGTGCAAAAAAAAAAAACTTGGTTTTTATGCTGCAACCTTCCATTCTGCTGGGGGCAGCATTTGGAGCTGCGGAAAGTCGTGGTAAATGACCGATTGTTGTTGATCGGACTTGAAGAAGAGGTGGTGGAGCCCGCTTTTTGGCTGGCTGCCAGTACGAATCACTGTCGTTGTCTGTGGGAATTTGCAGTGCTTTAGTGACCAGAGTCTCTCCCACAGAGACGCGAGATTCCAAAAACTGGAATGTGTCCCTGGGTCGTTCTTGCTGGTAGCGCATACCTCTTCTGTAGTGTAACCATGAGTGGCTTAAGGTCATGTCCGTCAAGTGCAAAATGAACCTTATGGTCCATTTCTCGGCCATAAGGTGTTGGCCATAAAGCCTTCATTAAGTAATAGCTGATCATGCGATCGGTCATGTTGACAACTCCCATATACTTGTCGTACAAACACACAATACTTGGTCTGGAAAGATTCACATTTTTTCTCCTGGCTAGGCCACGTGCGACACGTGTCATCAGGATGCTTTCCGAGAACATATGACATCAGTGTTACGGCTTTGTCGTTGTACCATCTAACAAGAACTTTTGCCCATCAACTCTCAACACCATCTTTGATGTTCCTCGTCCCTTAACTTTACGCTCACTTTCGCTAGACAGGTTCGCACCGTTTGGAATTCCATTGTTCTTCACTGGTCCGGTACCAGATGTGTCCTTCACTGATAATTTATCAAGTAACGGACCAGCCGTGAAGTATGTTAAAAGAGAGGTGTACTTTCCAGGAGCGAGATTGGTTGCAAGCCTGAGCACGGCCGACTCTCCAATTCCAGAAATTCCTTGGTTGTACTTCGTTCCTTTCGAAATCAAAAATAAGGCCACATGGCGTCGCAAGCACAAAGTATTTTAGGCCATCGGGGTTAGGTTTTTGAGGCACGCACTGTCTCAACACAGTTGAGACAGTTCGTAATTACAGCCGAAATATCTGTTATTTTCTAAGTAGCGCAAACAGACTACAAGTGCATACAATCGTATTTTAGTTGTCACTGAGACCCTATGTCCAATATATTGGACATCGTAAAATGCATCCTGCACTGGCGAAAACTACGGCATTCGTAGCTCAAATAGGCATTTCTCTGTGTTCCTTGAGTTCTTACGAACACAAACCAAGAACTAAATATGCTTTATCGAACGCTGAAATAAATTCACTTATTTCTGAGGCGGCAGCGCCAAAAGGCGCTCGCGCTCACTCAACTGTTCTGGTATTAATCATATCATAAAAAGCCAACAAACAAAGACGCCAAGGACAACATAGGGGAAATTACTGGAACTTACAAATTGAATTGAAAAATGATAAATTAATGGCAACGAAAGTGGGAAAGTGGACGTTCGTTGCCATTAATTTAAAAATTATTTAATTTAATTAGTAAGTACAATTCCCCTATATTGTCTTTGGTGTCTCTGTTTGTTGGCTTCTTCTAACTACATATATATATATATATATATATATATATATATATATATATATATATATATATATATATATATATATATATATATATATACGTTTGTTACAAACTTATATTGTTCCTTTTTTGTAATCATATGCAGCTTTATGTAGCTAATATGTTTCTCTGACTTTTAGGCTGTTCTTAATAGATTGTATGTACTTGATTGTATGCCCCCCTTACTCAATCCCCATGTAGGGGCCTTATAAGGTATCTTACAAATAAAAAAAAACACACACACACACACATATATAATAATAATTATGGGGTTTTACGTGCCAAAACCACTTTCTGATTATGAGGCACGCCGTAGTGGGGGACTCCGGAAATTTCGACCACCTGGGGTTCTTTAACGTGCACCTAAATCTAAGTACACGGGCGTTTTCGCATTTCGCCCCCATCGAAATGCGGCCGCCGTGGCCGGGATTCGATCCCGCGACCTCGTGCTCAGCAGCCTAACACCATAGCCACTGAGCAACCACGGCGGGTACACACACATTATATATATATATATATATATATATATATATATATGTGTGTGTGTGTGTGTGTGTGTGTGTGTGTGTGTGTGTGTGTGTGTGTGTGTGTGTGTGTGTGTGTGTGTGTGCGTGTGTGTGTGCGTGTGCGTGTGCGTGTGTTACGATACGGGAATAGAACACCCTACACAGAACAATAACTCTCTGCTTGAAATTGAAATTAGTTAGCCCGCATCTACCACCCAATTGAAACTATGTACTTAAGGTGGCGTTATGTCCTGTGTGACTCATAGTGGAAAGTTAAATTCATTATAGGAATGAGGAAAACACTTTACGCTTGCTTATTCGGGCATGTATGATGCACTTTTAGATACGCGTATTATGACACAAATGGGCGGCTATAGCTGATACAGATGGAGAAGTAAATCTGTGAAGGACATGGATTAAATAGTTATTTGCTGTTATACGCCTGTCCATTAATAGCTTCGGTTTTCGCGCACCAGACGAATGCGCAACAGGTTCGGGAAAGATGCAGCAGGACGCGACGACAGCTGAAGCTCGACTATACGCACGTGGTGCGTGTGTTTTCTTTCTTTCTTTTTTTTTTTTTCATTCAACGATGCGACAAGATGCATACGCTTGCTTGCAGGAGGCATTCACTGTGGCGACGATTCTGCGACGCCAAGCTATGTATGCTACCTGGCTGCTTTTAACAAAAGCAGGTCCGCAATAACGGCACTGGTCTTCAATATATTTTCGTTTTCTTTCGAAAGAAGCCGTTTTACCCCAGGTTCGAACATTTGCTTCACAACGCATTTTTCGTACGCCTGGGCTTCTCCAAGAGAACTGTGGCTGGTCCCTGGGAAATGAATCCAGCCGATTGCGACGCTGTTTGATCGCCACGTTCCTCAATTGCAGTCCCTTGCTCGTGCCCATCGCTGCCTCGAAGAGTGCGAGCGGCCCACGCGGGTTGTCGGTGGTTCGCAGAGCGGCGCTCGAGCGAGGCTCGCAGGCGTCGTCGAGACCCGAGGCGGCTCCTCTGCACGGCGGCCGATGTTGTGACGGAGCAGCTGCTGAAGCTGCGTGTATCGAGGCAAGAAAGCCGTGAAACTGAGAGACAAATTCTAGCTCCAGTAACGGCGACGACATTAGCGACAATGCTTACGCCTGTCAATGACAGTATGTCGGGGAAATTAATTTCTTTACACGCCAACAAGTGCGTATCAGTTACGGGGTAGAACTGCTTGCACTTGTATTACTTTTTCGCTCGCGAAAATAGGCCGAGAGTTTCATTTCAGGGACACGGTGCTGGCCTTCAAGTATAGCGTGTGTGGGTTGTTGTTGTTGTTGTGGCCTGTGATGCGTGTGGCTCCTACCCACGATGGGGGATTGGCCAAGAGATGGGTGGATTATTCGAAATTATTATGGAGCATAAATTTCCTAATAGTTATTGAAATAGCATTGAATAGCGCAGAATTGCCTGTTAAATAACATCAGGAAGGTAATATTGAATTGGTAATAATTAACTTAAAAGTAAAAACAAAAATAAAGGAATTTAGCAGGGCATTCGTTTAGATTCCATAAGGAATGTTCGGACAGCGAAGCATGCATCCGTGTGGCTGAATCCCAAAGTGGACGCTCCGAACGAAAGAATTTATCGACCAACTGCTTTCACAGTTCACTCGCCACGTGACGCCTGCGGCAGAAAAGGATGTTCCACGTGCACCGCTACACGTCCGTGATTGGTGGCGCCATGGCTAGCACGCTGCCACGGTTAGCACACTCCCTGGCGGGCACCCAGAAAAGGAAAACGGCGCCGCTCTCGGTGGTGTCAGAGCATCGCACACGTCATGCGAACACATGCGTTCCTGCCCCAACTGCGCCCAGTTCTTTTTTTTTTTTCGTCCGTGTTAATTTCGGTTTATTTATCGTTGCTTTAATTCAACTGGGAACTGCAATTAATTTCTCATATGCTGTCCTTGGTGTAATTGTTTGTTGTCCTCTTATCATTTGATTACATGCACAGCTTCGGTAGAGACGAGTTCCTAGTTCAGGCAACGCAGTTCACGCAATGACTGCGGCCAACGTACTAGCGAAATGCGCAGGCTTCGACAAAATCGAAAAGTGTAAGGGATTCAATAGAACGGCTTCAAGAAAGCCGTCACGTGTGGTTGAGTGAAAATGTCTACGTGCAGAAATAACACGGTCGGTGCAGCGCAACGCACGCGTCATTATCAGTTCCGCTCCCACCAATGTTTTTCGATCCGGCCCTTTAGCAATTATAAATCGTACACATTAAAACAACAAATACTTTCCCCTATAATTTCCGCGTCTTCCTTATCTGTTGGCTCCCCCATAATATCAATGCTGTAACAGTACAACTTTCAGTCCGAAACCATATCAAAGGCCTCTCTTTATATCCACGAATATTCTATCAGCCAAGGCACATTTATTTCCCCCTATATTCTAGAATATAATTCGTGACTTTAGTAAGTTATTTATTTATTTATACCTTCATTTATACCTTCATACCTTCTTATTACTTGATGATTACTTATTTAGGCATCTGGAAAATATGAAAGAATGTATCTTTCGACTATTCGGCACGACTTGAGGAACGTTTTGCAGTCTTTGTTTGCCCCTAATGCGATGGGTTTTTGTGTCCACTATAGCGCTCGCTCTCAACGTTTAACTACTTTGCGGGCGAACCATGGCTTACCTCTACTGTACGAGCCACATAATATGATCCACAAAGACCCATAAATGACCACGGAAATTGAAAAAAAAAAAAGTTTTAAAAATGAATCCACAGTTATCGCACGAGAAGAAGGTACAGCACTGGGCGAATGAAACGGGGACCGCACGGCGGCCGGTGCTCCATGAAAGCGTTACCGACGGCGCAGAGCCAGCCACATGCTTTGCGTACGTGCGTGCGCGCTCGCACATATTTCAGCGCTGCGACAAACTGCCGCACGCTATAGATATATTGAGCGGCGATCGCCTACACCAACTACACCGGCTGCTTTGTTTTCAGAAGGCCCAAACATTTTAATAATTGCCTGTGGCACATAACACAGTTGTAGTCCACGGGCTAATCTACTCGAAGAGGCGGACATTACTAAGTACCAAAAGATATAATAATTACGTTTCTAACTGATTACCTCAAATTACTAAATCAGCTTCCAGCTAAATGTTGCAATTTACAGATTCTAGCTGGGGAGTTCGCAAGCCGGATCCACTTGGAACGAGTTCTCATGATGACACCAGTTTCGAGATATTAACTCCCGAACTTTGCGGAGAAATCCATTGGCGTTCCAGTTACTTTTGTGCTGCAATGCATAAAACGAAGGTTTATTAATAAGGAAAGTGGAAGTTTGACGGCATATATCTCGTAAATGGTGTCATCCACATAATTTTTCAGGCGGAAGCATTTAATGGCTCATTGTCAAGGTCATCTGCCGTTAGCAGAAACTGTCACAGCTTTCCGGCATCCTGATTCGTCTCCTCTGTGTCGTGACGTCACTGTCGATAGGCACAGGTGTGCGCCTCCTGAGTGGCTCGCGTGCGTGACGTCACTGTCGTCAAGTACGGGTGTCCAGATGGTTCGGCGCCGCGCGGGATGACTCATCGCATCGGCACGCGAGGCAGCCGTGTGTTCGACGGTGCGCCCTGACCTCACTGTCGTCAGGCGCTTGAAGTGGCCTCCCGATTGGACGCTGTGTGGCCTGACGTCACTGTCGCAATGGCGCGCGTGGCGAACGTCTGCTTGGGTGTGGTGTGGCGGCGGCGGTGGCGCTAGTTTACTTTGCGGCATCGTGTGGGAAGAATGCCTCGTCTCGCCAAACCAGTGTGTCCCAACACTCGACGCGCGGCAGCCGCTGAACGCAAGCGGCGCTCAAGAGAGGCTGAGCGTAGACGTCGCATGCATCAGGGCGACGAGGCGCGTCCGACACCACAGAGTCCAGGGACGCGACGGGCCAACGCAAGATACGCAATGCGTTTGAAGCGACTCGCTGCATCTCCGGGTACCAAGGCGAATGAAGCTCGGAAGCGCCGTGACCGCCATCTTGCCGCGGCAAGCCGAGCAAGTACAAGTCAATCGAGCGAAGTGGATGATGAGGATGGCCAACTACACCCCGACACCGCCATGGAAGATGCGTCTCCTCCTGATCCACAAACGGTGCTGCAACAGTTCCAGGTGGCCACACACTACTTTAACAGACACTTCGTCCAGAACGACGTTGCAGGCATTTAATAAACAAACAAACGTTCACATAACAGTGTACGAGTTGTGTGCCTCCGTGGTGTTTCCGACGCAACAAATCGCCATTGGCAATGGTGTCAGGCGTCCGCCGTTTCACACTTTAGTCTCGACAAAGTGTTTTCCGTTTCTTTCAAGTGGGTACGCCTTGCAGTCTCAACCTCTATAATTTGTAAATTGCAACATGTGCCATAAGGTAATTAGTTAGAAAATTATTTAGTACATTTTTGTTAATTCGTCGATTACGCATTTCAATTTTTTTGGCAAGTAATGTTCGCCTCTTCGAGTAGACCAGCTCGTGGATAGAATTGGGCTATTTGCCACAAGCAATATTTAAAATGCTTGGTGCCTTCTAAAAAAGAACACCCACTATATAAGAAAAGCGCTAGACTGAAGAAATGTAGTTGAAGTGTAGTTGTAAATTATATCTAGTATGTTGTTTGTTGGCTTGGTAGTTATACTAGTTTATAAAATGACAAATAATGTATTACCTTTTGCGTATATCTTCTTCACGTATACTATGGAAAATACGGCGAAGGCGGGCGATGAAAATTCAAGATGATGAGCAAAACGAGAACAAGGTAACGTTTCGACGAGTGGACTTGTCTTTTTCAAGGCGACATATGCTTTCCTCGGCGCATAGGTTTCTGAAGAGGAGAGGGAGTAAGGCGGGCGGGAGAGGCAACTAGCGAAGGTGTGCTAGCGGCGAGGCTGTAGAACTGAGAGTTTTAAAGGAGTGCTGTGCACAAGGCCGGCCGTGTGCACAGCACCCCCGTATTACCTGCTTCGCTTGAGGTTAGTGGGCTATCGTCTATCTGAAAGAGATAATAAAAAGAGCGGCAGAAAATGGTGCCCGTGAAAAAAAGATTACTAAAATTCGATAAATATATAAACAAAAGAAAGGAAGAAGAGGTGGAAAGAGAAAGAAAGTCACTAAGCAACCAAGTGAAAATAATTCAGTGCTGTTGTGCATAGCTTGAAATTTAGCATAGCGAATAGATTCTAAAGCTCCCTTTGAAGCGTTTATGCCTATTGTTTGCAATGCCTTGAACTTATGGATGAGGTATGATTCTCTGCATTTTCTTTCTCGTTCAGAACGAAGATTTGAGTGTAAGATGTAGAGTAAGTTCATCAAAGTTGTGACCTGGTTGGTTTAAGTGCTCGGCAATGGATTTGGGAAGCTTTTTAGCTGCGTCCGCGCGGTGTCCGTTTAACCTGATGTTCAGTGATTGTCCAGTTTCAGCGCTATAGTGTTTCTTACAGAAGGAACATTCAAGCATGTAAATAACGTCCGAACTAGTACAAGTTAAGCTAGTTTTGACTTCGTGTGTATAACTATCTGTGGTGCTTTTAATTTTAATGTCACTTTGAAAGTGCCTGCAGGTTTTACACTTGGGGTGACAACGTACTTTTTATTACAGGGAAATGATGTCGGCTGACTTTTCCGTGCACTAACACCTCTTTAAAGTTTCTCTGTGGCGATAGGTAACCCTTGGTACATCCGGGAACGCTCTCAGACGCTCGTTACTTGATAATATTGGGTGGTAGTTTTGTAGGATGATTATTATGTTTGGGAGGGCATTAGAGTATATTGTTATAACGGCTGGTGGTCTGTCAGATTCTGGTGCAGGCTGTTTCTTAGCTGATTCCGACGGCCTCTCCAATCTTGACGCGACGTCATCAGCTCTGTCTAGGGGAACTTGCGGATAGTTTCTTTTTGCTAGCGTTGTTTTAAGGTAATTTAGGTGATGAATATAATCGTGGTCTTCGCTGCAGATTTTTCTTATTCGTTTCGCTTGTACGACAAAAATTCCTTGCCTGAAGTGTCGCAGGTGATGACTGTTGTAGCCTATATATTGCTGGCTATCCGTAGGCTTCCGGTAAAGTGTCGTTCTCAGTTTTCCGTTTTCAATGTAGACAGTCGTGTCGAGGAAGTTGATTTGACAAGGAGAGTGGTGAGCAGTAAATTTAATACTCTGGTGAAAGCGGTTGAAATGGCTAATTAAGTCGGTTAACGCGCTTCTGCTGTGTTCCTATATTATAAATATGTCGTCAATGTAACGAAGATAACTGTGGGGTTTTAAAGGGTAGGATTTCAACAGTTCTGCTTCAAGCTGTCCCATAAAGATGTTGGTATACGTGGGAGTGAATGGTGTTCCCATGCTAGTGCTGAAAGTTTGCGGGAAGTGAATATAATTGAATTCGAAATAGTTGATCGTGAGAACTAACCTAAGGAGTGACAGCTAACCTTCAGGAGCTTGGGTATTGACTGCGAGGGGTTTCGATACGGCTTCGATTTCTTCACTCATGGGTATGTTAGTGTGAAGGGCAGAAACATCCAAAGTGATTAGAATAGCACGGTCGGAGAGGATTTGGTTGGCGTTGATGCCGTCGTTAATTCAAAGGAAGTGCGGCGTGTCTTGAACAAAAAATGGGAGAGTGGTGGAGATGTTTGACAGGTGGGGATTTAAGAATTTAGATAGTGTCTCGGTAGGTGTGTTGTTGTTAGACACAACAGGCCGACCTGGTATTTCTGCTGTAAATGTTTCTTTGACAAGGACTTTATCTACTTTAGGAACAAGATAAAAGCAGCCTGCCTTTTTGTTCTTGGGCATCATATCCAGATTTCGTGATTAGTTCGCTGGACAGGAGCTCCGCTATTGTACTTTAAACAATATTGCTGTAGTCTGAAGTTGGGTTAGTCGAGTTTCCTGTAATGGGGGTGGTTGCTTAGTTGTTTGGCGGCCTCATTCTTGTACTTTTCTAATGGACAGATTACAATACTGCCCCCTTTGTCTGCTTGTTTTATTACAATATGATTTGCTTCCGCGAGTTCTTTAAGAATTTGGTGCTGAGCGGAGGTCAAATTCTGCGTTTCCGGCAATGCCGAGTTGACTCAATTTCCTTTGAGGTTCGCGATGTATAAATCAAGGTCTAGGCACTGTTCGGCTTCCGGTGTCTACGTGCTAGGTCGTCTAAGAGAGTCTCTATCCTGTTTTCTTATGCCTGGCCTATCGAAAAAGAACTAATTGATGCGCATGCGCCTTGAAACCTCTGTTTAGTCAAGTGTTCGACGGAAACTCGTCTGGCGAGGAAGCATATACTGGCGCCAAAAAAATAAAAACATGCACTCACCTAGAAAGAAAGAAAGAAAGAAAGAAAGAAAGACGGACGGACGGACGGACGGACGGACAGACATACAGACAGACGGACGGACGGACGGACAATTTTATTTACGAGGTCCTGAGAAACAGGAATAAAAGATTATGACTTCGTTATATCTTTTGTGGAGCTCATATTCGTTTACTGCGTTGTTCGTGGGACAAAACGTCAGACCACGTTTAAGGAGATCAACTTCATCGGGGCTTACACTCTGGGATATGTCTACTACATTGCTGCAGTGCTCTGGATGTTCGCTTGTAGCCTTATCGGTGGAGCTATGTGCTGTAGGGGTTATATTAGTTTTTCTTGGGTGGATCTGCAGCTCTAATACTTATTTACTGTAATTTATCTAGTAGGTTTTCCTCCCTAGTTTCGACGAATTGTTCAAGTTCGCTTTTTTTCCCGGTTCAGATAAATTTATGCTGTCAAGCTGATTAGTAATTATCGTAAGTTGTTCTTTGCAGTTTTCTTCGAGAATATCAGTTAAAGAGAGCGATGCATTTTCTAGGACAGCATTCCACGTCAATAATAGCCCGGAGGGTAAAGAGATACCTAACCTTATATCTCAGACCTTTTCCTCTGTTTAATGCAGCCAGTGAAAGTTTTTCGGTGAAATCTGTCATTTGTTTGTTTGGCGGCGAGTTTGCGGGATTGGAGGAAAGGGCTTTGTTGTTGCGTGTGCTGTCCGCAGTGCGTGGCAGTCATTTCTGCTTGGTTCGGGCAGACCTCGGGGGCGAAAGATCTTGAGGTGGTGTCTTTTTACGCTTTATTTTCTTGTCGAGGCCTACACTGATGTCTGTCGGTATATCTGTCTGCTTATTGGTATATGTAGCTGTTTGCGTGAAGGCTTCGCGGGTGGTTGTGGGCTTCCGTAGGAGGGGTGGTGTTGAGGTGGTGTTGGTGGAACGTGCGTACGAGCTGGTGTTGACGAGTTCAGGCGTGTGTTTCTGTGTTGTAGCTCACTTGGTCGGCGGCGTTGCTGGTGTTGTTTGCTGCGTAGATTTAAACGAGTTCCTGAGCCTGTACTTGATGTTGTTAGCTATGCTATAACATATGTCGAGTAATACACTTCGCGCAGGTTAAATTTCCGCTGTGCAATTGTGGACGTGACTTGTGCGGGCGAAAATAACCAAAATTACGCGGGGGTGAACTTCACAACGTAATAAACAGCAGCACTGCAAGAACTCGCGATCCAAGGCGTGGTCTCAATTAGTGACGCTAGAACTGAGATGTGTGCAGACAAACCTGTATATGTAGGTACATGAATGATAAAGGGAGGACGTGCTTCTCGAGATCGTGATTATTTAGTGCGAAGCGTCTCGTGTTACACTCTGGAACACCACTAAGAATGCACCGGTGCACTAAGAGTGCACCGGTGTCGTGGAGCCAGCGGAGCAGCTCGGTCTCGCGCCGCAGAATTTGCAGCAGAAACGCAAGAACTGCGTGGCGTAGCTTACTTATATTTGGGACACGTCAACGTCCGAGTGTAATCGTATTTTATGCCACAGACGTGTGACAATTGAACAAGGACGGCGAGGAAAGAAGCCGCCAGTGGTCGTGATGGCAGTCCATGCGAAGGAGCCGCCCGGCGGAGCGCACGCCCCGCCACGGAACAGCGCACTTTCCTGCACACGGGAAACAAAGAACCCTCTGCTGCCCCCTTTGTGTGGTGTGCAGCGACTCAAGCCTCGTCGCGGCCCACGCCGCTTGCGTATTCTCTCCGGAAATATTGATCACAGTCGGCTGACGCTGTAGCGACAGGGCATTCGTGCAACTGGCTTTTTCCCTTCGCCGCATAAAGACGACCGCGTCCAGCTCTTGAGAAGATGATGTGCTTTTTGGCTTCCCATCGGAAAGTCACGCGGCTTGACTAGACCAGGACTTTAATCGAGTCCTCTCCAATTTATCTGTACTGTAGACTTTCAGTAACTACACATAATTAAATGCTGAAAGTTGCGATATAGGTGCTGTCTGTTGGGTATGATGTTAGGCTGTTTAGCAAGAGGCCGCGAGATCGAATCCCGGCCACGGCGGCCGCATTTCGATGGGGGCGAAATGCGAAAACACCCGTGTGCTTAGATTCAGGTGCACGTGAAAGAACCCCAGGTGGTCGAAATTTCCGGAGTCCTCCACTATGGCGCGCCTCATAATCAGAAAGTGGTTTTGGCCCGTAAAGCCCCGTAATTTTTTTAAGGTGCCGTCTATGACCTGTTTCCGACTCCCAAATAGATTCCGGCGCAGACAGTCAGCAAAAGCATAGTTTATTTCCAGATGCGCTTCCGATTTTCACAAAGAGCCGCCGCTGGAGCGTGGATTTGAACACCACGTATAATCAGCTTGTTTCGGTTTCGTTCAAAGCCACGAACAACGTCATCGAACCGAGCGGCGCGTGGGGCGAGTTTGGATAGGTGGTGCGCCGTGAATTTTGTGTGTTTTTTTCTAGATTATCACCTGTAACTGTAATTTGAAACTGTATCGAGACCACCTGTTGACGGAAAGCAGACGGCCGTCTGCTTCGGGCCGGGGTGTGTCTCTCGGGAGAGGACAGCGATGACGGCATCCTGCCGAGGCGCCGTCGTGTTTCCTCGTCAGTTTCTGGCCCTTGAACAGTGTGGGACAGTGCAGAGCGGCTTCCGTGTATAGCTTGCACATTTAGTTGGCGACCTTGAAAAAAGAAACAATAAAAAGAAGAAGCAGTCACTGTTTCTTTCTTTATTCTTTTTACGACACTAACCGTAAGGAAGGCAAGGGCGCCTCTTTCAGTGCGCGCTTGGTAACCAAGCCGGACACCGATTCAAATTCGATGTCGCAGACAGAGTCCAACGGGCGCCCTTGCCACCGACCGCTGACGACGAGAATCGAGAGGCCGGTCTGCTTGTTGTACATCCTTGCGGATCATTTAGCTGCCGGCGCGCACCGAGCTGCGGCGCGTGCGAGCACGATCGATGCGCCGAGCAACGGCGGCGAACGCGGCAGTGCTGCCGCCGCCGCGCCACGTGTCGGACGCCACCGACGGGACGAAGAGGTACGTGGCGACGCGCGCTCGGGCATCGCCGTCCCGACGACGTTCTCGCGTGGCTTCGTGAATCCGCGAACCTTCGCAAAACTTTCTAGAGCACGCAGCCTCTTGTGTTACGGCGTAATAGATGGCCTCAACCGTAGGAAGGCGGAAAAGTCGGCCCGAGCAAGCTCGCGCTTTAGTCGGCAACTGAGCGAGGAGGAAAGCGCGATGAAGGACGTCGATGGTCCAAGGGCGCATATAATACGATATCAGCATGCGGTAGTCGTAAAGGCGCAAGTCGAAGCCAGAGTCGCGTTTGCTGGTGGGGATCTCCATTTCGGTTGATGTGAAAAACCCCAAATCAAGTCGTTCAGAGTGGCTGTGGTTGCGTGCAGGAGACGAGACCAACGTCTGCAGCTCACGGACGGGCGCAAAAAACGCGCCCACATTTCTCGGTTCAAGTGTCGCTACACGAGGCCAGGCGTAATCGCGCACGTTGAATCAAGCAGACAGTTTTCACGCCGTCGTTCTTTCTTGTCCAGCTGCACAAAGGGGATGTTGCCCACAGTTTGAGACTGCAGTGCATCCGCTTGGCTGCAGGCAGGCACGGTGATGTGGGACTGCAATTCATCCACCCATATTGACGGGTTACCCTGCGTTTTGCGCCTGTCTCGTGGCCAGTGTACGCGTACAGTCGCTGCGTCGTGAGAGAAATCTGCACCGGCGTGACCACAGTTTCAAGCACCTCGAGCTCACGTTCAATTCGTTTATAAGGGCTTATCGGTACCTTCATTCATTTATGTACTGGACTCGAGCACGGATACTTCGTGAGAGTTCAATAAATAAAAAAAAATCCCAATATGATGATGTAAGAACATATCCGAGGCCATGGTTCTTTTGGTCCACCTCTGAAACGACGCCACCCGATCTTCCTTTGCCGTGTACGATGGCGGGGGACCGAAAGTATGTTCGCCAATTTCACAATGACCTGTCTCCAAGATTGTCTGGACTTTCACTGCTATTAGTGGGCGTTGATACGGTTTCTTTTTTTTTCATCCTGTTGACCCAGCGCCACAAGTTCAAAATATTTTGATTCAGGATCGCCTGTTGTTTTGGTTGGCCCGGTCGTAAGCTATCGTGGATTGTTGTAATTCTTTTTTTCTCGCATTTTTGTTGGCAAATTAAATTGGCGATGCCGTACGTAGCTTTCTCTTGAAGGTGCGATTGGTGATGAGATTCCGTCGCTTCCACAGATGTGAGCGCATTGTTGCGAAGAGGCTCTTCTCCCGAGCCAGATAGAGGCTGCGCGAGCTGGTCGGTTTCCCCAACCTGAAGGACATCTTTAGTTCGGTCAGAATCAGAATCAGTTTTATTGTGATGATTAGAAAGATTACAGGAAGTCAATATACTAATATACACGATATTAATGCTAGTTGCAAACAAACGCTACCGGCATGGTAAAAAGCGAAAATAGACGTCAAATGTTGACGTTGAGTGTACAAAACATGTCGATGTTTTCACCAAGCCAATTTTTCCATCACATTAGCGTTTAGACTACCGTTGAAATTGGTACTGAAATTATCGTCACTAAAATTAGACCGTCCTGGCTCCATACCTTTTAAAACGAAGCTTTATTTGCCTCTTCCTTCGATTTTCCCACTGCTGCTGCCAATACTGCTGCTGCTATCTGGCACACCGCGCCGGGGGGTGGTTCGGGGCGCGGCATAGAGGAAAGGCGACGCGAGAAATTCGTTTGAGCCTTTGCACCACGTCGAACGTGCAAAACGCCCTCTGGAGCTCCCTGCGCGTCGCCATATTAGCCTCTTGACAGGTGTAATTATCCGTGACCCCCCGCAAAAGCATTGCAGAAATTGCAGAGCTTACCTTTCTACTAGCGTGCAAGTCCAGAGGGAAGCTAGATAGAATGTATAGAGGAGGGGGGTCAGGAGGCAGAGAAACGGCAGGACAGTCGCGAAACGAGTAAAAACAGCCTTGCGGCGTTGGCATTGCCCGAGGTCGTCGATTTAGTACCGACTGCGGCAGCCGCATTTCGACGAAATAAAGAAACAAAGAAAACAAGAACGCTCGTGCACTTAGATTTAGGGACACGTTAAGTAACACCATGGTGTCAAATTTAATCCGGAGTCCGACACTGCGGCGTGCCTCATCACCCAATTGTCGTTTTAGCACGGACAGCCACATGATTCAATTAAAGTTTAACACTTCTGCCACGATGTGATGTACCATGCTAGCAATGAATATGATCAAACCTCTCAGAGGTTATGAAGTATGACGCACAACAACGTCTCAAGCAACCCCCCCCCCCCCCCCACTGTGTGCTCTAGTACTACGCTGACAAACAGCAGTGGTGCACGCAAGGTAACGTCTAACGTCAACTCGCCACTCTCATGCTGAACTAAACGTTGATGAAATTAAACATTCGCTGTCAACATCACCACTAACTATCGTCAGTCAAAGCAAACAGCACAGAAAGCTTCGCTTACATCGAACCCCTCAGTGCGTGGGATCCGCAATTTTGTTTGTTTCTTTTACTAAGGAACAGCAATTAGAGGCAGTAAATAATTTGTATCTGGCCTTTAGCAATGTAACATAGGGTACCACAGGACAACGTTCTCGGACCCGTACTTTTTCCAATGATCATTAATGATTTTCCATGATTTACCGAATTGCATATCTTCCTGCAAGCGAATTTCGGCTTGCAATCGCATATACCGAGCAATTAATCGTTCATTCTATTCCCCAAAACGACCTTCATCCAATTAAGGCTAGCATAGCACATGATTGATGTCAATTGGTCGAAACAGAAAGTGTCGTGATGCACTTTGGGCAGTAGGCGTTCGCGACAGGACGATAGAGCAGCGAGAGGTAGTACAGCCGATCGAGCACCGAAACAAGGTTTGCCTCTCTCGTCGTCGTACTCTCTCTCCAAGCCACAGCCCCACTGCTCCTTAGTTTACAGTACAGTTATCTCCTTTGCGGAAAAGGAAGCCGTCCCGGCGACCTACGGGTAGTACAACACAGGCGGGTCATAGTATACGGCTTTAGACGCTGGACATGCACAATTTCACGTCGTCTACGGCGATGATCCAAAGATAGCTCGAGGGGTTCCACGATACAGTTGACTGGAGAAGTTCGGTTGATCACGCGATATGAGCCCTGGTATTTCGACGCGAGTTTCGGTGACAGTCCAGGGGTACGGACTTGAACCCAAAGCCACACTAGCGAGCCAGGAGCATAGGATACAGGGGCATGAGAAGTTTCTCGATGGAGCTTCTGGCGTTGCTGGTCTTCTGCCGTAAATATACGGGATAGCTTGCGACACTCTTCTGCTTGTGCAACAGCTTCGGATAAGGTCGTGGTTTCCGTGGTGTCAGGGTGGTACGGAAGGATAGTATCCATTGTGGAAAAAGGTTCGCGTCCGTACAGGAGAAAGAAGGGCAACAATCCCGTGGTAGTCTGCGTGGCGGTATTATAAGCGTAGGTCAGAAATGGTAGAACATGGTCCCATTTGCTGTGGTCGGATGCAACGTACATGGCCAGCATGTCACCAAGAGTGCTATCAAAGCGCTCGGTCATGCCATTAGTCTGCGGATTATATGCAGTAGTGGTGCGATGATTAATGCGGCATTCTTTGAGGAGAGCCTCGATGACGTCGAAGAGGAAGACGCGGCCTCTATCACTAAGTAATTCCCTGGGAGCTCCGTGACGAAGGATAATGTGGCATAGGAGAAACCAGGCGACATCACGTGCAGAAGCAGTGGACAAAGGGGAAGTTTCCGCATAGCGCGTAAGATGGTCAATGACCACGATTATCCAGCGATTGCCGTCTGATGTGGTTGGAAGAGGTCCATAATTGTCGATGCCTACTCGACCAAAAGCATGTGCTGGGTAAGGCAACGGCTGCAATGGGGCGGTTTAACGACGAGGGGGATCTTTGCGCCGTTGGAAAACGAGGCGGGAGCGGACATAATGACGGATGAATCCCCGCCCGTAGTAACGAAGGCGTAGACACGCGTATGTCTTTAGTACACCTACATGCGCGCACTGGGGGTCGTCGTGGAACGCCGCAAAAATATCAGAACGCAGATGCCGAGGGATGACAAGCAACCATTTGCGGCCGTCCGGGAGGTAATTACGCCGGTACAAGAGCCCGTCGCGAATGGAAAAGTGATGTGCTTGGCGACGTAATGCGCGATTGGTATTGGGTGTCGATGGGGTGGACAAGAAACTCAGCACGCACACGATCCATGGGTCTTTCTTCTGCTCCAGAAGAATGTACGTGGCAGCAAAGGAAGACTCGGACAATGAGGCCTTCGGGGAGCTAACCTCGTCTGTTAGTGGCGAACGAGACAAGGCATCCGCATCCGAGAGTTTTCGGCCAGAACGGTACAGCGCTCGGATGTCGTACTCCTGCAGTCGAAGGGCCCATCTAGCAAGACGACCGGATAGTTCTTTTAAGGATGACAGCCAGCACAGCGAGTGGTGATCAGTTATCACGTCAAATGGGCGTCCATAGAGATATACGGACGGAATTTGGTTATGGCCCAAATTATAGCCAGGCATTCTTTTTCTGTGACCTAATAGTTCAATTCGGGTTTAGTGAGTGCACGACAGGCGAAGGCGAAGATGTACTCATCGAAGCCAGCCTTTCTCTGAGCGAGAACAGCACCAAGGCCGACGCCACTGGCATCCGTGTATATTTCAGTTGGAGCGCTTGTGTCGAAATGGCGCAGGATTGGTGGTGATGTCAAGAGACGACGCAGCTTTGCGAATGCGGCATCGCAATCCGGTGGCCAGGTCGAAACATTGTGGCCACCACGAAGAAGCTGCGTTAAAGGTGCTATTATGGTGGCGAAATTGCGGATGAAACGGCGGAAGTATGACGCTAACCCAATGAAGCTGCGCAATTCTTTCAAGGTCGTTGGTCGCGGAAACTGAATAACAGCTTGTAGTTTCGCTGGATCAGGGAGTACACCTTCTTTCGACACGACATGGCCGAGGATGACCAGCTGCTACCTGTCGCCGCAGCGCCGACCATACACTGGCCCAGCCCGGGGCTGGTCAGCGAGCCCATATCCGGAAAACTAAAAGCAGCACCCGATGGAGGTGCGGTTGCTGTTGGTCGAACTGACGAAGATCCTCCGCCGCCGAAGAAGACGACAAAGAAACCATCTGGACGACCTAATGACGACACGCCGCCGTCCCGACGAAGTCAGGAAGCCAAGACTACACCGACGAAAGACGGCTTGACGACGCGACGTTCCAGCTTCAGTTCAACACGACGCAGCCGTGATCCGACGCCAAGACCCAACTGCGACGCCAGACAAAGAACCACCGACCTCGACGTACTTCTCGACGGCCACGCAGTCACTGCCTTAGCCGACACAGGGGCCGATTACTCCGTAATAAGTGAACACATCGCCGCCCAGTTGAAGAAGGTTAAGACTGCATGGGAGGGCCCCCAAATTCGGACCGCTGGAGGACACCTCATTACGCCGACTGGAATCTGCACGGCAAGAATAACCGTTCATGAGCGGACTTACCCTGCCACCTTCGTTATCCTCCAACAGTGTTCACCAGACGTCATTCTCGGCATGGACTTCCTGAACCATCACGGCGCAATCATAGACCTGAAGTCAAAATCGATAACGCTGTCGGAAGATCAAGCGATACCGCCGGAGAGCTTTCACAGTCACCACGCCTTGAGTGTTCTCGAAGATCAAGTGAGCATCCCGCCTCGTTCGAGCATTGTTATTTCGGTCGGCACCGAAACACCCGCTGACGTAGAAGCCGTCATCGAAGGCGACCAATGTCTACTGCTAGACCGTGAAATTTGCGTCGCAAGAGGGATCGCTCGACTGCATGGAGGGGAAACTGAAGTGTTGCTGACAAACTTCAGCCAGGAGTTCGAGCACATCAACAAGGGCACGACGATCGCGTACATCGAGGAAATTCTGGAAACCAGTAATGCGTTTGTCCTCTCGGATTCCACCGCATCTACCCGGACGACGATGGTTCCCGAACCAGACTACGACATTAATCCAAGTCTCCCCGTAATTAAGCAACAGCAGCTCAGAAGTCTGCTCCGACGATACAAAGGCTGCTTTTCGACGTCATCGAGGATTCGAGAAACACCAGTCGCCAAGCACCGCATAATCACCGAGGAGTGCGCTCGACCAATCCGCCAGAGCCCTTACCGAGTTTCGCCGCGAGAACGTGCAGCTATAAGAGAACAAGTCGACGAAATGCTGCGCAACGACATCATCCAGCCGTCGAAAAGCCCGTGGGCATCCCCTGTTGTCCTGGTAAAGAAAAAGGACGGAACGCTACGTTTCTGCATCGATTATCGTCGCCTGAACAAGATCACAAAGAAGGACGTATACCCCCTCCCACGAGTAGACGAGGCATTGGATCGGCTCTGCAACGCTAAATACTTCTCGTCGATGGACCTCAAGTCTGGCTATTGGCAAATAGAAGTCGACGAAAGAGATCGTGAAAAGACGGCCTTCATCACCCCAGACGGCCTCTACGAGTTCAAGGTTATGCCATTCGGACTGTGCTCGGCGCCTGCAACGTTCCAGCGCGTCATGGACACGGTGTTAGCAGGATTGAAGTGGCAGACCTGTCTTGTTGATTTGGATGACGTCATCGTCTTCGCCGGAAATTTCGATGATCACCTCAGGCGGCTTGCGACAGTACTAGAGGCCATCAAGTCGTCAGGCCTTACTCTGAAGCCGGAAAAATGCCGCTTCGCTTACGATGAGCTTCTGTTCCTAGACCACGTAATCAGCAAATCTGGTGTCCGTCCAGACCCGCAAAAGACAGCTGCCATCGCACAGTTCCCGCAACCCATCAACTAGAAGGCAGTGCGTAGATTCCTTGGCATGTGTGCCTACTACAGGCGCTTTGTCAAGAACTTTTCACGCATCGCCGAGCCTTTGACTCGTCTAACTAAATGTGATGTTGACTTCAAGTGGGAAACGCCGCAGGCCGACGCATTTGAAGAACTCAAACGACGCATGCAGTCGCCGCCGGTACTTGCGCACTTCGACGAGAACGCCGATACAGAAATCCACACTGACGCCAGTAGCCTAGGCCTCGGTGCCGTTCTAGTCCAGAGAAGAAACGGAGTCGGACAGGTGATAGCTTACGCTAGCCGGTCGCTGTCGAAAGCGGAAGGCAACTATTCTACGACCGAAAAGGAATGCCTCACCATCGTTTGGGCTGCAGCTAAATTTCGCCCTTATCTTTATGGCAGGCCATTCAAAGTCATCAGTGATCATCATGGGTTGTGTTGGCTAGCGAATATAAAGGATCCTTCAGGACGACTGGCGCGGTGGAGCCTCAGACTACAAGAATACGACATCACTGTAACCTACAAGTCCGGACGAAAACACTCCGATGCCGATTGCCTGTCACGCGCCCCCATTGACCCGCCGCCGCAAGATGACGAGAATGACGACGTCTTCCTTTTGAATTATAAGCGCCGAAGACTTCGCTGAACAGCAACGGGCAGACCCGAAGCTAAAAGGCCTCGTCGAATATTTGGAAGGGCACACCGACGTTGTCCCCAGGGCATTTAAGCGCGGATTATCTTCCTTCACGCTTCAAAACAATCTACTCGTGAAGAAGAACTTCTCACCAGTCCGCGCCAATTACCTTATTGTTGTCCCGTCAGGACTTCGTCCAGAAGTATTGCGTGCCCTACATGAGGATACGACTGCTGTACACCTCAGATTTTCCCGGACACTATCGAGGGTACAAGAAAAGTATTATTGTCCGCGCCTGACCGCCGACGTCGCCCGTTATGTCAGAACATGCCGAGACTGTCAGCGACGCAAGACACCGCCGACAAGGCCAGCCGGATTACTACAGCCAATCGAGCCTCCTTGCCGACCATTCCAGCAGATCGGGATGGACTTGCTGGGACCCTTTCCGACGTCAATAACCGGAAATAAGTGGATCGTCGTGGCGACGGACTACCTCACCCGCTTCGCTGAAACTAAAGCACTGCCGAAAGGTAGCGCCGTCGAAGTAGCGAAATTCTTTGTCGAAAACATCATGCTGCGACATGGCGCCCCAGAAATCCTCATCACCGACAGAGGAACGGCCTTTACAGCGGAGCTTACCCAAGCCATTCTGAAATACGGTCAGACAAGGCACAGGAGGACAACGGCCTACCACCCGCAGACGAATGGTCTTACGGAGCGACTGAATAAGACCCTCGCCGACATGCGAGCGATGTACGTCGACGTCGAACACAAGACCTGGGATGCCGTCCTGCCGTACGTATAACATTCGCTTACGACATGGCGGTGCAAGATACAGCACAGATCACGCCGTTCAAGCGGGTCTACGGCAGGAACCCGACGACGACGTTCGACGCCATGCTGCCGCACGTCACTGACGAGGAGAACCTTGACGTCCCTACCTACCTCCAGCGCGCCGAAGAAGCCCGACAGCTCGCCCGCCTGCGGATCAAGAACCAGCAGAGGACCGACAGCCGACACTACAACCTCCGACGACGCTTCGTCGAGTACCAGCCCGGCGACCGTGTTTGGGTGTGGACCCCGATACGCCGACGAGGACTCAGTGAAAAACTACTGCGACGATATTTCGGACCCTACAAGGTCATCCGACGTATTGGCGCACTGGACTATGAGGTCGTGCCAAACGGCATTTCGCATTCACAGCGACGCCGCGCACGATCTGAAGTGGTCCATGTGGTGCGTCTTAAACCATTTTACGGACGCTGACGAACTTCCTTATTTTGTTGTTTTCTTTGCTAGGAGTGCTTTTCTTTTATTACTTTCCTTTGTTTGCAGCATCGGGTCGATGCTTCTTAAGAGGGGAGTATTGACACGTGTACTTATATTTAACGGGCGACCACGTTTCGCCGCCTAACAAATGTTATCGCAAAGCGCGGGACGCGTCTGCATGTATCCGAAGTTTCTGGAAAGTTATCGATGCTTCTATCCGCTGTCTCTTGTCGCCGAACCTTGTGTTATCTGATTCCATCGTGTGACTCGAATGTTGTAGAACTTTGTGGAAGGCATGCGGGTCCCAACGATTAGTCTGGAACATTCGATGACTGCTGCATAAAAGCCGACGCACTTGACCCGCTGAGCAGATTTTCGACGATCGCCGACCATGTTCGCCGCTATCGTTGTGCTATAAGTGTAACCTGTTTTTGTGGGCACAGGTTTGCCCAATAAAAGTTAGTTTTGTCTTTCACCGTATTTGCTACTGTGTTCTTCAACGTCACCACCACGTGACAATATTAGGCTCCATCACCAACGCCTCATGCGCCAGTTCCTACCACCACCACATAGACAACTTACTGCGCAGGAAGCCCGCGACTGGAGACAACTCCAGACGGGCACTTTCCCCAACCTGCATAAATATCACATTCTGTTTCCAGAACGCTACAGACCTACCTGCCCATGGTGCGACGGTCACCCCGCCGGCTTCTATGTTACGTGGGGGTGCACGGGGGACAGACCCATACACTTACGAACACTTCAAACGAAGGAGCAGTGGGAGGCCTCTCTGTCCAGCTCGGACCTGACAACCCAGCGCAGCCTGGTACAGCAGGCAAGGGCAGCAGCACTAGGCCACAGGGGCTCTGAAATAAGTTCTCCATCCGCCACCCAAGTCTTCGACAACTACTTCTTTCCCTTCGAAATAGATGTTTCTACTACTACTACTCCTGCGACCTTCAATTACCCCTGTCCTGCGCCAACCGATTCCAACTAGCGCCCGCGAACTTCCAAATTTAATCCTACTGTTCTGCCGTCATCGACTGCGCTTCTATTCTCTAGGTACCCGTTCTGTAACTTTAATGATCCAACGGTTACCTAGCCTGCGCATTACATGACCTGCCCAGCTCCATTTCTCTTTATGTCAATTAGAATATCAGCTATACCCGTTTGCTCTCTGATCCAAACCACTCTCTTTCTGTCTGTTAACGTTATGCCTGGCATTCTTCGTTCCATCGCTCTTTGCGCAGTCCTTAACTTGTTCTCAAGCTTCTTTGTCAGTCTCCAAGTCTCTGCCCAATATGCCAGCACCGATTAAATGCACTGATTCTACACCTTCCTTTTCAATGATAATGGTAAGCTTCCAGTCAAGAGCTGACAATGTCGGCCGTATGTGATCCAACCCATTTTTACGCTGCTATGAATTTCCTTCTCATGAACAGGGTTCCCTGGGAATAATTCATCTAGGTAAAAGTAATCCTTCACAGATTCCAGAGGTTGGCTAGCGATCTTGAACTCTTGTTCCCCTGCCCGGCTATTCATCAATATCTTTGTCTTTTGCATATTAATGTGGAACCCCACTTTCACAGTCTCTGTGTTAAGGTCCTCATTAATTTGTTGTAATTCGTCTGCATTGTTGCTGAATAAACCAATGTCATCGGCAAACCAAAAGTTGCTGAGATATTCGCCGTCGATCCTTACTCCTAAGCCTTCCCCGTTTAATATCTTGAATACTTCTTCCAAGCACACAGTGAATAGCATTGAAGAGAATGTGTGTCCCTGTCTGATACCTTTCTTTATAGGTAGCTTCCAGCTTTTCTTGTGTAGAATTAAGGTAGCTGTGGCATCCCTGTAGATACTTTCAGAGATATTCACGTAAGCAGTCTGTAGTACTTGATTACGTAATGCCTCTAGACCGCTGGTATCTCTACTGAAACAAATGCCTTTTCGTAATTTATGAAAGCCATCTAGAGACGCTGATGGTACTCTGCGGATTTCTCGGTTACATGACTAATGACATGGATGTGATACATTGTACAGTATCCCTTCAGGAAGCCAGCCTATTCCCTTAGTCGGCCAAAGTCCAGTGTCGCCCTCATTTTATTGCAAAATATTCTGGTGAATATTTTATATAATACTGGGAATAAGCTAACAGGCCTATAATTTATCAATTCTTTAACGTCTCCCTTTTTGTGAATTAGTATAATGTTTGCATTCTTCCAGTTTTCTGGGACCCTTGCAGTCGATAGACACATCGTATCGAGAGCCGCTAATTTTCAAGCATTATGTCTCGTCCACCTTTGATTAAATCGACTATATATTATTCCTTCTTCTCCTGCCGCTGTTCCTCGTTTCACGTCTTGCAAGGCCATTCTGATCTCATCGCTAGCTATAGGAGGAGTTTCTATATCCTGTTCATTACTGTTTCTAATGGAGGTGTCCCGACCCCTCTGGGTACTGTACAGGTCCGTGCAGAATTCTTCTGCTGCTTTTACTATACCTTCGAGATTGCTGATGATATTACCCTGCTTATCTTTCAGTGCATACATCTTGGTTTGTCCTATGCCAAGTTTCCTTCTCACTGATTTCAGGCTGCGTCCATTTTTTACGGTTTCTTCACTCTTTCTCACGTTATAATTTCGTATATCCCCTATTTTCGCCTTGTTGATCAGTTTTGACAGTTCCGCGAATTTTATCTTATCTCTTGAGCTGGACACTTTCATTTTTTGTCGTTTCATTATTAGGTCCTTTGCTACTTGGGAGAGCTTGCCTACTGGATGCCTAGGTGCCTTGCCTCCTACTTCAATTGCTGCCTCCGAAACCAGCTTAGTTACCGTTTCATTCATTACCTCTATGTTATCTTCATCTCTCTGTTCTAAGGTTGCATATTTGTTTGCAAGTACCAGCCTGAATTTGTCTGCTTTTACCCTTGCTGCCTCTAGGTTGGTCTGTTTCTTCTTGACCAATGTTACTCTTTCTCTCTTCAAATTGAGGTGAATCCTAGCCCTAACTTACCTATGATCACTGCACTTTACCCTACCTATCACTTCTACACCATGCACTATGCTGGGATCGGCAGAAAGTATGAAATCAATTTCATTTCTCGTTTCACCATTAGGGCTTTTCCAGGTCCCCTTTCTGTTGCTACACTTCCTGAAAAAGGTGTTAATTACTCGCATATTATTCCTTTCTGCGAATTCTACCAGCATCTCTGCTCTAGCGTTGCTAGAATCGACGCCGTAGTTGCCGATTGCTTGTTCATTAGCCTGCCTTTCCCTCACTTTTGCATTGAAGTCGCCCAATACTACAGCATACTGAGTTTGCACATTTTTCATCGCTAATTCAACATCTTCATAAAATTGATTTACTTCATCATCATCGTGACTGGATGTTGAAGCGTAGGCTTGTACTACTTTTAATCTATACCTCTTGTTAAATTCGATTACGAGTACAGCTACCATCTCATTAATGCTGTAGAATTCGTCAATGTTGCCCGCTATGTCCTTATGGATTAGGAATGCTACTCCATATTGCTTCTTATCTGGGAGACCTCTATAGCAAAGGACATGGCCGTTAGTCAGCACTGTATAAGCCTCACCGGTTCTTCTAATCTCACTAAGGTCAATATGATATTCCAAAGAATGTCCGATAGCTCCTCAAAGAGTCCTGCTAAGCTAGTCACACTCAACAAAGATCGGCTAATAAAGGTTGCAAGGGTCAGTTTCCATTGGCGGCTTGTCCGGACCCAGAGATTCTTAGCACCCTCTGCTGCGTTACAAGTCTAAGCTCCGCCTTGGTCAGGTGCTCCGCAGCTGCTGGGGACTGAGGGCCATGGGTTAATTGTAGGAATCATGAGGGAGGGTCAAGCATAAACTCAAATCCAACTCTCCGGCCACGGCGGCCGCATTTTGATAGGGGCGAAATACGAAAACACCCGTGTACTTAGATTTAGGTGCACGTTAAAGAACCCCAGGTGGTCGAAATTACCGGAGTCCTCCACTACGGCGTGCCTCATAATCAGAAAGTGGTTTTGACACGTAAAACCCCATAATTTAATTTTTTTATATATGTAAGAGAAAGAGAGAGGAATTGTCAATTATAATAAAAAGTGTGCAATAGGAGGAAGCAGCAAGAGATTAACACCGAATATAAAAATCAGGAATCAATTTACAGGGTAATCGATTGGATTCAGTCAGGAAATTTTGAGCTGCCAATCTAACATTTCTGTCGCTGAGGGCTTCAAAAGACGGAATACCGGGTGCGGATAAATGTATGCCAACATTGGGTAGCGGTGTTTAATAATCTTTCTCTTATTATCGCGATACGTCTACAGGACAAAAAGAGCTGATCTATTCTCTCTAGCTCGCCACAGAATGGGCACACATCCAGACGTGTGCCACTGGAAATTTAGCCTCGGTTTGCGACAGCGCAGCCTCGTGACGGACACTTTCATTTTTCGCGTCTGGCAACACTCTCTGCGTCAATCGGTGGAGTTGGTGATTGCGGAGCCTGCTTGCACGATGACATGCCTAGGAAGCGGATCCGCTGTGACATAACCAGGCAAAGGGCCATAAGGAAGAACCGGGCCGCCTATGGAAGCGCTGGCTAAGGAATCTGCAATTTGACTTAAAAATAATCCTTTGTAATCAGGTACTCAAACTATACGGACGCTTCTCAAGCGTCTATATAGGTACCGATGAATGAAACGCCCTCATAACGTGAGATTCACCCGCGACAGCTAGTCAACACAAATATGGAGAGTCGGTGATTATCACCGCTGATGTAATTGGTCGATTTAATTTGCGTATAGCCAGCAGCACTGCTATGAATTCAACCAAGAAAATGGGCATCAAATCTGGCAGCCGCAGAGAGAAACTGCACGCAGTCTAGCGTTGGGTAAAAAAATACGAACACCTGAGTTTTCTTCATACTGTGAAGCATTGTTAGGAAAAATGCCACCAGATTGTGACGTCTAGATGCAGATGCAGAGCGTAGGTGCTACATCTGTTCGTGCTTCACAAATGCGACCGTCTTCTTCTTCGTGGCCTGCGCACAACACGCTCATATTTGAACATAACGATAGCCTGCTCTAATGTATAGCCCACCTTGGCATTTTTTCTCCGTCCAATATATACCAACAATAAAGAAAAACACATACAGGAGTCGCACACACATGGACAACCTGGGGCTTTGGCTCTCACTCGAGGGCAGCACGAGGTGCCATTGAGGCCGGGGCATCGCCATCGGCAGCGTCTCGCGGGGCCGCGTGGCGAAGCTCGGATCGAGGCGTCGTCCGCGCATGTCTTCCGACACGTCGCGTTCTTCCTCGGACGCTGCGACACCGACGGGCCAAGTGAGAGCGTGCGCCTCGTCGTCCGGCGTTGGCAGTGTGCGCGTGCAGCGAGTTAGCGCGAAAAGGTGACGGCGTTCATAAACACGGGGCGGCGTAAACATCCAAGTGTCGTCGGAAAATCGCGTGGGAAGCCGCCTTCACGACTGTTCGCTGCAGCGGCATCCCAGGCGTAGCGATGGTAAAAGGTCCTAGGTAATTGCAAACGAGAAGAAAAGAAAGAAGAAACGCAGACATCTTGCCCCTTCACTATACCCCTCCTTTTCGGCCCGTCGGACCAAGTCCTTTTCAAAGCGTCGTCCCGGTAAATCGTTCCACGACTCTTTAATTTACTCCATCTTTGCTCAAACTATTTAGCAATTGACCAACACTTGAATAATCGTTGAACGAATTATCGATAGATAAGTTTGTTGGCAAACTCCCTGATTATGCTGTTTGTTGTCACCTATGATGTTTTTAGTAACCGGCTTTTGTACAAATTTGTATCATCTCGTTATGAATTAAGGAAGACGAAAACGAAAGACGATAGAGCACCACACACCTTAAAAATCACCGTTTTCGGGAGCGTTCCGGCACGACGCGTAATATGCACCTCTTTTGCTGACGTCGTCTGAAGTGCAAGCATTAAAAGCAACGACGCCCAAAAAGCTGCGAAGAGAGCGCCTACAGCTGGCGGGACATTTTCGGGGAATGTCTTTGCGCAGTGACAGACGGGAACTCGCCTGTGTTCACTCGCGCGTGTGCCAGTGCGCGTTCAGACATTCTGCAGCATAAGAACGCGTTGTTGGCCGTTTCTTAGAACGACAGTGCCGCGTGACTTAGATCGAAAGCTTCCATACAGCCTCTCCTATAGACCAATCTCTGACAAGGAGTTCCTTCGACCCGTCCCTAATTGTTGCATATCTCCATTATTTACCTAACGAAAGGAACCCTAACGGCCGGAAGGTACAAACACTGCCTAGATTCTCACTGCAATGCATCCATCGAAGGGTCTCAAGAAATGCAGCTCAGGGATATGATCGCTCTTCAGTTCGGCTCTCATTAACAACTGCTATGTGATACGAACGAGAAAACCCCCATTCTCGTTTAGGTAACACGGACGGCTAAAACGCAGAAATCTGCATATTCATGTATGCGGAGAAAGTAGCCGTCTTTTCATCTTTGATACGCTGCATTTCTTTGCATAACCACATAGATGAAGGTGTAACATTACGTAGCGCTTTGGCATGTTGGTGTTACCTGCTTAACTTTCATGTCATCTCGCGCTATTCGAAAGGCACTTCACGAATGCTTTTCCTGGTTTGTGACGACATAGGCGTCTAGATGAAATAAGTGTCAGTTTTATCGAAAGCTGATAGACCACATTCATAGAGTTCCGCATTCACTTGACATCCTGGATGAATGTTTTACGTAAATGCTTCCGAGTTAATTTTGAGAAATGAATGTGCAACACAGCGTACAAGGGGTTTCACGCTTCCTTCCAGTCGAATAGCGTGTCGTGATTCCCCTTTCTCAAGATCACGAACTCAACTGCGTTTGCACGAACGCGCTCATCCGGTCGTCGTCGTCGCGCCACCGTCGTCGTCACGCTGCAGCCGTCCTTTACCGTCGTCGTCACACGAACGTCTCACTGTCCCGCTGCTGTCATCGTTATTGTCGTTCGATCGACATCGTTCCTTCTTCGCCATCGCTGTGTAGGCGTCACACAGTTGTCGTCAGGCGGCCACATTGGCGAGCGGGAGCAAAGTGGGGCCGACATATCGGAGCATGTGGCATACAGCCGAAGCGAAGCCTCGTAATTACCACTGCACCTGTTAAATAAACGTCACTTCAGGAATGTGATCTGTCGCTATACATTTCTCAATTGTTATTTGCATTACGATCGACAGTCGTCGTGACGAAAGTTCTGCCATATTTTTTTTTATTCTTCAGTTAGTTATTCCCCGAGGGTGGATACCTTCCCATCTGCTGCTGCAATCGGCTCGCCCGGTCGATCAGTTTCCTCTAGCGTCCAGCTGCGACGGTGCTCGAAAGAATGGCTTCGCACTGGGAGAGGGTATGGGCAGTTTGGCCGGTGGTTTGGGGCATTCCCACGTGGTATGGTAAAGGTTTGTGTGTCCCACACAGAAGGGACATCGGTCTGGGATCAGTGCTCAGCCTTCAGCACTTTTCGCAGGCTTCTTTCAGGTTCTGAGGAAACGTTTATGTAGCACGTATAGAGCAACAGAAGGGTGAATCGGGAATTTTCCACAATTGCCTACAATCTTCAGATTGACAATTTTGCTGATTATAATATTTGAGAAGCTAATTAATATTAACTAATATGTAAGTAGGCGAAATACAAAAAATATAGCCTGACTTGCTCCAAGCGACAGCAGCACTACCTTGGTGCTGTCCAGCGCTAACATATTTTAACATTTTGGCACAAGTTACGTGGGACACACTGAATACTGGCCTGGTTAAAAGGAGACGACAATGAAACTCATCATCATCATCTAACTGCGAATGCCAGCCAATGCTTTTCAAGACGCACTGCACTCATTCTTCAGGTGCCTGGGTTGTGACGTCGCACAGCTGTGACTGCCACTGACGTAGGCGATTTCAGAATATGGGGCCGAATGTCCAGTCTCTTTCGTAATAATCGTTTCACATGCACCTTTTCTAATAATATTTATGTGCACTATCAACATCGTGGAGCGGTGGCATTCTCATCGCACTAACTAGTGTACGAACCGTTTTCTTTGTACGGTCCATAGAACAACATCTTAAAGTGACCCTTCGAGTGATACCATTGAGCGCAGCGCACTGATACTACGGAGTGATTTGCGACGAATGAATGCGTAAGCTCCATTCTAAAAAAAAAGTGTCGGCTGTTACGATTTATCGCTTAATACGCTTAATCGGGCACCTTTTACTGGGATTTATTTCGCGAGGAAACAGAAATTGGCAATCCTCAAAAAATCTGCTAATAATTAGCAGTTACACATTGTAGAACAAGACTGCGTAGATGCATAAATGTCGTCGCAGTCCTTGAAGCGCTGTCTGGGACAAAGATTGCGCAAGTGTTGCTCAGAGAGAGACGCATCTGCAGACGAAAACCTCACCGACTGGTGTCCTCTCGTCAGTTCCACGCGCAGCATACTTTTCGGTCCTCTCGCTTCCACTAAGTGCAGCCAACCGCACAAAAGCCACGGCAGTGACGTCACCGACGCCGCTGTTATAATATATATATATACATACAGGAAGTCGGGGACGAGCACATTCCTTCCTCCGGCGCAGGCAACCTCGCCGCCGTCGGTCAGAGTGGCTCCGCTGCTGCCGTGCTGTCGCCGTGGTCGTGTGGGCGCCGCCGGCATGCCACCCCTCAAGCTGGTCGTGTTCGTCGGCAGCTGCCGCACGGGACGCCTCGCAGAGCGCCTCAAGCGCCACGTCACCTCGCAGCTCGAGAAGAGGGGCCACCAGGTCAGCGTCATCGGTGAGTTCAGCTGAGCCGCTGGAAGGCATGCGCGCTGCTTGTGAAAACTGCTGCCAGCTGCAAGGCTGTGAGCGCAGCCGTGTGAACCCTGACGCCGTGACGTAGCGAACGCGAGTTCTGCTGGTGTTTGGTAGGCTTCAACTCGGCACCTTAACAACGCCAGGGTGCAGCAAACCACCGCAGGAGGGTGCATCACTTCGTGCTTTGACAGTTTTAAGAATATTGGGGGCGAACTCCACCACTGGAAAAGCTGGCGCCTCCGTCGGCGTGACTTGGTATGAGGGATCACGCGGACACAGCGGCCGCGTCGGCTGCTTCGGAAGCGCCGAAGCGGGCTGAAAACGAAAGTTTTAAGTTCCACTTCCGCTGCGGTTATGTTTAAGTGGGCAGGTTTCTCCCGCTTCAGGTGTCTGCTAGAAAACATTTGAAATGACTGTAATTGGTAGTGGCTGCCTCTGAAGGCGTACAACATGGTAGGCTCGATGCCACAGTGCCGGACGTGCACAACTGAGTCCGGCGTCAGCCTTATTCACACGTACCCGCAGGACAAGAAGCTGCGTGAAGCTTGGATTACGAAACTAAGAACCGGCAAGCAGCCACCGGCTGCACCTCGGGTGCGCAGCAAGCACGTCCTCGAGGGAGATTTCTGATACTGCGTCGGGGATGCGATGTTCGGTGGGTAGCAGGAAAGTGCGCCCGGAGACGCTCGGCCACGCGCGCTGCCCGGCTGTCACGAAGATTTGGCCGACGAACTTGTTGGTGCTAGATTCTGGCAAGTTCACCGCAATGGAAAGGGAACGGTAAAGAAAAGCGCGACATATGCTCATGCTTGTGTAGCACCAAGCAATATAATGTACTGGATTAAGAAAAAAGAGCACCGGGTAATTGCTCGCCGAGACCGATAAATATGCAGTGCGACGCAACTTGAGAAATAATTATACAGAAACGTCGGAGCCTGTAGAAGAAATAAAAAATGTTAGGCGATCTTAATCTTTGACTTTGGTGTTTCTTAGTGGCACTCGCACCTCGGCGTTGGTGTTTTTTTTTTTGTTAACTTTAGGCGAACGCAACGCAAGGACCGAATCCGAAGACAACTGTTTTCCATTAATTAGGGGGTTAGATATCACGCCACCTTCTTGTGCGTGACGTCATTAGTGACGTCATTACTTCCGCTTTCTACTTTCTGGTTTCCAGGAATTTTGCCGAAGTTGTGCTCAATTGGCGGCTCTCTAAAGTCTATAATACTGTGCTTTGGTGTGCGGTAACCAGTGATTTCTGTATAATTCTAATAATTCCAGACACTTCAGTAACTCAGCTTGTGACCAAACTTATCCCCTGATATCATGTCTACAATGAAACCCATGAATTTTGTATTGTGCTACTTTCTTTCTTTTTTTTCCTGATTCATTTTGAATTTCCTCCCCGGTCTTCTCGGGAGGTGAACTGGAAGTGCTGCGCAAGAAATAAGAGCGTCACTCGATGTTCGTGCCACTATGGAGATTGAATCGTCGCGACGGCACATCAGAAGTCGGCGTCGTAGTTGTCGAAGTCCCTAGTTTTAACGAAATTATTTTCGAACAGCTCGGATGGCAACAATGGTTGCTTGCGTACTGTCAAATGCTCCCACGCTGCGGCCTAAAAGCTCCCGGCACGGTGCGAAAACGCGCTCGCAGCGAAACATTGTGCGCGGACATGCGTGCAGTCGGTCACCGCGAACCGGCGCGATCGCTGCCTTGAGGCTGGGCCCGTTCTCCGAGGAAAGCTTTGAAAAAACGATACCTTTATACCAAGTCAAAAGCACTCCAAGTATAGTAACATGTGGAATAGAATCGAAAGATTTTTTTATGTCTACTCCAATTATAACTCGAAACTGAGCCCAGCTGGGCTTTGTGAGAACATCGGCATGTATTCTTCCAATGATAAAATTCTTAAAAACACCGTTATATCATCTAGTAAAATTTTATCTCGCATCTCCAGGCAATCTTTAGAGACTGGCGTGCTGCCCTCAGACTGGAAGATAGTAAAAGTCATACCCATATTTAAGTCGGGTAATAAACACGCACCGGAAAACAACCGTCGAATATCATTAACATCTATATGCTGCAAAATGGTAGAACATGTAATTGCATCAGAAGTATACAGTCACCTGGAAGCCAACAAATTTTTCTTTTCGAATCAACACGGATTTCGGACAAACTACTCTTGTGAAACGCAATTATTAGAATTAACAACTGACTTGCGTACTAACATGGAAGAGGATCTACAAACTGACAGTGCTTTTCTAGACTTTTCAAAAGCGTTTGACCTCTTAGCACATTGCCGTTTGATTTTGAAATTA
Source organism: Dermacentor variabilis (assembly GCF_050947875.1). NCBI lineage: Eukaryota > Metazoa > Arthropoda > Arachnida > Ixodida > Ixodidae > Dermacentor > Dermacentor variabilis. The sequence goes on from NC_134573.1 coordinate 191,387,944, forward strand.
TCTGCTCTTAAATTAGATTCTCTTACACTAACATGAATTCGCAATTTCCTTTCTAATCGCCAGCAATTCACAGCAGTTAATAATTTTTTCCCTCTTTCGAACGTTACTATTTCTAATATAAATTAATGACTTACCCAATAAAATTTCCTCACACGTGCGCATTTTTTCAGACGACTGCATTTTTTATCGTTCCATCAAGTGTGCCGATGATCATGCAATCCTCCAAAAAGATGTAGAACTTATTTCTCTTTGGTGCAACTCTTGGCTAAAGAAGCTTACCGTTTCTAAATGTAAAATTATCTCTTTTAAGCGCAAGCATGCTAAATCTGCGTTTCCTTATCACATAAATAACATCACTATTTTGAATGATACTCAGTAGAAATATCTTGGTGTTAACCTAACTTCGACTCTTTCGTGGTCAACGCACATTGCATACATATGCGCCAATGCAACGAGATCATTAGGGCACATAAGACGCAAGTTGCATAATTCTACTAAAGACGTTCGTAAACTAGCTTATCAAACATTTGTTCAACCTCAGCTTGAATACGCCGCATCCGTCTGGTCTCCCCATCAGAAATACTTGATCGAAAAACTCGAATCTATTCAGAATAGGGCTGCGCGTTTTATTTCAAGTGGTTATGACTTTAACAAACGCATAACACAAATTAAGCTCAACCTCTCACTACAGCCCTTGCATTGCCGTCGTGACAATGGCCCTGCTATCATTATTTCATAAATATGTCCATAATACAGCGCCATCAGTTCTGCCTCTTGAAACTCCTCATTACAGGTCATATACCGGTTGTACAATCGGTTCAGTTTCAAGCGCACCTACGCAAAGACCCCTGTCACACGGGCACCCGCGAAGCCCGTTGAAACTCCCCGACGGAGGTTGACGGCAATGGAGTTGCGGCCGTGCTGCACGGCACAGCGCGAGCTTTCGACGGGCGCCGCGCGGGGTAGAGGCGGCGCTGCGGCGCTTATTTCCGCGTGCAACTGTTCACGTATACGGTCGCCGTTAAAGTAATCTATGCGTATTTCTTTAACATAAAATCACAGCGAGAAACTTTGTGGTACGTTTTCCAAGCATAGCGAAGTTGCAAGCGATGCTGGCCACACTGCGTTTGCTTTCGTGCGTGGGCAGCGCGGGTCACGTTGTTTGGCCGGTGGGCTTCGAGTTGTGATGCCGCTGTGCAATCGTGCGTGTCTGTGCGTTCGCGACGATAATGCGCCGGGATCGCTCATGATGCGTGTCACCCGGAGAATTTACCCGTGCGGCTTGAACGAGACCACGTGCGGCTCGCGTGCTTATAAAAACAAACGAAATGGCGGAACGACGTTTCCCGATGCGGCGTGGCGAAGTATTGGTGTAGAGGGCACAGGCGCTGATGCCCTTAAAGACAAGTTAAACTTCCATTATGTGGCATATACCTCAAGGCAAAAAGAATAATAGTGCTAAAACTTATAAATTAACCAGTTACGACGATTTTACTAGCGTGGTTTCTCTGCGGAACTGTAGCTACCTGGGAACGAGAGTACTCCATCCAACCGTAATGGTCATTGTCGAACTCCCTTCGCCCAAAATCTCCATTTAACTTCCATTCCTTGGCGCAAGGGAGACTGTGTGACAGGGAGCGCAACTCCATTGGCTTAAAGACGAAGGAGTTCAATGGAGTTCGCGGGTGCCCGTGTGACAGGGGTATAATTCAGTTAAAATACTCCGCTCTTCCAAGAGCCATTCGCCTTTGGAACAATCTTCCTAACGCTGTCGCTTATGAGAGGGACCAGGAAAAATTCCGGCATCTTCTAACAACGCATGTTTCAAACTCAACATAACTTATAACGTGTTATTTTTTCTTGTCTTTCCCCTCATTATTGTGCTAATATCCCTCAAATACTGTGTTGTAATAGCCAAATATGTCCCGATCGCTCTGTAATTCTATTGATTATATTGTGACCTCTCGCGTTTAAAAGTATTCGGTTTGTCCATTGTACAATTTTAACACCACATGACTGTATGTTAGCGCATTTATTATGCTGTATTTTTTGTATATGTATTCACATATGTATTCTAATTATTGTATAATCTTTGAGTGTACTCTCCACCGTTACACAAGCCCGTCGACCTTGAGTCATCTGAAGTCGCAGAAATCCCAGACAGAACACGTTAGAATTGCACTAATTCGCAATTAAACCGTTACCTTTCCAAGCTGTCGCTGGGAGAAAACGGAATCCGCACATACCAGTGCGAGGAGGAGAGCGGCGAATGAGCTGAAGCGAATTGTCCAGCCGGTCACGGCTGAGGTGATCAAGCGCATCCTCTTTCTTCTGAGCGTGCGAACTCCTCCCATTAGGCAGGAGTCCAAGCGAGTGTCTGCACCATCTTCATACCCATCACCTAACACTTTACAGAAACCGTGATGGCAAATCCGTGTGCACAACCATGCGGCATTTCTTTTTTCGCCGCAGTTACCGGTTTGGTTTCGTCAGTGGAATTGCCGAGGAATCCGGCGTAAGCGTGCAGAGCTCATTGGGAGGCTATAAGTGACGGCAACGCCACCTCGAGTCGTTCTGCTACAAGAAACTGGCACAGGCACACCAGCATTGATCGGCTATACGTGACCTACTGCGCCCCTTCCTTATAAAACATAGGCGCCCCGGACAAGGATCGCAACGTGCGTATAAGGCTATAAAGGTCAAGCATGCGACCTTTTTGTCCACGATTTCCTCATGCTTAGTTTGGCCCTTCGGTATGGTGCTGGCAGGCACAAGAGGTAGCAGGGGTATACGCCTATTATTAGATACAAATGTACAAGCTCTGTCTTTTTTCGGTTTACGCGAGGACTGTTGGCACTACCAAACGTAGAGTGTCATGGGTTGCACACTTCAAAAGGATCTTCGGCCCAAGGTCGTGTCGGCGACTTTAACGCAAGGCACATGTGCACGACACAATGGCGGACGCACGTGGCCAGCGCTTGTGGGAACACAACAGGTAGACTCTTTCTCGCCAATGATTTCGGCCAACGAGACACTTCCCCAGACCTGACTCTTTTTGAGCCATCTCAACGGACTTACTCGGACCGAGTGTCTGACGGGCGGCGATCCATGAGTGTTGTCTCGGGCGTCTCGAGGGCGCAAACCACGCCATCGAAGAGAGGGGCACGTCAGATGGGACAAGTATCGCAAGACACTTAGCAGTACGACGTTCCCGCAGAAATGCTTGTTGGACAGCTTCACGCGGCCAAGCAGAATGCAGCAACCAAGCTTTCTGTCAAGTTTGATGCCCCCAAACCGGACTCTCACTTACGGACGTTGTGGAATCGTGGGCTTCCCGCCACTCTAATCGCGCTGCTCGTCGTAAACGCATTATTACTCGCACAACCAAAGAGATGGAGCTGTATACTGCCCTTCTAGCTGTCCGTTACTGGCAACTCCTCTGTCATACTTTCAATGACACACGTCATATGTCTAAGACATGGCATATCTTCAAGGCCATTCTGGGACGCAAACGGCCGCCAGCACTATAGTATGCCACTGAAGTTGTACGTTTCCCCCGACGAGTTGGCGCTACAAGCGGGACAAGTATTTTGTCCCTAGTCTATGGAAGCATCGGCACTGTCCGTAGACCCACTACTCGGTGTTTGCGAGTGCGATGTCCCTTTCAGTACAGACGAGCTAGAGGCGTCATTTAACTAGCGCAGCGTTCTCGGTCCGGATGGAGTACGCTACCCAACGCTTTGCAATCTTCTACATATGCGTAATCTTGCGCTTCTCGAAGAGATTAACAAGTACTGGGAAATGCGCCATCTCCACGCTACATGGAAGCGGTCCATGGTGAGACATACACCGAAGCCAGGTAAACCCAGTCGGAAGCTGCATGCAAGATTTGAGACCGATATCTCTAACGTAGAACATCTGCAAGGTAATGGAGAAAATGGCTCTGCGAACGCTGGAATGGTACTTGTAGAAGTTCTCTCTTACGCTAACGTATGGTTCCGCCCGGGATATTTATTTATTTATTTACTTATTCTTTCATTTAAAGTACCTTACCAGCCTCTGGAGGCATTCGGCTGCAAAAATAGCTTTCGGAAGCAAGCATGAAGTGCGTCTTCAGCCGCGGTGACTTCGTGGACACCGTCGCTGCAATAGCAGAGAAGTGCCCGCTTTTTATTGCCAGCACAAAAAGAAAGGACTTGATGTTGTCATCTCGTGTATGTTCGTTTCCAGTGAGCGCTCGGCGACGAACTCGGCACCCGCGGTCAAACTGGGGTATGTTCATAAATGTGCGTATTCGATTCGGTCAACCATTGCGCATGGACGAAGCTGTTACTTTTAAACTTATTCTGTTCAAACATGTTCTAAGATGCTTGGCGACCACCGTTCTGGCGGAAGTTGACCGAGGACCTACTGTGAAATCAGCCGGCGAAAAGAAATGAAGGCGTGTTCTTTTCCATTCTGTAACCAGAGTCGTGCCTACCGTGTGCCGGCCGGCCCTAGTTTACATGGACTCACCCGTGCTTCCGAATCTCGCCGACAAGCTGTCGACGCCGTTCATCGCGCGCTGTATTACTGCAGAAAATAATGTTGCTGTTTCAAAGAGTAGTTGTTCGTTTTTCAGCTCGCTCGAGTAGGCGAGGTGCCCTTGCACGCACAGGCACCATTCGAGACCTAAGAGTACGCATAATCTTTCAACGCGTCGCGTGTGTCGGGTTGATCGTGGCATATTCGCGGCCGCTATCATGAGCTGATTTTATTAATGTTAATAGCCCTTTCGATCTAGGTATTTTACAGTTCTTTATTTTGTAAAGCTTGATGCCCAGGTGCCAGATAAAGAATGTTTAGAAAATTGTACTGCGCAAATTTTAGGATGACGAAAGCTAGCAAAACGTGCTTCCTCGGAGCTTCGCGGTTACCTGGATTGGGATGCACGCTGGTGCAGAGAATGGAGACACCTCTGATTGTTGCCGCCTGACTGACACTTTAATAGAGGTCAAGGCTAGGCATAAAATAATAACAGGTTACATGTAAACGTTACGTATCGACAATGTTCCGAGTTGACTCGCCTCCTATTTTGATCGTAAGCAGAGCTGCGGGAGCGCCTCTAGGCCCGTCGCCGTTCGATATTGCGGTTATAGGGGGCGAGAACTAACGGAGTCGCCATCTGTCGGAACCGCCTCGCTTGCGTGGTAGTATGGGTGATAACGCTGCGCGCTCCTGATGGGTTTGGCTGTCGGCGCTCAATAAAAACACCACTCTGGAGCCCTGCTGCACATTTCTGTAAGTACTCTAGAAACGAAGGAAGTTATTTATTGCCGAAATAATAACCTTGGGCAAACAGGAAGCATAGAATCATGTACAGACGCTATCTCTTTACCGAACACGTACAATAAACGCCCACTGCGCGCGGTCGCCGCGATGGAGCTACCCTAACCGGTTTCTTGCGTGAAAGGTAGACAATCGCTGAGGGCGAAGTATGTGAAATACGTTCTTATAGTGGGATATCTGTATAAACAAATGGAGCATAACAGAATGAAGCTTCAATGCAGCGATCGCACGGCTTCGCGGTGACCGACTGCGCGTCTCCATGCGTGTACGCGCACAATGTTTCGCTTTCGCGCCGTGCCGGGAGCTTTAGGCCGCAGAATATGAGCACCAGGGCAGGATTGGCCACCCTGGTGCAGTACTTGGCCGCAAGCTCCTATATGAATACAACAATCAAACCGCGGCCTTCAGTCCCCAGCAGCCGCGAAGCAACTGACCACAGCGGCGGTCAGACCTGCGACGCAGCAGAGGGTGTTAAGAATCCCTGGCTCCGGACAGGCCTCCATTAGAATCTGAATGTGACAACGTTTAACGCTAGAACGTTATCTAGTGAGGAGAGTCTAGCAGTGGTATTGGACGAATTACAGGGCAGTAAATGTGATATAATAGCGCTCAGTAAAGTTAGGAGCACAAATGAAGCATATACAGTGCTAAAAAGCGCGAACGTCCAGTGCTACTGGGACTTAGCGGATAAACGAGAACTAGGAGTCGGATTCCTGATTAATAAGGATATAGCGGGTAACATACAGAAATTCTATAGCATTAACGAGAGGGTGGCCGGTCTTGTTGTGAAACTTAATAAAAGGTACAAATTGAAGGTCGTACAGGTCTACGCCCCTACATCCTGTCATGATGAGCAGGAAGTCGAAAGCGTCTATGAAGACGTGGCATCGGCGATGGATAAAGTCAGAACAAAATACACTATACTGATGGGCGACTTCAATGCTAGGGTAGGCAAGAAGCAGGCTGGAGACAAGTCACTGGGGGAATATGGCATAGGCTCTAGGAATAGCAGAGGAGAATTATTAGCAGAATTTGCAGAACAGAATAATATGCGGATAATGAATACCTTCTTCCGCAAGCGGGTTAGCTGAAAGTCGACGTGGAGTAGCCCAAATGGCGAGACTAGAAATGAAATAGACTTCATACTCTGCGCTAACCCTGGCATCATACAAGACGTGGACGTGCTCGGCAAGGTGCGCTGCAGTGACCATAGGATGGTAAAAACTCGAATTAGCCTAGACTTGAGGAGGGAACGGAGGAAACTGGTACATTAGAAGCCAATCGACGAGTTAGCAGTAAGAGGGAACTAAAGGAATTCCAGATCAAGCTACAGAACAGGTATTCGGCTTTAACTCAGGAAGAGGACCTTAATGTTGAAGCAATGAACGACAATCTTATGGGCATCATTAAGGAGTGTGCAATAGAAGTCGGTGGTAACTCCGTTAGACAGGATACCAGTAAGCTATCGCAGGAGACGAAAGATCTAATGAAGAAACGCTAATGTATGAAAGCCTCTAACCCCACAGTTAGAATAGAACTGGCAGGACTTTCTAAGTTAATCAACAAGCGTAAGACAGCTGACATAAGGAACTATAATATGGATAGAAGTGAATATGCTCTCAGGAACGGAGGAAGCCTAAAAGCAGTGAAGAAGAAACTAGGAATAGGCAAGAATCAGATGTATGCGTTAAGAGACAAAGCCAGCAAATATCATTACTAATATGGATGAGATAGTTCAAGTGGCTGAGGAGTTCTATAGAGATTTGTACAGTACCAGTGGCACCCACGACGATAATGGAAGAAATAATAGCCTAGATGAATTCGAAATCCCACAGGTAACGCCGGAAGAAGTAAAGAAAGCATTGGGAGCTATCTAAAGGGGGAAAGCAGCTGGGGTGGATCAGGTAACAGCAGATTTGTTGAAGGATGGTGGGCAGATTGTTCTAGAAAAACTGGCCACCTTGTATACGCAATGCCTCTTGACCTCAAACGTACCGGACTCTTGGGAGAACGCTAACATAATCCTAATTCATAACAAGGGGGACGCCAAAGACTTGAAAAATTATAGACCGATCAGCTTACTGTCCGTTGCCTACAAAGTATTTACTAACGTAATGGCAAATAGAACCAGGAACACCTTGGACTTCTGTCAACCAAAGGACCAGGCAGGATTCCCTAAAGGCTACTAAACAATAGACCATATTCACACTATCAATTAGGTGATAGAAAAATGTGCGGAATATAATCAACCCTTATATATAGCTTTCATTGATTACGAAAAAGCGTTTGATTCAGTCGAAACCTCAGCAGTCATGGAGGCATTACGGAATCAGGGTGTAGACGAGCCATGTCTAAAAATACTGAAAGATATCTATAGCGGCTCCACAGCCACCGTAGTCCTCCTTTAAAAGAAAGCAACAAAATCCCAATAAAGAAAGGCGTCATGCAGGGAGATACGATCTCTCCAATGCTATTCACAGCGGGTTTACAGGAGGTATTCAGAGACCTGGATTGGGAAGAATTGGGGATAAGAGTTAATTGAGAATACCTTAGTAACTTGCGATTCGCTGATGATATTGCCTTGCTTAGTAACTCAGCGGACCAATTGCAATGCATGCTCACTGACCTGGAGAGGCAAAGCAGAAGGGTGGGTCTAAAAATTAATCTGCAGAAAACTAAAGTAATGATTAACAGTCTCAGAAGAGAACAGCAGTTTACGATAGGTAGCGAGGCACTGGAAGTGGTAAGAGAATACATCTACTTATGGCAGGTAGTGACCACGGATCCGGATCATGATAGTGAAATAATCAGAAGAATAAGAATTGGCTGGGGTACGTTTGGCAGGCATTCTCAGATCATGATGGTTTCTGCCCCGTACTCACGTATTCCAATTCTGCTATCAGCCCTCTACGATTGGTCAAAAACTTTTTTCGACCACGCCCACTTCACCTGTCTGTCACGCTACGTCACGAAAACCGCGATACCTCCCCATGTGATATGACGTGTACACACTGATCATGCATGATTTGACAGAAAAAAGAAAAATAGTTATTTCTGATTCTACCCCTTTTTGCCATTAGCCCTCGGCTATTGGTGAAAAGTTTTCGGACTGCACCCACCTCACCTGCCTGTCACGCGACGTCACAAAACCGCACAAACTCACCGCGTCAAAGTGACGTGTACGCGATAAAGATGCATTAATATGCCGAACAAAACTGAATTTTCTTCGGAATAGCCGCAGGCTGCCCCGTTCCGAAAGGAATAAAAGATGGCTGCCGCCGATCGCTGAGACGCTGGCTACTCGAACCTGCCGGAGAGCATGGGTGTATTTGCGTATAATAAGACTTCTTGCGTGGCCGTGTAAAGTTTTCGAGCCCTTTCGCCACGTTTACCACCTCATTCTGCCAACTCTTCTTTGCTGAGGGTAAGTTTTAGCGTCATTCTTAAGCTTCCGTTGCATGCCGCCCTGATTTTCGACCAGCCACCACAAGCTAAGTAAGAGAAAGCCGACCAATCGCAGACGCCGGCACCACCCTCTTCATCCGGTTATCGATTTTCAGTGCACTGGCTCTTCCCCAGTCAATCTCTTTCCACTTGAGCGTTCTCCTCGCCTCTTGTCAGCCAATTAGATACGACAAGCCGCTCAGTGTAGGCAATGTTATTCGTTTTTCAAGCAAACAAAAGTGACCTCCTATGAACCAGGAGGGCGTTTGATTGGTCTGTTCAGACAACCCTGCGGGTGACCGCCCGGTGCTTGCGTCGGTGGTTATGCAAATTTGACGTCAGAAGATTGGAATAGAAACATATTGGAATAGGGCCCGGGTTCTACTTAAATTGAAGACGACGTAACGAGCTATGGAAAGAAGAATGATGGGTGTAACGTTAAGGGATAAGAAAAGAAGATTGGGTTAGGGAACAAACACGAGTTAATGACATCTTAGTTGAAATCAAGAAAAATAAATGGGCATGGGCAGGACATGTAATGAGGAGGGAAGATAACCGATGGTCATTAAGGTTTAGGGACTCTGTTCCAAGGGAAGGGAAGCGTAGCAGGGGGCGGCAGAAAGTTAGGTGGGCGGATGAGATCAAGAAGTTTGCAGGGACAACATGACCACAATTAGTACATGACCGGGGTAGTTGGAGAAGTTTGGGAGAGGCCTTCGCGCTGTAGTGGGCGTAACCAGACTGTTGATGATGACGACGATGATATGAGCACTTGACAGTACACTAGCAACCATTGTTGCGTGGACACTATCAGACCTTTTCAAAAATAATGTCGATATAACTGGAGACTTTGACGCCTACGACGGAGATATGTGACGTGCCGTCGCGACGATTCAATCTTCTTTTTTCTCGTATTCTAAAGTCTTGGACATTTCAAGATCATTATTTCTCAACTTGTGTTGTACTGCACGTTTATCGGTCTTCTCTGCAAGCGACAACTCGCTGCTTCTTTTTCTTAATGCAGTACATTACACAATTTGGTTCTACACAAGCATGAACATATGCCATGGCTTTTTTATTGCACATTTTACCGTTCCCTTTTTATTGCAATGAACGAATAAGTTCGTAGACTAAATCTTCATGACACTAGCCGGGCAGCGCGCGCGGGCAACCGTCTCGTGGCGCACTTTGCTGCTACTCGCCGAGCATCGCGGATCGAAAATCTCTACCGTCTGTGGCGTTGCCTTTACAAACTCATACGCTTTCCTCATAGGAATGGCCAACAGCCCCACGTGCGACACATGTAACATCGACGAGACGCTCGCACACATTATCTGTGTCTGCCCGCGATAGAGTGCTGAGAGACAAGTGATGTGCAGAGTACCGGACCAGTTGGACAATCGTCCACTTTCAGAACTAAAAGCTTTACGCCAATGCTCCGAAAGAACATCCGCGTTGAAGGCCTTACTCGCGCTATTAATGTTCTTGCGGTCCACGGGGCTTCACGACAGCCTCTAAAGCTGGAACCGCATGGCGCGTTTTTCGCGAGCGAAAAACGAGACGCGCAGCAGACGCCCGCGTTGCTGTCGGCGCGCGAGCACCCGTTACGTTGCCAGACAACATAACTCTCAACGACATGCATTTTTCTGTTATCGCATATATAATATGCCCTTAAACTTACAGAACACTACAATAAAAATAATCTTAGTGTAATTAGACAGCAACATTTTTTTCCGAAGTGTACTTATCAAGCTTAATTTCAAGCAGCAATATTGTGTGCGAAACTGCGACTATGTACCTTCCGCATGCTGAGAGGCCGCTGCTTGTTTACAACTTCACATATAAAAATGAGTGTCGGCCGCTTACTACCGCGCAGAAGAGGCGATTGCTACTATTAAGGGGGATGCTGATACTGAAGCAAGAAAAAATGCGGGTCAGAAGGTATATGTGGGTGCGGCCTGCATGGTTGAGAAGAGAGCGAGTACCATACACTGGTATTATTATTATTAATATTATTAGCAAATTAATATTAATATTATTAGCAAATTGTCTTGCCAGCATAAGCGATGAGACGCGACGCTTCTCCACTTCATTTATTAGGGTCACGTTGAAGATTGCTTTGCCCATTTTAGGTGAAAACGATTCGCGAACCAACACGATGCGCGAACGAAATCACGGTAGCACGCGCTTTCTTTGACGCGCGCGCCAGTTCTGCCGAGAGAAAAAAAAATTGCTCCTAGTAGGTTCCGTTGAGATGAGCAGAGAGCAGGGCCATCTGGTGGCAAAAAAACCCCCCAAAATGCCACGTGACCAAATGCCACGTGACTTACCTGAACTCTGATTGGTGGACGCGCCACGCGACGCGTTTTTTTATACACCGAGCAGCAGCACGCGGCGGCGAGATTTCGTGACGGATCCTGCTCGGCACGCGTCAAAATGACGCGCGCGTTCCACCATGCGCGCGTCAATCGCGCCTGAAATCGCGTCAAGCGGTTCCGCCTTAAGAATGCCGCCCCCTGCCGCTCTGTAGTGTACGCGCTTTGTTCGTGCTTGTCTCCCTTTCTTTCTATCTCCCCTTTCCACTCTGTTTCTCATTTTTATCCCCCTTAACCCTTCCCCCTGCGCAGGGTAGCCAACCGGAACTACCTCTGGTTAACCTCCCTGCCTTTCTCTGCATTATTTTCTCTCTCCTCCTCGCGAAGTGCTTGCTGCGCACCCGAGTTGTAGCCGATGGCTGCTTGCCGGTTCTTAGTTTCGTAATCCAAGCTTCACGCAGCTTCTTGTCTTTTAGGTACCTGTAAATGCTGACGCTGGGTTCAGTTGTATACGTCCGGCACTGTGGCATCGAGCAGCAGCCTACCATGTTGTACGCCTTCAGAGACAGCCACTACCTATTACAGCGATTTCAAATGTTTTCTAGCAGACACCTGAAGCGGGAAAAAGCTGCCCACTTATACATAACCGCAGCGCAGGTGGAACTTAAAACTTTCGTTTGCAGCCCGCGTCGGCGCTTCCGAAGCAGCCGATGCGGCCGGTGTGTCCGCGTGATCCCTCACACCACGTCACGCCGACGGCGGTGCCAGCTTTTCCAGTGGTGTAGCTTGCCCCCAATATCGAAGCTAAAAGCTTAGTGACGACACGCTAAGAAGTCTTCCAATCCAAACAACTTGTTGACACCTCTCGGGAAAGAGCGAAAACTTGCCACTCGTCGTCAAAAACACGTTCGCCGTTGCACCCTCCAGCGCGATCCCACATACCAGCATGGCGTCGCACGAAAGACGGCGCTGCGATCGCAAAATGGCGGCGCCCTCAATAAAACTATGGCGGGAACTATGGTATGTGCATCAGGTACAATGAGTGAAAAAAGTGAAAAAAAAAAACTTTGCTGGGCGTAACGTAATTGTGGACTGGAAATAATTGCACAGAATATAATCAAGAGTTAGTGGAATGCATAAGTGCTGATATTAAGGATTTCGGGAATGATGCTGAAATTATCCTATTAGGTGAGATGAATGCCCACATACAGGATATAGAAGCCTATAGCGACTACAACGGGAAGTCAATGCTAGATCTTTTTGAGCAACATAACCTCGTTATCATGAAAACTGGGCCTAAGTGTGAAGGGTAGATCACGTGGGAAGTGGGAAACCGGTAATCGACCATTGATTACTGTCCGATGACAAAAGGAATTCATGATGAGTTGAGAGAAATGGTCATTGACGAGGAAGGGTATAGCAGCATAGGGAGTCATCATGAACGCATTATTTTGAAAATGGGGTATGAAGTTGGGAAAGAGAGCAAGGAGTGCAAAATCGCCAGTCAGAATGGCCACCAAGCTCTTGATATTATATACTATGGGTAGTGTGTCGTCCGGCGGCGAAAACGTGCCTCTTTTTGCGATGATGGCCGGGAGTGCTGGAGCACGCCAGTCTACTGCAGCGCCCTGTCGCTGAAGCCTGGAGTCATTGCTGGCAAGAGGAAAAATAATGGTGCAACACAGGGCCTCCGGGATCGGCAGTTATGGTTGTCGCAGAGGTCATGCGTACGTTTTGGAGCTCGCCGATAGCTCGCTGTGGTCTTTCCTGACGCGTTCGCACATCCTTTATGTGCACGGCAAGCGCTGGGTTTGCAAATGTACTTTGTGGTGTGTGTGTGTGTGTGTGTGTGTGTGTGTGTGTGTGTGTGTGTGTGTGTTTGTGTGTGTGTGTGTGTGTGTGTGTGTGTGTGTGTGTGTGTGTGTGTGTGTGTGTGTGTGTGTGTGTGTGTGTGTGTGTGTGTGTGTGCGTGTGTGTGTGTGTGTGTGTTTGTGTGGGTGGGTGGGTGGGTGCGTGCGTGCGTGAGTTAAGGTTCCTGCATAACGATCACAACTCCGGGCAGCTTCAGATCGGGCACATTGAGACCATTCGCTGTATTCCTTCCCTTCGGCGCCCTTTTAGGGAGCGAAATATCTAGATGTTAGCGGCTGCATTCGTCACAGAGCAGGATTTTTTTTTCTCCAGTAAAACTTGGCGATCGCTTTTCTGGCTCATAGAAAATGAAAGGAATCCCTTCCAACTGACCAGGCACAGTGCAGGTGCTCTTTCCGGGCTCTTCATCCTCTTGTCTTTCGAAATTCGAAATACTCAAAACATATGCGTGGTTACCGAACGGAACGAGCAGACGAGTGTTTGTCTTCTGCAAACGAAACGCTGAGCCACTGGCTGAGCAGACGATCAGGAATACTGCATGATTTGTGGTCGGAAACGTGCAAGCATAGACGGCATTATTAATGTATCTTAACAGTTCGTATTATTTATTTTTTTGCGAATTATAAGAATTTCAGTTGTGTTTTGAGAGCGTTTTAGTTTATAAATGCAGAAAGTTTTGCACGTGTTTAAATTTCGCGCGACAGGCGCGCCGGTCGATCGCAGCGCCCTGCTGGTGGTGCCATCGCAGAAACATCCCCAGTTCTCCCATTGTTTTTCTGTTGTAAGATTTGTCGGACGATCCCACCGCTGGCATACAGTTGTAGGAGTTGTCGGACGATCTCGCCGCTGCCACCATTTGTAAGGGTTGAAGGTCGTAGAGAGGAACTTGGGAGGAACTAGGTGAACAGTATTTATTTACAGTATTTACATTTTAAACAAGTGAGACATTTACACAGTCTAGCGTACTCCCAAATGGAGCCCGCAAAACAAAGCATACAGCATACGAGCACACAGCTCACAAGTACATTGACGAGCGCAGCGCACGACGACGAGCACACTGTAGCTGCGACAAACAGCTGTTTATAAACACTCCGTTCGACGTCATCGTTCGACATCATCGTAGACTACCCGCCTTTTTGGAGGAGGAGGAGGGCTCACACACACACGTACGCACTTTCACTGCCCCCTCCGAGGGCAGACGACCTTCGCAGCACTCGGAGCTGACCTTCGCAACGCGGCCGTCGTGGTGTCCATTGTCTTGCGTCCCCGTAGCCAGATGGTGACGTCCGACCCAAGCCGGCGCCTCTAAATTCCAGAGCTGCCTTTCTCCTGTAGTCGCTACGTGTGTCAGCAGACTGTGACGAATCCTGGGGCCCCCGCACCGCGAAGCACCCTATGGGGGGGGGGACTCTTCTTGCTACCGTAGTCCGCAGTTCTCTGAAGTAGGTTCATGGTTGGTTAGCCCTGTCCTCGCTGGTTTTCTGAAGGGCGCCCCCACCGCGGGTCGATCGAAACACGTGCAGCGGGCTGAAATAGCTTTGCAGAGCAGTACCCCTGCAGGCCGATCCTAACACTGTACAGACGACACACTGCCCCATTCCATACACCATACTTATACAGCCTAATGTCGTACCTAGGTTCAAAAAAGAAAGAGAGACAAAAACCCTATGAACTGCACAACCAAATTTTCTGATCCCCTATTGCGAACATTGCTTTTGTACGTCTCCGTTTTCTGTCGTTTCGCTACTTTCTTTCCAGCAATCTTCTAGTCGCCTCTTACTAATCTTTATTGCACACATGTTTACTTTTCCACTGCTCTCGCTGAACCGGAGGGCTTCAAGGAGGCCAGTGGTGCCTAAATCGACTACTGGGCAGACGTCTTCACATTCTAATAAAACGTGCTCCATCGTTTCCCTAGCTTTACCGCAGCAAGCACGTGCTTCTTCCTTCTTACATCTCGCTTTGTAGGCGCGTGTTTTAAGGAATCCTGACCTCGCTTCGAAAAGTAATGAGCTTCCCTTTGAGTTATCATAAATTGTTTCTTTCATGATTTCGTTTTTTTTTCCTTTTAAGCAGTTACTCATGGTAGTTTTCTTTTCCGCTGCCGCCACCCATGAGGTTAGTTGAGCCTTTCTGACTTTCCGCTTGACGTTCTTTGTTGCTGTGTTGCAAACCCCTACAGGCTGCATACTTGTTGGTAAGCTTCCTAGTCCTTTTCCTCCACTGTGAATCAAGCATGTATGCATGCATGCATGCTTCCATCCATCCATCCATCCATCCATCCATCCATCCATCCATGGATGGACGGACGGACGGATGGATGGTTGCATGGGTGGGTGGGTGGATGGGTGGATGGACGGATGGATGTTATGAGCGTCCCCTTTGGAACGGGGCGGTGGGTTGCGCCACGAAGCTCTTGTTATTATACTGCCTTATGTCGTACCTAAGTTAAACAATAAAAAAGAGAAATAAAAACACTATAAACTACCCCACCCAAATTTTCTGATCCCCTATTTCGAACTGTGCTTTTGTACCTCTCCGTTTTTTGTCGTTTTCCTACTTTTCTTCCACCAATCCTCTAATCGCCTCTTACTAATGCCTATTGCGGACGTGTTTACTTTTCCACTGCTCTCGCTGAAACCAAGTGCTTCAAGGAGGCCAGTGGTGCCTAAATCGACCGCTGGGTAGACGTCTTCACATTCTAATAAAACATGCTCCATAGTCTCCCTAGCTTTACCGCAGCAAGCACATGCTTCTTCTTCCGTCTTATATTTCGCTTTAAGCATGGATGGATGGATGGACGGATGATTCAGGCTCAACCTGAGGCTTGCCTGCACGCCTCAACTTCCGGAGGGCGAGCCTCGGGTGCCCAACAGAGCTTTTCGGGCGCGGAGGACGCCCGCGCCCACGTGACCTGCCTTCTCCCCCTGTGCGAGACGCTTCTCCGCCTCGTTTCGTGCGCCGTCTCGACAGGGGCGCGACCTCTCCGACCTATTATTCCTTATTTCCAGACCTACCGGGACTGCTCGGAGACCATTGTGCGGGCGGGTGCGTGATCACGTGGTGCTTCTTTATTTTCAGTTATGGATACTCTAATTGTATCTTGCTTACAGCTTCTCAATTGACTGCTTAATCAGTTAGGGCCGTAATTACGTAATTATTTGTATTGATCGAATAGAGTGTAAGTTAAAAAACACGATTGGCGGCTTCTCAACCCGGCAGCGAACGATGCGTACTTCGCACAAAACGTCCCACCTTTCGCCGCAGACCCGGAGGAGGAGCCGAACCTGCTGGCGGTGCGCAAGCCGCTGCACTTCCACGGCCCGGACGAGGCGCCGCCGGCGTGGCTCGCCCAGCTGGACGAGACGGTGAAGGCGGCGCACGGCTACCTGGTGCTGTGCCCCGAGTACAACCGGTGCATCGCGCCGGCGCTGGGCAGCGCCATGGACCACTTCCCGCCGGACTCGTACCGGCACAAGCCGTGCGCCATCGTCGCCTACACCATCGGTGAGGCTCTCCTCGAGCGGCCGTCTGCTCGCCGACCGTCTCGCCACGCGTGTCGAGGATTCGATGAGCTGCGCAGCTGCGATGGAACACAGCAGGCTAACTTCGATTTTCCGCAGACGACGGGGCGATTCTTCGCTTAGCTGGATGACCACCCTTATGTGGGCTTCTTCTTACTAGCGAAAAGTTTCGCCGATAATGCGAAGCAGCGACGTGGTGGCTGGCGCAATACTGTGCGTAGTAAGCCTGGCATTGTTTTGTGCGGTGTAAATATTCGTGCACGAAGGAATACCGTATACTCGATTGTGTATAGGTGGCGCTTCCCGGTGGGTTAAACTAGAGTTACTGTATGTGCTACAAAAGGTACCTTTGGTAGCACATGCAGTAACTCTAGGTTAAACTCGTACAACGACATCCGTGCCCGCGCGCAGGAAAACAGCCGCGCAGCGCTGTTGAGAAAAGTCTTCACTCGTTTAAGGCCCGATGGCTTTGCAGGAAGGCAAATAGCAAATGTATTCGCAGTAAAGGAAAAAAAGACACTTATGGCAAGTAATGAAAAACATGTTAGCAAAAGGCTTCACAAATGGCAGTCTCGAAGCTGTCGATGTCGGTGATGACGGCGATGGTAGTGGGAAGGTGGTTCCATTCTATGCTAGTCTTCGGAATGAAAGATTCGCTGTACGTATTAGCTCGACAAGATGGCACACCAACTTTGTAATTGTGGTCTGAACGCGATGACACCTAGACGGGAGCGGAAAGAACGTCTCTTACCCCCGCATTCAGAAATGCAACTTAAGTCGAAGCCCATGCTTGGCTTGATTAGGATGAAGCCTGGCGTTGACGTGCCCAAAAACACTCACTGCGTTCCCGTCGGCGGGTTCACTATTGGCGTCACTTAGATAAAGCTAAGCATGAGCTTCAACTTAAGTTGCATTTCTGAATGCGGGGGTAGAATCGGATCATAAGAACAGATTTTGTGCAACAATGAAAGGCGGAAGCATTTACGGCGCGAACCTAGTTCAGGTGAAACAAGCGTTCTTTCATTGACGATACGCTGGCACGCCGAGAGTAATCTGATGGAATGAAACGAGCTGCGCGATTCCGATCTTATCAGTTTACAAAATATTTTTTAGAAACTCTTTTGAATTTGTTCTATACAACTCTATTGTGTTTATTTTGATTGTCTATAGAATTTTCCTCTAGAGTTCCAAAGTTATTTGGCCACCGCGTTCTTATAGGGACGCTAAAGACACATTTCTATAGAATCGCTGAATAGACTTGCTTTGAACATTCTAAAGGCAAATTTCTGTAGAACATTTCTACGTAGTTGCCTTTAAGATCCTAAACACACATTTCTATGATACTAAAGACAAATTTCTATAGAAGATTTTTATGGTATTGCTTCGAAGATGCTAACGGTAAATTTCTTCAGGATATTTTTATGCAGTTGCTATCGAGATCCTACAGGCAAATGCCTATAGAACCTACGCCAATATGTGTAAAGTGCTTGCAATTTACCAAGGCTCTAGAGAACTGTACTGTCTTGGCATTAAGGACTGCAGTAAATGCAGTGGCAAAAAAAATTGGCACTACAACCAAAGTATTGAGTTTTAAATGTTTATTGCACTTCAGACTAGATAGATGCTTCATATATGTTACATACACGTTTCAGACTAGAACTTGCAACACACAATCTGTAGCTGCCAACATGCTTCTTATGTCAAGCTGGTGGTGCTAACGCACAAAACATGAGGTAAAAAAAATCAGTGGCCGACTTGGCTAGAGTTGACACTTGGCAATAACAAGCTTGACTAGAACAAGAAACCTTGCCATTAAAACTGCGCAAGAACCTGCTGTTCCAGCCGTGCGCATTAAATGGTAGGATATTAAAGCCTGAAAATTGATTGATATGAATGTGCACTGCAATGTTATGTGTCAGCCTGACGAAATCACACAGCATTTTAGTCTATGTTTATGTGTAAAAATAACACTTGCAGTGCTTGCAAAAATGTGGCCAATAGTTGTCTTCATAGAGAAATACACCATATATCTTGCAAAGTTTAAAAGCATGGAATTTCGTTGCACGTGAAAAAATTTTGAGATCAGAGCCAATATCCCAAAATTATGGCGGGAAATACAAACCATACTGACGGCACACAATACCTAAGAAAAAGATTTGGCTTGGGAGCTCATAAACAGTAAAATCGTTTTTCTCTGCAACTAGGGAGCGAAATTTGACGAGGATTGTTACATTACAAAATGCTAAAAGCATAGTTTTTCCGTTTAGGCTATGAATTTTTATTAAAATTTGTTGAAAATTGCAAAGCTTGAAGGAAAAAAATTTACTCAGTTTGCAACTGTAACTTGCCAAAAAAGAGAAAGAACTAGCACAATTCTGTTAATTCTGCAAATTGGAGTTGGCCTCGAGCATCAGCTCAGGGCTAACCCCCATTTCCCTACTCAAGTACATCTAAAATACAAAACTACATTTGAGACAACCACAGGACTAATTTGAATTAAGTTTGTAGCACTTGAGAAAGTTTATTTCCACTGGTTGCAGGAAGAACTACTTTGATTTAGAGCCTAGAAGTAAAAATTATTGAATATTGGCAGGTTTACGAAAAATAACGTCACGAAGCTTAATAATTTAAAACTCTGTGCCAAAAACAGATATCACAGTTCTGCAGACTGCATCTCTTATGTCTAAAGTCAAGAAATTTGATATATAAATTTACAGCTTACATGAAATTGTTACAATGTTTGGGAGTCTTGCGCATCTACTCACAAATTAGTGATTGTACTTTAAAGCAGCGTATGATATGTCAAATTTGCCAGATTGAATTATGATATTAGGTACAACAGAAATGTGATATCGTTTTTTCATTTATGAGTAAGATTTGTTAACCTTACAGATTTGCTCAAATTTTGCAGTGTTCATGAATTTGTATCAGAAGCCGACTAGTTGCCTAAATAAAAAGCGTTTCATCGTTCTACCGTGCTATGTGAATTAGGCTTTTTCAAATAACATGTTTACTTTGATGGAACAATACTTGTCTTTTACCTAACTCCTTGCTGGAAGCCTGTAAACATTCATGATATATAAATAAATAAATATTATTAAATGAATAAGCAGACAAACAAATATTGCGGTTTGCCTTAGCCTTCCAGTTTCCACCACCAACATGACCTGTATGGAGCTTTGGCTACTGCTCACATGTTGCAAGTTCGTTCTTACATGATCGCCAACTATTTCACTTCCATGGAAAGCAGCGAAGAACGACTAGTTTTTAGCCTTATTTAGTCCGTCTAGTAATCGGCGACGGTGGAGCCTGCAAAATACAATTGAAATTAACTTTCAAAAGGTGTAATGAGCATTCAGCCATAATGTATTAGCAGGCACAAACATGCCACAAATATGTTTATAGTTGTAGCACTCTGCTAAGTTTCATTTCAGTATTTCAGAAAAAAATTATTACAAGAAAGTGGCAGAACGGCCTGCCTCCCCGACCACTCTGAGCAAAGAGGGGCAGTTCTTTTGAGAAACACTTTTGAGAATATTTTCAGTTTCGCAAGCTTTTTTGACACCAGCACTGGGTCAATGCGCCTGACACTAGAATATCATTGCTAATGACAAAAAAGCATCTCCAAACGACAACAGCCCTGTCGCACATTAATCTCATCTTGCAATGACAACACCTTTCCATATATAACGTAAGCAAGTAGGAGCACCCATGAACTAAGAGTCCTATACAAATGTCACATTATGCATTGCAAATAATATTTTTGAAAAAAAGTGGGGATGACCTACTGGCTTCTATTGTTGAGTGGGTGACAAAATTAATATTCCATCAGCTGTTAGCCATAGTTGGTATGTACTATGCTTAATACATCAGTATTAAACTTCTCGTGTGGAGCTTGTGATTGAGCAATCATGATAATACATGTAAGTATCCATCGCATGGGGACTAATAACGTTTTATGGTTGTTCTAACGAACACATTCGCAGTGTCACTGTCAGATACAATGGGCACAATATATTAGTGCTTTTTGAGTTATCGAACCAATTATTGCTAATCTAGTATGCGTATGTACACTGATCTGTATGCTGAGCTCAAATTCCCAATTGCAATTGAAAAATACAGTTAATTCAGTTTTAATTAAAAAGGGTCCTTCTTGCAACATAGCATGTGAAAAACAGAAACAAAAAATTATACTCATAAAGCACGTAAATTTGAAAATTGATTACATAACTGCTCTATAGGCCAAGCGGAAGATTTGGCAAGAAATAAGGTGCCTGAAACCAGTTGCAAGAAACAAATTTTTTATTACTCGAGGTTGCGGGGAATTCAGTAAACAGATTGTGACCCATTCTTTTTATGTGGTATTCTTCAGCGATTTTGTTTGTCACAAAACATGAACAAAACATATGAACAGTCTAAATCTGGTGCGCAGCCCTAGTCGCATCGGTGCATGGTCAAGTGGGACGAACATACTGGTCCCTTGAGTGAATTATGGTGCTGTCCTAGGCACATGTTGAGGCACCAGCCAGTCTGCTGCATGTACATTTGACCAAATATACACATGATCCAAGGAATATACTACCGCTGACACGCACAACGCAAATTTAGTGGTATCTTTAAGCAAGCCTTCCTTGTCAGGGTGCTTACATATCCAGTGAAAAATAAAGCAGCCATGATATGCACGGCAGTGCACAAGTAAATTGAGAAAGGCTAGGGAGGCTTGCTCTGTGCAAGATACCGCTAAATTTGTCCAGTTTGTGTCACAGGCAGTGTACTGTATCTTATTCACATGTGGTCAAGTATACATAGGGCAAACTGGCCGGTGCCTTATCATGCGCCTAAGAAATCATGATATTTCATTCAAAAGACCAGTATGGTTATCGAACTTGGCCGTGCATTTCCACGACGGGGCTTCCTGTTGGACTACAGTCGTTCATGTTTTCATCCACCGTAAAAAATTGACCAGTGAAATTAGTGAGGCATGCCACTTAAATAGCAAGACATGGGAATGAGCTCTCATCTTTAATGCATGAAAAAGGGCATCCTGTGTAAGCCACAAGGGCAGCATAGTGAATACTGACCTTCATATTAATTTTCAAAAAAATTCAAGCTCATCAAACGCGTATTTGCCAGTGGTTTTTAATCTGGGAACAGAACAGAAATAGCAGTAAAGATAGCAATGATAAACAATTGTGTGCACACTGCGTGCTTAGACCTGTGACATATTTAGCCCACTACACTTCGAATTCTTACATGCACAGAAAACTGCACGAGATTGTAGCATAAGCAGCAAAGAAATACATAAACAAAATATACAGCACATGAAATAGTTTTAAAAGAATATAATCACAATAGGAAGTGATAAATGTGCTATGTACAACGTAAAAAAATTAACTTGTAGCCAAGCAACTTATGCAAGAAAAAATACTAAACATCAGGACAGATTAGGTATAGTTTTATACAGAACGCGATAATGTGGGCGTAATGGCTATGCACACAAATAAGCAGCAAGTGCAATAAAGTTGCATAAATATTTATCCTCTTTAGTAAGATGCGTTAAGTAATGTGTTGATAAACTTCACCATGAATGATACCAAGCCCACTTTTTAAAACACGTACACGTCATACGCACCTGACATCACCATCCAGATCACACGCCATGCTGCTGCAGTCATATATCCATGGGGTCTGCATTTCTGGGGGATCCTTCATCTTGTCATTACTGTTGTGGGTCATGGCCTCACCACTACCAAATAAATTCTGTGTTAGCTTATAGCAGTGGTGCAATGAAGCTCTCATATCGTGAACACATGCAAGCACCATCTAAAAAGAGTCACGAAAACAACGTCTGCATTAATGCGGGAAGAGAGCAAAAGGTTGAAATCATGGAATGTCTCATTTTCCCTCATCGAATGTCATCATAATAGGGGCCGCTTAATAAAAGTAAAATTTGGACACGCCGCAACAGAACATTAAAATGTAATGTTCTTGTTTTTTCCATTAGCTTGAGCAACTTTCCTCGGTAACGTTTAGTTCAGTCAAACTTATGTCAACACACCTTGTCTTGAAAATAAAACTGTACTAGTATCAAGCTGTGGCTGGCTTAAATTTTCTCCCTTGAACTGTTCGTTAACCGAAAACCTCGTAAGCAGAGATTGTGCCCAACGTCGAAGCACTCAAAAGCGAGGAAACATCATTGAAGAAGGAATCGTTGAAGAGCTAGACGGGTTGTTACTACACAACTTTCGCAGACAAGCGGGAGCTCACGCACAACTGCACAAGCTGAGCATAGTTTCCGAAAGTAACCTTTCTCAGCGGAAGGGAAAGCTTATCAGGATCATGAATTCCGCATTGTGGCAATAGATCTTGCGTAACGAAATTCTGACAAACAGCGCGCAGCAAGCATGAGCACAGGTTTCACTGTTGTCGTGGTTGTTCCACTTCCTACGTTCGCAAGGCACTCTATACACACACGGAAAGCACACACAACACGCATGAACGCACGTGTAGTTGGCGAGCACGATTGCTTACTGTTTGAACAGTACGACGAGGTCGAAAGGCGCCCTCCAAGTGCTGCGTCCGCGATGATACCTGCAGCATACACGCCGCCGCGTACTGGACGAGCCGAGGCACGCTAATCATGACGCGCGTCGCTTCTTTTGCGACGTCCGCCAAACTTTCCACGACAACCAGCGGAGACAAAGGGAACGCACTCCATGGCACGAAATCGTTGGTCTACATTTAGCTGGCGCCACGCATACGGCGTGTTACAGCGAGACGCAAGCCATCTTCTGGCACTTTCGTGCTCGCGAACTACGTCTCATTTCATTACAGCAAACCTAATAACACGCGATCACACAAACACATCGACGCAGCTCACATAGCCGATTGGAGATGGAGCAATAATAACACGCCGTATTTTACCAGTCGCGTGGATAGATGGATGGATGGATGTTATGAGCGACTCGTTAAGAATGGGGCGGTGGTTTGCTCCACCAAGCTCTTGCTATTAGACTGTCTAATGTCCTACCTAGGTAAAAAAAGGAAAAAAAAAGACACACGATGAATTTTCATAACCAAATTTTCTGAAGCCCTATCGTGAACTTTGTTTTTGTACGTCTCCATTTTTTGTCGTTTCCCTACTTCCACCAATCTTCCAATCGTTTCTTACTAATCTCTATTGCGGGCATGTTTACTTTCCTCCTGCTCTCGCTGAACCCAAGGGCGTCAAGGAGACCAGTGGTGCCTAAATCTACCACTGGGCAGATATCTTAGCATTCTAATAAAACATGCTCAATCGTTTCCCTAGCTTTGCCGCAGCAAGCACATGCTTCTTCTTCCTTCTTATATTTCGCTTTGTAGGTACGTGTTCTAAGGCATCATGATCTCGCTTCCAAAAGTAATCAGCTTCCCTTTGAGTTATCATAAATTGTTTCTTTCATGATTTCGCTTTTTTAAGTAGTTACTCATGGCAGGTTTCTTTTCCATTGCCGCCACCCATGAGATTCGTTCAGCTTCTCTGACTTTCCGCTTGACGTTCTTTGTTGCTGTGTTGCTCACCCTACAGGCCGCGTACTTGCTGGCAAGTTTCCTAGTTCTTTTCCTCCACTGTGAATCAATGTCTTTACTGTACAGATACCTCAACACCCTCCCAACCCATTTACTTTCATCCATACTCCTCATTCGTTCTTCACAATCAATTTCACTGCGAGCTTCCCTCACTTCAAAACTAGTCCAGCCCATATCGCCCTGCACAGCTTCATTTGTAGTCTTCCCGTGAGCGCCCAATGCGAGGCGTCCCACTGACCTTTGGTTGCCATCGAGTCCTGATTGTAGCCCTGATTTAAAGCAAACAACCGCATTTCCAAAAGAAAGTCCTGGAACCATTACCGCTTTCCACATACCCCGGAGCATATCGTACCTATTGTATCCCGAGGGCCCTCTGTGCTTCATTATGGCTGCATTTCGCTTCCCCTTTACTGCTATTGGTTTCTCCTGTGCTTCCATATATATATTGCCTTCGTTTATTCATATACCAAGATATTTATCCTCTTTTACCCGAAGTATTTCCTGACCCTGTATTGACACTGTCTGCTCACTGTTGTCATTGAATACCACAACACCTGATCTTCTAACGCTGAATTTCAAACCTAAATTCTCGTCTTCCTGTACACAGATATCAGCCAGACGTTGCAAATAACTCTGCTTGTTAGCTAGCAACACAATGTCGTCCGCATAATATAAAGCTGGAAGCTGCTGCTGCACTACTGTACCCGTCTGTTTGTACGAGAGATTAAACTCGATATTACTTCCTTCTAGCGCCCTCTCCATTCTCACCATGTACATCATAAACAGCAGTGGAGATTAAGGGCACCCCTTTCTCAGTCCCTTGTTGATATGAACTTTCTCCTCGCTCCTCGTCTCTTCCCATTGGACGCAAACGGTATCTTCTAGTTAAGTCTCTCTCAAAAGCTGTAAACAATCGTCGCCTAAGCATTCCCCTTCCAGAATATCCCACAAAATGTTGCCGTCTACGTTGTCATACGCTCCTGTAATTTCTAAAAAGGCCACATAAACGGCCTGCTTTCTACTCTTGGTATTTCATTACACTGAGTAAGAACAAATAAGTTGTCATCCAAACAACTGCCTATTCTGAAGCCATTCTGAAGTTCTCCCAAAATGCCATTATCCTCTGCCCATGCCTGCACTACTTACCTGTATATTACCGATGTAATTGTCAACGGTCTATACGAGTGAATTATATCTTTCTCCCCCTCACCTTTATAAATTAAATGCATTCTACTTTGTCGCCAACTGTCTGGTATTCGTCTATCTTTTAAAGTTTTTTCCACTGCTTTCACCAGAGCTTCCTTACTTTTTGGTCCTAGTTCATTAATAAACCTAACGGGAACCTCGTCTAGTCCTGTGGCTGTGCGCTTAGGAATTTTCTCTTCCGCTTTCTTCCAGTCTAACTTTGTCAGCACCGGCTCCTTTTCCACTTGAGTCTCTTTCATGCTCTTTTTTTCTTCAAATACAACCTCGACATTGCCTTGGAAAGATTCGGCTGTTACTTTTCGGATGTAATTTATTGCCGCTTCTCCTTCCAGTCTGTTTCCATTTTCGTCTAGGATATGTTGTTGTATTGTTGTTGACTTCGTGCCTAATAATTTTACGTGGTTCCGAAATATTCTAGGTTCGGCCTTCTTTTGCTCACGTACTTCTGACAACCAACTTGACTTTCTCCTTTTAATTTTGCTTGCAGCAGATTTTGAACCATAGATTTTTTCTACCGGCGCCGCCAGCGCCGTCTTTATACTTGTGCGGTCGTTGTGGCGTCCGTGATGCCTGCAATAATAAGCACTACAGCAGGTTTTGTGCCATTTTGTGCCCAGCTACGTACACATGTTGCGAGACAAAAAGAAGCATTCACATGCTTATATTGTACGTTATAATTTAGCGCAGAAATAAAGTACACGATGTATTCTTGCTTTTGAACCGCTTATGCTGCATGCAGCCAGCAAAAGCATGACCTTCAACATCTGAACAAGTTACCTTGAAAAAAAGCTGTCGCTGCGGCGTGATTTGAACGATTACAACTTCGGTCACTGGCCTTAAAGCCCTAAATAACGTTTTGAGCAGCCGTTACCTGCGCTACCATGCGCCGTCGCTTCGTTTCCCTTTGAAGTAACTTCCTGCTGTCGTTTGAACGCAGCCCAGAAATTGACACAATCTCGGAAGTACACATGTGCAGTGTGTGATGTTTCCGTGCGCCTTGTAACTGTGTCCGTCGCATAGCAACAAATATACGATGGTTTTTAACCTTGCTCGTGCGGCGCAGGTTACGCTTATGGTCCGTGTCTCGCTTTCGTGGCGGCGTGCTTATCGTGCGCGGATCGCGCTCGTGTCGCCCGTGCCTTCTGCGTGCGACCCACGAAGGCTCCTCGAAAAAAAATATAGTGCGCGTCTCTGCAGCGAGCATTTGTCACATTTAAGTGGTGTGTGCCATAAATGTGTGGCGGCGTTCGATGCGTTTCGACCCCAAGTGCTGCAGTCATTACATTCCAGCAAGTAAGACGCGGCTGCTTACGCGCAGTTTTGTTTAGTGTTTGTATTTCTTGGTCATCTTTGTGATTTACCTACATGTGCGACAGGCACGTACCCAGGATGTTTTTTTTTCGGAGGGGGGGGGGGAAGCAACCCAAGGTAACTTTTCTGTGCAAATGAGGGGGGAAGGGTGTCCTTACTAGTGTGAATGTGAATAATGCCATTTCTCCATAAAAACGCGGAAACCCGCAAAGGAGAAATGAAGTAAGGTGTATCTCACAGGCGTATACCTGTGGAGATAGACCAAAGGAGATAGACCTCTCCTTTGCTTGACAAACAAGGAACCACATCAAATGGACTCGCGCAGGAAAAACACTGCCAAAAACAAGTAAACAAGCAAAGGTGTTACATGAAGATTTCTAGTGTCATTTTTTTAAAATTAGATCTGGAAGAAATACAGAGAACTATATATTTGCAGACCAATCACAGTTCTTTTGGATCTCTCGCTTACTGCTCTACCAAGTGCCAAAACCGACTCGTATTGTTACTTGGGAAGCTGCCTAACGATGCGTGGCCGCCATGTCCCGTACAACCACGTAGCTAGAGCGCAGGACTCTGCCGTTCGAGACGTACTGCGCCCACCGCGGAAGGTTAGAAAAACACCCACATAAGCATAACATAAAAGTGGCTACGTCAGGCGGTTAGACTGATAACGGTGGAAGCGTCATTCAAAACACACGGAATCCTTCTCCACTTGTGGCGGCAATTTCTCTACTTCCTTTTTAAATAAAATATGTTGATCCATAAATAGTTTCACGAGCAACGGTTAAATTTGTTAATTTTCGTTTTTCCTTCCTGTTTGGCTGTTGCCTCGGCTCTAGTAGATCGCTTAATTTCTCAACTCCTTGCGACTCTTGTTTCCAGTTGCCAATTTTGCATGAAAAGTGTCGTTTAATGCCGCTTAGTTAGGGGAGGGCGCCCTCCCCCCCCCCCCGCCCTCTGGGTACGTGCCTGATATGCGATAGAAACCACAATGCGCGCTTCCATGACATTACTTTGGTTTGTCTAATTTCGATTATCTTGTTCGCCTTCTTCAATGAGTGTCTTTTTAAAGATGCTCTTGCTTGATAGTAAAAACATCTGAAAAGGGGTTGAAATAATCAGCTAGGATTTTTATTCCTCGGAAAGTGGCGTGAGTGGTAATTTTACAAGAACTTAGCGATACAACTCTCTACATCGAACTAAAAAGCAAAATATCTAAACGTGTTGCAGTGCGTGATGTGTCAATATCTCAGTACGCTCTCAGTGCTGAGGGCACCACGTTAACGACGCATGCAATTGTCCAATTCGCTCTGAAGTAATGTATATCACTTTTTCATATCATTTGTTCCATGTACAACATTTTCAATGGGTGCCTTTACGAGTTAGAAAGACACTTTGAGATATTATTCAACAGTATTCAACACCTTCTATTGAACGTTTATAGAGTACAAATATAGAGACGTTCTTAGACAGGCCGCGCTTTAGCTTTTTTATATGTCCTATAAACGTTCCTCTATAGAATTCAGTACATATGTCTATGATGGCACATTTTTGGGAGGGATTAGAGAGCCAGTCTACAGACAGGCCGCGTTAGAAGTGCTAAAAACGTTCTACAAGCATTCTTCTATAGAATTTAGTTGATATGATTCCTATACACCCTCTATAGAACGCTTATAGAGGGCGAATGTGCGTTTGGCAGGCATTCTCAGATCATGAACAGCAGGTTGGCATTATCCCTCAAGAGAAAAGTGTATAATAGCTGTGTCTTACCAGTACTCACCTACGGGCAGAAACCTGGATGCTTACGAAAAGGG
Organism: Dermacentor variabilis; assembly: GCF_050947875.1. NCBI lineage: Eukaryota > Metazoa > Arthropoda > Arachnida > Ixodida > Ixodidae > Dermacentor > Dermacentor variabilis. The sequence goes on from NC_134573.1 coordinate 191,416,327, forward strand.
TTCTACTCAAATTGAGGACGACGCAACGAGCTATGGAAAGAAGAATGATAGGTGCAACGTTAAGGGATAAGAAAAGAGCAGATTGGGTGAGGGAACAAACGCGAGTTAATGACATCTTAGTTGAAATCAAGAAAAAGAAATGGGCATGGGCAGGACATGTAATGAGGAGGGAAGATAACCGATGGTCATTAAGGGTTACGGACTGGATCGCAAGGGAAGGGAAGCGTAGCAGGGGCGGCAGAAAGTTAGGTGGGCGGATGAGATTAAGAAGTTTGCAGGGACGGCATGGCCACAATTAGTACATGACCGGGGTTGTTGGAGAAGTATGGGAGAGGCCTTTGCCCTGCAGTGGGCGTAACCAGGAAGATGAAGATGATGATGATGATGATGGAGAGCCATTCTACGAACAGGTCACGTTAGAAGTTCTAAAGATGTATTAGAAAAATTAATTTATAAAGGTCAGTACATATGACGTCTATACAACCTCTAATGCAAATCTATTGCGTGTTAAATGACATTTTTCTATAGGCAGGCTGCTTTAGACTTCGTACAGAGATTCTGTGCTGACGACTCTATAGCGCGCGAGTTTCTATAGAGTCCCGTTAGACTCCATAGGAACTCATTACGAGTTCTAAAGGAACTCTAAATCCATTTTCATAAGGGAGGGCTCATATACACACACGTGAGCACAGACGTTATATGCATTCTCGCAAAGACTGGTGCCACATATGTGCCTGCAGTGCGTTGCGTCTATTTTTTTCTTTATAATTAGGTTCTTCCAAAACCCTCCGGCATTCCAGCGATGGGCATCGAGTGACATCGAGACGATTAGTAGCGAGAGCCCATTAACAGCCATCGTTGTACAAAAATATGTCGCTCTTTCTCCCACGAAGCCGTAATTCGACTATCGCGTGCGCTCGCTTCCACCGGTATCGGTAAGGCCACATAGAAACGGCGATTGCAGTGCCGTTTCGCCCTAGGCTGCGCCCGGCGGTTCGCATCCTGCTCGGAGGCAACGCTTGCGGGCGCGCGCACCAGCAGCGGCGCGCCACGGGAACTGAGCCGCGGGAGGGCGCGCGTTGTTCTGCCGCGCTTGTTCAGCTGGGCCACGCTTTGGGACCGGTCAGCTCCAAGACTAGAATGAAATCTAATTCAGCCAAAAACGTCGCACTTGGTCAAGTGCAAGACCTAACCCGTGTCTGTCTGGCGCAGGTGTCGGAGCAGGCCTGGCTGCAGCCATGCAGCTTCGCAGCTTCCTGGGCGAGCTGGGCATGATAACGGTGCCGTTCGTCAGCCTCAACGCCAAAGTCCAGACGCTGGTCGCCGAAGACGGCAGTGCCTCGGACGACGGCTTCTCCGAGCGCCTGGCCAAGCTCTTCGGCGAGCTCGAGTGGTACGGGGCAGCACTCAGGAACCACAAGGAGGCCTGCGGCCCGCCTGTGTAGTCCACCCTTCGGCACGATATTCCAAGCGAGCGACGGAGCCCGCTGTAGGATTTACGCACGAGAGTGCGAACATTTTGCACGCTGTCTTTGCTGACACAGGCGTCTGAACGTGGACGTCTTCAGAGCGAGGAGCAAAACTACTTTTCACTTCGTACGTGAGAGGAAAGTATTGGGAATAATAAAAACGGTTACAAAGGCTATATTCAACTAAATTTTTGCAGCGTGTGGTGCTTCGTATTTTCACCGGCACATGCGCGGCGCGCAAGACACAAGACTTGTCTTTCCGTAGTGCTTTTATTTCTCCGTCTCACCTGCGGATATTGCTGCTATGACGTACGACGGTAGCGCGTTCTCGTTACCGCGAACAATTCAAAAAGTGCCACAAAACGGCACAATTTAACAAGAAGACACAGTCGAGCACTGACGTAAAAGCACGCGTATATTGCATTCACTGACTGCTTGCAGTGTTGTCGATCTCTCATGTCACATCCGTCATAAAATTTGTACTCATTGGCCAGCTGCACATCGTGTATAAACAAGCAAAGTTCGCCTTTCTTCTGCTGCTGCCACGCACAATTCCTGGCGGCTTGCAAGTCTCCTACACGTGTTGCTTGCTCGTTCAATGCTCGCTATGCAGCGCAACTGCGTCCTGCTGCACAATAAGTTTTGCCAATTTTGCTCGATCGTCGTCCACAGCGCCCCGCCAAGTGCAGCCTCCTTTAGCGGCCGTCGCATCATTTGCTGCACATAACGGTTGTGCACGCAGCGTTGCCCTCACGCCGGTCGTATTCACGAGGTTGTATTTCGTGACAATCGAGGATTGGCCGACACCTCCGTCACTTCTTCTTCTTCTTCTTCTTCTTCTTCTTCCTTTTCTTCTTTTTCCGTTTTTTGCTCTTGCTGGAGCGAGACTTGCTCTTGCGTTTCCTTCTCTTTTTCTTGCTGGACTTCTTGGAGCGCTTCTTCCTCTTTTTCTTCTTGGAACTGCCCTTGGATTTCTTCTTTTTCTTCTTCCTCTTCGAGCTCCCCTTCCCGCTACGTGCGGAGCTGGACGCGCTGCCCGACGTGGAAGCCGCGGCTCCAGACGCCGCGCTCGTGGGCGTCGCAGTCGGTGACGCCGAACCTGACGTCGAAGGCGTCGTGGTAGTGGGCCCCGAAGTCGTGGCGCTGGGCGACGACGACAACGAGCTGTAGGAGCGCGTGCCCGAAGAACGGCCCAGCACGGACGGCACTGATGGTATCCGCGACAGCGCCGTGTAGATAGTCGTCTTCGATGGCGACGGGAGCTTCTTGCCGGATGACTTGCGCCAGTTGCCTATTTCGCGTGCTAGCTGCGTCTCGACGCCGATCAGACGCCGGATCTTATCCTCGGCGTTGGCTAGGCCCTGGAAGTACTGGTCGTCCGTCGCAAGGTCGGACTGTCGGTACAGCGCCAACTCGTTGGCCAGCTGCGCCTCCAGGTCGATCAGTTCCCACAGTTTACTTTCGGCCGCAAATATGTTCTTCGTGTAGTCCTCACCCCTGAGGCCGCTTTGCTGAATGGCCCTGCGTGCTTCTATCACTTCTCTAGATACCCGTATCACGTTCTGAATTAGGTTGCGGATACGGTTTCCCATCTGCAGCACGCGCATGTCCCGGGCTTCAGCACGCATCCGTTCGTCGTAGCCCTCTGTGAGATTGCAAAGGCTCCGGCAGAGCCAGCCCCACAGTGATGGCAGCTCGTCCTGGTCAGCCCTGCTGCGACGCCTTCTCGTGCGGAAAGTTGTCTCGTCCATTCCCTCGTCGTCGTCGTCGTCATCGTCGTCGTCATCGTCGTCTCGCCATTGGTCCAGGAATCCCCTCGACCTCCTGCGCTTCGAGTAGCGCCGCCTGCGACGCAGTCGTGGACTTGTCCTCGACATGTAGCCGGCGGAATCGTCGTCGTCGTCATCGATGGACCGCGACCTGGAACGCGATCTGGACCGCCGTCTTGCCCTACTTCGCGTTGGCGAGCTAAGCGTGTTGTACATATCATCGATGGATTTCGCTAGGCGTTCCATGCTGTCGTGCAGAGCTCTCTTGCACCTGCGCCCGGAAGACGAGCGGGAAAGACAGGCGATGACCGGCGTCACTGCCGCGGGTGCTGCCACTGGACTGGCGTGGACGACTGGAGAGGAGGCAGGAACCGGTGGGCCGGCCTCGTCGGCTGCCCGGTTGACGACGATCGTGGTCTTCGATATGACGGGCGGGCACGGCCGCTGCACTGAGGGCGCAGGCGCGTACTCGACGTCGTCTTCCATCGGCACAGCCGAAATTCCAATTTCATGCTGCGGCCTGACACGAGTGTCCAAGTAGTTTAGGCCTTGTTCGAGCATAGCCAGGGGCACTACGGGCACGTAATTTGTTTTCAGCAGCTGGTACCCGGGAGGCGGAGAAGCACCGCGAGCGTTCTCGTAGACGGGTTCTTCGCACGTGTAGTGCTTGTACTCCTCCTTCACGACTGTCTGGTCATCCGACATAACGGCAGCGTCCATATATTTTAGCGCTTCCGGTGGATCCATCAAGGTCGACTTGTCGGCGTACGTTTTCGTTTCTGTCCTTTCCCAGATAACTTCAGGCTTAATGTCCAGCGGAGCGCAAGGATAGTTCAACTGTGGATGAGAGTACGTGTACTGTGCGTTCGCACACGCGGTCTGCGACATGGAGCCAGCGGGCGCCGACGCCAAGCAGCCGTAGGCCAGACACTGCTGGTACGCCGGACAAGCGTGGACTGGGCAAGCCGTGGCGTTCGTCAAAGACGGTGACTGTAACGCACCAGCGAATTCCTGTTCCAGCACAATTGTTTGTTTCTTGTCGCCGTCTTTCTTGCCAACGTCAAGGTCGGAAATCTTACCACCAGGGCCGACAAACTCTAAAATGATCTTGCGGTCCTTTTTCGATTTCTCGCCGTCACGCTTCCGCACGTGTTCAAAGGTGCGAACTTCGCCAAAGCCACCAGCAGGCGCAGCCCCTTCTCCAAGGATCTCGTCGATGAGCCTCATCTTGAGGTGGTTGAGCTTCCGCAAGTTGGCTTTAATCTCGTCTGCCATACTCGAACGTGATCCCACAGGTTGGCTCTGAAGTGCTCTTCGCGTTGTTTCCAGCTGAGAAAGTAGGCGCATTTTATTGTCCAAGTCCATTGCAACAGCACCCAATGCACTTCTTGGAGTTTGGCTACCGGGGATATCTGGCGGAAACGGCCCGTAGAAGGCGGCCGGCATCATGGGTGGCATGGGTGATACGGGCGGTGTCATCATCGGTGGCAAGGGTGACATCATTGGTGACAGCGGAGACGCCATCATGGCAGGCACCTGAGCCGCGGCTGCTAGCAGGTGCTGCTGTTGCGCAATGACGTCGTGCGGCGACATGCCGTACGCAACCTGCGCCACGTTTTCGGTGGCGGCCTTCTCGATATCGGCGAGATGCATGAGTTGCTGCTTGGCCAGCATCTGCGACGTCATGTTCGGGTCGGTGATGCTGACGCTCACATTGGGCAGGCGCTGCTCCATCTCCTCGCGCTGCCTCCTGACCTTGTCGAGGAGCTCCTTCTTCTTCTTCTCCTCGGCCTTCTTGGCCTGCTCCTTTTTGTCGAGCTCATCACGCATCTTGACCATGTCCTCGAGGCTGTCGCCGGGCCCAAGCATCTTAGCCAGGTGGAACTCGTCATCTCCCACCTTCTTGAAACGCCTGAGGCCCTCGACGCGCTTGTCGTGGTTCCTCGCGTTGGCAAGCTGGTCGAAGTAGTGTATCTTGAGGTCGATGAACTCTTTGAGCTTGTCCTTGGACATGTTTTTGGTGGCAAGCGCGACCTCATCCTCGCTGAGCCTCTTGAATGTCTCGAGTCCGAGCCTGCGGTCTTCCTCCTTATCGGTGCCCATCATGCGATCCCACACGAGCACCTTGCGGTCCATAATGTCTCGCAGCTTCTTGCGCTCAATGTCCTTCTCTGTGGGCGGCGACAGTTCGGTCAGCGGCGTCGCGTGAGGACTACCGCGGCCCCTCCCCGGAGAAGCGGCCCCTCCGCGGCCGGGCGAGCCGCGGCCGGGAGACCCGCGGCCGGGGCCGGCCCGGCCCCGCGGCAGCGCCGGCGCCGAGCGGCCGGCGCCCTTCTTCGACATGGCCGCTCACGGGGGCGCGCTCGGCCGCGCGCAGCGCCCCCGTGTGGCCAGGCGCTCTTTCAAGTATCGAGAGGCACGCTAACCGACGAAGGCGGCTCAAAGTACGCGGCACTCCATTCGATTTGTGGCTAGCTTTCTCAACGAACAGGGGTCATTTCCCGTCACCTCTGCGCTGACACCGGTAGGCTGATCCGGTTGTCTGATCGGGCACATATCGCGTGTCCAAACTCATAATAAGTGTCATCATCAAAGAAACGGCTGCAGACACCGCTGTCAAGCCACCGTTGCGCATTTAGGCATCACGAAAGTACTGCTAGCTGCACGAGCATGCAGATGTGTTCAGAGGGTGCGGGCCACAAAAAGCGCGAACGAACCACTCGGCGTGTCTCTCTCAGCTGTTGCGGCCTTATTTCCAGTGCGGTTACCAGGTAACTAGCAAGTTTAGCTTGATCTAATCCGATGAGCACGTTACGGCGGTCTAAAGAGGCATTCAAACCGTCCTGAGGAGCGGGAAGTTCGCCAAGAATTCTACAATGCCGACAGCCAGAAAGAAACTTTCGTAGCGTTTGTCACAGGTATCATCATCGTCGTCGTCTTCATCATGTTTTCTGGACAAGGAACAAGTTACCAATTATTACTCACTTTATACCTGTGAGAGCTCTTTTAATTTTGAAATTTCCAGTTAATAATTTCCTTTCAACTTACTTTTCACACAATTATTTTTACTTTCTTGAAGCCTCCTATCGCCCGATTCCCGGCCAGTCCCCCACAGAGGGTTGTTCCATTTTACGAAGGAACAACCAACAAATCAACTTGTACCCGCACGGTATTTGATCCCGTGTCCGCGAAATGCGTTCATGCTGGGTCCTTGACACGTGACACCATGAAGGGAACTTTGACCCCACAAAAATGAAATATGACTACAAGGATCCCAAATATGCCAAGAAAAATGTCGAAAAGGAATTTGGTATGAAATGCCAGGAAATGTAGAAAAAACCCTTGAGCGTCGCCTTTAAGAGTGGAACGCGATAGCATTCAAAAATCTCTGACTGCTTCTCACTCATGTAAGCGTAATGTTTACCGGGAAACGCTGGCCGCAAGCGCTATGCACGAAGGCCGGCTTTGTGGTAGATCTCGCGTGGGCCGCGATGCGACGGAGGCGAGCGCCAGCTGGAGGCATCGTAAAGGACCGGGCGCACCGCTCCGTGGCCCCCAAGACGCGCGTCGCGCCGGCGCTTGCAAATGGCGGACGCCGCGGCCGGTCTGTGCGTGAAGGGGTTTCTTTGAGTTTTCGAGTAACAGAACTATATTTTCTCGTACAGTCAAATTACAATCCGAGAGCTATCATGTCTGTAGGTTGTATGTCAGCCGTAGGTTGCAATTTTCGTGCGTATTTTAGCTTGAGAAATTCAATTAGTTCAGCAAATTTCTTCCCTCACATGGAGGGCATGGGTGGTTCGAAAATATTTTTTGCACTAACGACGTCCGACGCCGGATTTATTATTATTTTTTTGCGACACGGGCTCCATAACGCTATCGTGTTCAAAGAAGTAATAATTGAAGAGAACACGTGGGAAAAAAAATCGCAGCAGAAGTGGCGCCCCTAGCAATGTTACCCAGGTGCTCTAGCCCGCTCGCGCACAACGCATTTGCGTAAATGTACAACTCATAGTGAAATATTTAGCGCGCACAATCGAACAGGACACACAAGCCAACCATCAGTTGCAATCACTGACAATGAATTTCCATTTTTAAATACTGGTTGAACCTTTTTAATCTGTTTTAATCTGTTTCTGTTTATCTGACAATTCTTGTTGCACAAGCTCAGTGATGATAGCTGGGGTATTTATGTTCTGTATCTTTCCGAAAATAAAATAGTTGTGAGTAAGCGCTCGTGTGTCCCCCTTCGCTGTGTCCTTGTCGATTGTGCGCGCCAAATATTTCACTATGAATTCGTACCAACTCGCCCAACTATCAGTTCTGCTAAATGGACAAGTTGGCCCGACCAAATTGATGTAAACAGGTTGGTCAAAAGTTCAATAAGTAATTAACGAAAACCAACTGGGACAGCGTCTACCTTGCGCCCAACTCGTCAAAGCACTGTCACACCACTGCAGTATCTTAATTACTGACAAGGTGCTCGCAAGCACTTTGCCAGTAGAAGCTCTTCAATTTGCTGCCTTATACCAAAGATTACTACGGGGACCATTTCCCGCGCAAAAGCTGTTTCCTATCATTTTGCGACTTGCGAGTGAGCTTATCGTATCTGATCGCACACGCTAGCGCAGACTACGCGCGCAGAGAGAGAGATAGATAGAAAAACAAGCTCTTGATTCGTGATATCAGTGAAGGGTTTGCAGCTGCCCTTTACCCTACCCCCAGTGTAAGGTAGCAAACCGGACGCTCACCTGGTTGACCTCGTTGCCTTTGCTCTTCTTGCTTTTTCTTTTCAACTGCAACAAGCGTGACGATGAGGGCTTGTCGGTTTATCACCTCTGCATGGCACGAAGCGTCGCATAGCAAGAACAGAAGGACAAGCCGCATGCGCAGTTGGCGCAGTTTATCGGATTCCCCGTGGTAGACAGGTCAGGCCAGCAGGCATTAATGTGTGAGAGAAACGAAGTGGAAAATCGATCAGATGACGGTTCTCCAGCATTTCACGGCAAAATGTGTGGATGCCGCCCCTTTCTTGAAGATACTGCTAATATAGCAAAAAGAAATCAGACTGCAAGGTTAATAATCACAGAAACCGAGCGGGTCTTATCTGCCGCTTACCAATGCATCAGTCAACATTCCTTGTCTACTAATGAGCTGCATTACTTGCGCATGCCTCGAGAGGGTGCAACGGGCACCCGCGAACACCGCTGAGCGCGATTAGTGGACGGCAACGCAGCGGTGGCCGTGCTACGCGGCACAGCTCGAACTTCCCACGGGCGCCGCGTGGGGCGCAAAGCGGCGCTGCTGCGCTGAGAAAGAAGAGCGCACACTCCCGCGCATAGGGGCCGAATTAACTGCAGCGCCACCGAACATTCCGGCGCGCGCGTTTTGAACACTAGCTGGTACGCGTTACGCTGCGTTGATCGGCGCGGCATTTGTTTTTTGCTTCTACTACTCCACCGCGCGCGACATTGGTGCGGAATCGTTTTATTATGAAGTAAAAATGGTTGCGAACTATCTTTACAAGCCCCCATCGAATCTGTGCCACGTGCCATAAAGTAGACGCAAAACGCCTTGTCAAATTAAGAAATGTTTGTTTTCCTTTAAATAAATGCGCGTTCGGGGATTTTTGTGCATTCATTCAACGTTGTGGCACTCGATAAGCAGCCGTAGCTCCCCTACGAAGCTCCACCGGACGGCGTGAGCTGAAAAAAGAAAATTACAAGCATACGTGTCATTTTGGTATTAGCACCTTATAGGAATACTGCCTGCGTACGCGAAACGGACGAAAGTGGTGAATGGGCGGCATTACGAACAAAACCAATTCGCTTTTACATACACGGCGTAGAAAATACCCGACTCATCCCGAACAATACCATAAAATAAGAAGAAAACGTCTGATTTCCAAGCAGTCCCCCATTCCCGGGCATTACTTCCTGCACTTTAAGGGCACAAATACACGGGCGACTGCACCGTTTCCAAAATAACTTGGCCTCAGTCGACGCGATGGTACGCTACGTACACACAGGCAGCCACAACACAGGCTCTCAGCCAGACCATGCTAGACGCTCGAATGCCTTCTACTCGCACTCAAGACAAATGCGTGGGTGTAAAGCTTGTTTTTCAATGGTTAAGAAGGCAGAATCTTCGAGTTACGAGTTCCTCATTTTTAAACTCCTCGGCGTTATCTTTTGTGCGTTCTGACGGCGCAACACACTCCGGTGTTATCGCTCTAGGCAATCGCTTGTCGCGTTTCCGACAAGCATGAGTACCGAAAAAAGGTATATGTTGCAGCAGCGCCATAAAAAGCGTCACAAACATGTCCCACTAAGATTCACTACACGCCAAGCTAACTTTGTCACCACGGCCGAGCTGCTCTTGGTTATAACTGAGTCACAACGCCAGGCGCCGCGAGCGCGCCTCGAAAGTATCCCAAAAGGAATCAAGATCAATTACAATTATGTTCAGGGTCAGACAAAGCCTCATGAACTCGTCCCAGTAAGATTCAGTACACGCGAAACTAACTGCGTCACACGACCGAGCTGCTTTTCGTTAACTGCGTCACAACGCCAGGCGCGGCGAGCGTCCCTCGAAAGTATCCCAAAAGGAATCAAGATCAATTACAATTATGTTCAGGGTCAGACAAAGCCTCATGAACTCGTCCCAGTAAGATTCAGTACACGCGAAACTAACTGCGTCACAAGACCGAGCTGCTTTTCGTTAACTGCGTCACAACGCCAGGCGCAGCGAGCGTGCCTCGAAAGTATCCCAAAAGGAATCAAGATCAATTACAATTATGTTCAGGGTCAGACAAAGCCTCATGAACTCGTCCCAGTAAGATTCAGCACACGCGAAACTAAATGCGTCACAAGACCGAGCTGCTTTTCGTTAACTGCGTCACAACGCCAGGCGTGGCGAGCGTGCCTCGAAAGTATTCCAAAAGGTATCAAAATCAATTACAATTATGTTCAGGGTCAGACAAAGCCTCATGAACTCGTCCCAGTAAGATTCTGCGGTACACGCGAAACTAACTGCGTCACACGACCGAGCTGCTTTTCGTTAACTGCGTCACAACGCCAGGCGCGGCGAGCGTGCCTCGAAAGTATTCCAAAAGGTATCAAAATCAATTACAATTATGTTCAAGGTCAGACAAAGCCTCATGAACTCGTCCCATTAAGATTCAGCACACGCGAAACTAAATGCGTCACAAGACCGAGCTGCTTTTCGTTAACTGCGTCACAACGCCAGGCGTGGCGAGCGTGCCTCGAAAGTATCCCAAAAGGAATCAAGATCAATTACAATTATGTTCAGGGTCAGACAAAGCCTCATGAACTCGTCCCAGTAAGATTCAGCACACGCGAAACTAACTGCGTCACACGACCGAGCTGCTTTTCGTTAACTGCGTCACAACGCCAGGCGCGGCGAGCGTGCCTCGAAAGTATCCCAAAAGGAATCAAGATCAATTACAATTATGTTCAGGGTCAGACAAAGCCTCATGAACTCGTCCCAGTAAGATTCAGTACACGCGAAACTAACTGCGTCACACGACCGAGCTGCTTTTCGTTAACTGCGTCACAACGCCAGGCGCGGCGAGCGTGCCTCGAAAGTATCCCAAAAGGAATCAAGATCAATTACAATTATGTTCAGGGTCAGACAAAGCCTCATGAACTCGTCCCAGTAAGATTCAGTACACGCGAAACTAACTGCGTCTCACGACCGAGCTGCTTTTCGTTAACTGCGTCACAACGCCTGGCGCGGCGAGCGTGCCTCGAAAGTATTCCAAAAGGTATCAAAATCAATTACAATTATGTTCAAGGTCAGACAAAGCCTCATGAACTCGTCCCACTAAGATTCAGCACACGCGAAACTAACTGCGTCACAAGACCGAGCTGCTTTTCGTTAACTGCGTCACAACGCCAGGCGCGGCGAGCGTGCCTCGAAAGTATCCCAAAAGGAATCAAGATCAATTACAATTATGTTCAGGGTCAGACAAAGCCTCATGAACTCGTCCCAGTAAGATTCAGCACACGCGAAACTAACTTCGTCACAAGACCGAGCTGCTTTTCGTTAACTGCGTCACAACGCCAGGCGCGGCGAGCGTGCCTCGAAAGTATCCCAAAAGGAATCAAGATCAATTACAATTATGTTCAGGGTCAGACAAAGCCTCATGAACTCGTCCCAGTAAGATTCAGCACACGCGAAACTAACTGCGTCACAAGACCGAGCTGCTTTTCGTTAACTGCGTCACAACGCCAGGCGCGGCGAGCGTGCCTCGAAAGTATCCCAAAAGGAATCAAGATCAATTACAATTATGTTCAGGGTCAGACAAAGCCTCATGAACTCGTCCCAGTAAGATTCAGCACACGCGAAACTAACTGCGTCACAAGACCGAGCTGCTTTTCGTTAACGCGTCACAACGCCAGGCGCGGTGAGCGCGCCTCGAAAGTATCCCAAAAGGAATCAAGATCAATTACAATTATGTTCAGGGTCAGACAAAGCCTCATGAACTCGTCCCAGTAAGATTCAGCACACGCGAAACTAACTGCGTCACAAGACCGAGCTGCTTTTCGTTAACTGCGTCACCACGCCAGGGCGGCGAGCGTGCCTCGAAAGTATCCCAAAAGGAATCAAGATCAATTACAATTATGTTCAGGGTCAGACAAAGCCTCATGAACTCGTCCAAGTAAGATTCAGCACACGCGAAACTAACTGCGTCACAAGACCGAGCTGCTTTTCGTTAACTGCGTCACAACGCCAGGCGCGGCGAGCGTGCCTCGAAAGTATCCCAAAAGGAATCAAGATCAATTACAATTATGTTCAGGGTCAGACAAAGCCTCATGAACTCGTCCCAGTAAGATTCAGCACACGCGAAACTAACTGCGTCACAAGACCGAGCTGCTTTTCGTTAACGCGTCACAACGCCAGGCGCGGTGAGCGCGCCTCGAAAGTATCCCAAAAGGAATCAAGATCAATTACAATTATGTTCAGGGTCAGACAAAGCCTCATGAACTCGTCCCAGTAAGATTCAGCACACGCGAAACTAACTGCGTCACAAGACCGAGCTGCTTTTCGTTAACTGCGTCACCACGCCAGGGCGGCGAGCGTGCCTCGAAAGTATCCCAAAAGGAATCAAGATCAATTACAATTATGTTCAGGGTCAGACAAAGCCTCATGAACTCGTCCAAGTAAGATTCAGCACACGCGAAACTAACTGCGTCACAAGACCGAGCTGCTTTTCGTTAACTGCGTCACAACGCCAGGCGCGGTGAGCGCGCCTCGAAAGTATCCCAAAAGGTATCAAAATTAATTACAATTATGTTTAGGGTCAGACAAAGCCTCGTGAACTCGTCCCAGTAAGATTCTGCGGTACACGCGAAACTAACTGCGTCACAAGACCGAGCTGCTTTTCGTTAACTGCGTCACAACGCCAGGCGCGGTGAGCGCGCCTCGAAAGTATCCCAAAAGGAATCAAGATCAATAACAATTATGTTCAGGGTCAGACAAAGCCTCATGAACTCGTCCCAGTAAGATTCAGCACACGCGAAACTAACTGCGTCACAAGACCGAGCTGCTTTTCGTTAACTGCGTCACAACGCCAGGGCGGCGAGCAGGCCTCGAAAGTATCGCAAAAGGAATCAAGATCAATTACAATTATGTTCAGGGTCAGACAAAGCCTCATGAACTCGTCCCAGTAAGATTCAGCACACGCGAAACTAACTGCGTCACAAGACCGAGCTGCTTTTCGTTAACTGCGTCACCACGCCAGGGCGGCGAGCGTGCCTCGAAAGTATCCCAAAAGGAATCAAGATCAATTACAATTATGTTCAGGGTCAGACAAAGCCTCATGAACTCGTCCCAGTAAGATTCAGCACACGCGAAACTAACTGCGTCACACGACCGAGCTGCTTTTCGTTAACTGCGTCACAACGCCAGGCGCGGCGAGCGTACCCAAAAACTACCTACCGAAATCATCATCACCATCATCAGCCTGTTCTATGTGCACTGCAGGACGGAGGCCACTCTTTGCGATCTCCAATTACCCCTGTCCTGCGCCAACCGATTCCAACTAGCAATTTCCTAATTTCATCGCTCCAGCTAGTTTTCGGTAGTCCTCGACTGCGTTTCCCTTCTCTTAGTACCCATTCTGTAGCCCTAATGGTCCAACGGTTATCTAACCTGCGCATTACATGACCTGCCCAGCTCCATTTTTTTTCTCTTGATGTCAATTAGAATATTGTCTATACCCGTTTGCTCCCTGATCCTAACCGCTCTCTTTCTGTCTCTTAACGTTATGCCTAGCAATCTTCGTTGCATCGCTCTGTGCGCTGTCCTTAACTTGGTCTCAAGCTTCTTTGTCACTTTCCAAGTCTCTGCTTTCTATGCATTAGTATCAGTTCCACCTCGTTGGGAGTGACTTCTCCGATGCGTGCGACAAGCAGCCGAGACCGTGAGTTGCTTGGTGTGCCGGCGTCTAGTAAATTTCCCGTAAGCACTGAAATATTATTTTTCTCCTTTTCTCTCTTTTTTTTTCTACACTACATTTAATTATTGTTGAAGTTCGCCGGAAATGTATCGTATATCTAGCCGTGTTCATGGCCGCATGCATACAGGTGACTCTGAAACCACGATGTTAGAACCATTGAGAAATACTATGCCGTGTCACCTCCTGCGATCAGCAAAGCCCCTATCACGCGGAAAATTTCAAGCAAGCTTTCAAGCATTTGAGATATACGAAATTGACTTTCACTTACTCGAAGTGAGCGCATCGTGCACGATATTAATATTTTTTAACGGGAGTCGGCGGTAAAGCTTTTGCCGAGCCGAGTTCACGGCCGTTCGCGCACGTGCGATTCCGGAACGACGAGGCCAGAACCGTTTTGAAATCGTTCTATATTACGTTATATTGAGATGATAAATCAAAGAAATTTTTAGACATGCAGGAACCTCGGGGCTTTACTTGTCGGCGATAAGGTAGCGTCGCCGCCTGTGGGATTATCTGACTGAGCTTTGTCGAATGCTCGGTTTCCATAGTCTGAAGTTCACATCCCGCTATAAGACTTCTTTTTTTTTAAACGATGGTGAGCTTGAAATTCACCTCCTCCAGTGCGCAACATCTGCACGCTTGGAGTGACGCCTTTCGCAGGCAAAAGATGCCGAGAGCGAGTGCGGCTATATATACTAATCGAGTTACTCAACACTGGCTTGGCGCTCTTTGGCCATACCTGGCCCTTGCGCCAATAAACACCATACATTCATGCATTCATAATCCAGGTACAACCAAATTAAGAAGGCCCACTAAACTTCAACAAGACACTCCCTCACCAGAACAGGAATTGGCCTACCTGGTGCAGTATTCGGCCACCACCTCCTGAATGGCTCACTCAATTACCCAACGGCCCTCAGTCCCCAGCAGCTGCGGAGCATCTGAGCTACCGAAATAAGTTACAGTAATGTTGGGGCCTATAGAAAGTGTCGCAGACATCTCCCAGTACGAGCCATCAAATCAAATTAACTGCGAGAAGCTGTTTATCACTAACTGCGTCACAAATCCCGGTATAGTACGTGCTGCAAGCTTAAATTTTTTGAAATATCGCAGACTGCCAAACAAAATTTCTCACCTTGCCGTAGTCCAATAATGCAGTGGTGCCGTGTCGAAGTGCAGAATGAACGCAAGAATACGTGGGGAGCCCAACAAAGCCGGGCTACTACAAATAAAAAAGAAAGTCTTCGAACAGGCGAGCTTGACATGCGACGTCGTTCGCTTCGGTTGCGGCCTGTGATGCGCGCTTCTGGCGCCTCGGGCGTGCAGGTTGTTGCTACGTAATTCAAAAAAAATAAGTCGCAAAGTACAAGTTCATTTATACGCAAGACTGTTCCGTTTTAGCGGGAAAGTTAAAAAAAAGAAACAATGATTATATTCATTTCCCATTCCTTTTTCCCGTTGCTCACGGCAGTCAACGGAAACGATGGGCATAACGCAATGATGGACTTTTTTAAGCGTTCAGCGAAACCCTCACGAGGATAACCTGCTTCTAGTGTATAAGCCTGCGCATTCAAGCTGGCGCTCATTTCGTGCGCACACGATTTGGTGGGAGAGAACTTGAAGCACGGCATGGCGATTTCTTTTTGTACAACTTTAGAATGCTCGGAAAAGGAGTTCAGCCCCGGTCTTGAAGATCTCGGGGAGCGCAGGTTGCGCGTCTACCTTGAAGTGGTCGTATGTGATATGCTCGCGTTGCCACTGTCGATGAATGCTTAATAAAGTCCATCATTTCGTCAAGTTTAAACATGGTTAAAGAAAGCAATAATAGCAAGAAAAAAAACGGAAGACACTTTGTTCGAGACCAAAGTGTGAAACGGCGGAAGCCTGACACCATTGCCAATGGCAATTTGTTGCGTCGGAAACACCACGGAGGCACACTACTCGTACACTGTTATGTAAATGTTTGTTTGTTTATTAAATGCCTGCAACATTGTTTACGCCTATGTCTATCGTTTCGATGTCTTCTGAGTCCATCATTTCAAAGCTGTCATCTGGGAGGATGTCGGCTTGCAACTCATGGCCGGTGAACTCCTTGTGCTTTAGTGGGTCCACATCCAGGATGGCTGCTTTGCAGCGCCGTTTGTGGATCAGGACGAGACGCGTCTTCCATGGCAGTGTCGGGTGTAGTTGGCCACCGTCATCATCCGCTTCGCTCGATTGACTTGTACTTGCTCGGCTTGCCGCGGCAAGATGGCGGTCACGGCGCTTCCGAGCTTCATTCGCCTTGGTACCCGGAGATGCAGCGAGTCGCTTCAAACACATTGCGTATCTTGCGTTGGCCCGTCGCGTCCCTGGACTCAGTGGTGTCGGACGCGCCTCGCCGCCCTGATGCATGCGACGTCTACGCTCAGCCTCTCTTGAGCGCCGCTTGCGTTCAGCGGCTGCCGCACGTTGCGTGTTGGGAGACACTGGTTTGGCGAGACGAGGCATCCTTCCCACACGATACCGCAAAGGAAACTGCCGCCACCGCCGCCGCCACACCACACCCAAGCAGACGGTCCCCACACGCGCCTCGCGACAGTGACATCAGGCCACACAGCGCCCAATCGGGAAGCCACTTCAAGCGCCTGACGACAGTGAGGTCAGGGCGCACTGTCGAACACAAGGCCGCCTCGCGTGCCGATGTGTTCAGTCATCTCGCGCGGCGCCGAACCACCCCAACACCCGCACTTGACGACAGTGACGTCACGCACGCGAGCCAATCAGGAGGCGCACACCTGCGCCTAGCGACAGTGACGTCACGACACAGAGGAGACCGATCAGGAGGCCGGAAAGCTGTGACAGTTTCTGCTAACGGCAGATGACCCTGAAAATGAGCCATTAAAAGCTTCCGCCTTAATAGTCGCCAGCATTCTATACATCCACTCCTTATCGCACAGGCTAAAGAAAGTGTGGAGTAGCTACGGTGTTAACGTTGTTTTAATGGCTACCAATAAGCTACGTAAAATTTGTGCCCGGTGCAAAGAAAAACTAAACAAGTAAAAGACAAGATTAAAGTATGAGGTTTTACATGCCAAAACCACTTTCTGATTATGAGGCACGCCACAGTGGAGGACTCCGGAAATTTTGACCACCTGGGGTTCTTTAACGTGCACCTAGATGTGTGTACACGGGTGTTTTCGCCCCTATCGAAATGCGCCGCCGCGGGATTCGATCCCGCGACCTCGTGCTCAGCAGCCCAACACCATAGCCACTGAGCAACCACGGCGGGTGGTAAAAGACAAGATGCGGTCAGACATTTGCTTCGTGAAACACACGCACAAATTCACGAAGTGTGCTACTGATGTGTGGTATATAGTGTTCCTTCAGCTGCGGCCGCTTCTACGTGGGGCAGACATAACGTTGGGGCAGACAGGCCTTTGTGTTAATCAGAGATTAATGGAACATGTAAGATCGTTAACCGGAGGATCGCCATCTATTCTTTGTTTGCACTGTCGAGACTGTAAATGCACGCTAGATTTCGGCGAATGCGCTGTTTTATATAGGCACAAGAACGAATAAAGGTGTTTAATGGTCGAGGCCTGGCATATCGATAGTAGTGGAAGCGCACGCGTGAGCCAGCCTTCGATTACCTTCCATAAGGAAGAAATGAAATGCCTAAACAGTTATCCCTCGCATACGCCCGCATGTGTGCCTGATTGACAAGTGGCGCCACCCCACCCGAGCATTCGCAGATTAGCCTTTTGTCTGCTTTTTTTTCTGCCACAACAGCGCTGCCTTCAGTTGATAGACGGCGTTTGTGCTGAGCGCATCGTGCCACGCGTTACACACGGACAGATTAGCCCTAGACAAGTAGCCCTAGAATGCATACGCAGTGTTACGTCCAAATACCACCAAAGGTGTTAATTGAACGTTTGCCACGTTTCAAACCACCGCACCTCCTAACCAGACGTCAGCGCGGCGTGGACAACGACTAAAAGCGCTCACCCCACCATCACATAGAAACCGGAGAAAAGGATGAACTGGAGGGAACCGCGAAAACAAATGAATAAGCGCCGTTAATTAGACAAGTCAAATCGCGACCCATCCCTCGGCACTTACCCAGCCGTCAAGACAGGGTGTAAACCGGCGGTTGCAGAGTTCCACGAAAGGCCCTCCGCCCGCCCTTCACCTAGCAGGCTGAGCGAAGAACAGGGTGGGCAACGAACGAGGTGTCGCCGGATGATTTCTTTCTTCCACAAATTCCAAACCAGTTTCTTCTAGACGGAGTTACTGCGGGTTATGGATAGCATGGGCGTGGTATTGCAACGGAGTCGACGATGGTGATTTGCCTCTGGATAGTCTTCAGATTCCCTAGTCGGCTCGCCTATAGGAAAGACGAGGGGATTAAAAGCACATACTTTTCAGGAGTGAGGACAGAGGGTCCTGATGTGAACTGAGACGTTAACTTGCTCCTGAATGGAGGGGGCTTCCGCCCTGCAGCCATGTAACTAAGCCCTTTTTCTACAACTTGACGTCGTAGTCGATGGGCTTGGTGGATTCCGTGCCCTGAACGCCCAGTAGTCTCCTCGCGGATGCACGACTCCTCCACATCGTGTCCAGCGGCTCTGTTCCCGGCGATAATCGGTCACAGTGCTCGTGCGGTGAACGTGGTGCGGCGTCCTCAAAATTCGGTTGCTATTCCAGTGCTATAGGTGCGCGCAGCGCCGCAGAGAATTCCACGGAATCCTGCAGTCTGACAAATCCGTCGGTGACTGAGATTTTTGTTATCAGAATATATATTTCGAGGCACCTGCAAACAAAAATTTCCTTCTCTACAACCGATGCCGAATTCTTTATAGACCAGAATTTTCAGTGCATGTCGGACGCCATGTTCTTGCAATGATGATGGTAGTGACGGCAGGGACCGCGGGAACGGTGCGGGTGGCAGTGGGCCACAGCGCGTTTGCGGTTATCATTGACTGAAAACCGAAAGCGCTGCAGCCAACTTGTCCTCTCTGAATGCCGGTACGTCTTCTTTAATGCGATCACATTCGAGATTAGAAAATTGTACCACGGAGATAAATCAGCGAGAGCACCCTACAGCATCATCTGGTTCAACGGACCTGCAGTGTCGTCTGCTTCACTGCATATATAGTTGCAACGCCGTGCAGTTGGCCAAGCTTTCTTTCAGCAGCGAAGCTGCCTAAATATACGCGCTTCTTAGGGGCTTGAGTCACTGTATCAGAGGCACTAGACGACACAGAGTACGCTATATCTATTTTTTTTAATACGAGTACCACATTTGAGCCGCGCTCTAGCGTCATACATTGTGCTGCATTTTTACCCTGCTATACCATCTCGGTTGCCGTGTGATTTTAGCGGATACCACGATCGATATGTGTACAACAAGATTATCTCCTATGTTTGGCAAGCTGCACGCAGTCGCTGGGAAAGCTCTGACGTGTTTACGTAAGACTAATTGGACACGAAGCAAGTATGAGCTACACTTCACATCTGACACACTATGCAACATAACCGATTAGTGTGCATAGTGTGCCCGAGATAAATGCACTGCATTTTATATCGCGTGAGCTGCCAGTTACAGGAGCTTTATTGTGTTCTCCCCCGCACTCCATAGAGAACACAAGAATTTGCGTATCCACGTACGACATCACTGAAGGGTGCTGTTAGAAACGACTGAACATGATTCTCGTGTGGCAGAGTGTGAGCATCGCACAATTCTACAATGCAGTTCAAACACAATGCACGAAAAGCGACGAGTTCCGTGCAGTCTAGTTTGTTCGCCGTTCCTCTCTGCGCAAGTCGACACGTGAACGATTTCTGCTTCTCTTTCTTTCGTATTCATACTTTGGTATGCAGGATCTCCCTCGGCTTTCCGTTCGGAAAGAAAACCGAGCAGACTCAAAGTAAAAGCGCCGAAAGGTCTTAAATGGCCCTGTGATGTTCTTATCGCAGGCCCGCAGCGCCGAAAGGCAAGACGCACAGTATCGCTTAGCTCGCGATCAACAAATCGAATACCCACCACAGCAAGCTTGCTGGACACCAAGTCTTTTCTATTTAAAGCCACTGTCCTACATAGTGTCGTTTCTCAGGCTCCACAGCAACCTTGTGCGCACAGCCGAATGTGCTTCACACAAGCTCCTTGCGTCTCCGTGAACGTTGATCGCAGGGCTCTTGCAGCAGAAGCTTCCTCGTTCACTGGTTGACGGCACAGAGCCGCTCGCACGAACAACCTTTGTACGTCGCACGCAGCAGATGCGGTAAGAACACGCCTAAAGTGTTCATCGACGATTGCGATACTTCCCATGATCTGAGCGCAGCTCTACGTGAAATAAGTATGCGTGTCAGTATACTTTGTATTATGATTACATATAGGCACACGGTTCATATTACGAAGAGAACGCTGTAAGTAGCGCAGCGGGCGCGGACAATCTGTCTCGTGCGGCACATAGCAAACGGAGTGAAGTGTGGCGCGAATGCCTCGCTAATCGGGAGATCGCAAGAGGCAACGCGTGGGTGACGCGCGGGTGCGATTCACAGCAGCCGCCGCAGACAAACCTCCGCTCATGCAGCGCTTTGTTTCCATATATGGTATCGGTGGATGCGCTCGCCGCATGCCTTGTCGATGGCGTCATCGGTGAACAGACGATGACGAGCTACTCTGGCGCCATCCCGTAGCGGTCGTCGTCGCAGAGCCCGTCTTGCGCGGTACTATGCTGCAAAATAATTTACACCCTTAAAGTGAAAAAGGGTGCAAATTATTTTAGTGTACGCTTTTCTTTTCACGGTTCCCCCATACCCTCCTGCTCTGCTTTCCGCCTCATGGTTCCACTGCACCCTCATCCTCCGCTTTCCTCCTCGCGCTCTCTTCGCTTTTCATTCACCGCTGCACTCCGCGTTCGCTGTTTCATCATTTGCTCTGCTCGCTCGCTTGGTTACACCGACGACGCCGACGCTCAACGCAAAAACGGACGCCTAAAGCCTTAACCACTGGCACGCGTCGGCAAGCTTCGGCACGCGCCGAAGCGTCAAAACCGTCGGTCGGGAACAGGGCGAAGCGTGACGACGCGCAGCGATTATATCGACTGCCGATGCCTGAAGTTCGCTGATGCATGGTGACGCTTCGCCGGCGTGCACCAATGAGAGGCTGTGACGCGTCGCCGGCGTCAACCAATCGGAGGCTGCGAAACCTCCGGCTGCTATGCCTATGATGGCCGCCCATGCGAAGACACTGACACCAACGATCGTCCGAGTTCTTTGGACGCACAACACGTGCGATGGTGTTCCTGAAAGATAGTGTTGTAATAGTAGGCCCACAACAACACGACCGACAACCGTGGGTTACGGCAGTGCGACCTGGATACGAACGGATTTCGAACGACGCCGACAAATCCAACCTGCCCACTAGGTTCGATCCGCCGGTCTCAGTGCGATCGTCTGCTAAAAGAAGCAACCGAACCATGATTACCGCAACCTCTGTGCTTGGTGTATGTGTATTTTGTTGCGCTCGAAACGAATGGAAACAGGCTTCCGAACTCCGAAGTCTGGATATTCGGCACTCGCCTACCGCCGATGTTGTTTACGTTACGCGCAGGCCTAGCGCGTCCATCGAGTTCGTAACTGGCGAGTGAACGAGCCCAGCTGAAAAACTTTGTCGAAGGAAATGAATTTTCAATTCCGTTTGACGCTGCAGTGATTTATAACATGGCACTCCTGACTTCGTGCGGTGTGTGATGTGGTGAATGAACCGCGTGGAACTTGGGGTGGTTAGCCGCGGCGTGTTTCGTGTAGTGTCGGGTGACTCAAGTTTAACGGGCAAGCTCTGTGCTGTTTACAGTGGTAAACATAACTTTCTAAAGCGAAAGACACTAGCAGCCGAACTATGGGAAGTACTTACATAATCAAACAGGCCGCCCGTTTCAGCTGAAAGTGCGCTCTTCTATTCGGCATATGAATCCAGTTCAGTACAAGTTCACTGTACTCTTCACTCACTTCTTTCAAGTGCATGCGTCTTTTCGGTTAGTTAGGGATAAATCGCTCGTGCAGCACTCAAGAACACTGACGCACTGAAGGATACGCGACACAGTGCAGTCATGTTTGAGTCAATGTGTCTCCTTATACTTGAGCACTGCAAAAAGAAGTCTATTTGCAGTGTGTGCACCGTGTGCGGTGCGCAGCAGGACCTGCATCATGCAAGACTTATGCACGTAGCAGCGTATACCAATAAGATTGCTTCGATGCCTACTTCAGAAGCAGCAAGTACTGAGTCAATGAAACTGTAATTGATGTTTATCTCACTTTTTGATTATGAAAAGTCCAGATGGTGTGAGTGCAGTGTGGGTAAGGTCAAAAGGTACCATCAGTGCTTTGCGCAGTCCATATGCTTAAACTGCCCGAATCTGTTGAGCTTCTGCTAAAATGTTTCTTGCTGCGATACTATAAACCGTAGTCAGGAAAATGATCAACTCAAAACCAAGTTCCTAATGCATCTTCGCAGAATGTATTTGATGCTCATCCTTGAGATGAAAATAAACTGATTTGATTAACAAGTTAACACTTCCACTGAAACATTATGCCGATGTACATCATATCTGCTTGAAATAAATACATTCCGTAAAAGTGAGCGACTGGGCCTACAATAACAAACTTTGTAGTAGCACTGCAATATGTGCTGCCATGCGTATAAGCTACAACAGAAATGCTGCGTGTCCAACCTACTTTCTCAGAGGCAGCTCTATAAAGACTGTTCCGGCCCTTCGCCCCATTCTGGGTGTAACATTCAGCTCTTCGCTCAACTTTTCCGCATATGTCACCAGCACTGTATCTAAGCATCGGCCCATGCTTGTGTTTGTGTCCCGTGTCTCCCTTCCCTGATGACGCAAGGTTTTCCGAGCACTTTACACTTGTATTATTCTGTCATGACTTGAGTACTGCTCATCAGTATAGTCACCATACAAAACTCGCGCCGCTAACAAACTTGAGCTTGTTCAGCGCCGGACAACACGCACCCTCTACTCCCGTCTTTTCGGTTGTCACAAGCTCATGCCAGACTACGAGGACTGCCTCAAAGCCCTCAAGTGGCACGTCCTACATTACCAGCGCCACACTGTACTAGTCTGTCTATTCTGCAGGGTGCTTGACGGCTCTCTGGACAGCACTCACCTTTCTTCTTCAGTTCGTCTGAAGAAGTTGTCAGCACAGCCTGAGCCCCATTACGCCGCCCGACATCACAACTCCATGGTTATATCTGGCATACACAGCTTTCTCTCCACTCCCCTGGCCATTTGGATTCCCTTTCCTTGCGACCGGACTGAATTGGCACTCCTCTGTGTTGTGCACCCGTCGACTTTGCGCGTGTGTGCCGTGCTGTGTGATTGAGCAAGCGTGTGCGTGTGCGCGCGCACGCGGAGGGGAAGGGGGTGTCTTCTGCATCCTGCTGCTTCCTGCTCTAGACGGCTGGCTATCAGACGCTCTGGCGTACAGGCGCCAGCCTTCTTTTTTAGTCTAGAGTGCCATGCTACCTCAAGGATTATTATTATTATTATTATTATTATTATTATTATTATTATTATTATTATTATTATTATTAGAATCATCACTACGACCATATTGATTGTGTTGAAGCTGCGTGACACATAATTCAAAATATTTCTGGAGCTTCGTGCGCTCTCACTCTTCTAAAAAGAGCGCCAAAGATGTATGTCTTCTTGATGAAAATGGTGATGTTGTCTCACACTGCTGGTGCCTTTACAGAACATTTCTGTTGGCTATATGGTGTGAAATATGCTTCGTGTAACCTTCCTTCTCAGTGTGGCAGGGTGTGTACGTTATCAGTCAATGAAAACATTGTTTTCAAGTGTATGAAGCGCCTCAAACTTTCCTTTTCTTGTGGTGCTGATGGTATTTCTTCCGCAGTGCTTAACCGATTGAGACAGTATACACAATTTCGCACAGCAGGATAGTGCATCAATATCAAGAGCACTCATTAAAGTAACGATATTTAAAATCTGTTTCATACACCTTGAAACACTTATTATTGGAACTGTGCTGCAATTTTGAATAACGTGCAGAATGTTTTAGCAAAATGAGTGGGAAGGTAGGCGGCTGGGTGCTTTTACTCTTTGTCAGGCTGTTGTACGTAGCGGGTTCACTTATTTCATTGTTTTTTACAATATCATGCACCAGGCATAATTTTCAAGTGGCTGGATAAGTGCTTTTCAAGCTTTTCAAAACACGAAATAATATATGTTCTCATATTTGATGTTCCTGCAATGAACTTTCGCGAGGAGTCGAAATTTAGCAAACTTGACAAAACTCACTAAACAATTGAAAATTCCTTATTTTTTCTGCAGCTGTACACTTTCTATGAGTCTGAAGATGCAAGAGATGTGGTGAAAGTAAGTTTCCAATCAACGACATAAAATGGAATCTGGAAGGGTTAAGACGTATGGAAGCATAATTGTTCCCCGTTCTTACAAGCACCTTCAATAGTTCCCTAAAGTCTAGTACGTTTTCTAGCACTCGGAAGGTAGCATGGGCATTGTCCGTGCACAAATCGGGTGGTTACTGACTGCTAGCCTAGATCTATCCTCTGCATTGCGTCAAAAGTGTTTGAATCGGTATTGCATTCCTTTCTTTCTGTTAGTGCTAAAAGCATTTGAATAAATGAAGAGCATGGCTTTGTGTGCCGACGAGTTAAAACTATTTCAGACTGTCACCAGTGCTCACCACGGCGTCGACCTCCAAAAAGACATTTTTTCACTCTCAGATAATGCAGAAACAATAAGCTATTCTTAAATACTTCCGATACTATGACATTACGTTATATGCGGAAAACACACCATGTGCAATTTTCATACGCCCTACGGGATGCTCCACTGCCCAGGGTCGGTGAAATGAAAGATCCTAGTTTGTACTTCAACAAAATGTTAAGGTTCTCTTCACACAGATAATTACACAACATGCCCTTGACGCTCTTGGAATCGCATGCCGTATATTGCATGATTTCCACTCACCTGTTGTGTTTCTGAAATTGTATTCTGCTGTGTGCATTCCACTACTAGAGCATGTCTCTGTAGGAGGGGGCGCAACGTGTAAATCTAATTCTGACCTCATTGAACACGTCCAGAATAAATTGATATCTATCTTCTTGCAAGCACCAATTTTGCCATTCTGGCAACCACAGTTAAGCCTTCTCAAATATAACTCAACTCGACCCTCTAGATTCAAGACTTTATTAATCAGACCTTTTGTTCCTGTATAAGGTGGTTCATGACGTTATACCTTCCCCAAAGCTTCTTGATCATAAGTATTTGTTCGTGCCGCAACAGTATACCAGGCAGCATTCCGCATTCTTTTCCTGACCTTGCTGCAAGACTGTGCCATATACGACTCGGCTCCAAAACACATAATGAGAACTGTGCCTGTATTGACATACTTCAGAGTTCATTTCCTCTGTTTTGTGTATATGTAGATAATAATGTATGATTAACTCTCTCTTACTCTTCCTCGTTTTCGTTTCCCCTATTTGTCTCTCTATCTCACATTTCTTTTTGTCTAACACATTCATGTTTTCTGTACATTCTGTCTCACATATTGCTCTTTAAGTGCACCAGTACGAAGGCTCTCTAGTTATGCATGGGCTCTGTAATAAACATTTGATTGATCCATTATTATTGTAGCATAAAATCGTACTAGTATATTATTTCAGTACAGTAGCTTTCGTGCAATAAAATGGTATGTGCCTGATCATATGCATTGTGCTATTAATTTCTTCTGAGCTTTAATAATTGTTGGCTACTTGTGCAATAAAATAACATGCCACATCAATTATTGCGCGCCTCACAGAGCAAATTAAATGTCTTTCTCAGTCAAAACATCATAGCAGACTGAACACAATAAACAGCTTTTTTTTTGTCGTGACGAAGTGTACAAATGGGGAAGTTTACCTGTGTGTGTATATATATATATATATATATATATATATATATATATATATATATATATATATATATATATATATATATATATATATATTATGCAAATGAGCTGCCCCCATACATTCGAATAAGTACTTCAATAGTACGACTTGTCAAAGGGCGACGAAAGACACCTATTAAAACCCTCCGATTCTCAAGCTTGTATTATGTGACGGTGTGTCATTTCATTAATGTCCAGAAAGACAAACTTGACATGTTGAAACCAGTTACAATAGAACATGGCCCTTACATTGTGAACATTTTTTCTACCAATACCTCAATGTGAATGCCTCCCGATGAGGAGTTGATGCATCAAAACAACCTAGAATAACAAATGAGGTGCCCCATGGGCAAGATTTGACAGAATCAAGAATCGTGAGAAGGCAAGTTACGTATTACGGACGTTTTATCTATTCTACATGGGTTTTTATTGTGTGTATGAGTGCTACAGGTGTCTCAATTCTTTTTTGCCGATTTTTTCCGAACCCACTTTTTCACGTTTCTTTTATGCACCAACAAACATAACTATATTCACACGGATATTTTACCTGTATCCGGTGACCATATTTAACCGGCTAAAAATGCTCAACGTTATCGCTCGGTGCAGGATGCGCCTGCACGTATCGGAAGTTTCGCGAATGTTATCGATGGTTCTGTCGGTTGCCTGTTGTCGACGAACCTTGTAAAATCTGACTGCATACGCGACACGAATTGTGTAATAGTTTCTGGAAGGCGCGCGGGCACGAGCGAATAGGCTGTAACTTTCGACGACTGACGTATGCAAACCGACGCGCTTGACCCGCAGATGAGATCTTCGACGATCGCCGACATTGCTCGCCGCTATCGTTGCGATTGAGTCCGCATTTTTTACCGTCACTACACTACGGACAATCTTTCTAACAGATTTTTTCAATTAAACTTTGCACGCCTAATTCATACATAGTTGGCTATGCCATGAGCTACCAAAAATGAAATGGTACAACAGCTTTGGATATATGGCATCGTCATGCAGCTGTTTGCACAGCGATTTTGTAGACAGACGACGCGGGAGCGCTGATGACGACATTTTTTACACTATTGTTACTTCAAATATAAAGATAAACTGTTGTGGCAGGCGTACATTCATTAATCAAACGTATTCCTATATATAAAAGCGTATCATCATCATCATCGTCGTCATCATCATCATCATCACCCTGTTTACGCCCACTGCAGGGCCAAGGCCTCTCCCACACTTCTCCAACTACCCCGGCCCTGTGCTAATTGTGGCCATGTTGTCCCTGCAAACTTCTTAATCTCATCCGCACACCTAACTTTCTGCCGCCCCCTGCTACGCTTCGCTTCCCTTGCGATCCAGTCCGTAACCCTTAATGACCATCGGTTATCTTCCCTCCTCATTACATGTCCTGCCCATGCCCCCCCCCCCTTTTCTTTTTCTTGATTTCAACTAAGATGTCATTAACTCGCGCTTGTTCCCTCACCCAATCTGCTCTTTTCTTATCCCTTAACGTTACATCCATCATTCTTCTTTCCATAGCTTGTTACGTCGTCCTCAATTTAAATAGTACCCTTTTCGTAAGCCTCCAGGTTTCTGCCCTATACGTGAGTACTGGTAACACACAGCTGTTATACACTTTCCTCTTTAGGGATAGTGGCAACCTGCTGTTCATGATTTGAGAATGCCTGCCAAACGCACCCCAGCCCATTCTTATTCTTCTCGTTATTTCAGTCTCACGATCCGGATCCGTGGTCACTACCTGCCCTAAGTAGATGTATTCCCTTACCACTTCCAGTGCCTCGCTGCCTATCGTAAACTGCTGTTCTCTTCCGAGACTGTTAAACATTACTTTAGTTTTCTGTAGATTAATTTTCAGACCCACCCTTCTGCTTTGCCTCTCCAGGTCAGTGAGCATGCATTGCAATTGGTCTCCTGAGTTACTAAGCAAGGCAATATCATCAGCGAATCGCAAGTTGCTGAGGTATTCTCCATCAACTTTTATCCCCAATTCTTCCCACACCAGGTCTCTGAATACCTCCTGTGAACATGCTGTGAATAGCATTGGAGAGATCGTATCTCCCTGTCTGACCCCTTTCTTTATTGGGATTTTGTTGCTTCCTTTGTGGAGGACTACGGTGGCTGTGGAACCGCTATAGCTATCTTCCAGTATTTTTACATACGGCTCATCTACACCCTGATTCCGTAGTGCCTTCATGACTGCTGAGGTTTCGACTGAATCAAATGCTTTTTCGTAATCAATGAAGGCTATATATAAGGGTTCGTTATATTCCGCACATTTCTCTATCACCTGATTGATAGTGTGAATATGGTCTATTGTTGAGTAGCTGTTAAGGAATCCTGCCTGGTCCTTTGGTTGACAGTAGTCTAAGGTATTCCTGATTCTATTTGCGATTACTTTAGTAAATACTTTGTAGGCAACGGACAGTAATCTGATCGGTCTATAATTTTTCAAGTCTTTGGCGTCCCCTTTCTTATGGATTAGGATTATGTTAGCGTTCTTCCAAGATTCCGGTACGTTCGAGGTCATGAGGCATTGTGTATATAGGGCGGCCAATCTTTCTAGGACAGTGTTCACACCATCATTCAACAAATCTGCTGTTACCTGATCCTCCCCAGCTGCCTTCCCCCTTTGCATAGCTCTCAAGGCGTTCTTTACTTCTTGCGGCGTTACTTGTGGGATTTCAAGTTCCTCTAGACTATTCTCTCTCTCCTTATCGTCGTGGGTGTTACTGGTACTGTATAAATCTTTATAAAACTGTTCAGCCACTTGAACTATCTCATCCATATTAGTAACGATATTGCCGGTTTTGTCTCTTAACGCACACATCTGACTTTTGCCTATTCCTAGTTTCTTCTTCACTGCTTTTAGGCTTCCTCCGTTCCAGAGAGCCTGTTCAATTCTATCCATATTATAGTTCCTTATGTCCGCTGTCTTACGTTTGTTGATTAACTTAGAGAGTTCTGCCAGTTCTATTCTAGCTGTAGGGTTAGAGGCTTTCATACATTGGCGTTTCTTGATCAGATCTTTCGTCTCCTGCGATAGCTTACTGGTTTCCTGTTTAACGGCGTTACCACCGACTTCTATTGCGCACTCCTTAATGATGCCCATAAGATTGTCGTTCATTGTTTCAACACTATAGTCCTCTTCCTGGGTTAAAGCCGAATACCTGTTCTGTAGCTTGATCCGGAATTCCTCTATTTTCCCTCTTACCGCTAACTCATTGATTGGCTTCTTATGTACCAGTTTCTTCCGTTCCCTCCTCAAGTCAAGGCTAATTCGAGTTC
Source organism: Dermacentor variabilis (assembly GCF_050947875.1). Taxonomy (NCBI): domain Eukaryota; kingdom Metazoa; phylum Arthropoda; class Arachnida; order Ixodida; family Ixodidae; genus Dermacentor; species Dermacentor variabilis. The sequence continues at coordinate 191,445,333 of NC_134573.1, forward strand.
TTACCATCCTATGGTCACTGCAGCGCACCTTGCCGAGCATGTCTACATCTTGTATGATGCCAGGGTTCGCGCAGAGTATGAAGTCGATTTCATTTCTAGTCTCACCATTCGGGCTCCTCCACGTCCACTTTCGGCTAACCCGCTTGCGGAAAAAGGTATTCATTATCCGCATATTATTCTGTTCTGCAAACTCTACTAATAACTCTCCTCTGCTATTCCTAGAGCCTATGCCATATTCCCCCACTGACTTGTTTCCAGCCTGCTTCTTGCCTACCCTGGCGTTGAAGTCGCCCATCAGTATAGTGTATTTTGTTTTGACTTTACCCATCGCCGATTCCACGTCTTCATAAAAGCTTTCGACTTCCTGGTCATCATGACTGGATGTAGGGGCGTAGACTTGTACTAGCTACCTTCAATTTGTACCTCTTATTAAGTTTCACAACCAGACCTGCCACCCTCTGGTTAATGCTATACAATTCCTGTATGTTACCAGCTATTTCCTTATTAATCAGGAATCCGACTTTTAGTTCTCGTCTCTCCGGTAAGCCCCGGTAGCACAGCACGTGCCCGCTTTTTAGCACTGTGTATGCTTCTTTTGTCCTCCTAACCTCACTGAGCCCTATTATATCCCATTTACTAGCCTCTATTTCCTCCAATAACACTGCTAGACTCGCCTCACTAGATAACGTTCTAACGTTAAACGTTGCCAGGTTCAGATTCCAATGGCGGCCTGTCCTTGATTACGTCGCTCCTAAATGAAAAAAAAACCCCCCAAATTTTACCTACATGGTTCATAAGGTTCCCGCATCCGTATGTGAGCGTCTCATTGAATTCGACAGTCTCTTCAGCTTCCCTTTAATGAAAAAAATGACGGCGGGCATTTCTGACATGGCAGGAGCAGAAATACTTTGAATGGGCGTATCGGATTCCATGGTTAAAACTGAAGAAAATGTTGTGTTAAAAATGTTAGTGCAGTCAGCGTCTGATAAAGGATCACCCATTTCGTTTGGGATACTGATAGTGTGGGGGTTAATGATGTGCCAAAATTTTTTCGGGTTATCAGTTATGACTCGGTCAAGGTCGTTATGATAAAACGATTGTTTATGCCTGCGGATAGCGTCCAAGTAGACACGCTCAGACTCGTAGTATCTTTCCCAGGCGCCGGGGCTTGATTTCATTCTTGCGGATCGAAAAAGGGTTTTCTTTTTGTTCTCGAGAGTTTTAAGTGTTTTGTTAAACGATAGCTGATGTCGGTTAGCGCGAACGGTTATAGTTGGAATGTACTTCTCTGCTAGGGCGTTAAGTTTATTCTGAAAGCGAGACCAGTTACTTTCCGCAGAGCGCAAATAAAAACTTGATTCGAAATTTTCATAAAAGTTGTGTAGTTCTTGATTTATTGCAGCGTAGTTGCCTTTGCCATAAATGCGGATGACCTTTTTATAAGAACGGCGTAAGCTGGTAATAAAGGTAAAGGTGGCATGGATTACATTATGATCATTAATTTTGCGGAGGTAGTTAAAGGGACACTAAAGCGAAACAATAAATTAGTTTAGACTAATGAAACCTTGTTTGAGAATCCTGCAGGCAGTCATTAAAAAAAATAGTTTGATTATTAGATCAGAAAATGAAGGTCCAAGTATCAGTATTTGAATTTCGCGCCTAAACCCCAGCGCCTGTACGTCAGAGTGACGTCAGGGATTCCAAGGTATGTTTCCGCATTTGGGCCGCGTAGGCTGAATAAAGGTTCCCGAAACTTGGCATGTTTAATATTTGGTTCCATTAGAACACAATGTAGTCAATCTGTACCGCTATATATAATTAGAAGGCCCTAGAAGATGCCATCAAAATCCAAGACGTCCCAGGCCCTAGGTGCGGGAACGTAAGTAGGCGTCGCCACCCGTATTTCGTTCTTGTGCTTTTTCTGGCTTACCAAACGTCTTATCGTTGTAAGAGTGGTGTTTTTGGTGTTGCAGAACGGTAATTTACTGACGCATAAGAAATCATTTTTCGCTTTAGTGTCCCTTTAATGGTTGACAGACTTTCGGGATGAGTGGTTAGTATAAGATCTAAAATGTTCTCAGTAGCCCGTGTTACGCATGTTGGTTTAGTTACTGATTGCGTTAAGTTAAAATTAAGGCAAACGTCAAGGAAGTCCTTAGCACCTGCTTCGTTTGAACGTAGTTGCGCAGAAGACCAGTCAATGTTTGGATAGTTGAAATCTCCGAGGAGAAAGATAGAGGAATTCGGGTACTTTTTCGCTAAGTGGACCCGGATATTGTTAAGTTTGAGAAGGAAATCAGCAGGACTGTTAGGGTGGCGATAACACACACCGAGAAGTAGCAGCTCTAGATTAACATTAAATTTGAGCCATAGGATTCCTAGTTCAGATATTCCGTCAGTCACGCAGCAGGATAGCTGCTTATTCGCAGCATTATGAACACCTCCCCCTCTAGACCCCTGCCTATCTTTGCGGAACACAGCAAAATTAGGAATGTCGGCGAGGATTTCTGCTTCAGAAACGTCATCAAAGAGCCGCGTTTCGGTGAGTACGAGAAGATTACTTTCAGATGATGGCAGAAGGTTTGACATGATATTACGTTTAGGAAGAAAACTTCGTATGTTAGAAAAAATGACTGATAACGGAAAGGGTGGTTCAGGAATAGGTGTAGAAAGTTGAACTGTCTGTAGGTTGTTGCGTGGTAGCTATAATTCCTTGTCTTATTAGGACGATTCGTCCAAAAAAAAAAACGCTTGGGTCCGATGTGCAAGGTTTTATACAGAAGAGAAAAAAGGTGCAGCTTTGCTTTTCGCATATGCGATAAGGTGCTTGCGCGCGGTTTGAGTTTGTTTGGAAAAAATCTTCGCCAATGCTGAATGCTGTACCCTTCAACTTTCGGCCGTCTGCCAAAAATTGCGTCTTTTGTTTTAAAATTACAAAATTTAATGATAATGGGACGGTTCCGGCCGGGAATATGACCTCCAAGGCGATGCTCGATTTCATCAGGTTTTACACTTAAGTACTCGGAGCAGTGGCGGATTATTATTTCCTCTGAGCGCGCGAAGGATTCGTTGGAAGAAGTGTCAGATATGCCATAAAATTTCAAATTATTTCGTCTAGGGCGGTTTTCGGCAACCTCTAGTCGGCTTTCCAGAATACAGACATGACGAACAGTTTGCACGTTGTCGATTTGTACGCACAGCAGCTGCTGTCGCATGGGCTCTATATGCTGACAGCTGGTTTCCACAGTGGCCAGTCTCTTACTCAGGTCCAATGGAGCGTTGGTTGTTTCTTTCAATTATTTTTTTATGTCTTGCACATCAACCAGCAATTTAGACTGTCCTGCAGATAGCTTTCCCATAGATTTTTTCCGCTTTCATAGCGTGTTTATAAAATAATCATCCGAGACAGAAATACCGGTCCCTTTTAACTTTCTGCAGTTCTTGAACACCGCAGCCTTTTCATGGCATGGCAAGGGGCACCTATTGTGAACAACTAAAAAAATCATTAACGTATCTAAAAAACAAAAAGAACATTAGGATGAGATGAAGTAAAAACACAGTGTAGCGCGTGGTCAAAGTAGGATAAAAAAGATGGCGCATAAAATGGGTGCTACACATGAACCAATGCAAATGCTCTCTTTCTGCAAAAAATATGCCATGTTCAAAAGTTACAAAGGTGCGGTTGACATAAGCTTCCAAGAGGGAAACAAAATTCGAAGCCGACATCTCCATTTTAGAGACAAAATTAACTTCGCCACTTTTATCAATGCACTGTGTAACGGCTTTTAAAAGCTCAGGATGCGGAACCGAGTAAAAAAAGGTAAAAGTACGGCAAACGTAGAAACGAAACTGCAAGGGAGTTGTTGGAAACGTTTTATATTAAAAAGAAAGGGTCTGGTTGTGTCAGTGATACATCTATCGTATTATATTCCGCAGAAATGTGCTTTATCCAAAGTATGTTATGACCATGTTGTTCTGGTACACCTTGGCTCCCTGCGCATGAGCGGAAGTTGTAGTTTCTTCTATGCGTTTTTTTAGGCTGTCATTAAACAGTTGGTACTTTGGCGCTTCACTATCTTCCTTTCTTCTGTCCCTTTTCAAGAAATATATTTTGCGTAACAAAGTATACCTAGGAAATCTAAGCACCAACTTGCGCAAGAAGAAGTCGTTTGGGGGAAGCTCATTACTTTTCGAAGCGAGATCAGGATGCCTTAGAACACGCACCTATAAAGCGAGATATAAGAAAGAAGAAGCATGTGCTTGCTGCGGTAAAGCTAGGGAAACGGTGGATCATGTTTTATTAGAATGTGTAGACATCTGCCCAGCGGTCGATTTAGGCACCACCGGCCTCCTTGAAGCCCTTGAGTTCAGCGAGAGCAGGATAAGTAAACATGTCCGCAATAGAGATTAGCAAGAGGCGATTGGAAGGTTGGGAACGGAGACGCACAAAAAGCAAAGTTCGCAATATGGGGTCAGAAAATTTGGTTGTGAGAGTTCATGGTTATTCTTCTTTTTTTTTTCTTTTTTAACCTAGGTAGACATTAGGCAGTATAATAGGAAGAGCTTGGTGGCGCAGCCCACCACCCCGTTTCAAAGGCGACGCTCATAACATCCATCCATCCATCCAGTAGCGGCGCGGCTGACACTCACGGCCTCGCACCAGCGCGCCGCCCTCCTCCTCGCACTGGTATGTGGGAATCGCCGTTTCTCCCAGCCACAGCTTGGAATGGCATCGATGTCATCGCAAAATAGTGCAATTCTAACGTGCTCCGTCGGGGATTGCTACATGTTACATGACTCAAAATTAATGGTCTACCACTGTGCTGTATTCGCCAATAAAAATAACTCCCGGAAGCAAATGTGAAGTGCATCTCCAGCAGCGGCGACAGCGTGGGCTCCGCCCCTGCGGTTGCAGACGAGCCTCAGCTTTGGATTGCCAGCACAAGACGGAGAGGCTCAACGCCTTCAGCTTCGCCGCGCGCAAATTCAAAACATTTTGTTTCCAGTGAGCGCCTGGCGACGAACTCGGCACTCATGATGAAACTGGAATATGAACGGAAGGATTCGAGTCGGTCAACTAGTGCCAATGAACGAAGTCAACTATTTTTTCGTGCACGCACATTAAAGCTATACTGTTCGAATGTGTTCTAAGTTTATCATGCTTGGCAACCAACGCTCTGGTGGAATTTGACCGGAGACGTATTATGAAAACAGTACGTGCCGACTATAAGAAAATGAAGGTGCGTCCTTTGGACAGAGCCGTGCCTATACCGTGTGCCGGTTGCCCCACGTTCACGTGGGCGCTCCCATGCCTCCGAATCTCGCCGACAAGCGCTGTATTACTTGAGAAAATAAGTTAGATGCGGCAAATAGTTAATTGTTCTTTTTTTTCAGCTCACATGGTGTCGCGAGGGGCACCGCTCGAGACTGCGCATATTCTTTCAACGCGTCACGTGCGTCCGGTTGTACGCGGCATATTCGCGGCCGCTGTAACAAGGTAGTTTTACACATGTTGACGGCTGTTCAGGTTTAGTTATATTATAGTTCTTTACTTTGTAAAACTTGATGCCTGAATGCCACATAAGCAATGCTTAGAAAATCGTAACACAAAAATTTTAGGAGCACGAAAGCTAGCGCAATAAGATTCCTCGGAGCTTCACATTTACCGCTATTGGGATGTGCGCTGGTGCAGCACAAATCATGGCACCCGGAGACCCCTCTGAGACCGGAAGAGAGTGGTTTGGATCAGAGAGCAAACGGGGATATTCGATATTCTAGTTGACGCTAAAAGAAAGAAATGTCGCAGTTTCGCCCAAAAGGCGGAGCATCGATTACGATAGCAAATCAGTAGACAGCTATACGAAGTAAGGACAGTAGCTTTATAGGCCGTATAAACTTGAAAACGTTCGCTTACTAACTGAATTAACAAATGGGGTGCCACGCGCGCACAGGTAAACATGAACATATCTCGCTCGATGAGCGCGGAAACTCGCTGTCAAAACGCTTGTGACCTTCGTGCATATCTTATTTCAACGCGAGCGAAAAGCGGAAAGCATCGCGCCATACGAAGCTACCGGCACTCTCTGCAAACATCGCAGACCGATGAGGCCCGCGCGTTCGAGGCGTCCGCAGCCAAGCCGCCAGAAGAGACCGCCGTGCCTTGTGCGCGATTCCACGCCGCCTTCCTCGCCCGCGTGCGCAAGATTGAGCCGCGCTCGCCAGCTCGCCCTCGCACATTTTCACCCGCAACAGCATACAGCGCGCGGCGACGCTTTCATCACGTTTGTACTTTATACGGAACCTCACGGCGACTCCGACGGCAGAAATGCGCCTGGAGTGCCCATATAATTGCCATCGCAACAAAATGGAGCTGGGCATGCAATGGGTAGGGCGCAGATAACCGGTGGACCTTTAGAGCTACAGAATGGGTGCCAAGGGAAAGGAAGCGTTGTCGAGGGCAGCCGAAAACTAGGTGCACGGGTGATGCAATTAGGAAATTTGCAGGCGCAAGTTGGAATCAGCAAGCGCAAGACAAGGGTAACCGGAGATCGCGGGGAGAGCTCTTCGTCCTGCAGTGGTCATCAAAGAATAGGTTGATGATGATGATGTACCCGAAAAGCAGGACCCGAATAGCAGGACAAAAGCATTCAGTGGCACTTGCTATGTGCCCCATTAGACAACTTGGGTCCCGGAGTAAGTGTCACCGGGCCCATTCCTGGCCAATGCCACAAATTGCATACAGCATTGCTCAGCAATTGAAACGCCATCATCGGCCTGCATGTGGTAAACACAGTCACAACGCGTCACAAAGGCCCTCGCTTTCATCGCATGCCATCAGCTTGGTGGCCCCAGCGCCCACCAGTGGCGCGCGCCGACTACGGCGTTTCAATCGCCGAGGGCTGTGACGAGCAGGGCAATAGGCAAGAAGCGAAGCAGTCGACTAGAAAGCAGTGCGTACATTCCATGTTCGTCATTTTGAACAAACAATTTCGTCAATAGCGCTTAGTTTTGCAAAACACTTCAATGTAAAATATGCGCAAACATTAAAGCTTTGCTTAACGCCTATTCCCTCATAAGCGTGGATCCGTGCAATCAGTAACGAAACCGAAGCAGTGGAAATCTGGGAATGACCACTATAGGTTTTAATTAAATATATCTTCAGCAATATGGTGTCTCGCTACATTGTTTGAATGCTAATTGCATTAACGTCGACAGCCATCGTGAGAAGGGTAGTGCCCGATTTTTTTCTTCCTGTATATTGCTTAGCAGACGCACTGGTGAGAATGTCTGTTCGCGAGCGTACGGATCGAGTGTTATGACACAACTCAGAATGCAAGTAATAGTGGCCATGCTATTGTATTCACCAATAGGTAAGTGCATACCGCTATTTCGGCTGTCCTACATTGACGATGACTACTGAGGCGCCACTTGAGCTTTTTAAAGGAAATAGCGCGATAGTGCGGACTAAAATGTACGAACATGGCGAGTCCTTTGGTTACATTACTGGCAACGGTAATTTACAAGCACTCGCAAAATTGCTTAGTAATTTTCACCCCACGCTGCTCAGGAATTCTATAGGGAAAGAGCGCAGTAAGCAAAGGTTGACGCATGATTTTTTAGGGAGGCAATAAAGAAAACCATACATCGTGCTCTTTGTTGCCTCGCCTCATCTAAGTGGTGCTGGGCAAGAAGCTATGGATGAACGCTGAAAGCCATCGATGTAAGAAGAGTGGTTGACACCCCCCCCCCCCCCCCCCCCATCGCTTCTAGCACAAATTGAAACCCTGTAGCTCGAGAAAAGGCGCGTTGCGGAAGCCGAATACGACCCAATAACCGCGTGCATTGCCCTGGCATGATGGTTAAGAACAAGTTAAGAATAACTGCAAGTAATTTATGACGTGTAGCCTGTTGAACTCGAGGAGGGAGACAGAAGGCCGGTTGGCGTAGCAGACGTTGAAGTGCTGCAAACGTTTCCCGGAACCTTGTACATAGTTGTGCGTGTATAGGATGTCGCCTGAGGCATCTGCTGCGACATCTGGCGCCAAGCTCCAATCTCATTCGCCAGCTGCGTTTCAACCTGTATCAAGCGCCTGATCTTGTCTTCCGCCTGGATGAGGCTGTCGAAGTACGCCTTGTCCGAAGTGGTGTCAAGCGTTCTGTACTGGGCCAGCTCGTTGGCCAGCTGGCCCTCGAGGTTGATCAATTGCCACAGTTTGTTTTCGGCTTCGAACACGTTCTGCATGGCGATCTGCCCTTGAAGCCCACCCTGTTGGATCGCCTTGCGAGCCACGATGACCTCGTTGGAGGCCTGGATGACCCTCTGCACCAGCTCACGGATGCGGTTCGCCACTTGGACGATCTGCGAATCGTTCTGGTTCGCACTAGACGGTGAGCCCTCTCTGATGGTACGGACGCTACGGCAGAGCCACCCCCAAAGTGAAGGACTCTCTTTATTGACGGCACTGGCGCGACGCCTACCCGAAGACTTGGATCGTCGACTCTGGCGGCGAGGAGGTGGATCGTCGGACTCTGAGTAGTCGTCGTACTCGTCGTAAGACGGGTCGTCATCATAGTAGTCGTCATCGTAGCAGCCCTGACGCCGCCCTGCGCCCTGGGCGTAGTCGGACGACAGAGAACTCAGTGAGTTGAGGATGTCATCGACCGAGTTGGCAATTCTCTGCAGACTCTCCTCACAGCTTTTGGCGAAGCGTGTGTCACTCGACGAGCTCTGCTTCGGCTCGACAGTTTGCACGTGAATTTGTGGAGCCGGCCGCTGCTCCGATGCAGCTGCCGTCTGTATTGCAGCCATCTGCAAAGGCTGTGCCGACTGCACAGAAACTTGCTGCATTTGCAACTGCTCCGCCGGCTGGACTATTTCGGTTTGCACGCCTTGCTCGGGCCTGTTAACGATGATGGTTGTCTTGGAGAGCATCTGGGGCTTGCTAGACGGAGGCGGGAGCTGAGGTTCCTCGTCGTCGTCGTCGTACAGGTCTTCTGGGAATAGATCCTCTGCTTCGACGCCCACGTCGATGGCCCCGCGAGCGAAACTGAAATTTCCTTGTGCGATTATGTCGAATTCCAAAGGCAAGCTAGGAGGCGGCGTGAAGCACTGCGACTGCAGCACGGAGTAGGTAGGGGTGGAGAACGCTGGCTGCGGATAGTACACGTCTTCAGGCGGCGGCGGCGGCATCTGTTCGTGGTAGTGAGGCGCATTGTCTGGGAAGAAGTCGATATGCTGTTCGTAATGAATACAGTGTTGGCCTGTGTCCGGCGGTGGACCGTAGTCGTCACAGGGAGGACCAGCCATGCTCCTCCTGTCAGGGGGCCTCTCCCAAAGGACTTCGGGACGGGACTCTTCTGGCATGGGGCAGAGGTCTGTAGTCCCTGTGCATATGCCCTGAGCATCAAACCGAGATATCGAGGCGGTCACAACATGTGTATTGGCTTCACTGTAGTCAGGTAGCTCCACGATTATTTTTTTCGACTCCTTATGAAGCTTCCCCTTCTTCCCTTTCATAGCACCTTTTCTCGGGTCATCAAACTTTTCCCGTTCCTGTTTTTCTGGCCGAAGGTCGGACACAATTTCTGACGTCAGGTCCGCTTTGCTTCCAAGTATTTCGTCTATCACCTTCATCTGCAGCCGGTTTATCTTGCGCAGTCGGTTCCTCACTTCGTCGGCCATGCTCGTGCTTGAATCAGGCGGGTAATGGTTCTGCAAAACACCCCTGGCTGATTCCAGCTGAGTAAGTAGCTTCAGCTTTTGGTCAATATCGGCGACCTTGAAATCTTTTTCTTTGTCGGTGGCTCTTAGATCCGCCGTGGAGGACTTGGAAGGAAGCCTGGACGGATACTGGCCCGGTGCCTTGATGAACTGCATGGTGCCGTCAGCGTCATAAAGAGCTGCCAATTCCTCCGCTGTGAGAGGTTTGTGTTCACTTGCAATGTGAGACCCTTGAGTCATAGGGCCCATAACGTCGTGCATTCCCTGCATGCCTGAGGGCGAGGACATGCGACTCGTGGACGCCGCTTGGCCGCCCGAAGTCATCATCCGCGCTCGCGTTTGCTCTGGAGTCATGGCGAACGGCATATTGCGGGGACGCATGCCAGGCATAATCCGAGGCATCATGGCTTGCATTCCGTACATGGCTTGCGCTTGGACGTGATGCTGATACTGGGATTCTCTCGCCGCTTTGTCTTCTTCCTCTTTCTTCTTCTTCTTCTCTTCTTCTTCTTCTTTCGCCTTCTTCTCTTCTTCTTCTTTCTTCTTCTTCTTCTTTTCTTCCTCCTTTTTTTCGTCTTCCTCCGCTTGCTTCTTTGCCAGCGCGGCTTGCGCCTCGGCCTCTTCGAGAAGCACGTGTTTTGGTCCGACCGCTTTGGCTAACTCCAGTTCGCTCTCGCACACCTGCTTGAACTTCCGAAGCCCCTCGCCCCTGTGCTGCGGGGTGGACTCGCCGGCCAGCTGGTCGAAGTACTGGATTTTGAGGTCGATGAACTCCTTCAGTCTGTTCTTCGAGACGGTTCTCCTGGCCAGGTCGACTTCTTCGTCGCTCAGCTTGCGGAACTGGTCGAAGCTCAGGCCACGTTCCTCGTCCTTGGTGGTGTCCATCATGCGATCCCACTCGGCCACCTTCTTGGCCATCAGGTCCTGGAACATCTTCTTCTGCTCGCTCACCGGGGGCGGCGGCGGCGGGGGCGGCGGCGGCGCATCGGGCGGGGTGGCCGCGCCGCGTCCCGGCGTTCCGCGGCCCGGGCTGCCCCGGCCTCCACGGCCGGGGCTGGCGCCACGCGGTGGCGGGCCCCGCAGCGGAAAGCCCCTCGGAGACGGGCCCCGGCCAGGCGGCGGTCTCGGCGGCATCCTGTCTCACGCGGGCACGCTCATGCTTGCCTCCGTGGTCCGGCCCCTCGGCTGCCGCTCGTCTGGGGACGGCAGCGAACGGCTGTCGCTGCCGCCTTGTTCCTCGCCAGCCAAGGCTGCTGTCGATGACGGCCGCGCTTTGTGGAAAGAAACGCATGTGGAGGAAGAAGTTGTTGTTGTTGGCCTGTATGGCCGTGCCACATACCCACAGTGGGGGATTGGCCATGAATCGGGTGGTTAAATCAGGTGCAAAAAATAATAATAACCGAGTTAACAATTCGAACATTGGAGTTTAAAGTAGACGTTTCGTGCTCGGAAAGAAAAAAATAAACACAAGAAAACCGGGTATAATAATAATAATAATAATAATAATAATAATAATAATAATAATAATAATAATAATAATATATAAGAAACAAAAGAAAGCTATAGTGGGGAGAAAGAACGATCAGTCTAACATGGAAATAGATTGGTTTCAATTAGGTAATTTTGGATTGCCAAGCAAACATTTCTGTGACAGAACCAATAATGAAGGCTCCGAAAGATAGGATCACAGACACTGATAAATGTAGACCAATAGTGCGAAGCGGGATTTCGAGTAGTCCTTTTCTTATAAAAGAAAAACGCCTGTAAGACAACAAGAAATGGTCTATTGTCTCCGCTTCGCCACAAAATGAGCATAATGGTGAGGACACCAGACCAGACCTGTGGAGAAAGAAGTTTAACGCAGGTACACGGCAGCGCAGTCTCGTGATGGACACTTCAATTTTCCGTGTTCGGCAAAAATCTCTGTGCCAAGGGCATAAGAGATGTCCATAATCTACAGAGTTCGTAATTGCGGAGCCTGGTACTGCCTGCATTATGACACTCCTGCGAAATCTAGCAGCAGTAACATGATTAGTCAATGGGCAGTAAGGAAGAATCGGGCTACTTATCGATGCCTTCGCCAGAGAGTCTGCAATTTCATTTATATTCAGTCCTTTGTGGCTAGGCACACAAATCAAACGCACGCTTTTCGAGTACCCAGGTACCAATGATTGAAATGTCCTCATCATGCGAGAATCACCAGAAGCAGTAAGGGATGAGCACAATGATAACGAATCAGTGGCTATCACGGCTGACGTAATTGATGGTCCTTATTTGCATAATGCCAGCACTACGGCCATGAGTTCGGCTAAAAAGATCGGTATGAAATCTGGCAGCTGAAGAAAAAATGTCCAATGAATAATCGGGGAAATATTCCTACACCTGACATTTCTTCACATTGTGAAGCATCTGTCGCAATTACAATGTTTGTTTGAAGGTTTTTCAGATGATCTTGTAATATACCGTCTAGAATACGGTGTGGAAGTAATTTTGCATTATTAGGAAAAATGTCATCAAATTGAATATCCGTTGCAAAAGCTCTGTCGGGAATAGGAAGTACATCGCATATCATCATCATCATCATCATCATCATCATCATCATCATCATCATCATCATCATCATCATCATCATCATCATCATCATCATCAGCCTGGTTACGCCCACTGCAGGGCAAAGGCCTCTCCCATACTTCTCCAACAACCCCGGTCATGTACTAATTGTGGCCATGTCGTCCCTGCAAACTTCTTAATCTCATCCGCCCACCTAACTTTCTGCCGTCCCCTGCTATGCTTCCCTTCCCTTGGAATCCAGTCTGTAACCCTTAATGACCATCGGTTATCTTCCCTCCTCATTACATGTCCTGCCCATGCCCCCATTTCTTTTTCTTGGTTTCAACTAAGATGTCCTTAACTCGCGTTTGTTCCCTCACCCAATCTGCTCTTTTCTTATGCCTTAACGTTACACCTATCATTCTTCTTTCCATAGCTCGTTGCGTCTTCCTCAATTTAAGTAGAACCCTTTTCGTAAGCCTCCAGGTTCTGCCCCGTAGGTGAGTACTGGTAAGACACAGCTATTATACACTTTTCTCTTGAGGGATAATGGCAACCTGCTGTTCATGATCTGAGAATGCCTGCCAAACGCACCCCAGCCCATTCTTATTATTCTGATTATTTCCGTCTCATGATCCGGATCCACCGTCACAACCTGCCCTAAGTAGATGTATTCCCTTACCACTTCCAGTGCCTCACTACCTATTGTAAATTGCTGTTCTCTTCCGAGACTGTTAAACATTAGTTTAGTTTTCTGCAGATTCATTTTTAGACCCACTCTTCTGCTTTGCCTCTCCAGGTCAGTGAGCATGCATTGCAATTGGTCCCCCGGCGGGCAAGGCAATATCATCGCGAATCGCAAGTTAATAAGGTGTTCTCCATTAACTTTTATCCCCAATTCTTCCCAATCCATGTCTCTGAATACCTCCTGTAACCACGCTGTGAATAGCATTGGAGAGATCGTATCTCCCTGCCTGACGCCTTTCTTTATTGGGATTTTGTTGCTTTCTTTATGGAGGACTACGGTGGCTGTGGAGCCGCTATAGATATCTTTCAGTATTCTACATACGGCTCGTCTACACCATGATTCCGTAATGCCTCCATGACTGCTGAGGTTTCGAAAGAATCAAACGCTTTCTCGTAATCAATGAAAGCTATATATAAGGGTTGGTTATATTCCGCACATTTTTCTATCACCTGATTGATAGTGTGAATATGGTCTATTGTTTAGTAGCCTTTACGGAATCCTGCCTGGTCCTTTGCTTGACAGAAGTCTAAGGTGTTCCTGATTGTAGTTGCGATTACCTTAGCAAATAGTTTGCAGACAACTGACAGTAAGCTGATCGGTCTATAATTTTTCAAGTCTTTGGCGTCCCCTTTCTTATGGATTAGGAGTATGGTAGCGTTCTTCCAAGATTCCGGTACGCTCGAGGTCATGAGGCATTGCGTATACAGGGTGGCCAGTTTCTCTAGAACAATCTGCCCACCATACTTCAACAAATCTGCTGTCACCTGAGCCTCCCCAGCTGCTTTCCCCCTTTGCATAGCTCCCAAGGCTTTCTTTACTTCTTCCGGCGTTACCTGTGGGATTTCGAATTCCTCTAGACTATTCTCTCTTCCATTATCGTCGTGGGTGCCACTGGTACTGTATAAATCTCTATAAAACTCCTCAGCCACTCAGCCACTTGAACTATCTCATCCATATCCGCATATGCACACGCCCAAAGAGTCAAGTAATTTTTGCACGAATATAATTTGCGGAGTAAGTAGTCGCGGCCAGTCGATACCGAAAAACAACGCAGGTTGTGAAATAAAGATTGTTTGGGGATGTCGCAGCGGTGATTCATAAAGCCTTCAGAACGTCTGCACTGTCAAAAGCCGGAACCTGCACGAAAGAGGAGGAACACGGGATTCTAGATAAAGAATAGGATTTGCAACAAATTTAGGAATACCTAAACACAGACGTAATGCTTCCCTTTCTAAGAGGATTAGAGGATGGGACATGTAGGCTGGAGCTCCAGAGAAGAGCACGCAACCAAATTCTAATACAGGGCGAACGTACTTACGATATATCATTAGGAGTGTATCTCTTCTCAATCCTATTCGACGACTGCTCAGCCTACGCAATATGCCAATTGCACGGTTATCTTCTCCAGTCACATGATCTATGTGTGGGCGCCAGTTGAGAGAGGCGTTATAAATAATTCCGAGGTGTTTAACAGATTCCACCTGTGGTATGTCTTGCAGGTGGTGAGACGAGAGAAAAAGAAAACGTTTCGAAGCTCAGCGCTAAATTAAACCCCCACTGTGGGTACGTGCCTCGAAGGCTCGTCGTCATGCGCCATTCCCCCCGCCACGTTGCCGGTATACAACTTGCCGGCTATGTGCGAGGAATGCTGGAAATTCCCACAGTCGGTATGTGCCACTGGCCTCGAGTCTGCAGAAAAGCTAACAAGTGCGGAGAGAGAAATGCAGTAAACGACACTGGACCATTGCGTGCAAGGAGCGTTGACCTACAGAGCCGCTCCGCGAATCTCCAACCTCAAGACGCAACAGTGGGCAGCCCAGCAGGCCCGAGAGGCGGCGAAAAGGCAAGGCCTCCAAGTCCCCTCGTGGGAGACCTGAGCCCGGATCGTTAAACTTTGCCGGATTTAAAATAGCGTTGTTTTATCCATACACCTTGTGGGGATGCGCGACTCTCGCGCGTCCCCTGATATGTTTTTCCCGCATAGCTCGTCTCCTGCAGTGCGGCTTCGCCGCGTGTCCTGGCGCCCGCGGCGGTCGGAGTGGTTGAAGCGCCGTACGAGGGATGGCGCGAGTGTTGCGCTGCTGACGCCGCCTACAGGCAGGGTTAGTTGGGCGCGGCAAAGGAAGGGGCTCTCTTGGGCGGCGGACCGGAGAACGCGGCGGACGTCCCGCGCGTGCGCCGATCCATGCTTCTGCGAGATCGGCTCGCGTGGCCGCCTTCGAACGCGCCACCGTTCGCGTGACCGTACGCGCGAACGACCAGGCGTTGGGATCCAGCATGGGGCGAACATATTCGCTCGCTATCCGGTCGCGGTGAGTCGAACTTCTAGATTTGTCGCGAGCCCATCGGCATGTTTTGTGGATAGCAACTCGGCTAGCAGGCATTGATGTATGAAAGGTGCAATAAATGCCCTTGTGATTGTTTGCACTACTGTGTTGTCGTTCCTTTGTCCCAAGAGCACGGTTGTGAGCACCCCACAACCTACAGAGAAGTCGGTAGCAAAAGCAGCGGAGCGTGGAGAAAGAAGTAAAGTGAGCAAGCTTTTAGATGTGATCGCCTTAAATAAATTGATTTTGAATTCATATTAAACTTCTAATAAATTCAGCTGTGCTAAACTGTTGTGGCGATTTCGCGACATAACGACTTAGAAGGGCTTGGGTTTGGACTAGTTGGCACGGGTCATTCATCTTAAACAGCGTTAAAAAAACACACGGACAAGGAAGAGCACAGGACCAGCGCTCTTTGCGACAAGGAACTTAAGTTCTTTAGAAGTTGATCAGTTTCGATTTTGTACATATTGTCTATCTTATATTTCTATAGTTTTACGTTTGACGCATGCAAAGCGGAAATTCATTGACGATGACTCGCCTTGCCTTTTTCTCTTTCAGCCCGTTGCGAATAGTATGTATTTGTGCGGGCTTCAATAAAGATGTTGACAGCGTTGGTGCGCTGCTCTTCCTTGTCCGTTTGTTTTAGTGCTGTTTAATATGAGCGACATATAATGAGCCTGAGCAGACGAATCAAAAGGGGCCGTAATTAAGCGAGATAATTAATACTCCTTTTCACGTCACGTGTAGTCATACAGCCAAAACGCACCGGGGCGTCGCCATCTCTGACTGAGAAAACAACGCTTTGCGCATAGAAGCGCACGCGGGTGTGTCCATACATGAATTGAATTTGCCATCTCTGCAATATTTGCATAAGACGCGATACGGTTCCCCTGACCAGTCCGAATTTGTTCTGTGCGAAAACATGCGAATATGAATTCTTTGTTATGTGCCTATCTCAGTTGTTTTTAAATCAAGTTTAGATATCACACTCGGCGTAGCTAAGCTAATGGTGTGATAGTACTGATGTTCCTACCTCGCACAGAAGTATTTTAACTGCGATTCGAATGTTTTTCTTCAGGCAAGAAATTCAGGCTATAAGACGTTTTAATACGATGTGAAAATTAATTCTGCTGAGTTTCAGTTTCTATAGAGTGCCGTCAATAGGATGTCGAATACCTTGTGTTGAGTAGACTCAATAAATTCCGAATTATTTCAGTACAGTTCGTATTCAGAACCTTTTACCTCCGGAAAAACAGAAAAGCTCTGTTTTATTAGGAAATTTTATTTCATTGGGGACTACAGGAAATATATCGTCTAAATCTTTTTCTATTGGTGGTCAGTTTTTCTTCATTTTAATAGGATTGATCTCAATAAGGTAATGATTTTGTCCTCACTTCCCTATCTCTACACTCTAAAAACAGTTGCACCATGTGGGGTGCATATTTGCCACACAACAATAATCGTCATCTGTCTTGCCCACGTATCCTTTCTTTAACGCTGCGAGCCCGGTACTTCCAAGTCACGAACCGCATGCGCGTTAACAGCATGACAAAGCATTCCCGGCACGCGGGTCCGAACGATTAGTCTCGAACATTCGACGACTAATCGTTCGGACCCGCGTGCTTTCCACAATGTTCTGCACCATTCGCGTTACGCGATGGAATCAGATAACGCAAGGTTCGGCGACAACAGACAGCCGGGTAGAAGCATCGATAACTTTCCAGAAACGTCGGATACATGCAGGCGCGTTCCTCGCTGTTCGATTACATTTGTTAAGCGGCGAAACGTGGTCGCCCGATAAAGATAAGTACACGTGTCAATACCCCCCTCTTAAAAAGCGTCGACCCGATGCTGCAAACAAACGAAGGCAATAAACAAAAGCACTCGTAGCAAAGAAAAGTACAAAAATGGTGAAGTTTGTCAGCGTCCGTAAAAGGGTTTAAGGCGCACCACGTGGACCACTTCAGATCGCGCGCGGCGCCGCTGTGAATGCGAAATGCCGTCTCGCACGACCTCATAGTCCAAAGCGCCAATACGTCGGATGATCTTGTACGGTCCGAAATAGCGTCTGAGTAGTTTCTCACTGAGTCCTCGTCGGCGTATCGGGGTCCAGACCCAAACACGGTCGCCGGGCTGGTACTCGACGAAGCGTCGTCGGAGGTTGTAGTGTCGGCTGTCGGTCCTCTGCTGGCTCTTGATTCGCAGGCGGGCGAGCTGTCGGGCTTCTTCGGCGCGCTGGAGATAGGTAGCGACGTCAACATTCTCTTCGTCAGTTATGTGCGGCAGCATGGCGTCAAGCGTCGTCGTCGGGTTCCTGCCGTAAACCAGCTTGAACGGCGTGATCTGTGTTGTTTCTTGCACCGCCGTGTTGTACGCAAAGGTTACGTACGGCAGGACCGCGTCCCACGTCTTGTGTTCGACGTCGACGTACATTGCTAGCATGTCGGCGAGGTTCTTGTTCAGGCGCTCCGTGAGACCATTCGTCTGCTGATGGTAGGCAGTTGTCCTCCTGTGGCTTGTCTGGCTGTACTGCAGAATGGCTTGGGTGAGCTCTGCTGTAAAAGCCGTTCCTCTGTCGGTGATGAGGACTTCTGGGGCACCATGTCGCAGCAGGATGTTCTCCACGAAAAATTTCGCCACTTCGGCTGCGCTGCCTTTTGGTAGAGCTTTAGTTTCAGCAAAACGGGTGAGATAGTCCGTCGCCACGACGATCTACTTATTCCCGGATGTTGATATCGGAAACGGCCCTAACAAATCCATCCCAATCTGCTGGAATGGTCGGCGAGGAGGTTCGATCGGCTGTAGTAGTCCTGCTGGCCTTGTCGGTGGTGTCTTGCGTCGTTGACAGTCTCGGCATGTCTTGACGTAACGGGCGACGCCGGCGGTCAGACGCGGCCAGTAATACCTTTCCTGTATTCTCGACAGCGTCCGGGAGAATCCGAGGTGCCCAGCGGTTGGATCGTCGTGTAGGGCGTGCAGTATTTCTGGACGCATCGCTGACGGTACAACAAGAAGGTAGCTGGCGCGGACTGGTGAGAAGTTCTTTTTCACGAGCAGGTTGTTTTGTAGCGTGAACGAAGACAATCAGCGCTTAAATGCCCTAGGGACAACGTCGGTGTTCCCTTCCAAATACTCGACTAGGGCGTTTAGCTCCGGGTCCCCTCGTTGTTGTTCGGCGAAGTCTTCCGCGCTTATTATACCAAGGAAGGCGTCGTCATCCTCGTCATCTTGCGGCGGTGAGTCAATGGGGGCGCGTGAGAGGCAATTGGCATCTGAGTGTTTTGTTCCGGACTTGTATATTACCGTGACGTCATATTCTTGTAGTCTGAGGCTCCACCGCGCCAGCCGGCCGGAAGGGTCCTTTAAGTTAGCTAGCCAACACAGTGCGTGATGGTCACTGACGACTTTGAATGGCCTGCCATAGAGGTAAGGGCGGAATTTAGCTGTAGACCAAATGATGGCGAGGCATTCCTTTTCAGTCGTAGAATAGTTGCTTTCCGCTTTTGACAGCGACCGGCTAGCATACGATATCACCCGTTCAAGTCCTTCTTTCCTCTGAACTAGGAGGCCTAGGCTACTGGCGTCAGTGTGGATTTCGGTATCGGCGTCCTCGTCGAAGTGTGCAAGTACCGGCGGCGACTGCATGCGTCGTTTGAGTTCTTGAAATGCCTTGGGCTGCGGCGTTTCACACTTGAACTCGACATCAAATTTGGTTAGATGTGTTAGCGGCTCCGCGATGCGTGAAAAGTCCTTGACAAAGCGCCTATAGAAGGCACACATGCCAAGGAATCTGCGCACTGCCTTCTTGTCGGTTGGCTGCCGGAACTTTGCGATGGCAGCTGTCTTCTGTGGGTCGGGGCGTACTCCTGATTTGCTGATGACGTGGCCTAGAAACAAAAGCTCATCGTAAGCGAATCGGCACTTTTCCGCCTTCAGAGTGAGCCCTGATGACTTGATGGCCTCTAGTACTGTCGCAAGCCGCCTCAGGTGATCGTCGAAATTTCCGGCGAAGACGACGACGTCATCCAAGTAAACGAGACAGGTCTGCCACTTCAATCCTGCTAACACCGTCTCCATGACGCGCTGAAACGTTGCAGGCGCCGAGCACAGTCCGAATGGCATGACCTTGAACTCGTAGAGGCCGTCTGGCGTGATGAAGGCAGTCTTTTCGCGATCTCTCTCGTCGACTTCTATTTGCCAGTAGCCAGACTTGAGGTCCATCGACGAGAAGTATTTAGCGTTGCAGAGCCGATCCAATGCGTCGTCTATCCGTGGAAGGGGGTACACATCCTTCTTCGTGATCTTGTTCAGTCGACGATAATCGACGCAGAAGCGTAGGGTTCCGTCCTTTTTCTTTACCAGGACTACAGGAGAGGCCCACGGGCTTTTCGACGGCTGGATGATGTCGTCGCGCAGCATTTCGTCGACTTGTTGCCTAATAGCTTCACGTTCTCGCGTCGAAACTCGGTAAGGGCTCTGGCGGAGTGGTCGAGCGCTCTCTTCGGTTATTATGCGATGCTTTGCAACTGGTGTTTGTCGAATCCTCGATGACGTCGAAAAGCAGTCTTCGCATCGTCTGAGAAGACTTCTGATCTGTTGCTGCTTACTCATAGGAAGACTTGGATTCACGTCGAAGTCTGGTTCGGGGATAATGCTCATCGGGGTAGATGCGGCTGAATCCGAGAGGACAAAGGCATTGCTGGTTTCCAGAATTTCCTCGATGTATGCGATTGTCGTGCCCTTGTTGATGTGCTTGAACTCTTGGCTGAAGTTGGTTAGCATAACTTCCACTTGCCCTTCGTGGAGTCGAGCGATCCCTCTTGCGACGCAAATTTCACGGTCGAGCAGTAGATGTTGGTCGCCCTCGATGACGCCTTCTACGTCAGCGGGTGTTTCAGTGCCGACGGAAATAATAATGCTGGAACGCGGCGGGATGCTCACTTGATCTTCGAGCACACTCAAGGCGTGGTGATTACGACAGCTCTCCGGCGGTATCGCTTGATCTTGTGACAGCGTTATCGATTTCGACTTCAGGTCGATGACTGCGCCATGTTGATTCAGGAAGTCCATGCCGAGAATGACGTCTCGTGAACACTGTTGGAGGATAACGAAGGTGGCAGGGTAAGTCCGGTCATGAATGGTAATTCTTGCCGTGCAGATTCCAGTCGGCGTAATGAGGTGTCCTCCAGCGGTCCGAATTTGGGGGCCCTCCCATGCAGTCTTAACCTTCTTCAACTGGGCGGCGATGTGTCCACTCATTACGGAGTAATCGGCCCCTGTGTCGACTAAGGCAGTGACTGCGTGGCCGTCGAGAAGCACGTCGAGGTCGGTGGTTCTTTGTCTGGCGTTGCAGTTAGGTCGTGGCGTCGGATCACGGCTACGTCGTGTTGAACTGAAGTTGGAACGGCGCGTCGTCAAGTCGTCGTTCGTCGGCGTAGTCTTGCCTTCCTGACTTCGTCGGGACGGCGGCGTGTCGTTGTTATGTCGTCGAGATCGTTTCTTCGTCGTCTTCGTCGGCGGCGGAGGATCTTCGTCAGTTCGACGAACAGCAACCGCACCTCCATCGGTTGCTGCTTTTAGTTTTCCGGATATGGGCTCGCTGACCGGCCCCGGGCTGGGCCAGTGTATGGTCGGCGCTGCGGCGACAGGTAGCGGCCTGGTGACGGCGAACGAGACGGTCGTCGAGGGCTCCACTGAGTAGCGGCGAGGTAGTCGGCGATGTCACGAGGTCGTTCACCTTCCCTCGGGCGCTGTGCGTTGACGGCGAAGCCTCGTAATCCCAGGTCGCGGTATGGGCATCGGCGGTACACATGGCCGGCTTCGCCGCAGTGGTAGCAGAGCGGGCGGTGGTCGGGGGCGCGCCAAATGTCCGTCTTCCTCGCGTAGGTGCGCTGGGCGACGGGTGGGTGTGCTGGCGGCGGCGGCGGTGGACGACGGAATTGCGTCGTTGCAGGGCCCTGGCATGGTCGCGGAGGGGGACCTGGACGGCGTGCGACGGCGGCGTATGTCATCGCTTCTGGCTGGGGCTGCGGCAATTGTGGTTGCAGTTCAGGAACTCCTAGCGATCGGTGCACCTCTTCTTTCACGATGTCGGCGATCGAGGCCACTTGAGGCTGCGACGATGGCAAGACCTTGCGCAGTTCTTCGCGCACAATGGCCCTGATGGTCTCGCATAGATCGTCCGTGGCCAGTGATTGAATTCCGGAGTAGCTTGTTGGCTTGGTGCGTCGGTCGAATTGCCGGTTCCGCAATTCCAGTGTCTTCTCGATGCTCGTCGCCTCACGAAGAAACTCGTCGACGGTCTTCGGTGGGCTTCTTACCATACCGGCGAAAAGTTCCTCTTTTACACCACGCATCAGTAGACGTACTTTCTTCTCCTCGGACATTTCGGGGTCGGCGTGGCGGAACAGACGGCTCATTTCCTCAGTGAAGATCGCGATCGTCTCATTCGGCAGCTGCGCTCTTGTCTCCAGTAGAGCTTGGGCTCGCTCTTTTCGCACGACGCTTTGAAATGTTTGCAGGAAGCCGCTTCGGAAGAGGTCCCACGTCGTCAAGGTGGCTTCTCGATTCTCGAACCACGTCTTGGCGGCGTCCTCCAATGCGAAATAGACATGTCGTAGCTTGTCGTCGCTTGCCCAGTTGTTAAACGTAGCGACCCTCTCATACGTTTCAAGCCAGGTTTCCGGGTCCTCAAATGTGGAACCGCGGAACGTCGGTGGTTCCCTGGGCTGCTGCAGCACGATTGGGGACGCTGGGGCTGCCATTGGGGTTGCCTTGGCCACAATCTTCTTGGTCTTCTCAGGTAGAAGTCCGTGCTCCGGGGGCAGCTGTTGAAGACGGCGGCTTGCTCGGTGGTCCGGGACTACGTTGGTGTTCTGTTTGCGGTCTGGGCTGGGATCACGGCTTGTCGGGGGCGTCCCGTACATGAACGAAAAGCACCTCCACCAGATGTCACGTGGTAGTGACGGTGAAGAAAGAAGCAGTACGGTGGAATACAAAACTAGCTTTTATTGGGCGAACCTGTGCCCACAAAACAGGCTACACTTATAGCACAACGATAGCGGCGAACACGGTCGGCGATCGTCGGAAATGCGCCGTATCCGCCCTGCGCTTTAATCTCTCTTTTCGTCTCTAAATTTCACGGACTCAATTTCATGCTGCCTCCTCACGCGCGTATTTTCTGCCTGCCACTCCTTGTCTTCTTTCCCGTGTTCCTTCTCTTCATCCCTTTCTTTCCTCGCGTGTTGGTGTTCCTACTTATCCGCCCTGCACGTAAGGGTCGCTATTTCTTCGCTTAATTTCGCGAACTTATTTTCATGCTGCCTCTTCCAGCGGGTCAAGCGCGTCGGCTTTCGTCGAATGTTCGAGACTAATCGTTCGGACCCGCGTGCCTTCCACAATGTTCTGCACCATTCGCGTTACGCGATGGAATCAGATAACACAAGGTTCGGCGACAACAGACAGCCGGGTAGAAGAATCGATAACTTTCCAGAAACGTCGGATACATGCAGGCGCGTCCCTCGCTGTGCGATTACATTTGTTAAGCGGCGAAACGTGGTCGCCCGATAAAGATAAGTACACGAGTCAATAGCGTCGCTTTCTGTGATCTTCGTTGCGCTGATTGATACTGCTGGAACTGGTAGCGGCGAGACACCAGACCCACCGAGCAGTCACCGCAGATTGACGAGAGCAAAGCCTGTACGAGAAGTAGACGCGTGGCATAAACGGTGCGCTCGTGGCGCTTGCGCCGTGCCCACTGGTGCAGTCCATGAAGGACGGTTCTTTTATAGGGCTCATTAATGACGTGGTGAAGCCGCTTAGTGACGAGAGCTAGTACCATCGGTTTGTCTAGGTCAATAGCACCGCTTTCTGTGATCTTGGTTCCACTGATTGATACTGCTGGAACTGGTAGCGGCGAGACACCAGAGCCACCGAGCAGTCTCCGCTGATTGCCGAGAGCAAAGCGTGTACGAGAAGTAGCCGCGTGGTATAAACGGTGCGCTCGTGGCGCTTGCGCCGTGCCCACTGGTGCAGTCGATGAAGGGCGGTTCTTTTATAGGGCTCGTTGATGACGTAGTGAAGCCCCTTAGTGACGAGAGCTAGTACCATTTGTTTGTCCAGGTCAATAGCACCGCTTTCTGTGATCTTGGTTCCACTGATTGATACTGCTGGAACTGGTAGCGGCGAGACACCAGAGCCACCGAGCAGCCTCCGCTGATTGACGAGAGCAAAGCCTGTACGAGAAGTAGACGCGTGGTATAAACGGTGCGCTCGTGGCGCTTGCGCCGTGCCCACTGGTGCAGTCGATGAAGGGCGGTTCTTTTATAGGGCTCGTTGATGACGTAGTGAAGCCCCTTAGTGACGAGAGCTAGTACCATTTGTTTGTCCAGGTCAATAGCACCGCTTTCTGTGATCTTGGTTCCACTGATTGATACTGCTGGAACTGGTAGCGGCGAGACACCAGAGCCACCGAGCAGCCTCCGCTGATTGACGAGAGCAAAGCCTGTACGAGAAGTAGCCGCGTGGTATAAACGGTGCGCTCGTGGCGCTTGCGCCGTGCCCACTGGTGCAGTCGATGAAGGGCGGTTCTTTTATAGGGCTCGTTGATGACGTAGTGAAGCCCCTTAGTGACGAGAGCTAGTACCATTTGTTTGTCCAGGTCAATAGCACCGCTTTCTGTGATCTTGGTTCCACTGATTGATACTGCTGGAACTGGTAGCGGCGAGACACCAGAGCCACCGAGCAGCCTCCGCTGATTGACGAGAGCAAAGCCTGTACGAGAAGTAGACGCGTGGTATAAACGGTGCGCTCGTGGCGCTTGCGCCGTGCCCACTGGTGCAGTCGATGAAGGGCGGTTCTTTTATAGGGCTCGTTGATGACGTAGTGAAGCCCCTTAGTGACGAGAGCTAGTACCATTTGTTTGTCCAGGTCAATAGCACCGCTTTCTGTGATCTTGGTTCCACTGATTGATACTGCTGGAACTGGTAGCGGCGAGACACCAGAGCCACCGAGCAGCCTCCGCTGATTGACGAGAGCAAAGCCTGTACGAGAAGTAGACGCGTGGTATAAACGGTGCGCTCGTGGCGCTTGCGCCGTGCCCACTGGTGCAGTCGATGAAGGGCGGTTCTTTTATAGGGCTCGTTGATGACGTAGTGAAGCCCCTTAGTGACGAGAGCTAGTACCATTTGTTTGTCCAGGTCAATAGCACCGCTTTCTGTGATCTTGGTTCCACTGATTGATACTGCTGGAACTGGTAGCGGCGAGACACCAGAGCCACCGAGCAGTCTCCGCTGATTGACGAGAGCAAAGATTGTACGAGAAGTAGCCGCGTGGTATAAACGGTGCGCTCGTGGCGCTTGCGCCGTGCCCACTGGTGCAGTCGATGAAGGGCGGTTCTTTTATAGGGCTCGTTGATGACGTAGTGAAGCCCCTTAGTGACGAGAGCTAGTACCATTTGTTTGTCCAGGTCAATAGCACCGCTTTCTGTGATCTTGGTTCCACTGATTGATACTGCTGGAACTGGTAGCGGCGAGACACCAGAGCCACCGAGCAGCCTCCGCTGATTGACGAGAGCAAAGCCTGTACGAGAAGTAGACGCGTGGTATAAACGGTGCGCTCGTGGCGCTTGCGCCGTGCCCACTGGTGCAGTCGATGAAGGGCGGTTCTTTTATAGGGCTCGTTGATGACGTAGTGAAGCCCCTTAGTGACGAGAGCTAGTACCATTTGTTTGTCCAGGTCAATAGCACCGCTTTCTGTGATCTTGGTTCCACTGATTGATACTGCTGGAACTGGTAGCGGCGAGACACCAGAGCCACCGAGCAGTCTCCGCTGATTGACGAGAGCAAAGATTGTACGAGAAGTAGCCGCGTGGTATAAACGGTGCGCTCGTGGCGCTTGCGCCGTGCCCACTGGTGCAATCGATGAAGGGCGGTTCTTTTATAGGGCTCATTGATGACGTAGTGAAGCCCCTTAGTGACGAGAGCTAGTACCATTGGTTTGTCTAGGTCAATAGCACCGCCTTCTGTGATCTTGGTTCCACTGAATGATACTGCTGGAACTGGTAGCGGCGAGACACCAGAGCCACCGAGCAGCCTCCGCTGATTGACGAGAGCAAAGCCTGTACGAGAAGTAGCCGCGTGGTATAAACGGTGCGCTCGTGGCGCTTGCGCCGTGCCCACTGGTGCAGTCGATGAAGGGCGGTTCTTTTATAGGGCTCGTTGATGACGTAGTGAAGCCCCTTAGTGACGAGAGCTAGTACCATTTGTTTGTCCAGGTCAATAGCACCGCTTTCTGTGATCTTGGTTCCACTGATTGATACTGCTGGAACTGGTAGCGGCGAGACACCAGAGCCACCGAGCAGTCTCCGCTGTTACGTTTCGCCTACGACGCGCGGTATAGCCGGCGCGGATGCAACGGACGCCGGGGCTTCATTCAAAGCGACGGACATTTTGGCCCGTTCGGCGCCGCCGCTACGCCTCCCCGCCAAGCGCGTCCAGGCATGTTCCAATGTCACGTGTCTTCGTGTGCGTGTGTGTGTGTGTGTGCATGTTGGTGCCCACGCTTGTCAAAGCGCGGCAGCCGGGGAGAGGAGCTCCCCCAACTGTGAAGCGAGGAGGTCTGAGCGGCGCCGGCCCGGCGGATGCGTCACCTACTCGTCTCAACGTGCCCGAGCGGCGCCGTCACGTGCGCGTCTATCGAGGCGTTCCTTCTTCCCTTCGACTCCGAGAGTATGGACGTTAGACTCTGGAGTTTTGCAAGACGCGTAGCGCCACCTGCCGTTGCGAAGAGGCAGTAAATGGGTAGTGCGAAGTCCGACTCCCTTGCTAAGGTGCCTATGCAGCTAGCGACTGCGGAACAACGATTTAACTCGATTTTGGTCCATATTGCGAGTGTTCTGCGCATATAACACCCAGACAGAGAGCTATGAATTTCTACGCTAGTCGGGCGCGCCGCCGAATTGCCATAAAACGGTTGCTGGCTCACTCTTCAGACTGATGGCGGAAACGACGGCAACCGCGATAGCTCCGCGCGCTACGAATAAACGCCGCAATCGACGCTACTGTTGTGTTGTAAATTGCCATGAACGTGAAGGACGGAATAACAACGTTCAGTTTTACCGATTTCCATCGCGATCGTATGAAGGGGAAAGGCGAGAGCGCTGGATACGCGCCGTTCAACCTGTTGTGTAAGCGGATTACTTGCATTCCTCGCAACACAGCGGCTTGCACGAGAAAGTGCGACAATTTTGTTCTGTAATTGTGTTGCGTAGCCCTGACGGAGGACCGTGGTAAACAAAACTCAAGAATCTGCAGCCGCCACTTTGTTCGTAACAGAAAAAGCAACGTTGCGAACCATCCTGCTTGTGCCATCGATATCTCCACCTTTTAACCACAGAACAGTTTTAACAGATGTCCGCCTCCGCTTGACTCAACAAGTGGAACGGAGAGATTTGGCAGGTCAGCTTAACCAAACATTTTGGTTCGTTTATGAATTCGAGATCCTGCTCTAGAGCATCGTTGTAATCGCGAGCTCATTTCTACTTTCGGTATTTTGTATGTTCTGCGCCGATACAACAAGCACGCTTCGCCACGTGCTGAGCCTGCTCGACTGCGTTTTTCAAATGTGAGCAATAAAGTTGCTGTAGGAGCACTGGATGAGTAATTGCGAAGTAACGCACGTGTGCAAAGAAAAAAAAAATGTCGCGTTTATTTACATTTATTTGTACGCGCTTGTTGCTCGAAGCGTCTGCGAAAAGTTCAAATTAAGGTACTGAGCGATGCTGTAGCTCCTGCGAGAAAGAAAGATGCAGCGCGTAGGCACCATAGGAAGCTTACTTTCGTTATGTTCGCACGCTGCTTGCTGCCTTGGAAAACATTTTCTGTTTGCTGCCCTGAAAAGGCTATGGAAGCATTTGCTCTCTGTAAATAATTGCGAGAAAAAACATTACGATAAGATGCATAAAAATATAAGAGATACTTAAGTGTTGTGTTCAAGACATATTCAATATAAACCAATTTGAAATGCTTAGATTTTTATGCTGATATGCCTATAAACAAACCTGATGCTCTCTGTACTTGCGATTTGCAGCACGCCGAAATAACACTTGAGACTTTATTTTATATTGTACACGTACTTCGCCTTGCTGAGCTTCCTTTCCGAAGCGTGGATGGCGGAAGAAGCTTTCCAGGTCCTTGATTTTTAGGAAACCGTGCCTCAACACAAATGAAAGTCCACTGTGGCCTATGCACCTTCGCTTGCGGACAGCTCTCCTTGCACTACTCAGTTAGCGCCAAGGCTGCGATGGGGGCGCTGGTGACGGGTTTTTCCGCAGCGCCGCCTGGGCAGAGTCTGAGGTCTATAAGAGCAGCTGCTCCCGGACGCCGAGAGAGGCTCCGATTTCTTCTGTCGAGCTGCGTGCTCTCCCGTCTCTTCACTTCGGTCGACGTGACCGCCCGCTCTTTTGCGATGCTAGAATAAACAAGTTGTTTTGTTACCAGTCGACTCATGCTTGGCCCGGACCTTCGGATGCTTCCAGTTGTGCCCCAGGCCACCAGGCCAACGCTACCCTTGGGGCTTGCGACCCATTTGCAACAACGGGTGTCAGCACTGAGATTACAACAACTGTCTGCCAGCGGTGAGATCGCGACTACGGAGGCCAGCAGCGAAGATATGCAGTTGACTGTATGCTGAGCAGCTCAACGACCATGCGGGAGCAGTGCAACGAGCCCTGTGTGATGACTGGTTGCCTGCAGCGGAACGACTGCGCTGAATTCTTGGCTGCGAGGTTTGGTGAGTGCGGGACTTTCTTCTTCTGAGTTTTGCCAGGCTTTTGTTAGTGTCAGAAACAGAGCTGGTAATTGTGGTTGTCGTTGCTGCCGGGTTAGTCTGCGGCAAGACAATAGTAGGCAGTAGAGAAAGCAGCATTCAGAGCAGCCATGGATTTGAAGTCGTTGCGCAAACCGATATTTCTGGAGCTTGCAAGAGAGTTGGGTCTGGATGTCTCAGACAAACTCAGAAAACCAGAACTGCTAAGGGCTATTCTTGAGATAGAAGCTGAGGATGACGAGCTGTCGGAATGCCTTGAGACCATTGAGGAGAGGGCAAAAAGACATGAGCGCGAACTTAAAGAGCAGAAAGAAAAAGAAGAGCGCGAACACGCTTTGGAAATGAAGCGTCTCGAGGTAGAGATGGAACGCGCTCGTAATGGAGAGAGAGAGAGAGAAACTTTTATTGACAAACGATTTACGTGCAGTGGTCGGAGACCCTTTAGTCCAAGGCCCCGCTGGCCTCGGCTTGACCTGTCTTATGAAGGACTGTTGTCCCGCCAGGTCTGAGCTGGTTAGCTGTGCCTCCCATTGCTCCATTGTGTGGTGTGTTTTATGAAACGGGTGTGATTCACAATCCCAAGTAATGTGTTGTAGTGTTGGTATGCCTCCGCACCACGGGCAGTCGGGCCTGTAGCGAATGGGAAACATGGCATTCTGTAATTTAAGGTGGGGGAATACCCCAGTCTGAATTTTGCGCCAGCTGGCGGCTTCCTCTCCACTGAGTTGTGGGTGAGGGGGAGGGTACTTTTTTCTGGTTGCACGCTGATGAGCGAGAATCTCCCGGGCATTCGTTGGATTGGGGTCATTACAGCGGCTACTTGGGACCGCCCCAGTCGAGTCGGCCCGGTTAATAATACCTCGGGCTAGCGAATCGGCCAGTTCGTTCCCCTCAAGGCCTGTATGACCTGGACACCATAGGATCCGGTGATGATGGGCAAATTTCGTCGGTATTATTGAGTGACATGTTTTGGTCACGTGGCCCTTGAGAAAAAGGCGACATGCTTCTTGTGAATCTGTTATTATGGTGACGCTCTTTTGCGTGCGTTCCGCGTGAGCGAGGGCCATTGCCACGGCGAAAGTTTCGGCAGCCGCGGGAGTACCTGCCCTAACGGAAGCCGTAAATTGTTGCCGTGCTTTCGTGTCGACGATTGCCAATGCGTACCTCCTGATGTTCATTTGGGCATCACTGGCGTTCGAGTGCACGTTCGAATACGCGGCTGCGTCTGTGTATATTGTGTTGTACGTGGGATTATTTTCATACATTGTTCTAATATGTTGTACACGTGCTTTTCGCCTTGCTTTATTGTATTCAGGGTGCATGTTTTTGGGTATGGGTGCCACTGTTATTCGAGCTCGTGTTGAGGTTGGTAGTGGTAATAACTGTTCGCTGATAAATTGTGGGTGTGGGGAAATACGTACCCTTGTCAGTAGGGCCCGTCCTGCGTGTGTATAGCTCAAGCGTTCCCTCTGGGAGATTAGTGTGGCTTGTTTTAGTTCTTCGAATGTGTTGTGTACTCCTAAGGCTAGCAGGCGATCTGTGGGCGTCCCCTTGGGTAGTCCGAGGGCCGCTTTATATGCTGATCTTATTATGATGTCGACCTGCCTTTCCTCCTCGCGACTAAGGAAGTGGTAGGGCAGGCCGTACGTGACTCGGCTTATTACTAGTGCTTGGACGAGCCTCAGCGTGTCGTGTTCTTGCATGCCCACTTTCCTATAAGTTACACGACGGATCATTTGCGCAATGTTATTTGCGGTGGTTTTCAATGTTTTGATGGTGTGGGATGCGTTTCCGCTACTTTGGAGCCAGAAACCCATGATACGCATCGCTTTAACTTCTTGGACCGTGTGTCCTTCCACAACGATGTTGACAGGTCCGTTGGATATGTAGCCCCTCGAGTGTACCCGAATGACCTGCGATTTTTCGGGGGCACATTTGAGGCCACCACTCCTCGAGAATTTGTCTACTTCCTCGGCTGCTTGTTGTAGCACTTGTTCTTTGTGTCCCAGAGAGCCCCCTGCTGCCCATAGCGTTATGTCGTCTGCGTACAGTGTGTAACCCAAATCGGGGATTTGGTCCAGCTGTCGCGCCAGGCGACACATCGCTATATTGAACAGCAAAGGTGAGATTATCGCCCCTTGGGGTGTTCCTCTACCGGGCATATTGAACTTTTGGGAAACGAGTTGACCGATTCCTATCGTGGCGGTGCGGTTAGCGAGAAAAGCCCGCACGTAGTTGTACGTTCGTTCTCCACATCCCGTCAATTCCAGTTCCTCCAATATTGTTTTGTGCGAAACGTTATCAAATGCTCCCTTGAGGTCTAGTGCGAGCACTAGTCTTTCCTCTCCGCGGGCGATGTTAGCTATAACTTCTTCTCTGATCAGTAAGAATGCGTCTTGACAGGATAGCCCCGTACGGAACCCTATCATGGTGTTTGGAAACCATCTTATTTCTTCGAGGTACCGCTGCAGTCTTGTTTGTACTACTCGTTCGTACAGTTTACCCAGGCAGGACGTGAGAGAAATGGGCCTCAGAGCGCCTATTGAAGGGGTCTTTTTAGGTTTGGGGATCATGATAATTTTAGCGTGTTTCCATTCCGGGGGCAATTGGCCTTTGAGCCAGCTCTCGCCGTTGAACACTTCTGTGATTTTAGTCAAGACTCTAGCGTCCAGGTTCCGAAGCATCGCGTTCGTGATGGCATCAGGGCGAGGAGCCGAGTTTTTGGCGGCTGCTTGAGCTGCCTCAAAGACTTCTGCATATGTGAAAGGTTCATCTAAATTGGAATTCGCCTTTCCAAGGTATGGTCGCGTCTCGTTTGGGGCGTCTGTGTTTAGTGGTGGTCCTATGTATCGTTCTTTCAGTTTCTCTAGTAGTTCCGCGTCTGTGCCTGGAAAACTGTCCGATATGATTTGGAGTCGTTTGTTGTTTTCCGTGCGTGTGCTATCCGGGTCAAGCATTCCACGAAGGATGCGCCACGTGCCAGCCGTTCCCAAGGTCCCCGAGAGGGACCCGCAGAACGTAGCCCACTCGTTTTTCGCTAATTCGTCAGCGTGTCGAAGCGCCTCCTCCGCCAGAAGTGTTATGCGGGCACGTAGCTGTTTGTTAAGGCGTTGCTTTTTCCAACGCTTAACTAATCTGTGTCTTTCGTCCCACAAGTTTACTAGGTGGGAATCTACCACGGGGGCGTCCGACGTACGCTCTATGGTTTTGGTAGTGTCCTTGTGTGTTGATTGGATGAGTTTTGTCCATTCTTGTATGTTGTCGGGAGTCGTTGCTGTGTCAAGGTTCCGTTGGAGCTCCCTGTATTTTGACCAGTCGGTTAATTTCGTTGAGCCAATCGTTCTACGTAATTTGGGGGTCGAGAGTGAAATACGAATCAGATCATGATCACTTCCCAAGTTTTCGTTTAGCGATGCCCACTGTGCGTCTTTGATGTTTAGCGTGTACGCGCGATCGGGTGTTGTGTCCCTGCTCACGCTGTTACCTGTGCGTGTGGGCGTGCCTATGTGGTTTGCTGTCTGCATGCCGAGGTTCTCAACCGATTGCTCAAGTAGGGCTCCTTTAGGGGATGTGGACGCGTAGCCCCACATTGTATGTGGCGCGTTGAAATCGCCCAATATCACCATCCTGTCTTTGGTTCCCGCTATGGTTTTAGTGTCCGATAAAATTTGGGGTAGGCCCAGATCTTTGCTTTTAGGAGGGCTGTAAATGTTTGTTATGATGCTGTGTGCTTTGCCTCTTTTCCGCGGTAGCACGCTGATAGTTACGGAATTTGTTTCCCCGGTACGTTGGGGGAGGAATATCATTTGTGCCGTGATTGTCTTGCTCACCAGCGTGGCAACATTAGGATTTTGGGGATCGCTCAGAACATAATAGTCCTGTAGTCGGGCCGGTTTGGGCCCAACCTCCTGAAGACATATTATGTCCGGAGCTACCTGAGAGCTTTTAATAAATTGCTGGAGGGCTGCCGCCTTTCTAGCGAAGGATCGGCAGTTCCATTGCCAGATCTCTAATTGTTCCGGGTTGTTTGGTTTTGTTTTATCTTTAAGTGTAGTAGCCATGGTTCCCACTCGTTATTTATGCTTTTGACATCTCGGTGTCCGAGCCGTCCGTATCAATTATGCGGTGGGCCGTCTTGGTCTTGGCCGATCCGGCTCCGACAGCTATGGCGCGTTTCTTAGTGGTTGTGGTTTTGGCTGCGGTCTTTAGCTGCTCCGTCACTTGTTGTTTGTGCTTCTCTAATTCTATCAGCATTTGTGATTGGAAATCGAGGAGTTTCTGATTCACAAGGGTTATCATCTCGTGCATTAGTGATTTAGAGGTTTCTGCCAATAATAGTTGGATTTGGGCCATTGCGGGTGGCGCTTCGGTATTCGGTGTTTGTGGTGTTGGTGATTTTGGTTCACTACGTGCGAGAGTGTTCGTATTTGAGGTGATTTGCGTCGGTTCTGTGGCCGATTGTCTACGATCTGATTCTAGCTGTAGTATTTTTCGTGTGAGGCGCTCCTCTAACTCCTTAATTTTCTCTTCGGATCGCTGTCGTTTGCGTTCCTCGTCTCGAAGTTGTGCGCGTAGCTGAGCGTTTTCGTGTTTAAG